>NC_063163.1:20520880-21201237 GCF_023159225.1 Perognathus longimembris pacificus | reverse complement strand
CTAAGGTTCCTTCTAACTCTAAAATGCTAGGATTTTGATAAATCCAAATATATAGGACTTCTGGGACAAAGGGTTTCAGTTCTTTATAGTCAATTTTACTTATCAATGAAAAACAAAAAATTTCTAAGTCTAGGGTCTGAAGCAAGATTAAACAAAATTCTTGTATGAGGGACAAGGTAACAAACAGTACAAGAAATGTATCCAATGCCTAACGTATGAAACTGTAACCTCTCTGTACATCAGTTTGATAATAAAAATTTGAAAAAAAATAAACAAAATTCTTCTGGGAAGGGTTGAAAAGTAAATATTTGTGGCCATAAGATGTCTATGGCAGCTACTCAACTACATAAGCATGAAAACTGCCACAAGACAACACATACAAAGAGGAGAGGCTAATACAGTAACACTTTCTAAAAATTGAAATTAGTATTTCACATATTCTGTCATGAAGTATTCTTTTTCTTTTCTACTTATAGAAAGACCTAGTGAACTTGTGCTAAGAAAAAACTTATTTTTATTTACTTTTTTATTAGCTGTTTATTATTTTTAAATAATAAATAAATGTGTAAAAAGCAATCCTTATCTTACAGGGCATTTAAAAACAGAAAATGAGCCAGGTTTGGTTCCTGGGCTATTGTTTGTTGACCCTTTGGTATGCAGTAAATTTTTATAAAATATCAGATAAGTTCATATGAGAAATACCCATTATTGTACAGCACTGATTGAAACTATTCAAAATATCATCACTATACTTATAAAAGCAAGACATACTCTTTAAATTGCCTTTTATTTTAGTAATGATAAACTCCTAATCCACTTTATGTAAGATACTAGATATAAGCAAGCCACTGTTCCTCCTTCAAAGGCCAGATTAACCCAGAGAGCTTATTGCAGAAGCAATAAGAACTAGATAAAACTAAAGATCAGAGGTAGAAGAGCACATCCAAAGTTAGCTGAGACCCCAGTCATTTTTTCCCATGGGAGTACTTACAGAGTTTGGGGGTGAGTAAAAATTGAGCTTGGTTTAGGCTGTGGAATTCTACTAGGGCAAACAAAAAAAGGCTGGTAGTTCAGTGGATATCTGCATGGTCCAAAAAGACAGACTAAAACCTAGAAAAGCATGGCCTTTTTTTACTAATAATCCACTTCCTCAGACATGGGGCACTGAAAAAAGACAGAAATCCTGAGCCAAAAGGAAAGAGTAAATTTCCCACTGTATCCTAATGTTCAGAAGAGAGAACTCCAGCAGAAAGACGGGCTCACTTAATCCTACTGGAGGAGAGAATCAACACCCTGTGTTATTTATATATAATATAGCAAAAAACAAACCTGAAAAATAACTCTGAAAGAAAAACTACTTCTTCTGCATTAGTCTGGTTGAAGTCACAAAATAAACATATTAAAAGATACCGAGGGGCTGGGAATATGGCCTAGTGGCAAGAGTGCTTGCCTCATATACATGAAGCCCTGAGTTCGAGTCCTCAGTACCACATATATAGAAAATGGCCAGAAGTGGCGCTGTGGCTCAAGTGGCAGAGTGCTAGCCTTGAGCAAAAAGAAGCCAGGGACAGGCCCTGAGTTCAAGCCCCAGGACTGGAAAAAAAACAAAAAAACGAGATACCTAAAGAAGCTAAATAAAATTAAGAATAGCATCTGAAAACCCAGACATTAAAGTTAGTTCACAGAAATGGCCCAGGAAGGAAAAACTTGAAACAGACGTAGAGTTGAACTAAATGATGGAATTTTTCAAAGTAATCTATAAAAAAGGAAACAAGCAAATATTAAGAAATTAAAAATAAGCACAGCAGTCATCCCCATTCATGGGGAATAAGTCTGTAGACCACCAGTGGATGTCTGAAACCTTAGACAATACAAATCTACATCTCTTGACAGTCACTGTGATACTCCAGACAGTTATTGAGTAATTGAAAAGGAGAATGTATAACGTGGCTATGCTGAACAAAGAGACATTTCACTTCCAAGGCAGAATGAAGCTGGACAATGTGAGAATTCATCATACTACTAAGAACAGCATGTATTTTTTTTTCTTTTTCTTTTTCTTTTCTTTTAATTTCTGCCATTCCTGGGGCTTGAAATCAGGGCCTGGACATTGTCCCTGAGCTTCTTTTTGCTCAAGGCTAGCAGCACTCTACCACTTGAGCCACAGCACCACTTCTGGCTTTTCCTGTTTATGTGGTCCTAATGAATTGAACTCAAGGCTTCATGTATACTAGGCAAGCATTTTACCACTAAGCCACATTCCCAGACCCCAACATGGATTTCAAAAGCATGCATTTGTTACTTCTGAAATTTTCCTTGATTTTTTTTTCCTTTTTCTTTTTCTGGTGCTAGGTATTACCCAGAAACACACACACACACACACACACACACACACACACAATGAAAGGAGACGCAGGCTATAAAAGGTCACCAATTGTATAATTCCAATTCTATGAAATGGATATATTAACAAATCCATAAAATCAAAAACTTGATCAGCACTTTGTAACAACTGATAGAAAGACTAGGGAGTAACTTGCAATAGCTATGGAGTTGTTCAGGGTGACAAAAATGTTCTAGTTGTAGGACAATATGAATATATTAAAAACCACTAAGTTGTATATTTTTAAAGCGTGACTTTTATGGCCTATTACCTATTTAAATTAAAAAGTATAAAGAATATTGCTGGGCCCTGGTGGCTCATGCCTGTAATCTTAGCTACTAAGAAAACTGAAATCTGAGTATCTTGGTTCATAGGGAGCCAAGGCAGGAAAGTCCCTGAGATTCTTCTCTCCAATTAGTAACCAAAAGACCAGAAAACTACAAGTGGCACTGTAGCTCAAAGTGATAAAGCACTAGCCTTGAGCAGAAAAGTTTAAAGACCATGGCCAGAGTTCAAGACCCCAACCAACCAAAAAAAAGTATAAGGAAAATAGTCATTTGTCTAAAAATAAAATCAATATCAAGAAATATTTTTAAAACAATAAAATGCAAAATCCAATCAGTGTAATTCAATATAAAATAAAGAAAACATATTAGAAGAAGAAAAATAATTTTAGAACTCAAAAGAATCCATGATGAGATGCTTCAGGAAAACTAGGAACAGAAGAGAGTTTACTTAATCTAATAAAGATTATCTATTTTAAATTTTTTTTCAACATTAGTTATATTCAGTGAAGGAAAACTAAATTCTGAAGATTTTTCTATCAAAGCCCCAATAAATTGCCAGTGATTAATGTAATGATACTATCACTGTATTCAAGCATTACTACATAAATTAGGGAGAAATGGCTGTCTGATTACTAAGAAACTTTTATTTACTTAATCCAGCCTGCTAATTACTAATAAAAAAAGAGATCTGAACATTTAAGTTTATTTAGGGAAGATATAAACAGATTTCCTATTTATTGATTAAATCATTCCATCTTATTTTTAAGTTTTCACATGGAGAGAGGGGACTACAAATCTACCTTGGCAATAGGCACAGCAGCAGACAAAAAGAAAATTGAAAAGAGGATTGGGAATGGAAGAAGGAGGAAAAGGGTAAGTCTGAAAATTTGAGACTCTAGACCATGCCTCATGCAGAATTATATTCTAAGTACACTTAGATACAACCAGACAATAAAAACCATAAGGCATCTATAAAACAGGCTGAAGATAACCTATTTATCCTAGACTTTGGAGAAACAGCTTAAATCTGAGCTAACAAATACCTAAGGACTAATATATATTGTACTAGGAGTGAGAAGACCAGAAATATAAAGATACCGAAATCATGGGGAAAAATGAGGGAGGAGGTAACAAGATGGATAAGAAATGTCCTCACTGCCTTAAATATGAAACTGTAACCCCCCCTATACTTCACTTTGACAATAAAGAAAACAAAAGATACCCAAATCATATTTTAGATGAAATTTAACATAGATTATAACATGACTATATTTATTGAATTTAGGAAAATAAAAGACTAGCTTTTAAATATATACTAAGACTGGAGCTCACTTGAAAAATAAAATAAAATAAAACATTCTAACATGAAAAATATGGGCACCAGTGACTCAGGCATATAATCCTAGCTACTCAGGAGGCTGGGATTCAGCTCAGGGAGTTTCTCCTATGAGACTCTTACCTCTCTAATTAACCACCAAAAAATTGGAAGTAGAGCTGCGGCTCAAGTGATAGAACACTAGCCTTGTGGAAAAAGGCTCAGAAACAGTGCTCAGGCCCTGAGTTCAAGTCCCAGGACTGGCACCAAATAATAAGAACAATAATATTAATTAATTAGATCTACAATTTTGAACAGAAAAGTAAACACTTGAAAATACATCCCTAGACCTCCTTCAAGTCAGAAACAACCTCCTTCTCTTCCCTCTTTTTTTCCCTTTTCTCCCTCCTCTTCCTCCTTTCCCCATTCCAGAAGAGAGAGGCCTTACCCTATCCAAACACACCTTTCTCCTCAGACACTATCCTTGAGATTTTGTCCAACTAGTTAACTTTCTCTTTCTGTCTACTTAATACTCTCTTTTTCCTATGTTAAGCACACTACAGTTCTCCAACAGGGTGTGTCACAGAGGTCTTTTACCAAATTAAACAAACGGAAGCAATTTTCATTATCCTTAATTTTTTTAAGCTCTTACTATCAAACTCCAGCAAGTTTATAAAACTACTTTACAACAAGCTTTATGGTTTCCTATTCACTTTCTTTCTTTAGTTTTTAATCTTTCACATTTTCCTGCAGATAATTACTGTTAAATAGTCCCTACCCCTCTATACTTTTCCTCTATCACCCACTTTGGCTTCTGAAACTTTTTTTTTTAAATGTTGCTTCTACTTTTAAAGGTGATTCCTTTTACAGTCATCTTTACAGGGTCTTTTTTCCCCTCCCTTTTCCGGTCCCTTAAATTTTTAGTGTGTACATTATTTCTCAACCATTAACCATTTAGTGCATACATTATTTTAAATGTTCTTTGTGTTCCATATTCATTTCTACATCAGTAACTTACAAACTTTATTTTCAATTGGCTGTAACAATCCTAAATAGTAATAGTTAGAGTGATGAATATCAATCAGAATCTTGGTCTAGAACCAGACACATTCTCCAACAATGCAGGTTTTTCAGCCATAAAAATTTGCAATCTTTCCAGCCACTTCAATCCTTACTCATCAGCTTCAGAGCAGACGATCTAATCTTCTACTTACCTGATAAAATGGAGATATCATTATGAATGTACTCCATCTGCTTTCCTTCCACCCATCTTGAAATAATGTCTGCCATGGCTTTATTCTATTAATTACCCTCATTCTTATTCTCCATTAAGAGTATTTACAAATGGTCTGGTTCTGATTTTTACCAGGTTAATTGTTACCTTGGAAAAGCTATTTTAACCTCTCTCTAGTCCTCAGTTCTCTCATCTATAAAACAAAATGAGAATAATGTCTCTAACACTGATGGTTATGACATTTAAGAGTAATACCTGTTATTTAGCAAGTGCTAAATAAATTTTATTATTACTCCTATTTTAAAGTATCTAATCTTGATTTATGTTTCCTCTAAATCAGGCTCTCATTCAAAGAGTTACAGGCATTGGTTGTTTTGTGATCTCTAGAAGGAAGAATCACTAGTGAAATAGAGATAGACAGTCCCAAAAAAGTGTGTTATGAAGCTGGTTACACTGATGAGCAAGTAGAAGCTAGATGTGACTGAAGAATATTTGACAGATGGTACAAGAGGTATTTCATCCATAAAAACTAAAAACTTTACTAAAGGGAATTTCTGAATTGCTCTGTACACAGATCAAGTGGGTTTATTTTCAGGCATAAAGGCATAGATGTTTACAGTAAGCAGTATGGTGATAAATGTCAAATGTATGCAGCTAGGACACTAAAAACATAAGCTACTGAATCTTAAATCAAAAAGATAAATTGGGGAGCTGGGAATGTGGCTTAGCGGTAGAGTGCTTGTGTAGCATGCACGAAGCCCTAGGTTCGAGTCCTCAGCACCACATAATCAGAAAAAGCTGGAAGTGACGCTGTGGTTCAAGAGGTAGAGTGCTAGCATTGAGCAAAAAGAAGTCAGTGACAGTGCTCAGGCCCTGAGTCCAAGCCCCAGGACTGGCAACAACAACAACAAGATAAATTGTCTCTTTATTCCATCTGCCATTCATTCTCCTTTCCTTTTAAACATTAAAGTACTCTCCTTCCTTCATCTAGCTTTACTAGCCCACTAAAATGTGACATCTGTAGCCCTTTGAAAAAAAAGAGGCAGGTGTGAGTGGGTGTCCATTCATTATAATCTGTTAAGCCAACTCACAAACCCACTTCAGCTGACCTATAAAGTGTTATGTTCATGAAGAGTCTGTGACCATTCTGAACATAATTTAGCTGTAAAGATTGGGAAAATACTAACAGCACTCTTTTCAAAATACAATCTAGAAACTGGGAGCCAGAGGCTCACAATAATCCTAGCTACTCAGCAGGCTGAGATCAGAGAATCATGCTTCAAAGCCAGCTGGGGCATAAAGTGGAGCTGTGACTCAAGTGGTAGAAATCCAGCCTTAAGCAAAAAAGATAAGGGATAGCACCCAGGCCCTGAGATCAGATCAAGCTTAGTTACTAGGACCCTCATGCCCCCAAAAAACATGTTGAGCTGAAGAACAGAAACTTTAGCTATAAGCCACAGACTAGGAAGTAAAATGCAATTAGGTAATACTGAAAATTACAGGGCTGACTAAGCAAAGAAGAAACCTCAGAGAGAATTCAAAGAATAAACTTTAAAAAAAAAATCTTGGGGCTGGGAATATGGCCTAGTGGTAAAGTGCTCACCTTGTATACAAGAAGCCCTGGGTTCGATTCCTCAGCAACACACACACACACACACACACACACATATATATATATATATATACACATATATATATGTATATATATATATATAAAGAGTCAAAGTGGCACTGTGTGGCTCAAGTGGTAGAGTGCTAGCCTTGAGCAAAAAGAAGCCAGGGACAGTGCTCAGACCCTGAGTAGAAGCCCCAGGACTGGCAAAAAAAAAAAACAAAAAACAAAAAACATCTTTCCTCACTTCATAGCTACATTTAAGATAATATTCCATACTTGAGATCTAGTGACCTGTTAGACAAATTATTCCTTCTTCACTCTTCTCACACCAAAATATCTCTTAAATCCATATTTCATCTATGCTCATTGGCTTTTCTCAGTCTATTTCACTGAAACAGCTTTACTGCCAAAATTTTGTTGTGTTCCTTTTTTATTTTACCCCTGAATTTACAATGTTATTCCAACAACCATAAGTACATACTGGAGGATCAATGAATAAAGATCAGGAACAAATTCATGCTTACCTGTGTAAATACTGTTTATAATGACTATAACACAACTGTAACAACAGAACCAAATAGTTACAATACAGGCTTCAGGGCCCACAAAGCTTAAGGTATTTACTATCTGTTCAAATACATATGTGTCATATAATCCATGTATGGAGAGGTGGGGGAAGAAGAACAAGAGGAAGAGAGGGAGGAGGGGAAGGGAGGGGAGGGGTTTTATTATAGACAAAAAATAAACAAAAGCAGGTTGTGGAAAGAATTAAAACTTGGAAAAGTAACCCACAGGAGTGTGAATTTTCCAGTTCATTTTTTCTCCTTTGTCTAACAGGGTAACACCTGTTCCTGCATGCTGGAGAATATGAAGGACATCTTGAAAAAGAGAAAGATACAGATATACTAATACAGCTCATAAATTTTGGGCTTACTCTGATGCTCTTCAGCAATGAGTCACAAGCAGAGCAAAGGCTCTGGAGGTGCACTTAGATTTGACCACCACCCACAGAAGGAAATATCAAATTTGCTGTTTGAATATTAATGGGCTAACAGTGTGCTAAAAGAAATAAAATGATTGACATTCTTTAAGAAATCATACTAAATCCTACAGATTACAAACCTAAATTAAAGAATACAACATGTAAAATTTTAAAATTCCTAAAAGTCATTCAATAAGAAAATAGATATGACAAAAAAGGTCTGTGAAGTAAAAACGGAACAACAAAAATTACCCAACCTAAGAACAAAGAAAAAAAAATTAGACACACACATACAAATAGGAAACTCAACAATTAAGAGACCTGTAAGAAAAGTCTCAACTGACAGCCTTTACTGTCATTACTCTTAGAAGACAAGAAAAAAATAATTAGGACATATATATCCTAGCGTGAGTGGAAGACCCAAATTTACAGAATCAAGTCATTCAGCATTCACCAAAAACACATTTAAAGACAATAATGACTAAATAATCAAATCAAACTTCTAAAAAACAAGACAAAAAAAATCTTGAAAACAGATAACAAAACATAATACATATAACCAAAGATTTTTTTGTAAGAAACTATGAGGTAAAAAAAAATGGAACAGGATCAGTAATGTGATAAGGCAACAAGTGTCTACTCAGAATGCTATGCCCACCTAAATATCTTTTAGGAATGAAAGAAAAATAAAAACATTCTCAAACAAAAACAAAGGTAGATTATCCAAAAGACTGTTTTACAAGAGATGATATACTAAGCATTAAGGTGCAAGGAGATTTCACATCTTCAAGAGTAAAGGAAGAACCACAGAAAGAATATAAATATATAAATAAAGATAATGAATTTGCCTATTTATTAAAAGGTATGAAAGTATTATTTTTTGCTTAAGCTGACTATTAACAGGATATATATTTTATAATAAGGTTTTCAAAGCAAATAACTATAAAATATATGACAATTATACCACACAGTCAGTGGGTAGGAAGAAGATCTATGTGATTACAAAATTTCTCTATGCTAAGTGAATAACAATACAATACAATAACAACCCTAAACTGTGAAAGTTTAGGAATATATACATAATATACATATATGTATCTTTAATCCTTAGGACATACAAAGAAATTAATACAAGAAAATATATCCAATAATAATAATAATAATAGAATAAAGCAGATGAACTAAAGCCAGGCATCAGTGGCTTAAGCCAGTAATGCTAAGCTACACAGGAAGCTAAGATTTGAGAATCCTGATTCAGAGCTAGTCCAGGCAGACAAATCCAAAAGTCTCTTACTGCAATTAGCTTGGCTAGAGGCATGGCTCAAGTGATAGAACACCAGCTATGAGCAAATGATCCAAATGAGAGCTCAAGGCCAAATTCAAGCTCCAATACTTGTGCATGGGGGCATCTCTCTCTCTCTATCGCGCTCTCTCTCTCTCTCACACACACACACACGGTAAGAACACAATAAAATGGTAGTACTAACACCAAATATATTAATAACTATGTTAAGTGTTACTGATTTAAACACTACAGTTATAAGGCAAGCATAGGCCAAGTGCTGGAGGCTCATACCTGTAATCCTAGCTACTCAGAAGGATAAAATCTGAGGATCAGTTCAAAGCCAGACCAGGTAGGAAAGTCTGGTTCAAAGCCAGGCTGGGCAGGAAAGTTTATGAGACTCTTATCTGCAATAAACTACTCAGAAAAGGCCAGAAGTGGTGCTGTGGCTCAAGTGGTAGAGTGCTAGCCTTGAGCACAGAACGGCTTCAAGAGAGCACAGAGAGAATTCAAGCCCCAGGACCAGGAAAAAAAAAAAAGTCAAGCATAGACAGAATAGATTTTTTTAAGGTAAAGAACAAAATCCCATATGTGCTGTGCATAGACAGAAACTGCATATAAAATGTGTATATAAAAATGCACGGAGATTAAAAAAAAAAAAAGGACAGAAAATTTTAACATGAAAAAAGTGAGCATAAGTACTGGGTGCTGGTAGCTCAGGCCTGTAATCCTAGCTACTCAGTAGGCTGAGTTCTGAGGATTGTAGTTCAAAGCCAGCCTGGGCAGGAAGGTCCATGAAACTCATCTCCAATTAGCAATCAGAAAACTAGAAGTGGTGCTATGGCTCAAGACATAGAGCACTAGCCTTGAGCTTGAAGAGCTCTGGGTCAGCACCTAGGCCCACAGTTCAAGCCCCACAGCCAAAAACTTAAAAAACAAAACAAACAACAACAAAAAACAAACAAACAGTGAGCATAAGAAATCTGGAAAGGCTATTTTAATGTCAGAAAAATAGTTTATTCCAAAGAATATTGTTGGAGCTAAACAGAGAGATGCCATACAAAATTTTAACAATAAAATGCATTATGTAATTTAACTATCATTAATAACTGTTTCTCTCAGGTGTTTTAAAATAGTCATATTTATAGAATAAAATAAATACAAATAAAAAATACATCTAATAAATATTCTTTCCAAGTATGGTACAATCACCAAACCAGAAAATTTTCCTAGGCAACAAAACACATCTCAGTAAATGTTAAAAGGTCAAAAATCACACAAAGTATACACATTAGAAAGTAATAGCAATTTGTGTATGTGCATATACATATATGAGTGTATATGTATATATAAAAATCATAAAATTGCTCTAAATTATATAAAATTAACATAAAATGCAAACAAATAAATTATATATTAATAAATTAAATAATAAGCAATGCACTGGTTGAATATAAAAATGATACAAAAAGTATTTTAGCAAAATGGTAAATATACAACAATTAAAAGTGTGTGGAATACAAATAAAGTACTGCTAGAATGAAAACTCAAACTTAAATACTTAAGGTACCAAAAAAAAAATCTAACCTCAATGATGTAAGGTTATACCTCACAAAATTGGGGGGTGGGGGGAGAGTAAATTCAAAGTAGAAAGAAGTAAATTATAAGATAAGTCAGTCTTTAACAATAGAACAAGTAACAAGCCAAAAGCATGTTCTTTGAACTTATAAGAAAAAACTGACAAACCACTGCCTAGAATAATCAAGGAAAAAAAGCCTAATATGATAAATAAAAAGAAATTATCAGAAATAAGGATGGGATATCACTTATAGATAATAAAAGGATAATACTATAAACAAGTCTATGCTTATAAACTTAATAATCTAGAACTCCCATTCCTTGAAAGAAGATTTCCCAAAACTAATTCTAATTATACTGACAACCTGAACTGTTGGTACTGTTTAAAGAAAGTGATTCAATAATTAATAACCTTCCAAAACAGAAAACCCAAAAAGTTCACTGGTAAATTAGGAAATAAAATCATATCAATCCCATACAATCTTAAGCAGAAGGAATATTGCCTAATAAATTTTATAAAGGCAGCATAAACCTAACACTAAAACCTGGCCTGACATTAAAAGCTACAAAACTGTATCTCTCATAAACACATATTAAAAAAAAGTCCTCAAGTGTTATCAAATGACAGGTGGGATGAGTGAGAATGATGGCAGGGTGATTGACTGACCAAGAAGCCTGGAACGCTACACATAAATGGTCATGTTAAACTGTAGCCCCCCTGTAGAACCATTTGAAGAAAACAATGTAATTTATACCATAACAAGTAAGATCTACTTGTCTACCAAGGTGTGTATGAAAATAAACTAATGTTATCTACCAATCAACATGATCATACCAGTAGATAAGGAAAATGCATTTGAAAAAAATCCAACCCCATTCATGATAAAACTCTCAGTAAACTAGAAATCAATGGGTATTTCTTTAACTTGATTCAAATAAAATTTACAAAAACATCTACTGTTAATATTATACTTAATAGTGAGAAGCTACAACAGGCCTCATTAACATTAGGGATAGTGTAAAGCTGTACCCCTCATAATTCTTCATCAGCACCATATTGAAAGCCTGAACACAATGAAATAAAAAAATTACATAAAAGGTATAAATAAAAAGAAATAACTGTGTTCACTAGCAGATGACACCACTGTCTGTATAGAAAATCCAAATGAATAGGCAAAACACCAAAAAAAGAACAGATAACACCAAATGGTGGCCAGTACATGAAACAATAGGAACTCTTATGTATTGTTTTTGTTTTGTTTTGTTTTGATTTTTTTTTTTTGCCAGTACTGGGATAGAACTCAGGGTCTAGGAACCGTTCCTGAGCTTCTTTATGTTCAATGCTAGTATTCTACCACATTGAGCCACAGTAGCACCTCTGGCTTTTTCTGTATATGTGCTACTGAGGAATAGAACCCAGGGCTTCATACATGCTGGCAGGCACTCTACCACTAATTCATGCTCCGAGCCCTGTCATATATTGTTAATGAGAATGTAGGGGAAACTAAACATACTCTTTACCACATGATCCAACAATAACAGTTCCTGATACTTAGCCAAAGGCATTGGAAATGTTTTTATCCACACAAAAAATTAGCACATGGATGTTTATTCGTGACTGTCAAAACTTAGAAGAAACCAGGATCTCCTTCAATGAACTATGATACCTTCAGACAATGGGTATTACTCAGCATTAAAATAAATGGGCAAACAAGTGATAAAAATATAACAATGAACTTTACATGCATAATTACTAAGCAAAAGAAGCCAATCCAAATCCATAATTTCACCTGTGTGACAATCTAGAAAAGGTACAACAATGAAAACAGTAACAACAACAATATAATCAGTGACAAGTTTGGGGGGGAGGATGAAGATCAATAAGTAGAGAATATACACTGTGAATTCTCTGTATGATACTATGATGATGGAGATCATATTTGTCAAAACTCATAGAGTATACACCAACAATAATTAACATTAATGTAACCTATGGACTTTGATGAATATGATGCATCAGTGTAGGCTCACTGATGATAAAATACATACATACACACACACACACACACACACAACACTTTGGTAGAGGGTGTTGATAATGAGAAGGCTATGAATGTATAGAGTCAAGAAGTACAAGGGAAATGTATACCATATATCTTCCTCACAATTTTCTTATGAAACTCAAGCTACTAAGAAAAAAAAAAAAAAAAAAAAAAAAAAGGTCAGGCATCAGAGGCTCACACCTGCAATCCTAACTACTCAGGAGGCTGAGATCTGAGAATCGTTGGAGGCCAGCCTGGGTAGAAAAGTCCAAGAGATTATTATCTCTAATTTATCACAAGAAAGCCAAAAGTGGAGCAGTGGCTCAGTGATAAAGTGCTAGCCTTGAGTAAAAAGCTCAAGGACAGTGTAGAGGTCCTGAATTCAACCCCATGGCTGGCACACATACACACACAAAAAAAAATCTTTATTTTCATGTAAAACCCTTTATTTTCTCATAAAGGATAGAAAAGAAAGCTGTGTAAATTTTTATGCCAAAATGTTCAATTACTTGGATGAAACTAACAAATTTCTACAAAAAATTCAAGTTACTAAATGTGACATAAAAAATAATAAAATCTGAACATCTCATTGTCTATTGGAGGGACTGAATTTGCCACTTCTCCAAAAGAAAATTCCAATATTAAATGGTGCCCCTGGTGAATTTCACCAAATATTCAAGAATAACAGAATCTATATAATTTTAAATGTTTTGAATTTTTATTGTTATTATAAAGGTGACATATAAGTATAAATCATATGAACAATACATTCCTTTTGGGACAATGTCACCTCTTCCCTCTCTCCCAATTTTTCCCTCCCATCCCCACCCAAAAGTTGTATGGTTTGTTCCCAACATAGTGTTTAGGTGTTTAGTGAGTACCACTGCTGCATTTGTTCACCCTTTGTCACTCCATTTCTGTGTCCCCCTTGCCCTCCCAAAGACAGACAGATGAACAGGACAAAAAGAAAAGGAATCAAGCACCTTTTGAACATTAAAAATTCTGAAGCCTGGAATTAGATTGAACACACTCACTACTTTGTTTGATTTGTATCACAGTAACTACTAAAAGCTTTGCAAAAACATGACCATCAAAAGGAATCTAATGTCAACACCCTCAACTATCTCAAACTAATAAGTTTGTGAAAGTCACTGCTGTTTCCTTTTAAAGTTTGAAGTATCACATGGTATTCCTGGGTGGCTGCTATGCTGCTTTGGAGTACTTTAGTACAGTTTAGAAATTGTGAATATGCAGTAGACGTGTGTGTGTGTGCGTGTGTGTGTGTGTGTGTGTGTGTGTGTGTGTGTTCCCTTCCTTTAGCAATTTCAGTACCTCCCAGAAGGCTTTGTTGTGATGTAACTTTAGTTCTTGGTTTGGTACAGCCAGAAGAAGAGAGGGGAGCAGATGGTGGTAGGAAGGGCAACATAGACTTTTGCACATCTTCAAGCAAGCATCCTCTAGGCAGCAGAAATAAGCCACTTCTGTAGGTAAAATGTTCAGGGAAATTTAGGGTTCAAGATGTTCATGTGAATCAGTTCAGATGATCCACTCTAAAAGTACAAGTTCCACTTCTTCCTCATGAGAACACTGACAATGCCATAGCAAACCTGCTGTAAATTCAAACCATACTGTCCTTTGCTATTTTTAAAATTTAGTCCTGGGCCTAATCTCTTTTTTTTTTTTTTTTTTTTTGCCATTCCTGGGTCTTGAACTCAGGGCCTGGGCTCTGTTCCTGAGCTTCTTTTTGCTTAAGACTAGCACTCTGCCACGTGAGCCACAGCACCACTTCCAGCTTTTTCTGTTTATGTGGTACTGAGAAATTGAACCTAGGGCTTCAGGAATGCGAGGCAAGCACTTTACCACTAAGCCACATTCCCAGCCCCTTAATATTATTTTATTTCCTCCTGTTGCAGATGTTCCTTTACAGGCTGCTAAAAAATACTTTATTTGGTATTTTGTCCCCAATTATCTTCACTTTTTCACCATCTTTCTCCAATCTATCAATGTCACTTACCCCTAGCCATCTCATTACATTGTCCTTATAATTTATCACTTCTCTGAAGTTCTCAGAATCCCACAATATAGCTGGGCACTGGTAACTCACACCTGTAATCCTAACTACACAGCAGGCTGAGCTCTGAGGACTGCAGTTCGAAGAAAGCTTGGGCAGAAATATGTGAGACTTTTATCTCCAATTAACCACCAGAAAATGGGAAGTAGCGCTATGGCTCAAAGTGGTAGAGTAACCTTGAGCAAAAGTACTCAGGGACAACATTCAAGCCCAGAAAAAAAAAAAAAAAAACCAGTGTTCCCACTATTACATTCCCTTCCACAGAAACTCCACTTGTGTCCTCGTAACTGCTTTAACACCGGTACAGTTGCACTGCATGCCAAGGGTTATCAGCAGCAAGGTTACACTGATGCTACGAGAAAAAGGTTCTTGCCAGGCAGCTCCAAGTTTCATTCTGAAATCTACTTCCTCTGACCATTCCTAGTACCAACTATCCTTGGTAAGGATTCCCAGGAAAGACTCTAAATTATACAAGTGCAAACCAGAAATTCATTATGAAATAGACAAGTACCAACAGTTGTTGATGCTGAGTCAACAACTGCAGGAAAGTGAAGGAAGCAGAACTGAACAGAAAAGGAGCTGAACTGCAATGCAGTCACAGGAAGGCCTCAGCTAGTCCCTTGAGGAGTTCGGGTCTTGGGATGGACCTTCAAAGTTGCTGTGCCTTAGGGTAAAAGAGCCAACCATTCATAAACCTACATAGAGAACAGAAAATGGATGCAGCTGTGCCGCACTGGAAAAGGCATGCCTTTGAAAGAGGCTCTTTTGGTTCAAGACAATGCCTGTAAAAGGACTCAGCTATCTTCCTTATAATATACTAAGAATATTAGTATACTCGTATTCCTAAAAGTAGAGTAGGATGTGCCCAGATGGAAGAAATGAGGACGTGGATAGTTAACCACAGCACACACAACTGGACTAAAGTCAATTTAGTTACTGAGGAGAGAAAACCTTACTTTGCTTTCTTAGGAGAAACTATAGTTCATCACTTGAAAAGAGAAAACGCTTCTCTGCAAAAGAGTAGTAGCTAATAAACACAGAAGAAATTATTAGAAAAAATCATTTTGAGATCTCTAATGAAATTGTTGATTTACACAAGGATTATCAAAGAACACTAAAAGCACTCAACAAGAGATTTTCAGTGTCCCAAAGTCCTACTCCTTGATTAGCTGCTTGTTACTAATATAAAAAGCATAATACATTTACCATACTACCCAAGTAATCTGACTTAGTGATATAAACTGCCCCCCAATGGGAGGCAACATGAACTCTTCAGTACTACATTAAAAAAATGCTATATAAGCTACATAATAAGCACATGTATGCTACATAAGTGTATATATACATATGTGTATGTGTATATATACATAGGAGTGTGTGTGTGTGTGTGTGTGTGTGCATGCCCTAAAAAAACCCTCAAAAAATCTAATAAGTATTAAGTCTTCACTTCCACTTACTGGAAATACAGGATAAAATATGAGAGATAAACAATATCTGCAGCCTAGCTCTAAATGGAGCTAGAGTCATATGAAAAGGTAAAATATGTGTGACAAACCAGTGGTAGATAGGCATTAGGAGAAGGGCGGCCTAAAATAAAACTAAAGAAACACAATAGTGATGAAAACATTGCTCTATACTTCCCTGTGGTGATAGTTCCAAGATTCTTCTTGAAATACGAGTACAGAGCAAATTATATTGTATGCAAATTGAATCTCAACCTAACCTCTTCCCCCACACCTGCATGCTTAATCAGTTTTTGAAAAAAGTGAGATTATGCTGTTGAGTTTTAAGACAAAGATTTTGAAATGTTGAAGTGTTTTGGTTTGGTTTGGTTTTTTGCCAGTCCTGGGGCTTGAACTCACGGCCTGATCACTGTCCCTGGCTTCCTTTTGCTCAAGGTTAGCTAGCACTCTAACACTTGAGCTGCAGCACCACTTCCAGCTTTTTCTGTACATGTGGTTCTGAGGAACTGAACCTAGGGCTTCATGCATGCGAGGCAATCACTCTACCGCTAAGCCACATTCCTAGGCCATGTTAAAGTATTGTTAAATTAACTTTTTTATTTTAAGGCCCAAAACAAGATTTTTTACTTCTCTTGGGATGAGAGACAATTTTATTTCATATTTCTAACTGCCAGAATTCCAACATAGCAGATTTTTCCTTCACATACAATCACTCATTACATAAGATTCTACAGATATAACAGCTGTATTAACAAAATTACTATCCACAACCTGCATCCACTGATTCAATCCCACATCATTTTATAATTCATTCCAATATAAGTGTTTTTTTCTGGCTCAAAACCATTTTGAGTTGATCAATATCTTCTGATTAAAATCTGACTCTTACTTGTTCTTCAGGATGCCCTCCCTTTGGTCTAAGACTCTGTGTCTACAATAAATTCCTACTCCTTTCCTTCATGACACTTGCATTCTAGTACTAAGAGAAATCTCACCATTAACTACAAGCAAATTGTGTTTTTTCACTTCTGCTCATACACTTGGGTAGGATGAGTGCCAACTCTGTCATACTAGGTTATGCTTTCTTAGTCACTCAACACTTTCAGAAATACCTACCTTTATATCACCAACCCCAGACAGACAATACAGCCAAGTTTAAGTATTGCAACTTACAAATCTTTACAGGATCAAAGTTAGTCCTGATTAATAGCTCCTGAACATTTGCAAGAATAGTTGACTAACTTCTTACAAAACAAATTCTATGCACCTATAAGATGGGCTCAAATACTATTTCCTGACAAGAATGGAGGAGAGAGAGAGAGAGAGAGAGAGAGAGAGAGAGAGAGAGAGAGAGAGAGAGAGAGAGAGAGAGAGAGGCAGAGAGACAGAGAGAGAGACAGACAGAAAAAGAAAGAAAGGAAGGAAGGAAGGAAGGAAGGAAGGAAGGAAGGAAGGAAGGAAGGAAGGAAGGAAGGAAGGAAGGAAGGAGAGGAGAGGAGAGGGAAGGAGGAAGGGAGGGAGGAAGGCTGGCAGGCAGCAGCTAAAGGAACTAAGTAGATTTATTAGCTTTGAGAAGAAATGTAGTCCCCACTTCTGTCACAATTTCATTATTGTTTCCACTAACATTGCTCATGTACCACTCACTGTAAGACCCAAAAAGCCTGATCCTCTTTATCTATCAGTCTATCAGTTCCCTACTGGCAGCATTTCCTTTTTTACCATATAGTCAAACACTGTCAGCAGAAACTTTTAATTTCTATTTTTCTTTCACCTTTAGTCACACTTTAACCCTAAATCACTTAGAAGTTTTCCTCCTTTCTTTTTTGAATTGAAAGGTTTTTTAATATCAAGCTGACTGGGGCTAGGAATGTGACTCAGTGGTAGAGTGCTTGCCTAGCAGCATGCATGAAGCCCTGGGTTCGATTCCTTAGTTCCACATACACACAAAAAAAGCTGGAAGTGGTGCTGTGGCTCAAGTGATAAGAGTTCTAGTGTTGAGCAAAAGCAGCTCAAGGACAGTGCCCAGGCCCTGAGTTCAAGTCCCAGGACTGAGGAAAAAAAAATCAAGCTGACTGGAATATCAATAGTGATTTGATAATAACAACTAACATTTTAGCATTTAAAGAATATGTGTGGTAATATGTCCTTTGTAAAAAGTTACAAGTAAAGAAACAGATATGGAATGGGATGTAGTTCAGTGGCAATGCATCTGTCTAGCAAGTGCAAAACCCTGAGCTTCATCCCCATACAAAAAAAAATGTATATATATATAGTTAAAAAAGAAAGAAAAAGAAACACCAGGCTCTGGTGTCTCATGCCTGTATTCTAGCTACTCAGGAGGTTGAGGTCTAAGGATCATGATTCAAAGCCAGCCCAAAAAGAAAAGTCTTCAAGATTCTAATTCCAATTCTCCAATAACAGAAAAATTAAATTTAATTAAATGTTGGACTGGAGGTATGGCTCAATGGTAGAACAACAGCCTTAAGACAAAGGAAAAACAAAACAAAATAAACAAGTAGGAATATAAGATCCTGAGTTCAAGCCACAACATAAACAGAAAATAAAGAAAAAGAAATAGACAAAGAAAATTAACTTAACCAACTTACTATGTGTAAGGTTAGCCAGGAAGGAAACCTGTCACATGGTTCAGGCAGAAAGGAGTTTATTGGGGGGAGAGCAAAGTGCTGGCCTGCACACACAACATGGAGGTGTGGGGAGGCAGAAGGGAAGGAAGAGAAAAAGACAGAAAGAGAACAAGAGAGAAAAGGAAAGGGTGCAGGGATCGTGTTGAGCCAGATTATATAGGAAAAGGTGGGAGATGTGGCCAGATGGATTGGATGTGACCTCAGAGAAGGGGGAGGTAACTGCCTCCAGGTGTGCCAGTTACCTAGGTAACTCAGGTACTGCACACAGACTTAAACAGGTAGGGGGCATCTGCATGGAGCCCTCCCCGGAGTGGACCTTACACTATGGTTGTTGTTTTTTAAGATGAAAAATTGTTATAAATACACTCTCCAGGAACCACTGGAGTAACAGTGATAGATACAAAAATAAGGAATTGTCTCAGCAGGCAAAATTTATTTCTGTAGAAGGGTGCGCCATCAGCCAAAAATCTGGCAAGCAAGCACAAAGAGCAGGCAGTCTGCTCAGGTATTTATTCCTAACACAGCAAGCCTTGCCCCTCTGCTCAGATTGGTTGAGCTCAGGTTTAAAATCTGCTATCGATTGGCAAGTTTTAATAGGGTAAAATGTGTTTACATAAGGTCATCTTAAAATAAGATTATACCCATACCCTCTACTATTTCTTGAACAGTCCCAGTGAATGTCTTAATTCCATCTTGAAAAGAAACCAGTTTAAGACAAAACCTTACATTTTACAAATCCTCTCTTATCCCAAGGCAGTTCTTCTTTTCCTTAGGAAGAGCCACACCACCAGGCCAAAGCAGGAACTTTTAAGCAATACTCTGATAGAAAAGACAGTTTTTCTCACATAAGATTTTAGCCACTAATCTGTGGTACTTCCCAAATATAAGGCCATACCACTACTCACAGGAAGAAATGACCAAACATTCCTTTCTTATTCAACTACTTTCCCCAGGAAAATGGTGCAATTCTGATCAATCTCACTCATATCTATTCAGTTACTGAATAAATGGAAGTTGTTTCTACATTCAACTCTAGCATAGGGATAAAAAAGAGTAAATAACAAGACCTTCCCTTCTCTACAGAGAAAAAGGAGGGGGGGCTACTATTCACTAATATAAAATGCCAAGAACTTCTCATAACAAAGCAATCCTTATTAACCTCATTCTACATATTAAAAACAAAAAAGTTAAAAAACAGAAGTTATGTAATGTATTCGGGGTTACACAACTAACAAATGATGGAGTCGCGAGTCAAAATCCAGCTCTTAACCACTTTGTTACATACTCCATGCTTGAATCCTTCCGTTTCTCAACTCTATACCTACAGCATAGTCTACAGTACTTAATTCAACATTGGCTGATAATTCATTTGTCATTCTTATTCTCGGAATACAACAAGCACTCACCTCAATAGTTTTCTTTCTAGATTTCTAACACTTTTCTTTCTAGATTTGTCTCTTCTTCATTTTATAAATGCCAACTCCCAAAGAGACTTTTCCTGACTCTGTCACTTAAAACATTCCAACTACAAATGCTTAATGACATGAAACTAGTTGTGTGTTCTTTACAATTACTTATCAGTAACTGAAATTACTGGTTGTCTATTTCTCCCACTACAGAAGTTCCAAGACAGTAGAAACCTTATCTGTTGGGACCACTGTTACATCTTCAAAACCTACAACAGTCCCAAACACTTGGTATTTACAGAATGAATACTAAAAATATGCTAGACATATAGATTATGTAAATATGAAGAGCTCTAGCTCCAATCCTCAAAAATCTCTCAAGTCACATCTTTGCAAATATTAATCTCTTTGCCTATTAAAGGAAGACCAACTCCTGACATTTTTTATAACTAGCCTCTGCATCTTTCATCTTAAATGTCCATGATACCTCGTTGAGCTTTCTAAATGCTTTTTCTTCCTCTCCTATATTTGAATATTTCCATCTACCTTTTTGCAACTATATACCCCCCACACACACCTGGTCATGTTAGCTCAACACCTTTTATTCACTCTTCAAAAATCCCTCAACTGTGACCACTTCCTCAAAAGTTATTTGCAACCTGGAAACTTCTCTTTCTTTAGCACTTATCTATTATTCTGAAATCCACTCTGCTAGTACCGGAAGTGTTACTGTTTCATGGTTCTCTTCTTAGTCTTCTAACCTCTTTTTCGCAGTCTCCTTCATTGTTCCCTTTCCTTATACCATGAAACTGGATGTTCCCTATAGCTGAATCCTCTACTGTTACTGATTTCTGTGTTTATATGCTCTCTAACTCAACTGGTACTCTGTACATATATATATATGTATATATATATATATATACATATATATATATTCACTCAGAGCCTAGATGCCAGCTTTTCTTTCCCATCGTCTTGAGTTGTTTTAAAGAAGTGACTAAATTCAAATCAAATTCTCATATAAAGGGCATTTACAAGCTAACATTTAGGAAAAATTATTTCATACTCTGTAATCAATATTGCTGTGAAGAAGCATTAGCAGGCACTATCTTACAAGGTGAGACTGAATTCCATGACTATTTCTTAAAATACTTGAACCAATTATTTGTTATTTTTCATTGAACGTGTATAAAAAAAGTGGACCAAAAACTACAAAATATTCACCAATTTTATACATGTGATTAACCTCTATTAATTTTGTCTAAAACTGTCAAGAAATTATTATACAAGTAGTAGAAAGTTAAAGATGAAATATTGTGAAGCCTGGAAAAAAAAAACATACAAAGTTATTTCTGGAAGGTGTTGGCGTAGATGCAACTATACTGCAGCCATTACAGGTATAGTTCAAAATACACCTACTTATTAGAACCTACTCTCTAGTATGGTTTTGTGTTATTTTCAAAAATATTAGGAAGAGGGCTGGGGATATGGCCTAGTGGCAAGAGTGCTTGCCTTGTATACATGAGGCCCTGGGTTCAATTCCCCAGCACCACATATACAGAAAACAGCCAGAAGTGGCTCTGTGGCTCAAGTGGCAGAGTGCTAGCCTTGAGCAAAAAAGAAGCCAGGGACAGTGCTCAGGCCCTGAGTCCAAGCCCCAGGACTGGCCAAAAAAATTAGGAAGAAACATACTTGTGACATTTGGGGTAGGAAGGGAAAGATACACTTATGTCCATATCACATACATTTATATATGCACATTTATATCTATTTCACAAAAGTACTCCTGTTCCCAAACCTGTAAACAGTCATAGACATGAGAAGATCAGTTTACCCAGGAAAAGTGCAATCAAAGCTCTATCTTTCAAATCTCTTCAATGGCTAAGCCACAATACACACTAATAAACTACAAATTCCTTACACAGTCTAGTCCCTCTCCTACTAGAAGAAAAAGATTTTGTTGCCTAATAAACTGCACACTGGGAAGATACAGTAAACTCTCATTTGACAAAATTCTACTATGCTTTCCTGGTAAATTGCAATATACTGTGGGAAGGAATGACATCAAGTCCCAATTACCACTGTCAAAGCCGGTGAAACAAGTCAGTCACCATCCTTTATGGTAGATGGCATGTAAGGGCATGGAAAAGAAAACAATGGGAGATCCCTTAGCCAAAAAAAAAGGCACCCACATTTTAAGAAAAAGAAAATGAAAGTGACTTAGCATCTACATCAAGGAAGCTAAGGCTGCAGCCAATTTCATTGATACAAAGTCCCAGAGCCAGTCAGATTTTTCTGAACTGGTGGCAACTGAACACTAGCAGTCATAGAAGTTTTTCCTTTTTCCCTATACATCCCCTGTCTACTCTTGCACCTACGAGTAACAGAGAATACAAACAGAAGATGAAGGGAAATGGCCGAATGGGACATCAGAACACAAGAGCAGCTGCAAGCATTATTTGCGAAATCCCAAAGGCCAGATTATCGGAGTACAGCTCCAAAAATTCTCTATCAGACACTTCACATCTACAGCTTTTATTCATCAATACCTAGGATCCTCTAAAATTCATCCTACAAATATGTCATTGTCCTTACTCTACATCATTGCTCCCCTTAGTGAAAGGCAGATGTGTCTTTTAAGGAGGGTTAGCAGTGAGGAATGTCGTTGTGAGTTGGGGGGGGGGGGGGGAGGGACAGTGTAAATAACACTGCCGCAAACACTTAAAAAGCCACTTCCCTCCCCTGTCTGGCAAATTCCCTTGTTTTACCCTAGACCCGTGCCTCCTCCCTCCTCAACAATACACACACGTGTCGTGACCGACCAGCACCACCATCAGCTTTTCTAGCATCACACGCTACGCCCCCCAACCTCTCTTCTCTCCCACACACATGCGTGCGCACACGCTCACGCGCGCACACACACACACACGCACACTGCAGCCACCGCACCCGCCCATCCCCGCAATTGCTTCTCCCTCCAGCATCAAGACAGCTCCGTACACCGGGCACGCTCGCGCAGATGCACGCACACTGGGGCGCGCACACGCGGTGGCACACGCGGTTTGGGGCGCAGGGACAGAGCACCACACACACACACACACACACACCCCTCCCGGAGACTCACCTGGAGGCCGGGTGTCCAGCGCCGCTGCCCCCCTGGTCCCTGTCACTGAGCGCGGCGGTGTAAATCCTCCGGTAGCGGTCGGCCAGGGCTCGGCCTGACAGCAGCAGCTGGTAGTGACCCCGGGAGTCCGTGGCGGGCAACCCTAGCCCCAGCCCCGCGGCGGCCACGGAGCCCTCGGGCACCGGCATGAACAGCGCCCCCGGCGCCGGGGAGGAAGAGAAGGTGGCGGCGACTGGAAAGAATCCGTCCCCGCCGGGCCCCGAGGAGGCGGCGGCGGAGGAGGCAGTCGCCGCGCACATCATCATCCTCGCCGCCGCCGCCGCCGCCGCCGCCTCGGCCGCCGCCGCCGCCGCCGGGTCCCCGCGGGCCGGGCGGGCAGACACGCGCGCGCGCGCTCGCTCGGAGCCCTTTTCCAACGACGACGGCTCCGCAGGCGGCCTCGGGCTCCCTCAGCAAAGAGACTACAAAGACAGCGACCTCCTTCTCCTCCTCCTTCTTCTTCTCCTCCCCCCTGCGCCGCCCTCACCGCTACTGGGGCCGCTCATCTAACCCCGCCACCCGGGGAGTGTGAGGAGGAGGCGGTGCCGGCCGCTGCCGCCGCCACCACCGCTGCCACCGCCAGAGCCACCCGCAATGGGAAGCGGCCGGCCGTACGGCGCTTGCGCCGCGCTTCGCGCATGCTCAGAAGCTGGGACTCATTCCCTCCCAACCCCGCCCCTTCGCCACCGCTCCCTCCGCCTAGGGGCCTGGGTGTGTGCTGGCTGAGTGGTGCGGAATTTCCCTTAAATCCAGTCTCCTGGTTTTACTAGCAGCTTAGGAAGAGTAAGGCGTGTTACTAGGGGTGGGGTGGGGAAAGGGGGGTGGATGGCTGTCTGCTACTGGCGGTGGTCTTCAGGTAACCGGGTGCCCTCCAGAGGACTGTGCGCTTCAGCTCTACCTTCACTCCAAATCTGTGGCTTCCAACGTAGAGCAGCACGAGTTGGACAGAACTCCAGTCCAAATCAGAGATTTTGCTTGAAAGTGTGTGTGTGTGTATATATGTATGTGTTTGAAGGTGTGAATGTGTGTACCAGGGCTTGAACTCATGGCCCTGCATCTTCCACTTGAGCCAAACCTCCAGTCCAGCCTTTTTTTTCCCATCATGAGGATTTAAGTTCCCTTAAAATGGCTTTGACTCATAAGTAGTGATTAGTACGTTATTTTTTCTGGGGGAAAGTATAATTACAGACTGGTATTCACAAGCCAGTGTCATTCCTTTTTTTTTTTTTTAATTTGTGCTGGTCATTGGCTTAAACTCAGAATCTAGGCACTCTCTCCTTGAGCTTTTTTTTTTTTTTTTGCTCCAGAGCAGTGCTCTACCACTTGAACCACAGCTCCACTTTACGATTTGGGGGAGTCCATTGGAGATATGTCTCACAGACTTTCCCACCTGAGCTAGCTTCAAACCACAATACTCAGATCTCCACCTCCTGAGTAGCTAGGATGACAAGCATGAGCCACTGGCTCCTAATTCTTGTTCTCAACATTTTGACCACAGCTAAGTCTTAGTGGAATAATGTTTTTTTTTCTATTCCTTTACTGACTTCTCAATCACTATAAGTGTGCACTTTTATCTTCACAATAGTCACATAATGGCTAATCATTTTCTGCCTAGACTGACATCATTAGAGATGATACTTGGATATGACTGGAAAGTACAAGTGTAATAAAGACCATGGAACATCTGCAAATGTCAGATCTAGCAGTGATTGTTATCTATAAAAATGTAACATTTGCTGAATCCTCAAGGTAGTTTACTTAGTTAATAAATGACTTTTGTACAAACATGTGCCAATGCCTTAATTCATAGTTGTTTTCTTTTTGGAACTTCAATTTTAAGGATTTGCCGAATTTAGCCTGGCACCCATGGCTCATACCTGTAATCTTAGCTACTCAGGAGGATGAGATCTGAAGGTCACAGTTCAAAGCCAGCCTGGGCAGGAAAGGCCAAGAGACTCTTATCTCCAGTTAACCACCAGAAAACTGGAAGTGGCACTGTGGCTCAAGTAGTAGGGCAATAGCCTTGAGCTGAAGAGCTCAAAGACAGTGCCCAGGCCCAGAGTTCAAGCCCCTGGACCAACAAGAAAATAATCTGCTCAATTTACAGCCCTAACAAAATCATTTCTAAGTTCTACCTTCCCCAAAGTATATCATTTATCTATTTAATAGTTCTTATGTCTGTGCCTCTTGAGTAGCTTTATATTAAAAGTGAGAGAGAGAGAGGAAAAGCTCTGCTTAGTGGTTGAAATTAGTGGGAAAGAAAGGTGCTGAAAAGAATAAATTTTATTTGGCGTTTTAAATAACATGTATCCCCTTGATATAAAAACATAGAAATGAAAATAGAAGAACAAAGACATTACTAATTATTAGACAAGGCTTATCTTGTTTAGTGTATGTGTGCTCAAGTGTGTGACGGTGTATATTGGGGCTTGAACTCAAGGTCTGGGCACTATCACTTAGCTTTTTTAAAGGCTGGTACTCCTCCACTTGAGCCACAGCTCCAGTTTCTGGTTTGAGGGAGATAAGTCTCACAGACTTTACTACCTTGGCTTGATTGGAACCTCTGTCCTCAGAGCTCAGCCTCCCGAGTAGCTAGAATTCCAGGTCAGAGCCACTGGCTCCTGGGTTTATTACTGTTTTCCCTTTGTGTCGATCTTTGCCTCCTGTCTGGAATTGTACACATAGAATGCAATAAGTACTTGATAGATTAAACTTTTCAGGATAAAAACAGTTAAAACTTCAGTGTTGAACAAGAAGCTCAGGACCCCACCAGTGTCCTGAAGTATGAGAAGAACAAAACATTATTATAGATGCCCATAAGAGGGAACTCAAGCTAGGCAGCAGGTGGCTCACACCTGTAATCCTAGCTACTCAGCATGCTGAGATCTGTGGATTGTGGTTCAAAGCCAGCCTAGGCAGAAAAGTCCCTGGGAAACTGGTATATCCAATTAACTACTCAAAAACAGGAAATGGAGCTGTGGCTCAAAGTGATAAAGCAGAAGCCTTGAGCAACCAAGTGCTCAAGGACAGCA
This sequence comes from Perognathus longimembris pacificus, assembly GCF_023159225.1. NCBI lineage: Eukaryota > Metazoa > Chordata > Mammalia > Rodentia > Heteromyidae > Perognathus > Perognathus longimembris. The sequence continues at coordinate 21,174,739 of NC_063163.1, read as the reverse complement.
CCCAGGCCCTGAGTTCAAGCTCCATGAAGGATAAAACAAGAAAAAAAAAAAAAAAAGGAGTGGGGGAAGAGGAGAGTCAAAGGCCTGACAGTTAGGTATGCCTTGCAAAGAGTTACTTTTGCAAGAACCAACCCAAAAGGCTCTGAAATTAAACATCCTTCCATTTGGATCCTGACTCTGCTACTTAATACCTGTATCCTGGGGGCAAGTTTCCTTCTTTGAGTAACGATGGAAGTAATACCAACGACATGAGATTGGTAGAGGAGGTAAAGCAACAAGAACGTCCACCTTGGCTGCGTGGCTTTTTATACATGGCAATACCCATTCAACAAAAGCAACTAGATTTTTCTGTAAAAGTAGGGATGGTGTCTTTCTTGTGTCTTCACTGATTGATTTCATTGCCAGCAACTCCGCATAGGTCTAACCTTAAGCAGGAGGGAAATAGATATGTTTTTTTCAGTTGAGGGAATGCATTGTCGCCTGCACAGAAAGCATTTCCAGGCTCAGATGGTGCTTTTGCTAGCGGGCACCGACCTCGTGCCTCTTCCTCCATTCCCCTCGGACCTTACCGTATTTCCCAGTACCCCGAGCCCCTGCCTGAGCTCCCTGGGTGCACGCAAAACCTGGTCACTGGACGACTCGCTAGGAAGCCCGTTGTCATTGAGCCGCTCCACTGGGCGTGCGCGGAGCCCACACATGCTCACTGAGGCATCTGAGAGTGGCGTGTCCGTTGCGGTTGGCAGCGTTTCCTTCCACGGCGGCGGCAGCCGTCTCTCTACTCTCAATTGATAGCCTGTGCGGCCGGCTCGCTCTCCTCCCCTCCTCTTCCTGCCAGGGCGCTGCGTGCTTCTCGCTCCCTGCCAATGTCACCAGCCATCGCCTTGACAAGCCGAGTACCATGGAAGTTCCCCCCACCCTCCAGCAAGAAAGGGTGTGTGGAGCCCCCCCCCCCACACCCCTTATTCCTACTGTCAAGGACATGAAGGAGACGGTGGTCCCCAAGGCAGATCGCGAGGATCACCTGCGCCACCCTCGGCCGATCCGTAACTGTGGGGGTTCGTGCAATTTGCAAAGCCACTGTCCCCTTCCGGCCCCTCCTGCAAGCGCTACCGCCACCCGGGAGGCGGGGGGGGGGGGGGGGGCCCGCAGGGGGGGAGGGGGATGGGAAAGAGGCGCTTGTTACTTAACGCACGGCAAAATAAAAGGCTCCAGAGGGCTTTGATTTTATTTTTTATATTTTATTGCAGACCCACGGAGCGTGGGTCGCCTTTCACGCTGCCATCTTAGCTTTCTGGGGACCCGGCGCGCGTGTGCTCCCGTGTCAAGAGTGAGGCTGGAGGGCGCGGCCGGGGGCACCGCGCTGGGCGGGCTGGGCGTCAGGGTGGGCTAGACCCAGCGCGTGACGCCCCAGAGGAGCTTGCAACCCAGGCGGAGCTGGCCTGCCTGTGCCCATTTTATTACCCGCACCCTAGCCTCATCTTGCACTCTTAGGATCGCGGGTTTTTGTTGTTCTTTCCACTGAAAACTGCAAAACCAGGGGTTTACATTTTTTTCTATCTTCAGATATATATATGTGTATACATATATATATATACACATATATATGGAGAGAGAGAGAGAGAGAGAGAGAGAGAGAGAGAGAGAGAGATTTTTCCCCTTAAAAATAAAAACAAAAAACAAACACCAGCTCTGATGTAGTAAATTATAACGCCAGGAGCCATGATGTGTGCCTAAGAGAGCAGGTTGATGTTACTAAGTTTTATTTAAAAGAATTTAAAAGATCAATGTGTTAATGTTACAATGCTTCTCTACACAGGAAAGGTGTTTTTAACCAGGCACACCAAGACTGCTGAATATGTTTAACTCCCTGATCTAAAATAATGTAGGAGAGCATTTAAAAGGAAAGCTGGGAATTGGCAATAGTTTAAAGCAAGCTTGGTAGGAAAAGCAAATTTGGGGAAGAAATACCCAGGGTTGAAGAGTGAAGAAATGTTTCATTCTCATGACCTTCATGCTTTCAGAGTCAAAGGATTCTGCATTCTTCACAGATTCAATACTGAAAAACCTGTTCCATCCTATGTCGATCCATCCTATATCGATAACTTCAAACTGAAAATTTCAACATGGCAATAAGAGTTCTTGTATTTTTGTTTATTTGTGAGAGGCAAGGAATCTGGTTGTGTTGTGCAAGTTGGCCTCAAGTCTTCCTTCTGCCAAAGCCTTCTGGTAGCTGGGAATATATATAAGGATCACTTGGCCTGGCTTAAGATTCTTTTAAATAGAAGATATACTGCATCCCTCAAGTATCTTGACTTGTAGGCATAAACAGTGCTTTTTCCTTCCTTGTTTAAAATTAATCTTAAAAGATGCAAATTATATGTTCAAATTTTCATACAAATGACTATTTTAGGTTCTGTAAGCCCACATTATATATAGACATCTCCATTGCTAAATAATTACTTTAGAATGATTGATGAGTGTAGGCATTAAAGAATGTAGATTCCATTATACATGAGATACACATCACATTTTTTTTCTGAAAATCTCATATATAATTCATGTAGGCCAGAACATGTGTGCATGTCTGAGTTAGAAAGTCACATACAGTATAACTCTCCTAAAGAGACAAGCTAAACAACCACAGCAATTTGTTCATAAGATAATTAGTAAGTTGGTCATTGCTATTTAGGTTAAATACTTTAAGTTCCATATTGACAAATGCTAGAGGGGTGTTAAAATTCTTAGAATGGTGATTTTATCCTACCATACTTCCTTAAATATATTTAATAAGGTTGTTATCAAATCCAGATAGCAGGATATATCTAAATGTATCCAAAACTGATTTGCTAAGCATGATTTTTTTGTGTGCTTGTGTACTTCATTGTTATTGGTTATTTTATAAAGACATTTAACTTCTCAGACTATTTGTCTAATTGGGGAAAGAGAATAATGAAAGTAGCTACTCCATTAGTTTTTGAGGAGTAAATTAAGTAATGTGTATGAAGTACTTGCCTGCCACACTACTTGGCAAGCAATACCTATTAGTAGTATTACTATGTGGCTATATTAATGGCTCCTTATTTGAAATGTGTACCAATCCTGTGCCAGAAGAAGTAATAAAAACAATTATAAATAATTGTTAATAATACAAACGACAAGTGGCACTGTGGCTCAAGTGGTAGAGTGCTAGCTTTGAGCAAAAAGAAGCCAGGGACAGTGCTCAGGCCCTGAGTTCAAGCCCCACGACTGGCAAAAAAAAAAAAAAAAAAAAAAAAAAAGAAAAGAAAAAAATAGAAAAGTCTTTAACTCCAATTTTCTGTATGGGAAGCAGAAAACATTTCTTCCTCCTTTAACCCTGTTATACTAAAACAAGTTCATGCTACAGCTGCTGCAGCAGCAGCTGGAGGAAGAAGGGAAGGAGGAGAGGAAGAGGAAGAAAAAGAAGAGGAGGAAGAGGTGGAGGAGGAGGAGGAGGAGGAGGAGGAGGAGGAGGAGGAGGAGGAGGAGGAGGAGGAGGAGGAGGAGGAGGAGAGGACAGAGGAGGAGGAGGAGAATCCAAAGACAATACTCATTTCCTTTAAATACCTGTCTTGGGATAATATTAGTTCACAAAGGCATTGCTTCTTTTTTATAAATTCAGTGAGTTGGGGGAATTTTATAATCCATCTTGAACTGTAGTAGTCAGAACAGATAATAATTTCTTATCAAATTGCCAACAGCAATGGTATGTATAGAGCTTCAAAAACTACAAATCATTATAAAAGTTATAATTTACTATAAAATGAATAATAATTTATTATGAAATCATATAAATTATAACAAATATAATTCATTGTAAAATTATAAATCACTATAAAATCTTTGAAAATTATACATCATTTCTAGTTCACATTCTGAGTCAATTCATCTGTTTAGGTTAATTTTTCATTTCAATATTTTTATTTGTGAAAGTAAACAAATCAACTTGCTAGTCTTTTATATGTAATTTTTATACAAATCTTTTGTCTTTTTTTTTTTTTTTTTGCCTGTCCTGGGGCTCCAACTCTGGGACTGGACGCTGACCCTGAGCTTCATTTGCTCAAGGAAGACTAGTGCTCTGCTACTTGAGCCACAGAACCACTCCTGCCTTTGTCTGAGTAGTTTATTGGAGATAAAAGCCTCACTGCCTTTTCTGTTTGGGGTGGCTTCGAACTGTGATCCTCAAATATCAGCCTCCTCAGTAGCTAGGATGAAAGATGTGAACCACTGGGGCCCAGATTTTTTTGTCTATTTTTTGTTTGTTTGTTTGTTTTTTGGTTTTTTTTGGCCAGTCCTAGGGCTTGAACTCAGGGCCTGAGCACTGTCACTGGCTTCTTTTTGCTCAAGGCTAGCACTCTGTCACTTGAGCCATAGTGCCACTTCTGGCCATTTTGTATATATGTGGTGCTGGGGAATCGAACCCAGGGCTTCATGTATAGGAGGCAAGCACTCTTGCCACTAGGCCATATTCCCAGCCCCCTGTTTTGTTTTTTTGATACCATGCTAGGTTTGCCTTCAAACTAAGCCAGATGCTACCAAAAAGGTTTTAGAACATTAAATAAATGAGAACTGCTTCATACTCTTCCTAAATTAGTTATTAGTGAGTGAAAGCATTTTCTTAGTTTACACAAAATATTCTCACTTATTTGAGTTAAATGTGAGAACTGAATTATTTACTAATTAATTCAGTATTTAGCTATTGATTTTTCAGAGGAAAAAAATACGTGCTTTTCAACAGATACTCCTCACTCCTCAAGTATTCCTCTCTGTTTCCCTGCCTGTAATTTATTACTTGCTCTTGAGCCCATTCCTCTCCATTTCCATGCTATGCTCTGTGAAGCAGAGTGGAATGACCTCTGCAAATTATATTTTCCACGCCTCTCTTGCCAGTGAGGTTCAAGTTAGGTAAGCTTGTAGCACAAAATGGGGGATTGGCCAGTAGGCAGAGGAAAAATTAATCTCACTCTCTTCTCTCTCTTTCTCTCCTTTCTTCCCTCCTTCCTCACACCCTCCCTAAACTCACCCCACACATTTTGAGCAGCAACATCTCTATGGTTATACAGTGTCTTCTGCGTGGTTCAGTTCCAGTGGCACTAGCATTTCTTCCTTGGTCTTTATAGCTGTGGATATTGAGATGGCTTTGGGATGATATGAACCTCTGAAATCCCTCTGCCCCTTCCTTGTTTGGCTTTTTACTTCCTGCATTGCCATTTCAGTAAGTCCTCACTTAATTCTCTGTCTTCATGGTCTGATATGCACTTGACTTTTCCTGATTGGTCTCTGAATGATACACACTGGCTTTTCTTTCCAAATAATGAACTCGATTTAGCATCTTAACCAATTGATGGCATTTTCATCATCTTTCATCTTGTTTTTAAAGCTTTTGGATCTGACTTCAATAACCCACACTGCTTTGCAATCAGCATTGGGTTGAATTGCCTAAACCCATTTTGTTTTGTTATGGTTTGGCTTGGTTTTAAGACAGAGTTCCAAACCCAGGCTGGCCTTGAACTCCTTGTCATCTTGCCTTAGCCTTCCAGTGCTTGGATTGCAGACAGGTGTCCTCATGCTTCACTTCCCATTTTATTTTAAATCCTGTTGTTCCTTGTTTGCTTCTGATATACAATGGTCTCTGTGTTAGCCACTCTTACATTCAGGATTGGCTTTGTGGCAAATTCAAGCCAGCAAGCAGAGGGAAAATGTTGGCATTAATTTTCTCTCTTCCCCTTTCCACCTCAATGATGCCAAGAGGGCCAATATTTGTAGCTATGAGGCAAAAGACATGAATTAGATAGGAGCCAAGAGTTTCACTGATATTGCCCTAACATTGTGGAGTCACTGAACACTTCAAACCCAATTTTCATTCAAGAAAAGATCTCCTAGTTGTCCTAATCTCTGATTAGTTGACCATCTCTAATCATTGACAAGTGTTCTGTTACTTAAAACTAAAATTCAAGTTGGAGCCTGGGGGTGGGTGGGGGGCTCATGCCTGTAATCATAACTACTGAAATCTGAAATCTGAGGATTGCAGTTTGAAGCCAATCTTGGCAAGAAAGTCCATGAGACTCAGATCTCCAATTAACTACCCCCCCAAAAAACCTGGAAGTAAAGCTGTTGCTCAAGTGTTAGAATACTACCTTTGAGCAAAAAAGTTCAAGGAGAGTGTCTGGGCACTATAATAAACCCCAGGATTAGTGCATGTGTATGTGTGTGTGTGCACTTTTCAATCCTACACACTAACTCTAGCATCATTTCCATGTGCATTCCCTATCTAAAGTCTGTCTAAAAAATGAATTAATTAAAATAATAATTAAAAACACAAAAATCCCTTCATTCCCCTGGATCCTATCTTTTCTTTCTCAATCAAGTCATATAAAAAAGTTGGCTGAATTATATTTTATTTATGCATTGGAATTTCATTAGTGATTACTATAATGTTGTGCCTTCTAAACATTCGTATTTTCCCATAATTTCAGAGAAGAAAGCTCTAAAGAGTTTTTTTCTCCTACTTCTGGGAATGTTGAGAGCTGGCTACTTGCTCCCAAATAAGCCCCTTTCAAAGAAAGGGAAACTGTGTTGCCTAAGGTTACATCTCTTCATCAAATAACTCATCAATGGGACCAAAAAGACCTGACATTCTTGCTTTGATTCTAGATGATTGTGAAGGACTATTCCTGATCATAGTACTAGAATGCACTAAGGCTTTCATTGCAGTTGCGTTAGAGGTGTTCAAGCTTTTTCCTGACTCTCATCCTTCTCCTTCTCTCTTGTATTCTCCGTCTTCTCCCTCTCACTATCTTCACTTCATCACAGATAGTATTGTTAAAAGGCTCTAGAATAAACTTCCTGCATTTTAGTTTCCATGTCTGAACCAATTTCCTGAGGAAACTAATTTAGGTCAGTTAGTTTGGGGAATGTTCTTAAAAAACAGATTCTAAAATGGAATTTCAGAGTGGGATTATCCTCTGGTCTAGTAGTCAGGAGATCAGGAGAACCACATATTTAGTGGATAATTTTTAAATTAACCTCCATGATCTTCATGTCCAAATATTCATGGCTTGTATAAACCCTTATTTCTACCAACAACAGAATATGGCAAAATTATTGAAATGAACCTCATTATACTGATTTGATTAGCTTACTTGCCATTATAAATTCTGTCTCACTGGCACCTTACTGTCATTAAAGAAGCAAGCTGCCATGTTGTGAGCCATCTAATGAGAGAACTGGATTTTGGGTTTTGTCAGAATCATAAATTCATGGGGCTGGGGATTTAGCTCAGGGGAAGAGTGCCTGCCTGGTGAACGCAAGGCCCCGAATTCGGTCCTCAGCTGTGGAAAAAAACAATTATAAAAGACCAGAATCATAAATTCATAAGGTCTGTGGGCCCACTATCAACTTATAAGACAGGAGTGCTATACCCAGAATTGTGCATGAGCAGGGCCAGGAGCCATCTTAGCTTTTGGCTAACAGCCAACAAGAAGCCCAGTTTCTCAGGATGGCAACCTGTAAGGACTAAAACTCAGCAAAGAAATGTATGAGTGTATAAGTTAAATTTCAGATGAGATCACAGCTCTATTTCACATCTTGCTTTCAGCCCAGAGCATGAAAGTGATTTATCATCTCTAGGCTATAGGGCAGGAAGTCCTGCTTCTTGGACCATCCAACATATCAAACACTAGGAAACTAGATATATATGTGGCAGGAAAAAATGCTATAGAACAAATGAGAGGCTTCTATGTAAAAATCACAAACAAGAGCCTAAAGATTCTGGAGCAATATCAAGGGGTATTTTTTTCTGGTCCTTGCATTAGAATGCACACCCTGAGCACTGTCCCTGAGCCTCATTTGCTCAAAGATGGTGCTCTACCACTTGAGCCACAGAGCCACTTCTGACTTTTTCTGAGACATTTATTGGAGATAAAGTCTCACGGCTTTCACTATCTGTGCTGCTTTTGAACTGTGATCCTTAGATCTCAGCCTTGAGAGTAGGTAGGATTACAGGTGTGAGCAGCTAGGATTACAGTGTCCAGAACTGACCATCGAAGAACTAACTGGGTTTTGGGTTTTGTCAGAATCACCAATTCATAAGGTCTAGGGTCCCCGTATCAACTTGTCATGACAGGAGTGATATACCCAGAATTGTGCATGAGCAGGGCCAGAGAAAAATTAAATAGTATGAATATATGGCCAGATTTCCTTGTCATTTTCCACAGTTGTACTGGTTGCTAAGCTCAAACATATCGCTGCACAGGCTGAGTTCTTATGGTTTTCGGGATAAGCAAGAACAAGGCTGAGCTTGGTTCTCATAAGAAAACTTATGTCGATGTAGTAAATTGGTAAGGTGAGAAAATGAACCAGTATTGCACTATGAACCTAATAGATGATGGTGAAATAAAATCCACCCATTGTTTCCAACCATGAAGTACACATAGACATCCATTTTGCAGATAGACATGTGGCCTGAAGAAAGAGTTGCTAATACTCATGGGTAATGGCACATGGTTTGGCTATTTGTTCAAGGGCTTGGAAGTAGAAATATAGGAAGATTGGTAAGGAGATTTGTGAAAGACACATGTAAATGGACATATGGGAGCTGGCATGAATTATGAAATCTTTGAATTACATTGCAATGCTCAGAAAATACCTCATGTGAATTATATTGTGATGCCCAAAAGGTATCTCACCTGGAAGAGATAGTAACCTTTCAGGTAGCAAGGTTCCAGCAGTTAATATTTACCAGTCTCTGATGTTTTTGTCCAGCCATCTGCGGAAGAAAAAGCATGTGTATTGAGAAGTCATCGTGCAATGTTGGAGATCGTGCTAGGGGCTGCTGATGTAGGTTAATCCTAGAGTGTATAGCAGCAGCTTTCCCTTGAACAGTGAGCAGTATATTGCCTTCCAGCAAAAGTGAACAAAAGCCCTTAGGGTAACTAGGCCATCAAGGAGACCAACCACTTGCTGAATAGTTCATAACATTCCACCCTGAAGCAGTGATTCAACATTGCAAGTGATATATATTCTGATGTGTGTTTGCCTTCCCTGCATATTGGGCATTTGTTAGCTGGTAAATATTATCTTACTTATTGTCTTGCGTATGAAACTGTAACCCCTCTGTACATCACTTTGACAATAAAGAAATGGGAAAAAAAGATTTACACAAATACAGAATGTGAAAAGCATTATATCAAACCAAAGGGCTCAGTTTATAATAAGTGACATGTGACAGTTAAGTACATGTCAGTGGTAAGATGCATCATTACCCCTCTAAAGATGTCCATGTTGTAATTTTCAGAACTTGTATATATGTTGTCCTACATGGAAAAGGGACTTTGTAGTTGAACTTAAACTATACAATATGAAATAAACCTGCCCTAGAGTCTCCAAGATGAATATAGGAAATACTTGGGCTGGTGTTTTCTTAGCATCCACACTTCTATAGTCATGGGATTCAATGGGGCCTTCTCTAGATGCCATGGGATCTAAGGTCACTGGTAACTATAGACAAGGGGACCATGAGATATTGAAAGATTCTTCTTTATGTTTGGTGAAGTGATTGCAAGTGTTGCAGTTTGTGGCATGATAGCAGCTTCCCTGGATCTATCTACAATACCCAGAGACATCTCCAAGTCCCAAGGGATATTTGTGCTCGATACTTGGGAATGTAACATTGGCAGCCAAGATCATAAGCTACAGCAGAAAGCTACCTTAGGCCCCACAGGGCATGTGAAGATGATGCTGAGCTTTTGGTTAGTATCTAGTTCTGGAAGTGCCAGACAAGAATAGAACTTTCCCCCGGTCCTTAGGAACAAGCACGGGGTCTTGTGCCCCAGCAACTGTTGGTCCAGAAGCACAGACTGGGGAGGAACCCTCCTGTAGTATCTGCAGGGTGAGTACAGATGGTATTGGGGTTTCCGGCACTGGTAGCCTCTTTTCTGCCTTTTTGTAATTGATTAAAAATATATAACTTATCATGACTCCTGTCACATGTTGGCTACTAAAAATAGTAAAATTTGAACAGTCCTTTCCTACTTTCTGACAGAGTTATAAAGAGGTTTATAGAAAATTGAAACAAAAATATCACCTATAATAATGGCAAAACTGGAAGATCAAAGCTCAATGCAAAGCCAAAAAAAAGCATCTCCCCACCAAACCCTAAATAATAGGAATTTTATCATCCAGTACTAAGGGAGAGATTTCATGCTCCCTGAATGCACCTAGCACCTAATTGTATGAAAAGAGAAAGGGGCGAGGCTATAGATTCTTGAATTTATTCTTTCCTAACTCAATAACGAAGTGTTACTGCATTTTCCTTTCCACCCATTTCTATTATTATTGCACCCCTAATCACAGATCATAGATGGGGAGCATGCTCTAAATCAGTTCAGCATGACCCTCTCAGAGCCTCAATGAAGGCACTTAGTATCAAGAAGTGAGTGCTCCTCAAGAGGTCAGGTGCACAGGAAAAGTGACCTGGATAAGGTTTAGAAGGCAGAGGGAATGATGAGTTATAATATGACCACAGATTCTGGAAGAATAAGCATGATTAAGTTAGGAAACTCAGGGAGTTTCCAGGAGGGAGCTGAAGATTGCTTTTTATTTTCTCTTGCTTGTTTGCTGAACTGAAAAAGAAGTTGAGAAAATGTAATGCAATGGGAATGTGGTTTAGTGGTAGAGTGCTTACCTAGCATGCATGAAGCCCTAGGTTTGATTCCTCAGTACCACATAAACAGAAAAAGCCAGAAGTGGTGCTGTGGCTTAAGTGGTAGAGCACTAGACTTGAGCAAAAGAAGCTCAGGGACAGTGCCCAAGCCCTAAGTTCAAGCCCCAGGACTGGCAAAAATAAAAATAAAAAAAAAATGCGGTCATTTCTTCCCACTGTACATAATTCTGCCACAGAGTTTAAGCTTACTTCAATCTACTGTGATTTTTTAAAAAATATACATTGTGCAAATAAATATTATTATTTGACAATAAAAAGAAAGGAAATAGAGTTATAGGGTACAACCTGGAAACCTTGAAAATACTGTACTCAGTGAAAGAAAGCAGATAGAAAAAGAGACATATTACATTTTCTACTTATATGAAACATGCAGATTAGACAAATCTACTGAAGCAGACTGTAAATTGTTGGTTTCCCATGGCTGTGGGGGAGACTTGGGAAGGAATGATTGTTTAATGGATAGGAGATTGGTATAGGTAAGTGGATGAGGGGATAAAAATGGTCTAGAATTACAATTGTATGAATGCACTAAAAAAAAAACAACACTGAATTTTACATGCTAAAAGGATGAGTTTTGTGTTATGTGAAGTATATTTCAATAAATCTTATTTTAGGATGTAGCTCCTTGGTAGAGAATTTACCTATCATGTGTGAAGCCAAGGGTTTAATCTCCAGTGCTGAAAAGTAAATGTAAATAGGAAATGAGAGTATTGAAGAGTGAATCATTTCAAAATACAGTGCAACTGTGGATGCAGATGGCCTAAGGAATATCAATGAAAGCTGTAAGGGGCAAAGAAAGAGAATGCAATTGAGAGAATCATTCTGATTAAAATATATTCATATCTAAAATTACATGGTGAAACCCCTTGGTGCAATTAATGCATACTAAAAGAAATGAATGACAGGAAAGTAAAATATCCTCTCTTGAGTGAGGTGGGTGGGCTAATAGAGTAACAGAGGAGGAATATGATTAAAGCAGTTTATTTACATATATGGAAATACAACAGTGAGACCTGTTGAAATTGTTTAGAAGAGGGAAGGGAAGGAAGAGTGATAGACTGGGTGAGTTTGATTAGGATACACTGCATGCATGTATGAAAATGTATATATGGATAGAAATGTCAAGATGAAATAATGTATATAATGCATACATTATTTACTATTAACATACATATAAATTATTTTTAAAATTCTTCCTTTTTTTTTTTCTTTTTCCATTTGTGGAGCTTGAACTCCAGGCCTGGGTGCTGTCCCTGAGCTCTTACTCAAGACTAACATTCTGCCAGCCACAGTGCCACTTCTGGTGTTCTGGTAGTTACTTGGAGATAAGAGTCTCTTGGACTTTTCTGCCCTGACCTGGCTTCAAATCTCTATCCTCAGATCTCAGCCTTCTGAGTAGGTAGGATTACAAGCATGAGCCATCCCGCACCCAGATCTTCCATCACTTTTGATGAGAGTAATTAAGCTAGTTACCACCACAGACAAACCTTACTTATTCTGTGTATACCCTAGACCTACTCACTGAATTGCTTTGTGACTCAGGATGTTGACTCCTGGGTATCTCATCATCTGGGATCCTTGGAAACTCTCTGCTGATGGGTTTTATCCAATGGAGATGCCTTCTCAGGGGATTAAAGTATGAGAGAAGAGGCACATCAACGTATTTCTTTCTAGTTCCTCAATCCCAACTTACCTTCTGCTTTTAAGTCTTTGGCAGTAGGCATGTCCCTTCCTGATTTGGCTCATGCAAGACAGCACCTCCTTCTTTGCTCCCATCAGGGTTCTGATAACTCTGCTTCCTCTCTTTGCCCCTTCAGAGCTAGAGGTGTTGACAGCTTCCATCTTCCTTGTTTCCCATGGATTTCCTTTTCCCTTTTTACAGCTCTGAAGCAAATTCCTTTGTTAGAGTCTATTCATTGAAACCATCTGGACCCATTGTTTTTCCTGGAAGAAGTCTGACTGATACATCCCAAATCTCAGTTGACTTGCTAACAGGCTTACTTTCCACATATGTCCTAGTCTGATAAGAGGTCAGAGAGCTCTCTTTATGCTTGCAATTTTGCCATCTGAAATGCTTTGTGGCCTCCTACCTGAGGCAGGGGAAGAGTGAGGTCAAAGTTGGCATGCCATGCAAACAAGAGCCAGGTTTGAAGGTGGCTTGCCTATCTGCTCCCCACATTTATTGGCTAGAACAAGTCAAAGAGCCCCAAATTAACTGAAAGGCAGAGAGATGACAGTAGACATATGACATAGACTCTGCTTACAAAAAGTCCCTTAAGTTTTTATTGTTGTTTGTTTTTGTCAGACCTGGGGCTTGAACTCTGGGCCTGGGCACTGTCCCTGAGCTTCTTTTGCTCAGTGCTAGCACTCTACCACTTGAGCCACAGCCCCATTTCCTCAGCCCCTATGTTGTTGGATTTTTTCTTTTTATAATTAAATAAGAATAAGAGAATCTTGAACATGGTAAGTATGCAACATCCTGTCTTATTTTTTTTTTTGTCTTGATGCTTGCTTGAATCAGGGCCTTGGTGCAATTTTGATCAAGACTAGTGCTCTACCAATTTGAGCCACAGTTCCACTTCCTGTTTTTGAGTCAATGGTTACAGATAAGAGTTTTGCAGGGACTTTTCAGCCCAGGATGGTTTGAATAGAGATTCTAAGATCTCAGCCTCCTGGGTAGCTAGGATTACAGATGTGAGCTAGCAGAGCCTGGCTCTGTCATTCTTTAAAAGCAAACTTAGGCAACATACAGATGCCCAGTAGAAATGAGGCATATAAAAATCATTACTTGGGCTGGGAATATGGCCTAGTGGCAAGAGTGCCTGCCTCGGATACACGAGGCCCTGGGTTCGATTGCCCAGCACCACATATACAGAAAATGGCCAGAAGCGGCGCTGTGGCTCAAGTGGCAGAGTGCTAGCCTTGAGCAGGAAGAAGCCAGGGACAGTGCTCAGGCCCTGAGTCCAAGGCCCAGGACTGGCCAAAAAAAAAAAAAAAAATCATTACTTTATGCTGAGTTTTGCCTGAGATATTAGTGTTTCTTTTCTTTTTATGGTAGATGTTTCCTGTCAATAGATGTTTTTTTTAAAAAATTCAAGTTAATATATGAAACCCTTACTCTACCAACCACTTCCACTTCCTCTTTGTATTTCCTCTTTATTAGTGCTCTACACTTGAACAGTTTTTCTTTCTCTCTTTTTCTTTTTTCTCTCTTCCCTGTTTGTTTGCTTAGCTTATTTGATTTATTGACTATAATTATTTTTTCATCATTGGCTAAATTGTACTTTACTGGTTAATTTCCTAGAATATCAATTTTCTAACCTGATACTTGTCTTTTATTTAACTGACTCTCAAGATTGACAACTTAGTTTTGTTTCTGTTTTATAAACTCACTTCACACAAATACCTGGAAATAGAAACATATTTTGAAGGCTAAGCAAAGTGTTTGGGAGGGGAGGTGCACAGGAATGGAGGAAGGGTGATCAAATGCCGTCATTATATTCAGTGTACATTATGTAAAAAATGAACCATGTAACTTGTGGGTAGGGACAGAAGGGGGAAAATGGGTAACACTGACCAAGAAGCACTGAGCATTGTCCCTGGCTTCTTTTTGCTCGAGGCTAGCACTCTGCCACTTGAGCCACAGCGCCACTTCTGGCCGTTTTATATATATGTGGTGCTAGGGAATCGAACCTAGGGCTTCAGGTATAGGAGGCAAGCACTGTTCCCACTAGGCCATATTCCCAGCCCATAAAAATATATTATAAAAAGGAAAACTATATATAAAAGCTTGAACACAAATATTCCTAAGTACCATTATTCATAAGAACCAAAAAAATGGAAACAACCTCTCCAAATGGAAAAATCCTTAACTGATGAATGAACAAATGTGATATATCCATATGCTAAGTATTAAATTAAGCCATAAAAAATGAACAAAGTACTGATTCATGGTACAAGATGGATGAACTTAAAAACATTATGCTAACTGAAAGAGGTTCAACACAAAAGTTCCTATTCATATGACATGTTTGAAGTAGGAAAATCTATAAAGACAGAAAGACTAAGTGATTGCCAGAAGTTGGAAGAATGGCCAATGGAGAGTAATTGATACTGGGTGATACAGGTTTGTTTTGGAGTGAAGAAACTGTTCTGGAATTAGATAGTCATAATGGTTATATAAGCTTGAGGATATACCAAAATCCATAATATTGTACACATTGTAATTTTTTCTACTTCCTCTTTTTTCTCAATAAAATGTTCCCAAATTTTACCTGAGATTTTTTTCTTTTCTATTGAAACACACAGATACGCACACACACACACACATACACACACACACACACACACACACACACACACACACACACACGAAAGAAAAAAAGCAAAGAAAAAGAGGAAGTAAAAGGAAAAAAAAAAAAAGAAAGCCAGATGGAGAATGGTTGGAAGTCAAGAGAGTGCTAGGGTGGGAGGTAATCATTTTTATGAGCACAGCAGTAAGGTAATCTTGGCAGTCAGTATAGGTGAACATTCTGTCTAGAAGTGACATTCATCACTGCACAAGGCAGAACTCCACTAGCCATTCTATTTCCTTGTGGAAGCATTAGCAAGAATATCACAGCCCCTTCTAGCAGGAAGGGGCTCAGGGGCCCCTGTCCCAATTCCCATCCCAGTATCCAAATGGGACAGAAGACCAGCCACAGACTAGGGGATTTTGCTGAACACAAAAACACTTTCATTCTAGAGCTCACAAATTCTCATAGTTTATTCTAGGTATCAAGTTTGGGTTAAAGGACTAACTGTAGATTAAGTCAAACAGTTTTTTGTTTGTTTGTTTGTTTTTAAGTATCAACCTTACAGCTTGAGAGGGATATCTAAAAGTGTTAAATTCATATTCATTCAAATACATGTGGACTTCTGACTTCTGGTGGTCCCCTCCCCCTACACATACATTTTTAATAACAATGGGCTATTTACTATTACTGAAGGATAAAGTTCCTGAATATTAGGGAGTGGAGAAACAATGCAAATTGTGGGAACAGTTTAAACTGGCAACATAGAAAACAGGGTCAGGACATTGTTAATTATAGGAAAACACATTGCGCAATTTTGTTGGGTGTCATTGTATATTTTAAGATTGGTTTAATTTCCATCTTTAAAGATAAAAATGTTTCCTCTTTCTCTGAGAAAGAGCCCCAATTAACAGAAGCATAAACAGCAATTTACATAACAACTAAGCCTTTTGGCATTAGGAAAACTTGGCATTTGGTTTCTCTTTAAAAGAAAAATTTGGACTGTATAGGACATATCAAAGGCTTCATCTACATGTTTGGTAATGCACCCATTGTTCTCTTTCTTTTCATTTATTAGCATACTTTAGCTAAACTTTGTGGATTTCACTGAGACATTTCCACTCAATGTTTACAATGCATTCCTATCTGTCTCCCTTCTCATCTATAGAGAGATGAGTATATTTCCTGAAATCTACCTTTTTTTTTTTTTTTGGCCAGTCCTGGGCCTTGGACTCAGGGCCTGAGCACCGTCCCTGGCTTCTTCCCGCTCAAGGCTAGCACTCTGCCACTTGAGCCACAGCGCCGCTTCTGGCCGTTTTCTGTATATGTGGTGCTGGGGAATCGAACCTAGGGCCTCGTGTATCCGAGGCAGGCACTCTTGCCACTAGGCTATATCCCCAGCCCCTGAAATCTACCTTTGATTACATGGCGTAGGTTGTATTTCTCAGCAAGGCTAAAAAGGGTAAAAAGACTTCTCAAATGTTGGCTTTGACCAACCTTACTTTGCAATGGCACTGTCTACCACTCTTGTGATATTCCTAGCCAGAGATTAGAATTCTTAATTTTCCCCTGATTAACTATATTTTTTTGAATGTTTGTGTTTGTACTGCTACCCCCACCTCCCCTAACCCATTCTTAGGGTATTCCTTCCTTTTCTAAGCTTGCCAGATTTCTGCTCATTTTCTCTGTGAATATAGACTTGGCTGTATACCTCCAGGCTATGTTCCTGTATCTTGTGATGGTAGTCCTAGGCAGAGGCTGTCACTTCAGGGATTCCAACAGGTTCAATTTGACCACTCAACCCAATGTGCCAATTAAAGAGATAAAACAGCAGAGAAAGAATTATTAAGAAGGTAGAAGAGTCTGGGAAGAATGAGAACAAATTTTTTGGCCTATCTTCAGAATATTAACATGACTTTTAGGTTAAAAAGAAGAAGAATTGGGACAGGGGGTGAGAGATATGTTTAATTAAGCAAGGGCCATCAAAGGTGTGGTCTGGTTGATAGATAGCTCAGTATTGGTCAGGCAAGGGGCCTTGTGTTTAGGAAAGATCAAGCAGACCTAAAGAAAGAAGATAAAGACCTCAACGGATCAGACTGGGATTTACTCATTCCTGAAGAGTTGGAGAAACAAGAAGAGAAAGGTGTGCATGTGTGTATGTGTTAGGGTTTAATTATAGTTAGGAATGAGTTTCTTGGGATGTAGTTTAAGATTTAGGATGTCCCTCTGCCCTGTATGGTTACATATTTTCAGATAAGTAGGAGAGGAGAGGTGGCTTGGATGGGGCTACCAGATCAGATTCCAGGAAGAAGAATTCTGGAAAGGTCCTCTGGGGGAGGGTAGTTAGAGGGCTGTGACATGGGAGCAACATTTGTGTTAAGAGAACAAAGCAAATTCCCATCACCATGTAACCAAGAAGGAAGTCATTTGTGCCGGGGGGGGGGGGGGGGGTGGGGGGGGGAGGGGGGGGTAGATTCAAGGCTTGTTACTAGCTGTTACAATATCAGTCAGGTTTTCCTGGATTCCAAGGTGACAGCAGAAAACCATGGCTCAGAGTGAAGGAAGCAAATGCACAACAGAGGCAGAGCATTTGCAGGTCCCAGTGGAGAATCAGTGCATGTAGCAAAAGTGGTTCTACTTCTACTTACCTGGTGCTTCAAGAGTCATCTTTCATGGAGTGTGTGTGTGTGTGTGTGTGTGTGTGTGTGTGTGTGTGTGTGTGTGTGTGTGTGAGGCAGCTGAGAATGCAAAACTTCTGCCACAAAATATGTCCTCTCAGCATACGGTAGAAATGGGAAAGTCTTTTTGATCTTCAGACTCCCCTGAGGCAGATCATAAAATATGTCTCTGGACTTCTGAGATATCTTTCCAAAGATGATAAACATTCCTTTGTCTGAAGTCACAAAAAAATCTGTGTAGACCTTTCTAAGACTCATCCCACACTTATTGTATGACAACACTTGTCCTCTAATCATATTTCTCCACAATTATCACACTTCATCAGACCTAAGTACTGAAACATGTACATTTCCCCCCTAGATCTTCATTCCTACAGACTGTAGCAGCACCTAAAATTTGTACTAAATTTTTAGGTTTTAATGTTTAAATGTCTTCTGCTAAAGAGTCTTCAGCCATGAACCCAATAATGAGCAAGAAAATATTTCCTTTTTTCTTCAATAAGCTATTTTATTGCTTTTTTTTTTTCCAGTCCTGCGGCTTGGACTCAGGGCATGAGCACTGCCCCTGGCTTCTTTTTGCTCAAGGCTAGCACTCTGCCACTTGAGCCACAGCACCACATCTGGCCATTTTCTATATATATATATGGTGCTGGGGGAATCGAACCCAGGGTTTCATGTATATAAAGGAAGCCCTCTTGCCACTAGGCCATATTCCCAGCTCATGGAGTTTCCATGGAGAACTATAATGCTTGAAAGATTCCATGTGAGATTTGTAAGACTTCTTGTGTAGAGAAAAGAGACTGAATTGAATTCAAAGAGATCCTCACTGGCATTAAAGCTCTATCATTCATTAGTGAGATATCTGTGAGGTTACCTTGGTGCCTCACTGGCTTTATTCCCTATTTGTAATGTTGGTTCAGTAGTACCAAGCTGATAGGTCATTGTGAAGGTCAAACATAATTCTGCATATGGTATGTCTGGCTTATTAATAAATGTTACTCTTTTGTTACCTTCTAGCACACAGCATGTAAAATGATAACCATGTACACACAGGCAAAAAATGACACAGCACAGCATTTGGCCCAGGCAAAGTACTCAACAGATACTTTATGAATAGAGAAATAATTCTATTTTCTTTCCAAATTGTTAGTAAGACTAATAGCTTCTTACTATATTTAAGCAAATATTTCTACATTCAGACTGTGTGCGTGTGCATGTGTGTGTGAGTGTGTGTGTGTATTTTCATGGAAAACAGGATGAGGTTGCAACTATTTTGCCTTCTTTCAGATCTCCAACGTGTGTGTGTGTGTGTGTGTGTGTGTGTGTGTGTCTGTGTGTGTGACTGTACTGGGATTGAACTTCAGATCTGTACTTCCAGGCAATTCTTCTTCAATCTGATCCACATCACTACCCTTTTGTTTCAGTTATGTTTCAGACAGTGTCTTGCATTTTGTATTTGCTATTTTTGTTTGTTTTTTGTGTAAGTGGCATTCAGTCTCAATGCCTCTCCTATGTTCCTATCTATGTCTCTCATGTAGTTGAAATTACAATGGTGGTATATGCCACCACTCTTGGCTTATTTATTGAGATGGGGTCTTGCTAACATTTTATCTCCAACTTTCTTTTGCATTCCAAATGGTCATGTCTTCTAGAAACCTAGGTTGGCATTTGAAGTGAGAAATACTGTTTCTTCATATTTGTAATAGATTTTATAAAGTTATTTCATTAGACTAACTTGCTTTATAAAGTTCTAGAACATATTCTCCTTAGTTTCACTATAATTACTTTTTTAAACTTTAATTTTTTAACTTTTTAATTGTACAGAGGGGTTACAGTTATATAAGTCAGATAATGAGTACATTTCTTTTTGAAGTGTCAGCCTCTCCTTCATTTTCTCCCTGTTTTTCCCCTGCAGACCCGCATTATGAATATTTTTAAAATAAGAAGGTATTTATTGAATAATTTTCTAAATATACTTCTGTTCTTTCTGCTAAAATACATCAGACTCAGTGATGACTTTTTAAGTCCTGAAGCCATTAGAATCCATGTTTGCAGAGAAACTAACAATTATAAACTTAATTGTTGCTAGGGAAAATTCACAAAAGATAAATGAATGCCAGTTGGGTAATAGCTTTTTATTCCACAAAGGTAAAGACTTTTAGTGGGAGAAGGAGTTTGTTCCATTGCTTAATTAAAAGTTTTCATGTATTTAAATTTAGTTACTGTCTCAGAAAGTACCCTGATTATTATAGGCCTTTATTTTCCCTATTGAAGAGTTTAATTAAATGTGAAAAGATCTATCTGGGTAATGACTTTGATCCCAAAGCAAGATAATCATCTTTATCATTTGTGGAATTTCTATACTGGAATGAAGAAGTAAAAGAATACATAATATATGTAACTTCTTCGAAAGTAATTATATGAGCTGGGCACTAGTGGCTCACACCTGTAATCCTAGCTACTCGGGAGGCTAAGATGTGAGGATTGTGATTAGAAGCCAGCCTACACTGGAAAGTCCATGAGATTCTTCAATTATCCACCAAAAATAGCCAGAAAATGGAGCTGTGGCTCAAGTGATAGAATGCTACCCATAAACACAAAAGCTTAGAGACATCACTTAGGCCCTCTTTCAAAGCTCCAGAACCAGCTGTGAGAAAAACTGCCTTTTCTATCAAAGTTTAATACTTACAAGTTTCTGCTTTAGCCTGGATAAGAAAGGATATGTCAAGTAAAATATAAGGTTTTGTCTTAAATTGCTCTTTTTGAAGATAGAATTACAACATGCCTCAGACTGTTAGAGAAATAGCAGAAGGTGTGAGTATATTTTGAGATTACTTGTGAATCATTAGTCTTATTTTAAGATCACCTCATTTGATTCAAAGTAGCCAGTCACAACCAGATTGTGTACCAGAGTTCAACCAATCTGAGCAAAGGGGCAAGGCCTGCTGTGTTTTAGAATACCTGAGCAGACTGCCTACTCTGTGTGCTTGCTTGCCAGACTTTGGGCTGATGACGTACACTTCTGCAGAAGTAAAATTTGCCTTGCTGAGTCAATTCTTTATTTTCATGTCTATGGTTGTGACTCCAGTGGTTCTTGGAAAGCATATTTATAACAGAGTGCACACACAAAGAAGTAATTACGTGAGTCAGGATATGACAGGATTTACCTGGATAGATGAGGAAATAGGACAATTACAATTTATAAATATTAAAAGGGTCAGATTCAGCCATTAAAACTAGGAAGTAAACAGAGAGTTATGAAAACAGGAGCAAGCACCCCTCACACTACCTATTAGATGCTGAGCTAGGAGAAGATGATGATACAGAGGGGCTATTTGCATCTGCTGCCTTCTTCAAAGTTGAAGAGCTATCAAATTTCATGATTGGGTAAGCCTGGTTGGCTAAGGAAAGTAATAAGGATCAAGAATTTTTCCTATGTTTTAGGTAGGTCATGATTAAATTTATATGGTGAGGAGTAATAAGCAGCACCCATTTTGGCTTCCTAGAAATGTTGCTTAAGAATTTGGAATTGCTACATGGCTAAGCCCTTTTTATTTCACTAGTTCAGAATGTATAAAGGGCACAGATAAGAGCATTACTAGAAAAGCAGTTATTCAATGAACTGCAGCCTATGCAATTTGCAGCTAGCATGATAAATAAACAAAAACCTACCTGACAATGAATTGAAGTCAGAGGGCTGCAAAAACACAAAGACACACACACACAAAAAAGAAAAGTCAATCTCTGCTGCGTCTATCTCATAGGATAATACACAGAAAGGGGACCCACCAGTCAGACAACTGTCTTCAAGGACTCCAGTTCTCCCTGTTTAACTTAAGGCTATGGTCTGTAATAAAGAATTTGGCTGAGATAGCAGAAGTACTGTTTTCCAATGGCATTTCTATACCCACATACTATCTTTATCTGCCAGGTTTGGGCTTTTTTTTTCTAATAAACTTTATTCATCTTTATACTATGTTCAAGTTTGGCTTGTATTCTTTTGCCAGATGCAAGGATCAAGGTCAATTTAGTTGACCTAAACTTTCTGGTAACATATTTGGTGAGTTGGTTTGGAATTGGGGGATTAAACATGTCTTTTTCTGACTTGGCTTCATTAAAAGGTAGCACTCCAATTTTCTGTGTGGGGAGCAGGAAACATTTTTTCCCAGTTCAGAAAGTATAATGAGGGGACCTTATGGCGCAATTGTAGCGCACCTGACTCCAGAAAGTATAATGACAACAGATGAGAGCCACCATTTTGAGTCCTTACTCCTATTTCCTGTGTAGGAAGAAGGTAGGAAATGTTTTTCTGTGTTTCCATCTCCATACTTTGTTTTGTTATTCTAAAACAGCTCCTTGCTAAAACGTCTGTCCATCTTGTGACATACTCTGATCCTTTGAACAACTTTTTATGTGGATGTCTCAAGTACCTGTGATTCTGCATGAATGTGAAAAGTTGATGGAATTCCCTCAGACTTTATACAAGGGTAAATTTATAAAGCAGCCCTCTTAAATTTCTTTGGAGGTGGACATTCAGAGGAAGGTTTGGTTTTGCCTGGAATTTTCAGTAACATAATGCTCTCACATAGCTTTTTGAAAAATTAATAGGAATTTGCACAAGGAGCGAAATCATTTCTGGTAGGGAGGGTAGACTCCATTATCCTGTGGGTTCTACTTGAGTTTAGCAAACAGGAGGTCTATAGTAGGAAATCTGAAGGGCAGAGAATGAGGTTATGGTCTCAAGGCTGCATCCAAAGTTCCTTACAATCCTCTTCATACCTCTTCAGTATAACCCTTCTAAATTTCCTACAATTGCTTGTACTTCTTTTGTATCTAGAGTTTATAATGATCCCCAATTGTTTTGTTCTTGAGCTGCTTCATTAGTGTTTGTTGGTATCATTATCCTTGCCCATACCTTTTGGAAAAGTTCCCCTATTAAACTCTCCATGCTCATCCTCTTCATACTCCTTATAGAATTTGAGATTCTGATCAATACTAGTGGTGGCCATAAATTTTTGAGTAAGTGTAATCAAAATGATTTGCATTTTGCCAGGCGCTAGTGGCTCATACCTGTAATCCTAGATACTCAGGAGGTTGAGATCTGAGGATGGTGATTTGAAGCTAGCCTGGGCAGGAAAGTCCATGAGACTCTTGTCTCCAATTAATCACAGAAAAAGCCAGAAGTGTTGCTGTCATTCAAGTGGTAGAGTGCTAGCCTTGACCAAAAGGAGCCCAGGGACAGTGCCCAGACCCAGAGTTTGAGCCCCAGAACTAGAAAAAGAAATTGCATTTTAGTTTTGTTTCAGCAAGCCTAAATAGATACCCTAATTTAATGTCAATGTTAACTTTTCAGAAAAAAAATTGACATTCAAACTTCCAAAATGTTTCCTGTGGAAACTATAGGTAATGTATGACCTTCAGTGATCTGTGGACCAAACCAAGTGTTTTAGCTAGAGTAAAATTTTGTAAGATTGTTTATGTGATTAAAGATGTTTCATGCTCAATAATTTAGTGACCTGTTATTAACCAGCTGTATTTATTCTAGCGCATTGTTTTATGAGCTTAATTGACTGAGCCAGTCCTCCCATACAAGATAAAACTTGCTTGGGAACCCCTCTGACTATTGTAGTTTTAAGTACTGAGAGTATACATTAAATTTGTTTGACTAGATAAATAATGATAGGTTCACTATTTTTTTTTGCTCAATAGTAAAAGAACAATGAGACAGCATTATGATAATTGAAAGTGGCAGTAACATGTGCTCTCTAGGTAAGTTGTGTTATGAAAAAATAATCTTAAAATATAACTACTGTTATGATTTTTTTTAAAAAGGAAGCTTATCTTTCATTAAAGGACAAAAGGTCATTCATAAAGTATTTTATGTTAAGTATATAATTTATTTGGTGATATCACTGAAAATAAGAGAAATATCCCCTGAAGCTTTTGGTCACTGTGAGTAAGGAAGTTGGTAGAAAGAAACGGCTGTTGTGTGGACAACCAACAGATGCTTCTGACAGGTCAAGAAACCTGGACCAGATAAGTTCTGTGGCAGCACAAGGGGTGGAGACCTTGAAATGAGTGTAGCAGAGAATGAAAGGAGAGCAATTAAAGTGATAAAAAAAAAAAACATAGCTCTTTTGAAAAGGCTTGCTAATAAAGCTAGAAGAGAAATGGGGTGTTATCTTGGTGGGATCAAGAAAGGTGTAGTTTATAGGCTGTATGTACATATGTGTTTAAGAATGAAGAATTTACTCTATCTTTGATGCTGAAGAGTAAGAGCTTATAGAAAGATAAAAAATGAGGTAAAAACAGAGAGGCAAGAACAGTTGGCATGATGTTTTTAAGAGAGTTGGAAGACATGAATGCATATGTGGATCGGGGTGTCTCAAGAGAGAAGATAGTTTATCCACAGTAAAATCAGACAAGGAATTAGGACACAGGCCCAACTCAAGCAGGTATACAAATGTGCTGGTAAAGGGGCTTATGAAAATTTTCTTCTAACTAATTATAAAAGATTTCAGCATAAAATACATGATTAGCCAAAAGGTTTGTTCATGAATGGTTTCCATGATGTCTTGATTCCTGATTTAATTTAGGCTGATTCTTATTTTATCTTCATTTTTAATTTTTTTATTGTTATTGTGAAGGTGATATACAGAAAGGTTAGTTACATAAGTCAGGTAAGGAGTACATTTCTTTTTGAATAATGTCACCCCTTCCTTCACTCTCTCCCAGCTTTTTCCTTCCACCCCCACCACACCCCACAAGTTATATAGTTCATTTTCAACATATTATATAATAGGTACCACTGTTGTTTTTGTTCATCTTTTTCCGACCCTTTCTGTGCCTCTCCTTACCCTCCCAAAGACAGATAAATTAACACATTTGACAAAGTTAATGAAAACAAAAAAAAAACAGCAACAAAGAAATAAAAACCTCTTGTTTTGATTTCTTATATTTCATTTCAATGAATATTATTTTATATGATCATATGCACATAGCTATTGAGCCTTGTTGATCCTTCTCTAAGAATATCTTTGGTCCCACTATGTGAATGCCTAGAGACCTGTGTAATTTATCATGTCAGAGGATAATATTTTGTTTCTTATCATCATCCAATGTGTTTATTTGTAGATTTGTAGGTGCATTCTAGTTACCAAAAATGAGAGAAACTGGGAAACCATGCAACCTATTTCATTAGATCTAGCTTACTTCATTGACTGTAATTTTTTCTAAGTCTTTCCATTTCCTTACAAATAGTGCAATACCATTATTTCTGACAGAAGAGTAGAATTACATTGTATATATATATATATATATATATATATATATATATATATATATATATCATATTTTCTTGATCCATTTGTCCACTGAGGGGTATCTGTGTTGATTCCACATCTTGGCTATGGTAAACAATGATGCAGAGAACATGGTTGTGCTGATAGCTTTGTTTTTTGTTTGTTTGTTTGTTTTGTTTTTGTGCCAGTTCTGGGTCTTCAACTCAGGGCCTGGGGCACTGTCCCTGAGCTTCTTTTGCTAAAGGTTAGCACTCTACCACTTGAGCCACAGCACCACTACTGGCTTTTTCTGCTTATGTGGTACTGAGAAATTAAACCCAGGGCATGCATGCTAGGCAAGCACTCTACCACTAAGCCACATTCTCAGCCCTGTGCTGGTAGCTTTAATGTGGCCATGCTTGTGGCCTACTGGATAACAAACTAAGCTGATTCTAACATGGTAAGGATATCATTCTAAATCTATATTCATAAACACATTGTTAGAATATCTGACAGCTTAGAAATATATATTGTATTTAAAGGAAGTATTATATTTTAAGCAAAATTCAAATTTCTTACTAAAACTCATATCTCTCAACATTTGCTAGTTATTTATCTCTTCTCTAAACTTTCATGCAATATTATTCTCCCATTTGCTTATACTAGCAATGGCCAAAATATCATTTCTTTTCCCAAAATGTCAACTTCGTTTCAGATTCAAAGCATTTTCACATCTGCTTTCTCACTTCTTGGGGTACAAGTCCATGCACTATTCACAGGGTTGTCTCACTGTCATCATTTAGGGCTCACTGTGGCCTCATTATACCCTATATTCCACCCAGACACTGTATTTTGCTTGTGACATTTAGAATTAATCATAAATTTCACTTTATTTTGTATATTCCCCAAATTAACATAGAGCTTGCTGGGCATTAGGTGCTCTATAGTTTTTAATGAGTATATATAAATGAGTTTGTTACTGCTCTTACTGCATTGAACTTTTGGGGGGGGTCAGTAAACTAATAAAAGTCATACAAAGATTTATTAAATCTGTAATCTTTCAGTTTTTTTTCCCCCTGTAATTTCCTGTTTTCATTTGTCTTCCTCTTCTCTGTATCCTCTACAGTGCTGGTTTTGTCATCATGAATCTTTTAGCTTTTTTATTATTGTTTTCATATCTCCTTTAACTATGAAGTATAGCTTTGCTGCCTACAAAGATACAGGTTGACAATTAGGCTTGCCTTTATATGTAACATTTGTTTCTCTTTTGAAGGTCTCAATGTATTTTCTGTGTTCTACATGTTTAGTGTTTTAACTTTTTAAATATTTTCATGCAGGTCTGGGGCTCTACCATTTGAGCTATGGCTCCACTATTGATATCTTTCCTAGTTAATTGAAAATAAAAGTGTCCTGGGTTTTTCCTGTCTAGGCTGGCTTTAAACTGTGATCCTCAGATCTCAGCCTTCTGAGTAGCTAGGATTGCAGGCATGAGACATTAGTGTCTGGCAATATTTAGTGTTTTAACTATATTATTTGTAAGGATTTTCCTTTTATCTTGACTACCTATTCTGTAAGCCTGTGGTACCTGGATGATTCTCTCTTTCTGAAGGTTGGGGAACATTCTGATATATCTTATTAAACATACTGTCTATATCTTTAGTTCGCACTTCTCCTTCACCTATTCCAATGATTTATAGGTTTGGTCTTTTAAGGGTGTCCCAGAGATCACTCATATCCTATTTATTTCATGTTAGTATTCTTTTGTTCTCACTCTTTGATCTAGCTCCCTTGCTTTTATCTCCACTATATGCTATTTTTTTCAATAAGTTTTATTCTAGTAATGAAACTTTTGATTTTTTAATTTTGGGTTGAATTCTCTTTAAGATCCTGGGTCTGATCTCCTATTTCACTCAGGGAGAGAAAGTTTAGACTCTTCTATGCTCAATTTTTACCTGTTCATTTCCTGGACTGCATATGCTGCAGATGCTTTTCAGTCCTACTGCTTGGAAGTGCTCTACTAATACACTTCATATTTACTTCATCATTAAATTCTTTTGTACTTCCTTTTCCTCTTAATCACAGACCCACACTTTTATACTTGTGTATACTTTTACACATATGTATGTTGCAAACATTCAGATTTATCATGAATCAAAAAGACAGGTGTGTTTTGCAACTCAAGTACAGTAAGGAAACAAAAATGGAAGTAATGATTATATCTGGTGTTGGATTTAAGGGTTATGGAAATACATTGTTAAAAGCCACATAAACCTCTCATACTTTATCTTAATATTTGTTTTATTAGGATACAGTAGAGTTCAGTTAATTTTATCCTTCCATTTGTAAGATGAAGAGATTCCATGTCAATATTTTAGTTTAGAGATCTTACTTCATGTATTTTATTTAGTTTGTAGTGAAGTGAGGAGGCTGAGTCTAAGTAACATCTCACAGCCATCCTGGTGCCATGCTGGGTGGAGTGGGCTTTCCAACCAGCACTGAAAAGTTTAGAGGTAAGAGAGGCCATTCATCATACAGATGTCATGCTCTTTATCCTTAGGAAATTTGCACAGAGAATGTTCTGATTCTTCCTTGATTCTCCCTAAATGGTTTCATTCAACTGCCTCTGGGGCTATTTCCCTAAATAGAAAATCTAAGGCATATCCCTTATATGGGAGGTTTAAGCTGGTTTCTGAGCTACTTCCCAAAAATATTTCTGCTTGTACCCGAGCTACTCCCAAATAAGGTTTGCTTTTGTTAAGGCTTGGTCTATAACCCAAGCATGTGGTTTTTGTCTTTAGAAGCTTGGTTGAAGCTCTGTATGGGGCTGTGGGACAGGTGTCTACCTACAGATACCTGCTCTCCAATAAACACTCTCAATTCAACCTCTCAAAATGTGGCTTCTCTCTTTCTTGCTATTTGAGTTATTGTACAACAATAGATTATTGTACTCATCATTATATGTATATAAGTGTGTGTGTGTATTAGATTGTACTCATTAAGGGACACACACACACACAAATGGCAGAAAATTGCACGTCTGAACATTATATTCCTCTTTTTATCCTTAGCCACAGGCTAAATATGCTAACATAATTTAATGAATATTTAACAATTTCTGTCCAAATGCTGGTTTAATGTTTACTTGTAGAAGAGCATTTTGTGGTAGAGAATATGCAGTCCAAGTCTGCTTTTATCCAAATGTTAATGCTTTGGTTTCTGTTGTGGAGGCTCTTGATATGAATACTGTATTAGAAGTCTGGAATTATCATGGAATGTTACACCTATGCAAATAAGGTCTTTGATAAGAAATTTGAGTTCAAATATTGATGATTTTAAAAGTGATTCATTGTTAAAACTTGTCACAACTTCTTATTTTGAAAATTTTCAAATCAACAGAAAAAATAAATAAAATGATAATTATATTGTGCTAGGTATACTAATGTATATGTTTTGTCATTTTGTTTTACCTTTCATTGTAACTAATAACCTTTTTTTAGAGTTTAGAGAAGATAAATAATAAAAACTTCACATGAGTTTTATTGTTTTAGCCTCAATTAGATTTATAAGCTCTATGAGAGCAGGAACTAGATTTATCTTGCTTGTTGCTACATCCCTAGTTGCTACCTAACCTAATATTTGGCTTAGAACAGAAGCTCAACAAATAGACACTGACTAATGGACTGTGTTGCTCTTTTTTCTTCTTCTTACATTTGGTCCTTATTAGCATCTCAAATTAAAGCTTGAAAGAGATTATGTTTATTTAATCTTAAAGCAAAATATTGACAGGGGAGAATATGTCTAAATCCTCTTTTAATTTATCTCAGTCCTTAATTCAATGTTTCACATCAGACAGGGTGCTCATTAAATATTCCTTAAGTGACATAAAAAAGAAAATTTGGTGAGAGTTCTCAAGACAGTTCCATGGGCAATCTAACTTTGGAAAATGAGCTTAAATGATACAAATTTGAAAATGAGTTTATACATACTAGAGTGATCTATGAGTGAACCTGGTCTTCCAGTTGGCTTCTGTTGGTTTTAGAGCTGGTGTTGACAGAAGAGAAACAACAAGCACAAGCACATGGCAGAAGGCAAAGTAAAGCTGCGACTAAATAAGAATTCATAGGCATAAAGAAGACTTTGTTAAGAGTGGCTGTTAAGTTTTGAATTTGAGTGTTTGCAAAGGTAATGCTCTTCTGTAGACATCGTCTTTAATACAGGACTCTATTATGAAATGAAAAGTTCTGGCTGAGCCCTGAGCTTTTCCTTTTCTGGGTGTTGGCTCTTTGTGTCTGCCTCTCCAGGCTTTTCTCCAGGAGAATTTTTCACTCTTGGGACTGGTCAGCTTGGGATAAGGGGGGAGGGGGTAGATGTGTGGCACTTTGGGCCTTATGGTTAACATTGGGCAAAACAGACAAAAAACATAATTTGACAGTGGCTCAAGTAGAAGTAAATTTCCAAATGATCAGTCATTGCATTTTCTCAGTATGAACAGTTATGGGTCCCTCAGGAATTTGGAACTGTTGGTTGTGCTCTTAGGAGAATGTGGCTAAAATAGCAGCAGTCAGTAGGAGCTGACAAGTCAGGCTGGTGGCTACCTATTGGTTCTCATAAATAGATTTATAAAAATGGATATGCCATGAAACTTGATGGCCATGATGTTATCACATGAGAGTTTACAGAGAAAACTGTCCAGCTATTTTAGACTGTTAATTTGCGCTGGATTCATAATGCCCTTCTCGATGGTTGGTTGGCTATTCTATCAGTGTTATTGCCATGATTTACAGAAGATAATTTTTGTTTTAGTAATTTATTTTATTGTTAAACTGATGTACAGAGATGTTACAGTTTCATATGTTAGGCATTGGATACATTTCTTGTACTGTTTGTTACCTCCTTCCTCATTCCCCCCTCCCCCTCCCCCTTTCACTTTCCCCCCATGAGTTGTTCAGTAGATTTACACTAAACAGTTTTGCAAGTATTGCTTTTGTAATCGTTTGTCTTTTTACCCTGTGTCTCTCGATTTTGGTATTCCCTTTCAGTTTCCTAGTTCTAATACCTGTATACATGGTTTCCAATGTACTCATATAAGATACTGAGATAGTGCAGGTACAACCACCGAAAGGGGATACAAGAGGATCATCAACAATAGAAGCTACGGTTTCACATCGCATGTTGAAAGAAATTACAACAGTGATATAACAGTCGTTTCCATAACATGGAGTTCAGTTCACTTAGCATCATCTTTTGTGTTCATAAGGGTTTAGCTATTGGGCTCTTGTGATCCTCTGCTGTGACTAGCCTAAACCTGTGCTAATTATTCCCTATGAGGGAGACCATAGAGTCCATGTTTCTTTAGTTCTGGCTTGCTTCACTTAGTATAAATTTTTCCAAGTCCTTCCATTTCTTTACAAATGGGGCAATGTCATTCTTTACAGAATATAATTTTAATGACTGAAAAGAAATATTTAAGAATTTATCTTAGAATCGTCTAATCTCATATATTGTCATTTAGTTTGATTACTCTTATCTGCAGTGGAAACATTGTTCTAAAAGTTACATTTGGAATAAAATGGCCAAGATGAGTGTGTGTAAACTGAAAATATAAAACACAAGCAAAGCACAGGTCTTGGCTACAAGGCAGAACTGGCCATCATATACCAAGTTCATGAGGAGGAACAGAAACTGAAGGGGAGAGTTGGAGGGCAATCTCACAGACCCAAGAAGCAAAAATTCTAAGCTACATTAGATTTCAAGGACAGTTTTGAGCTGGATTTTGAACTTAGGACTGTGTGCTTCCTAAGCAGGCATTCTTACCATTGAGCCATTCCTCCAGCATTGATCTTTTTGCTGGTTATTTTATGGCTCAGGTGGATGATCCTGGGTACAATCCACCTATGTTAGGTTTTCCAATATCTAGGATAACAGATGTCCCATTGCATATAGCTCTTCATTTAAAAGGGGGTCTTCAGGATGTCTTGGAACCACAATCCCAACAAACTTAGTTTTACCAAATAACTAAGATTATAAGTATAAGCAACCAGCACCCAACTCATCTCTATACTGGGATAGGGTATATGATTTGAAATACAGGAATGTAAAAGAAAGGTTTAACTCTATGGGAGTGAGATGGATAAAAATAAATATGAGTGGAAGGGTTAGTCAAGCGTATTTACTGTTCAGATAAGGTAGGAAAACTGTCAAAACAAAGCTACAGACAACAAGTGTCATATTATTTTAATAAAACAAACCAGATGGAGTAAACAGTAATCCTAAACACTAATCCATTTGTTATG
Source organism: Perognathus longimembris pacificus (assembly GCF_023159225.1). Classification (NCBI taxonomy): domain Eukaryota; kingdom Metazoa; phylum Chordata; class Mammalia; order Rodentia; family Heteromyidae; genus Perognathus; species Perognathus longimembris. Next base: position 21,143,455 of record NC_063163.1, on the reverse strand, counting down.
GGATTGGGTTGGATTATACTTGGTGATGACTGTGATGCTAGTAGCAAATGGAGCAAGGGTGATGTGGGGCTCAAATTCCCCATCCCCCCTCTTTTCCCAGGGAGATGCCAAGTCCCAAATTATGAAAGACACTAGGCTCTGCTTCTCCCGCCAGCAGGAGGGGCGGGGTGTGTCTTTATCGGGCTAAGCTGAGCTGAGGTATGATGCCGAAACCTCCCCCCTCCCCCTCACATATCAGGAGCAGACGCAGGACAGAGATTTCGGGGAGCTGGCTAGATGTTCCACCAGTTTCAAAGGATTTTAATCAGGGAGGGGTTTATATAACAGTAATGGCAGGCAGGAAGAGGAGGGACTAACTGAATATTAACAATTGGCTAATGGGATGTCCATCAGGTGATGTCATGGAACTTCCTCTACGGGCGGACACCACAGCCCCCCAAGGATCCGGTCTCCACCATTACACACGTGGCTGAGCAGAGAGGCGGGGGCTGCTTTGCTTCTCTTCTGGTTGAGGCCGGAAGGTGGGAGGGGCTACCTTCCACACAGCCCCAGGGCTGGGGGAAGGGCAGCATCTCAGGAGCTCTTGTCACCCTTCCCCCTTCAAGGCCAAACTGAATCCCCAACAGGGTGAGATTGTTTACATTGCTTCCTTTGGCTAGAGAACAAAGACCCCTGACTTGTAGGGTCCCACCAGGGATGGTAAGTTGAGAATAGTTAGTGAAGTCCAGGAAGACTATGAGTAAGAATAGAGCTAAGAGCTGAATTCATGAATTCAGATAAGTTTGAGTGTACTATGAAATTGATGTGTCAGATAGTACTAGAAGTTCTAGAATGAAATTGAGGCAACCTATTTTCCTCCCTCCCTCCCTCCCTCCTTTCCTTCCTTCTTTCCCTACCCTATCTCCTTCCTTTTCTTTCCATATATTCTCTTCCCTTCCTATGCTAAGAATAGACCTTATGTTAAGGATAATCCCTGGCCCCAAATAATTTAGAGTCATATGGATAAACTAGATTATAATCAAGAATGGTAAGATAAAGTAGGTCAGGATGTCCCACAGGAGCATGCAAAGTGTTGGCAAGAAGCACAGGTTGTGAGAAACGGAGAAGTTTATCACTGACTTGTGTTAAAAAGGGAGAATGGGACTAGCTCCAAACTTGAGTGGTTCTGTTGGTTTGTTTGTTTTCTTTATTTAATTATTTACACTGGAGATTGAACCTAGGGCTTCTTGCTAGGTAAGAGTTCTACCAATTGAGCCAAGTTCCCAACCTTTTTGTTTATTTCATTATTGAGAGAAGGTCTTCCTCAGATTTGTTTGTACTGGCCTCAAATATGGAGGCTCCCAAATACTGGGGCTACAATCATGAACTACTTTGCTTAGCTATCGGTGGCTGTCATGAGCACATTTGGTCTTCTCACTAAGCTTACTCTTGCTGGAATTCTGTGTTCTTACTATGAAAGACAGTCCAAGCTCTCTCTTTAGTAACTGGGGTTTGGGGATAGAGAGTAGAAATAACTTCTTTCTTAGAAATCATTTCTTTTTGTAGATAGACCCAGTATCCCTCCAAAGAAGGTCTTGGAATGGGATCATAAGCTGTCATACTCTGGTAAACTTGTGATGACTCTTTCCTTAAGTCCTTCCCTTAGTAGAAGGATCAGATCCATCTCATCTAAGGAAATAGCAGACTCTGGGGCATGCACTTTGAGTCTTTCCCACTGGAGAAAGTGGTTTTTTTTTTTTTGTTGTTTTTTTTAGTTTCTATAGTACTTGAGTTGCATTTATATTTAGCATCTTTTTTTCTGGTTTGAACATGTTACTGAAAATAAAATATCATTTTTAGTACTTTTTAGAGATCTAAGCAGTACTTAGAGTTCAGATGATCTAGATGATAGATTGTTGCTAGGATTCTTTGGGTTGCTGTGAGTACTTGAAAAGGCAAAGTGTGTTCTAATGAAAGTACTAGAATGCCTTGTGTCCTGCATAATTTGGATGATTCTGGGGCTAAAAACACAAGTAGTAAGGCATTCCTTACTCACTTCATGGTTATTAAAAAATTATATTACTAATAAAAGGTAAACATGCAGTTCTACCAGAATGCTAACCTAATGTGAGATGTTTGTCCTTGTCTAGCTTTTGAGAAAAAAGTTTCTTTTTTCCATCTGAAATGCATTCTTTCACAAGGAATGGGTTACCATGGTAACTTAATGAGAAAAATTGACAAATAAATGAAAAAATGTACATGTTATCATTTATGGCTGTTTTTAAATAGAATCTAAGGGCATTGAATAGCACCCAGGGCTCTTTTTCTTAAACTGTATTTAAGGACTGTAGTTAATAGATTTTTGATTCCATAACTCAATATATTTTGAACATTGATATAAGTAGCATCTAAAAGACAGTTTTAGCTTTGATTAAAAGAAAAGTAGTAGTAATCTCTGAGGGTGCTTTAGAAAAAACTATAGTAGAATTCAGATAGAAACAGGTCAGAATTGGGGTTAGTTAAATCAATGTGAACAAACTTGTCCTGGATTTAAATGTGTAAGGGTGAGGAGAATGAGGAAATAGCTGATGGGTGGAGAGTTGGAAAGCATTTATTAATTTTCCACAAAGGGTGGTACCTGATACACACATGTTGCCAAAGGGACTCATATTCTGTTGATGATTGACAATTTTAGGATTAAATATCTGCTCCAGTCTCCTCCTATCCAGTCATTCTTCCTGTTTGTCAAGCTGTCACAGACTTCCAGAGGGAATCCCTTTCCATAGCTGTATGAGGGAGCATCTATCTTCCAAAATTGCTCACAAGACAGCTGCAGGTTGGCTTGGGCCTTGGCAATTTCAAACAAGAAAAGTCTACCACAGAGTTTTATTTTTATTATTTATTTATTTATTTATTTATTTTTTGCCAGTCCTGGGCCTTGGACTCAGGGCCTGAGCACTGTCCCTGGCTTCTTCCCGCTCAAGGCTAGCACTCTGCCACTTGAGCCACAGCGCCGCTTCTGGCTGTTTTCTGTATATGTGGTGCTGGGGAATCGAACCTAGGGCCTCGTGTATCCGAGGTTGGCACTCTTGCCGCTAGGCTATATCCCCAGCCCACAGAGTTTTATTTTTAATTTCTATTGTTTGTCTGTCTTCTTTGCCTTGTTTTATTTTCTGTTTTTTACCCCCTATCCTTACTAGAGAAGAGCTGGTTTTATTAGCTGCCAGGACCACCTGCTCACAGAAGCCTAGGTTCAGAATGGTCTGAGGATCATGCCTATGAAAACCTATTGCTTACACTCACTGGGGAGCATTGGAATCTTGATTTTGTTTTTTTTTGCCAGTCCTAGGGCTTGAACTCAGGGCCTGGGGCCTCTCTGTGTTCAAGGCTAGCACTGTATCACTTGAGCTACTTCTGGCTTTTTCTGTTGATGTGGTACTGAGGAATTGAACCCGGGGCTGAACCCAGGGAGGTGAGGCAAGCACTCTTCCACTAAGCCACATTTCCAACCCCTGTAAGTAGATCTGTTTTTAGAGGTTTCTAATTTTTTTCTTTTTGGTCCTGGAGCTTGAACTCTGGGTCTGGGCATTGTCCCTGAGCTGCTTCTGCTCAAGGCTAGTGCTCCACCACTTGAGCCACAGTGCTACTTCCAAAGAAGTTTACATTGTCTTCATAACCATCCTTTTTTAACTTTTTGTTGTTGTTGTTGGTTGTAGGGCTTGAACTCAGGTCCTGGGCACTGTCCTTGTGCCTCTTTGTGCTCAAGGCTAGCACTCTACTACTTGAGCCACAGTGCCCCTTCCTCTTGATTTCTTAACGATATTATTCCCTATACTCTATAAATAAGAAGTAGTACAAATGAGGTTAGTAATTTAAATGAAGAGCAGTTTCCTATATTTTTATTTAGCAAAACTATATAAATCAACCTGTGTCATGCTAATGTTGTGAGAGAAAGCAAGAAAATTTCAGCGCTCTTGAATATTTAATATGGTTGGGAATAATGTCATGTTTCCAATGTAATCACATTTATGGGGGGAATAAGTTTGAATATGTTGTTTTAATTAATAAGTACATACTTACATCCAAATGCTTTTTCAAACACAAATTCACAAGTAGATTATGAAATTTTCTTTCCGATGTACTGGGTTAATTCCAATACTAACTACAGATAGATTGTTTGCTCCAAATAACACATAGTTTCATGAGTAAGGTATAGCAGTAAAGTTTGTTAGTAGTAAGGAAATGCCTGCTTAATCTCAAACAAGCAACTAATGACTTCTATTGCATTTTTGTTAAGAAAGGAAGTCTATGCAATTTCATACCTAGCCAATCTTGTTTTGAGGCCAGAGTGATAATGCATTTGCTGCACAGGTATTTCTTGCTGTCTGGGTGTGGTGAGAAGAGAGACTGCAGAATAACTGGTTTTTCTGTTGGCTCAGAGGCTTGTGTCTGCCTGTTTCTAGAAGAGGAAGTCTGAACCACAAGTTTTTGAGTGTTCTTTTCTGCTACAGAGAGATTCTGAGTGGACAAATCTGCCTTAGAAAAAATATAAAATAGAAAAAAAATTCAACCCCTCCCCTAGGAGATGGACATGTGAAGGCTCTAGTTTGTGAAACATATAAGCTGACTTTGAGATCTGTTCACTACTTATAAACCCTGAAACTCATTCTTGTGGAGCTTCTTTTTCTTAAAAAAAAAAAAGTGCTTCTTATAAAGTTACATTTTATAAAAAGTGGGACATACTGAAAACCCAAAGTGTGGATCTATCTATTGAGATGGATATTTTCTCTAATCTCAGTATTTCTGAATCTAAATATCATTCTGAGCCTTGTTTTAGTTAGACTGACATGTCAATGTGTCATATTTTCTGTTATAATTCAGCCCCTACTTTTAAGATAACTGTTTCTTTGACCAGTACGATGTTAGAAGTGTATTTGTTTTCCTTAATCTAACACTTGAGGCTTTTCTAGTAATTTTTATTATTGACGTCTGTCTTACTTCTTAAGACTAATGTTCCCAATGCTTTAAGATATCTTGAAATTTGATTTATGGTGCAATCCTTCATCGATTTTGGTAAGTGGCTCATGTGCACACGAAAAAAAATACAATAATATTATATGCAGCATTTAAATGAGGCTCATCAATCATGTTAAAATCTAAATCCTATTAATTATTTTGCTCATCCTTTTCGTTCACATATAGATGTGTTCAAATTTTCAAATCTAATTGGGATTGACCCATTTCGTCTTAAATTCTCTTCATTTTATTTAAATTACTTTCAGTAAATTAAGGAAATATTATGATGAAAATGCAGCTGCCAGTTTTGTTTCTTACTTGGAGAAATTTTTTCTGTTTCTTTGCCAAAATAATAACTCCATGATTGTTATCTGTCTTTCCATCATCTTCTTTTTGTTGTTGCTTTGGCTTTTCTTTTTTGTTTTTTGGTCATTTGGTCCTGTCTCACGGCACATTTAGCAATTTTTATTAATGCTTAACGTTAGGTAGAGATAACTATTGATATTTGAATGGATTTATATTTTTCCAAGGAGGATTTACTTTTTTGGTTGGCAGTTAGTATTAGAGTAGTTTACTTGATTTATGCAACTTTCAATTGTGATGGAATGTGAAGTCTGTCCAGGTAAGATCTCGTTCATTTTGAATGTTTTTCAGATGAGATCCGGTGCGTTCAGTGTCGTATGGCCGTTGAATGTTTTTCAAACCTAGGACTTAGCTATTCTGAGATCTGACCCAACACCACAGTGTTTATCCGTAATGGTTTTTGGACACTGAATTTGAAAGTTGAAAATTCAATTTGGGGACTAGTTCCTTTGTTGCTTAAAACCTGGCTAATTTATGAAGGAGAAACATGAAGGAGAAGGTTGAGCTCGAACTTAGGCACTTGCTTTCTATCTGTATTCATAGTCCTTTAAATTTTCATTTCCCAGCTTGCAGTTAATTTTTTCAAGTAGAATTTCATTCAGTTTATTGGTGAGAATATCAGTTTGATTCATTGGTATGAGTGGATGTCCCTTGAAACTTTAGGACATATGAAACGAAAGCATGCAGAGTAGCTGGAAATTCAGGTCTGGGCTGTCAGTTAGTTAGTCTGGTCTTTGGTGTGTTAGTTGGCTTTCTGTCCTTCTACTATAGACAACAATATCAAGAATCCCAGAGTTCAATTTCACTCATAGCTAACTCTGTATACATCAATAAGATTTACAGAAAATTTATTACATAACCACAGAGCCATTATCATTCCTTAAAACTGACAATAATTCATTTATATCTTATATACCAAGTCTATAATTATATTAGTCAGTGTTTCATCACCATAACAAAAATACTCCAGGTAATAAGGAGAAAGGTTGCTCTGTGTGTGTTGTGCCTCTTTGAGCTCAGTGCTAGCACTGAGCCACTTGAGCCATAGTGCCACTTCAGGTTTTGGAGTGGCTAATTGGAGGTAAGTTTCATGGAGACTTTCCTGCCTGGGCTGGCTTTGAATCATGATCCTCAGATCTCTGCCTCTGGAGTAGCTAGGATTGTAGATATGAGCCACTAGCATTTGGGGGAGAGGTCGCTTTTTTTTTTGGGTGGGTTTTTGGGGCTTGAACTTAGGGCTCTACTCTTTGAGCCACAGCCCCACTTCTGGTTGTCTGGTAGTTAATTGGAGATAAGAGTCTCACAGACTTTACTGCCCTGGCTGGCTCTGATCCATGATCCTCAGATCCCGGCTTCCTGCCTGAGTAGCTAGTATTATAGGAGTGACCAACCAGCTCCCAGTTTCACTCTTTTTTTTTGTTGTTGTTGATTGTGGGGCTTGAACTCAAGGCCTGGGCTTGGGCGCTATCCCTGAGCTTTTTCCATTCTAGGCTAATGATCTACCACTTTGAGCCACAGGGCCACTTCCAAAGAGAAAGGTTCTACTGACACCAAGTTTTGAAGGTTCCACAGAAGATACAGTGGATCCCTTCCTTAAAGCTGATGGTTGTTGTACCAGATGCTAATGGAAATGAGTACTCCTTAGAGTGAAAAACTCACCTCAAATCAGAGAGCAAAGAAAGAGGAAGGGTGGTGTCTGACAATCCTTTTTAAAGACACACCCCCAATGATCTCCAGAGCTCCCAGTAGGTCTTTTCTTCTCAAGGTTCCACCACTGCCCAACAGTGCCACCTTGGGAACCAAATTTTTCGTACATGGTCCTTGAGGAACAGTCAAGATCTAGGTCATAGCAGTAAGATTTTCCTGTTGTATCAAAAACACCTCTTGGGCTGGGGATCGGGCTCAGCATTAGAGTGCCTGCCTGGAGAGCTCAAGGCCCCAAGTTCGGTCCTCAGCTGGGGGGCAGGGCGGGAGGGGGGAACTACAAAAAAAAACAAAAAACCTCTTAATAGTTTAAGACAGGCTTCAAAAATGTTTTCACATTGTATTTACTTATGAGATTATTTTCACCTCTTTTGACCTACAACAGTTTCTTTTTTTTCCCATACTACTGCTAGTTGTAATTTAGCAATTACTAAAAGTAGTTTACACATAGATCTCCATAGCTGCTTTAATTGGTAACCCAGTGTCACACACAAAACTTTCTAGTAGTTAGGACATTTTAGTCCTATTTGTAAGTATTTCTCCCCAGTCTCTCATTCATCAATGGTGTACTTATTAATGAATCAGCATTTATTGAATGCCTAAGATGTTTTATTTTTTATTTTTTTTCTATTTATTGTCAAAGTGATGTACAGAGAGGTTACAGTTTCATAAGTTAGGCCTTGAGTACATTTCCTGTACTGTTTGTTACCTCCTCCCTCATTCCCCCTCCCCCCTCCACTTGCCCTCTCCCCCCATGAGTTGTTCAGTTGGTTTACACCAAATGGTTTTGCAAGTATTGCTTTTGGAGTCGTTTGTCTTTTTATCCTTTGTCTCTCGAGTTTGATATTCTCTTTCACTTCCCTAGTTCTAATACCAGTATATACAGTTTCCAATGTACTCAGATAAGATACAGTGATAGTGTGAGTACAACCACAGGAAGGGAATACCAAAGGATCATCAACAATAGAAGCTATGGTTTCACATGGCATGTTGAAAGTAATTACAACAGTGATATAACAGACATTTCCATAACATGGAGTTCATTTCACTTAGCATCATCTTATGCATTCATAAGGGCATAGCTATTAGGCTCTTTTGATCCTCTGCTGTGACTAGCCTAAACCTGTGCTAATTATTCCCTATGAGGGAGACTATAGAGTCCATGTTTCTTTGGGTCTGGTTCACTTCACTTAGTATAATTTTTTCCAAGTCCTTCCATTTCCTTACGAATGGGGCAATGTCATTCTTTCTTATAGAAGCATAAAATTCCATTGTGTATATGTACCACATTTTCCTGATCCATTCATCTACTGAGGGGCATCGGGGTTGGTTCCATAGGAAATGAGAATGGCCAAGAGACATATGAAAAAGTACTCTACATCACTGGCCATAAAAGAAATGCAAATCAAAACAACATTGAGATCCCACCTCACCCCAGTAAGAATGTCCTTTATCAAGAAAACTAACAATAATAAATGTTGGAGGGGATGTGGCCAAAAGGGAACCCTACTTCATTGTTGGTGGGAATGTAAACTGGTTCAGCCACTCTGGAAAAATGGTATGGAGATTCCTTAGAAGGCTAAATATAGAACTCCCCTATTACCCAGCAGCCCCACTTTTTTGGGCATCTACCTAAAAGACCACAAACAAGAACACACTAAAGCCACCAGCACAACAATGTTCATTGCAGCCTAAGATGTTTTAAACAAAAGGTATTCCTCTTGGAATAGTCTCTTGACTCACAGCACAAGAGAGAAAACAAAAGAGAAGAAAAGTTATCAAGGTTTTAAGCTCCTTAAGCACAACTAGTTTTAAACCTCTAATATTTGTCTTTAAGCTAGGAACAGATACATATTCATTGACATATATATATATATATATATACACACTCACACACACTCATGCACACAAACACACATACACACAATGTTCTTCTAACTATGGACCTGTTTAGGGAGGTGAAGGGGAGGGAAGAGGGTGAATAATTTCAAAATACATTGCAACGATATCTAAAGATGGTACAAGGAATTTCAATGAATGCTGTTGATCAATAGGTGCTTGAAGGATCAGGGGATGTGGAAGCAATATAGGTTATTCTGGTTAAAATATAATATATGCACATATGAAATTACATGGTGAAACCCCTTTGTGCACATAATACAAGCACATTAAAAATGTTACTGACAAGAAAATAAAAATCTCTGTTGGAAGGAGTACCAGTAGAGGAGGGGGTTGAAAAGAGAGAATGAAAGTGAATATCCCTGAAGTAGTTCATTTGCATATATGAAAATAGAACAATGAAACTGTTGAAATTGTTTCATATGGGGAAAGGGGGATGGAAGAGAGTGATAGAGGAAGTGAGTTTGATCAGGGCACATGTACAGGAATGTTAGAATAAATTTCTCCTGTGCGACTAATGTATGCTAATAAAAAAGAAAAGAAAGAAAAAGAATTTTCACAGCTAAAATACTAATAAGTGTATCATTTTTCTTTATTCTTTTATTTTAAGTAGTTGTACAGGAAGGTTTCAATTCAACAAGTCAGGTTATGAGTACAAAGCATCTTGATCAATGTTACCCTTTCCATCATCCTCTCCCATCTCTCCCAATCCCACCTCTACCCTCAAGTTATGTGGTTTCATATTCAAATGTGTACATTATATATAAAATGACTGTATTTGCTGGACCTTCCTCTCTCCATTTGTCTGTCCCCTTTCCCTTTGCTTCCCCAAGACATGTTTCAGTGTTACAAATGTACCTTGTGTGAAATTCTACAGATCACATTTTTATGTAAACCACATTTGCTTACTATTCCCTTAAATCCAGCTGCAATAATGAGACTGTATATTGTGACACAGTTAAAATACTTTAGCTTTTAAAAATATGAGATAGTTGAAGAACTCTAAATAAGGGGCAAGTTGACACAATTACAGGCTCACACAGAATTATTCAGGACAATTTACAAGTATTCAATACATAATAAATAAAGCTGTGCACCCTGTCTACAGCATTGGGAGGGAATGCCAGGATGGAGAAGCATTATTCTCCTTGATCCAAAGGGACCTAATTAACACTAATAGAGGGGAAAAATAGAAAATGAGAGCAGGAGCTTCATATGATAGCAGGGAAAATTACCTAATGGACAGATTGATCAGTTAATGGAAAATTCCCAAGAGAAATAACGCAATCCAAGTGTGTAATTAGGGGACAGAGAACTCTAGAGAAAGAAATATAAGCTTTGTCATTGTCTACACAACCCTACACAGATCAGTTTCTATTTAGGATGTTTCATCTTTATTCTAGAAATTAATACCAGCACAGAGAGATACATGCTTAGTGAAGGAATGTCTAGAAAGAAACATATCTTGAAAACTAGCCTTTTTCATTTGTCTTTAATTTTTATTTTAGATTTTCATTTCTCTTATTGATGTTAGAGTATACTTTCTCTTATATTAATTATTCTCATTTACTTATGTTAGTGTTATGATTTGAATATAAAAATTCTCTGCCCAGGCTTGTGTTTGAATGCCAGGTCCCTATCTGATGGCACAGTTGGAAAGTTTGGGAAACTACAGGAGATGGGACTTAGCTGGGGGGAGAGGGGAGGGGGTATGGACCTAGCTCCTTCTAGTCTCTTTCATCTGCTTCTTGGCTGCCATGATAATGAACTTCTAGCACTTCACCACATCCTCCTTGCCATGATGGTCTGAACCATTGGAAACCATGAGGCAAAATAAATCTTTGTTCTGTCTGGTATTTCATGACAGCAATGAGTAAGAGCAGCTAATACAAACACCATAGTGATTCAATATTCTAATGTTATAATGACTACAATAATTCATGTAGAAGCAAGGTGCACTTAGTGCATTAGCAAGTCAGAACCATAGGATGGTAATTACAAAACTGACGATGTCTGTTTATAGTAAGAATGTCTTCTAGTAAACAAAACCAGTCAATGTCACTTTCATTGTTGATGGTAGAAATTCCTGTAGCAGTGCTGGATTGCTGTGATGACTGTTGACTAAAAATCAGGAGAGAAGTAAAACTCTTCAAGAGGATTTTTTTCCCCACCTAGAATCTTATTTTGTATCCCAAACTGGCCTCTAGTTTGCAGTCCCCCTTCCTGGAGAACTGGAATCAGCTGTGTCACAGCACTCAGCTAAGAAGCCTGCTAGTGTTATAAGCTGCATACTTGCCCAAATAGTACTGCCCTAAACACAATAGACTATGTTGTATTATTCAACAATTTTTCTATTGTAATTTTTCACATTATTTCTGGGAAGTTTGAAGCTATACAGTGAGTGGAAGTATTTGAAGAAATTTCATTGGAACTCTTTTCATTAAGCATGGGCATGTTAATTGGGATGCAAGCGATGGGTTTCTTCTTTGTGTTAGTCAAATAAACTGCTTTTAATTGGAAATTTAAGGGTCAATATATAACTTTATAGGTTGTCAGGGTTTTGATCAGATCATTTATGTTTACTAAATCCAGTTTCATTTCCTCAGATTTTCATTTCCCTCTTTAGTGTATAGACATAACGGAAGCATTAGAATTTAAACCAAGTTTCTTAAGGTAGATCAAATATAAAAAAATCTTGTTAATAGGAATGAAGGTTATTATGAAAGATCACAGAATAATTATAATTATGTAAGCAGACTCATTATCTTTGTCCTAACCCTTTGGTGCATTTGTTCATTTAAATTTGCTGACCATAATCTAGGCCACATTCATGTGACTGGTGCAAAATAAATTCTTATTTGAAAAGTGAACACACAGACAAACTTGGTGCTGGAATTTGCAAGGAAGCCTGGAAATATGATTTTTAGAAGTCTGCTAGCAAGACAGTGAATCAACCTGGAAACATTCTGCAGACTCCACAGAGTCTATTTTGTAAACGGAAATTTTCATTTGGGGCAAAATAAATAAATAAATTCAGATGAAAAGTTACTTGCAAGCCAGACTTGGTCAGATATGCCTATAATCCCAGCACTCGCTGAGACTGAAACATAAGGATCATGTTTCAGGTTGCAGTAGGATGACCTTTCTTTTCTTCTGTTCTTTTCTTTTTTCTTTTGTCAGTAATGAGACTTTTTTGCTCAATGCTAGCACTCTGTCGCTTTGAGCCACAGCGCCACTTCCGGTTTTCTAGGGGTTAATTGGAGATAAGAGTCTCATGGACTTCCTTGCCTGGGCTAGCTTTGAAATGTGATCCTTAGATCTCAGTCTTCTGATTAGCTAGGATTATAGGTGTGAGCCACCAGTGCCAGGCTTGTACTGAAATTCTGCCTCACCAAAAAGAAAAAAAAAATAAAGAAAGAAGAAAACAGAATATTAAAATCAGAAACAAAAATTGAACCATAAAACACCAAACAATAACAAAACCCACCTCAAAAAGTAATCTCACAGATGTATGTAATTCAATGCTTGATTTCTATGCTGCTGAATGGGAGGTGATGGAACTTTTAAGACTTGGGGTCTAGAGGGCGGGAGCTGGGTCATTGGGATTTTGGAAATAGATATGTCTCCTTGGAAGTACTTCTGTGATCCTTTCAGTTCCTGTGCCCGGGGGCGTTAGAAAAGACACAAGCCGGGAATCTCGTCTTTCTGGTTTTTTTTGGTGTGTGTGTGCTAGTCCTAGGGCTGGGACTCAGGGCCTAAGCACTGTCCCTGGTTTCCTTTTGCTCAAGGCTAGCACTCTACCACTTGAGCCACAGCGCCACTTCTGGCCTTTTCTGTTTATGTGCTGCTGAGGAACGAACCCAAGGCTTCATGCATGCTAGGCAAGCACTCAACTGCTAAGCCACATTCCCAGTCCATTTCTGCATTTTTAGTGGTGGAATTCCATGGTAAGTTTATGTTTGACTTTTTAAATCTGTCCATATGTTTTCCAATCTTTTCCACCATTCCTGTTAGCAGTGGGAGAGAGTTGCAGGTATCCTTGCCAACATGTATTGTGGTCTGTATTGTCAATTTTAGCCTTTGTATTCATATTTCATTGTGGTTTTAGTTTGCATGTCTGTCATGATGGAAGAGAATATGACTCTTTACATGTGCTTATTTGCCTTTCATATATCTTCTATAGTGAAATGCCTATTCACATATGCTATCTTAAAATACTTGTGTTGTTTGGCTTGATGTTATCGTTGAGTTCATCCATTGGCTCATCTTCACATTAAAACCACTATCTTGGTCATTGTGGAAAATTCCCTTTGCTTCCCCTACTTTCTATTGGTCAGGTCATTTCTTTTTTATCCTATTCGGTATTTAACAGTAATTAAAGATGACTGCAGGGGTGGAAGGGGGGCACATCGCTGAAATCAAAGCTATATTTCCTACTAGGATTCAAGCAAGTCTATGTGGCTAGGGCCTGCCAGGATCTATTTGCATGACTAAATAAAGCCTTCTGGGAAAGAGCTCAGGCTTAGGAAGAGAAAGTCAAGCAAGAAAGCTTGCCATGACAGATGCTCTAGGCCTGAAAAGGAGCCTTGGTTTTGTGTGCAGCATCTTGTTCGGTTCTCAGCTCTGTCTGTGGTCCAGCATTCAATAGGGATGAGCACTTGAGGATTCTTACAGGGAAGGGCAATTGAGGACAGTGTATCCATAATCTTTCTTCTCTCTCATTAAGACAGGACATTAGACATCTCTACTTTGGTCTGTAGACCAAAACCCCAAAGAAGATTAAATTCTCCTCTTTGTAGGGTGTGTGTGTGTGTGTGTGTGTGTGTGTGTGTGTGTGTGTGTGTGTAAAGTTTCCAGAGATCTCTTCACATAGAGCATAGTGGAAGAACCTGTCCCTGTCTTGCTGATCACAGTGTGTGTGATTGGGTCTTTGCAGGTGGTGGAAACAGAATAGATTTGATTCTGACAACTCCTAGGTAGAATTAGAGGGATTATTATTTTATTATCTTTAGGTAGTTGGACAGAAGAGTTGCCATTTAACAAAGCAGTTTGTGGACACAATATATCTTGATCAATGTCACCCCTCTCAGCATTTGCATGGAGAGATTATTTTTTTTTAAAGAATCTGGGGGAACTCCCAAATTATGGTTGTGGAGTACAAAAACAGTGGTTAAGTGGAGATGAATCTCATAGACTTACCTGCTTGGTCTTGTTTTGAACCGTGATCCTTAGATCTCAATCTCCTGAGTAGCTAGGATTACAGGCATCTGGCATCTGGCAAAGGTACTATTCTTTTCTTTTCTTTTTGTCAGTCTTGGGGCTTGAACTCATGGCCTGGGCACTGTCCCAGGGCTTTTTCACTCAAGGCTAGCATTCTACCACGTTGAGTCACAGGTTCACTTTAATATATATATATATTTTTTTTTTATTTTTTTTTACTATCAATGTGTCTTCATTCCATTCTGTAGGTGGGTCCTACATTGTGAAATATGGACAACATAATTTGAGTAGGTTAACTTAAAATAATGCATAAAATTTGAATATAGTCTAATGACATACACAAAAGATAAAAATCAGTTACTTATCAGCTTGTCTTCATAAAAAGACATCCTTATTTTGAAAAATCATTATTTTTCTGGTAATCCTCACTATTTTTAAACAGAGAGCTTTTCTGTGATTTGTAAGTGCTAATTAATTCTAAAGCTCTTGTAAGTCTTTCAAATGGAAACTACAGAGGATGTAATTTATAAAAATATCACCTACTTTTAAGTTCATGATTGTGTATAATGAATTATCTTTCTATTGCTATGCCTTTCTCATTTTAATTTTGATAAAAATAAAACATAGCACTGACTTGGAAAATGTTAGAGATTTTATATTAGTGTGTAGTTTTAGCCTATAAATGCTACTGCCCATTTCTTTGGAGTTACCCATTTAATTGTCTTAAATCTTTATGACAGTGTTCAAGCATACACTACGTAGATAAGGCAATGATTTAGTGATAAGTTCAGAAGTCAGATTTCATATATCTTCATTTTGATGATTTTAACCATGACCTCTGGTGCCTGTGTTATTAATTAGCTATCTGGTGCCTTCTTGCTCTACCCAGATAGAAATCACAGATAGGCAAGGAGAAGCTCCTCGAGCGCTGACAGAGCTAAGTTTTTGAGAACACAAGTCCTATTGGTTGGACTGGAAGACTCAGAGGCTTACAGTTCCAAACTTTGAGAGTTAGGAGCCTGTTGGCTTTAGAATCCTAGCTTATGGTACTAGATGCTTAGATTGGTAATAAGATCCTGCCCTGAGTTCAAGACCCATGACAGACCAACAGAGAAAAAGATTTATTAGGTATAAAAGTTGCATATACGTATATGTTTAAATAAATAAACTCATGGAAAAATAATTCCATAGCAGGAACCAAAAGGACAGTATTTCAATGATGTTCATTTCATAGATGACTCGTAAATTTTATATACCTTGTAGCAGTGTATAACTGGATCTCCTATTTGGTCTTAGAATAGTTTTTACTCTACCTATTCTTTGTATTGATCCTCAACTTTCACTCTCTTCAAAATACAAAGGAAAATACAAAATACAAAGGAAATGAATATTTTCAAGCAGCCTTGCAGTATGTTCCTGCAATATTAAATTATCCGGTAACATGGTCACTGGATATTTAGTGGGATGGTGAGGAAGATGCTGTAACCGTGTGTTTCTATCTGCCGCAGTCCTGCTCAGCGGTACTTACAGGTATTCTTTCCTGCAGCAGGCTCCTCTCCTGTGCCACTTTTCCCCATGACTGCCTGAGTGAAGTCTCTCACTTGACTCAGACATGACTGGTGATGTGTCTAGAATATCCCTGTGAGCCACCCAACACTCTTTTTTTTTTTTTTTTTTTGGCCAGTCCTGGGCCTTGGACTCAGGGCCTGAGCACTGTCCCTGGCTTCTTCCCGCTCAAGGCTAGCACTCTGCCACTTGAGCCACAGCACCGCTTCTGGCCGTTTTCTGTATATGTGGTGCTGGGGAATCGAACCTAGGGCCTCGTGTATCCGAGGCAGGCACTCTTGCCACTAGGCTATATCCCCAGCCCCACCCAACACTCTTATTCCCATTGTTTCCTTATTTATCCTGGGGTTCACCTTTGGAATGGATGTTATGTTTGTAACTCCAGCCCTTCTGGCTGTATGCTATCTATGTACTCATCCTTTCCTGGGGATTCACTTTAGAACCTGCTAAGAGAAAAATAACATTTCAGACATGATTGATTCTAAGAAAGGCCACTTGAATACCCCATAAAATTCCAGATCCATTCATGGGGAGTTTGTCACTTCATTTTGGGATGTTTTGAGTATTGCTTTCTGCTTACCCCTGAAGGGCATATAAAGAAATGTGCATATAAACAGGTTAAAATTTAGTGCTTCGTAGTGAATTTTTTTTTTTTTTTTTTTTTTTTTGGCCAGTCCTGGGCCTTGGACTCAGGGCCTGAGCACTGTCCCTGGCTTCTTCCCGCTCAAGGCTAGCACTCCGCCACCTGAGCCACAGCGCCGCTTCTGGCCGTTTTCTGTATATGTGGTGCTGGGGAACCGAACCTAGGGCCTCGTGTATCCGAGGCAGGCACTCTAGCCACTAGGCTATATCCCCAGCCCCCGTAGTGAATTTTTTAACCTATTCTTTTGATATAGGCTTTGCATATAGATATATAATCAAAGGTATATGTATGTATATATACATACAATACATATATAGTGGATCTATAGGTATATCAACCTTTATCTATATCTACATGTATACCTATCTACATCTATGTGTATATCTGTATCTATCTTTCTTATTTTTATACACATATCAACATATTGTGCACATATTCTATCCTTTACATTTTTCTTGACACTATCCTTTGGAGATTTTTCTGTAACTTGTTTGCTTCTTAATTTGTAGAGGAATAAGCAACAGAAATATAGAGGGAATTAGGTGTGCATTACCTTATTTTGGTATGTAACATAAGAAATTACATATCTATGAGACAATGGATAATCAATTTATAAAAATCCTACATGGTTTTATTTTCTGTGGTGTTTTGAAATATTCAAACACTATCCAATTGCACATACTTTGTAATAAGTATTCTCCTGTTATTGTAGTAAGTATTCTTCTGTTATATTGACTGAATAGGTGCAAGTGCAAAGCACTGTGCTGTACACTGTGAGGGATGCAAAACTGAGTATGAGCTGTGTAAGTGATATAAAAATGAGAGCAGCACAGTCCTGGCCCTCTTTTGTGGAAACAAGAATCTAATTATACGTGGATGGGAAAGCCTATACCATCTTTGAAGAGCAAGAAAGCAATTTTAATAATAATGGCAGGGTCTTAGCTCTTGGCTAAGATAAAGAATAATTATACACACATTATGCCTGTCTTAATTGTCTCTGTCAGTTTGAAGGAACAGATGCTCAGGTGTGCAGACAAATGTTAATAATCCTTTGGGAGTGTTTAATCTGTGTGTGTGTGTCTTTTCTGTGGGGGTAGGGGATGCCTACCGGGTTCAGTTGACATGGTGTTTATTAAGAACAATGTGGCAGACCTTTTCTCAAACAGATTCAGTTATTTCTGACCTCTGCCTGCACGATCTCCAGCAGCTGTAGAGACAGCCTCATAGACGTCTAGATTCATGTCTTTATGTCAAGCTAATTTGGAGAACATTTCATCATTTAGCTTCCCAGTGAGAAAAGCATTAATAATTCAGTAGTTTATATACATTTTTATTCATTCCCCTTGTGAGATATTTGCCTCAGAGTATCATAAGATGGAGGGATTCAGAAAACCTGAAACCTGGCTTGAGTTCATGTTCTTGAGGAACCCCTTTATTGCTGTATCCCCATCCCTCTACTTTCCTCCCAGAATGGCTGTGAATATTCAGGAGTGAATGTTATTTGCTGGAACAGCTGAATTTATTGATATCTATGGTCCTACTGTTTATACCCCTTATACTAGCTTTAGGTTATTAAATAATCTTTTCTAAAACTCCTTTCCTGTATGTTGGGGTGGGTAAGAATGATGCTTCATAGAAAGTTGTTTCTTTTTTTTAATCTAATATTGTAAAAAGTTTATTTGCTTATTTGCATTAACTCCTTTCATCACCATCATGAGATACTGACATTTAGTTTTTGTTTGTGATCAGAGAAAAGACATATGGAATGGAAAGTCTGATTCTACTATTTTACAAAGAAAAAAAGATTAAGTCTTAAGAACAAAATCCCAGTGCAAAAGTGTTCAGAAAGTTGTTTCTTTGTGGTTGAAACAATGGTGTGTGTGTGTGTGTGTGTGTGTGTGTGTGTGTGTGTGTGTGTGTTTGTGTTTATTGATGATTCTATGAGGGAAGATTCCAGAGATTAGGTCTCTTGGGAACTATCCATCTGTGACAAAATATTTCTTTTGGACTAGAGGCCTGGCAATTGCAAAATAGATTGCTACTGCAAGCCATTTACTCCATCTCACTGGACAAAATGGACTGCATCCTAATTGGAGCCATGTCATGACATGTACTGTAAAATGTGTCAGTAATCATTTACTCTTAGATTAAGGAAATGACAGAAAATTGTCTGCTTTCACAGAAACCATTTCTCTTTCCAAACTATGAGATAATGTTAAAAGGGGGAATCTTTTTTTTGCAATGCTATTTTTACACATTAATTTATCTTGAATTATTTTCAATACTTTCATAGAAGAAATTGAAAACATGTTCACATGAGCTTTTGAATAGCATCATGTTTTAATCAAGAAATCCAAGATTTGTGAACATAATCTTGTTTACCATCGTAAATGCTTGGTACTGTCATCACGCAGCTCCCCACCGAGCCTCTCAGAGCCTGGACTTGGGTGTGGACACACAGGGCCTATCTGTAGCAGAGACAGCTTCTGCAGGCAGCTGCTTCTGTTCTGATTTCTCACTTACATGTTTCCACAGGAGACCTGGTGAACGCAACATCATTTTTACCAAGGGCCCCTTGGGCTGTTCTCTGCCTCTTGGTGACCTGAAGGTAATGGAGTTATTACATCAGCTCCTCCCCAGGGACTGGCGAGCAGATCCCTGGCTCTCCACTAAAGCCAAAATGCCTTCCTTTACTGTACATGAAGCCTGATACTGCCTGCAGACTGTGCAGACTGTATGGCCCTTAGGCAAATCATTGGCTCTTGCTTTTTTTTTTTTTTTTTACTAAGACCTGCTTATAAATGCAAAGTGTTCTCTAAGCCAGCAAGTCACTGTCCAATGCCCTCATTGTGACATTCTTGTCTCATCCCAGAGCTCCAGGTCCCCCAGGCACACTTGCTAATCCAAATAACCAACTGCTCAACCAACAAAGGAAAGCACTGTCACACCCTGGATACTCATTTCACTGGGGGCCCCTCGTCAAGCGCCTGCTCACCTTGTATTTGTTTATTCCGGAACAGATGCTTAAACATCTGCTTAAGTACTGTGAAATCTCCTCAAATTGAACCTTTCTTTCTAAGCAGCATAACTAGAAAAGCTCCTGTCTACTCATAGTAGAGGAAAATTGTCAGTGGAAAAAAACAAATTAGGTAGAATATCTCCTATAATATTGTTTTAGAATCTTTTCTTTCTTAATTAGCATACATTAGCTATGTAAGGGAGGATTTCATTGAGACATGTCCACACATGTGTACAATATATTCCAATCAATCTATTCCCATCTATCACTTTTGCTTATCCTCTTCTTTTATAGCATTTTAAGAGAGAAAACACAATGTTTACAAAAGCTTTTTTTTTTTTTTTTGCCAGTCCTGGGGCTTGGACTCAGGGCCTGAGCACTGTCCCTGGCTTCTTTTTGCTCAAGGCTAGCACTCTGCCACTTGAGCCACAGCGCCACTTCTGGCCATTTTCTGTATATGTGGTGCTGGGGAATCGAACCCAGGGCCTCATGTATATGAGGCAGGCACTCTTGCCACTAGGCCATATCCCCAGCCCACAAAAGCTTTTGTTTTTAATTTTTTTTTTATCATAAAGTGATGTACAGTGGGGTTACAGTTACATGTCAAGTATTGAGCACATTTCTTTTTAAACAGTGTCAACTTTTCCCTTATTTTCTCACAGTTTTTCCCTCTTGACCCTCCTCCCCCATAAGTTGTATAGTTCATTTTCAACAGAACAAAAGCTTTTATATATTTCACAGGAAATATATATTTGAAGCTTTAAAGCTCATTAGCATGCTATGATCTTGAGTCTATTTTCATTCCATGAATCTATCATATAGAATTGTATATGGAAAACCATTAAAAAATTAAAATATATCAGAGAACTGAACTGATACGATAGAGAAGAAATGATCCCTTTTTTCTTCTCCAATAAAACACTGGGCAACTTTCCTGACTTTGAAGTTGTTATACACCCACATTAGCATCCCCAAGGAGCTGCACAGAACACTCAAAGGCAAACATCCTACCATTTGCTTCTGTAATGTGATAGAAAAGCATTTGGTTTATGTAATTAAGATAATCTTGTTACATCATGAATAAGACCTGTCTTATTTTGAATTTGAGTGATTTCTGTCTAGCTTTACTTGGAAGAGTTGACCATGTTGCTTGACTTTCAAGCAGCAGATAACATGCAGTTTTTTTTTGCCAAATGGCTTGTCTTGGAAGGAATTTTGAAGTTGCAACTTGAGACTTGTGTCATTTTGCATAGGAGATAATTGAAGTGATTGGAGCTGGTTCCCCATTGAAATTCAATCAGCTGTTTGTCCTCCTAGATCTCAATCAGTGGTTTTTAACTCAATTGTCTATTTACTTAGGCATCTTGTACAGAGTCTGGGAATGAAGAAATGACTTCAGGCTGTTATCTTTACTCGGCTCAATTTGCTCCATTTCTCTCTGCCTCTGTCTCTCTGTCTCTGTCTCTGTCTCTGTCTGTCTCTGTCTCTGTCTCTCTCACACACACACAAACACACACACGTAATGTGGTAGGTTTAAGTGACAGCTTGAGGAGTGACCTTCATAATGACATTGCTTTATTGCTCCTTCTAAGCAGATGTCCAGTGACCATGTCCTCATTTGACTTTTCTGCTTTTCTGCACATGTAAGAATAATCATCATTTTCCTTTGACTTGAAAGTCTATTGGCCTGTTGTGAAGTAGAAACAGTCTAGACATACTCAGTTTTCCTACTCAAAACTTTACTTGAAGACCTCCTTGCTCAATCATTTTCATTAATTCAGTTTAAGGGACCAAAATAAATAAGTGTGAATATCTTAATATTCTGACAGGAAGCCTAAAGGAATAATCCTCACCTACCTGGATATTTAGTATTCACAGGTGTGTGTACTGTCCCTCACCACCAGGCTGAGGCAAAGGTGGGAGAGCACCATCCTGGGCCTCATGCATTTGCTTGGACTGCTTCACTTAGGAGACAGGACCATCACCGTACTCTTCAGATCTCATGTTTTACAGTATTGAAACACTTGGAGCATTTGGGCAACTTGAACTTCTGCCTGTGCCAACTTGTCCTAAGTAGATTCTAAGGAGGGGCATTCGAGATCTATGGTTTTATGTTCTATAATCTCTCTCTCTCTTTTTGTGCATCATTCGGGCAATTTAATCATAGTCATATTTCTACTCTATAAATTAAACCCAACTTACTTTAAAAAATCACTTGTGATAAAGCAAGTAGACAAAACCCTTCCTCCTCCCTCCCACCCCTTCACAAGACAGTTTTCAGAACATGATGCAAACATACAATCATCCACTTACCCATATCTCAATGGAGGGTTTCTCTCTTGCCCACAACATTTGCCCTTTAGGGTAGGCAAATGTGACAACTTGTCTCAGATGAGGTGCTGGGTAGCAAGCTAGGGGAATTAAAACACACACACACACACACACACACACACACACACACACACACACATAAAAATAGGAATCAGGAAGGATTTTTTTTATTTGCACATCACTGGAGAATGTGGTTTTTCCTGAAAAACTACATGCTTCATACTAGACCTGTGCCAGAAAGGAAATTACCCATCTCTTGGTTCCTCTTGCCCCAACTTCCAACCACCCAGTTCATTAACAATGCAATCTAATGAAAGTTACTCTCAGCTGCTCCCAGAAAAAATGACAGACACTTCCTGACACCTTGTAATCTTCCAGGGGTTCATGCAGCCTCCACTTTCGCATGCTAATGGGTGGCGGGGTGGGGGGATGGTTTGACTTTGTCTGAACAGAGTGGTTCCTTCAGTTCATTTTCTAAACACATCTGCTAGAACAAACTGGTACTTCTGGGAAGAGAGAACTGCCCACCGCCATATGCACCCATCTGTTCTCTGCAAACTTGCCTTGGCTTTTTCCATCCACACATAGTGAGTGCTGTGGAAAATCATTGCAGGTGGGCAGGCCAGGTAGGTCTCAGTCTGGTAAGAGAACTTTTATGTTTACGTGTGTAATGACAGGAGAAGTGAGACAGAAGTTTGCTGTAAACAAGTTGTTTCTCTGCCCTTGTCCTGAGCCCTTTTCCTTCTGCTGGCTCTATCCTCTGAATGTGTCTGTAAAAGTTCTTTCTTTAGCAGTTGTCAAAATAGCTTGTTTATGTGTTCTTTGTATTAGAGATCTAAGATCACACCTGTGACTACTACTCCACTTCTTCTGCCAAAGATGTCCATTAACTATCACCGTTTTGTTTTCGTTTTTTTGCTTGAGTGGTACTTCAACAATTCCTGTTAGAAAACACGCCTGGAGGGGCTGGGAATATGGCCTAGTGGCAAGAGTGCTTGCCTCATATACATGAAGTCCTGGGTTCAATTCCCCAGCACCACATACAGAAAATGGCCTCAGGTGGCGCTGTGGCTCAAGTGGCAGAGTGCTAGCCTTGAGCAAAAAGAAGCCAGGAACAGTGCTCAGGCCCTGAGTCCAAGCCCCTAGACTGGCAATAAATAAATAAATAAATAAATAAATAAATAAATAAATAAATAAATAAAACACACCTGGATTCCCACAGCATCAGCTACAATAGCACCAGGCAGCTTCCAGAAATAGGTAGGAAGATGGACTGGAATGCTCTTTCCCCTCAAATAATAGATTTCAGTGGTTCATTTTTTTAAAAAAAATTTTATTGTCAAACTGATGTACAGAGAGGATACCTTTTCATACGTTGGCATTGGATACATTTCTTGTACTGTTTGTGACCTCCTTCCTCATTCTGGTTCATTCTTAATTGATCTCTTTTGGCTGTTTCATCTCTAGGTTCTGTAGGAACATTATTTGAATAGCACCAACTTTCTAAGATTTTTCTTATTTTCTTACATTATTATGAGGGGGGTGGGGAATGAGATTTTATTTTGACTAAAAGTTACACAGCTTGAATGTAACCTTTACATGGAGCTTACTACGTGAATAGTGGAGATACAAAGTTAGAATCTGGGAGTGAGAGGAATTTCTGCAATCCTTGAATTCTATGTTTTCCTTTGTTTAAATGAGGAAACAGAGGTTCAAATAAGCTCTATAATTTGCTGTGGTCACACAGTGAGTGAAAAAATAAAACTGGCAGAAAATTAGCTATTCTACTCAGTGATAAAGAAAACTGAGTATGTCTGTTTACTCAGATATATAAATGATAGTATCTGCTTGAAAACAGTCTGGTGATGTTTGGTGTACATGCTATATTTTAAGAGTTTCAAATTAATTCAGATGCCTTTGTATGTTTTGAGTGGTTTTTATGGTATGACAAAAGTGTGTGGGTGTGTGAAATTTGTCATAAATTTTTGTAGCTTTAGCATTTTCTGAGTCATGAGAATATGTTTTACTGTTATATTTAAGAAGTAGAATCTTGAAGTTCTACAACTGGTAAATAGATTCTAGTAGGAACAAATTCATAAAGTATGTTTACTTCATGTAGGTATACAGTTGTATCTAATTAGGAAAAGTAAATAACAATCTAGAAGATTCTGGCAAACATAACCCTAAACGAAGTCAAGTTCACCATGTATTTCCAAAATTGAAATTGCTTGAGCTTTTACTTTGAGTGTTTATTTCATATTTGTATAAAATTCCCACACAGAGATCCTAATTGATCATAATCTCTGAATAAATTATTAAACGTAATGCTCTACACTTCCTACAGAGAAACAATCATTATACATAGATCTTTGGAATTTAAAGGTGTCATTTTCTCAGCAGCTCTATTAAAGTGATTAAGTGACATCAAATTAGGTTTTACTGTAATATCTGTAAGGTTTAAGTACTTTTAGGACATAAGATCACAATGATTTCCGGAGTTCATGGTGTGAATGGAATTAATATTTTTCTATCTTTCTATCTTACCACCTAATAAAAATCAATTTACTGTAGTGGAGGCTTTCTTTAAAGAAACTTGTAGCAAGCATATTTCCATATTCTGGACCATTCCTGAGGTGGATGTTCTTTTAAACACTAGCCCTCAATCTCCCAGCTGTCTTTACTGTTTTGGTTTCAGGGCAGGATTCTTCTCCACTTCCTCCTCTGTACAGTTTCCTAGCTACTGCAATCTGTCACTTGCCTCTGTTTCTACTCAAAGCCTGCCCACATTTGTATTAAGCAGGCTGAATGGGGCCCCAGAGATGTCCTGTGTCCTAGTGCCTGGATCCTGTGAATGTAGACCCTTATTTGGTAAAGAAATTTTGCTAATATAATGAAGAATTTTGAGACAGGAGCTCAAGGTCATCACAAGGGTCTTTGTCAGAGGGAGGCAGGAGGATCAGTCAAAATTGGATTGTGCTGATGGGACCAGAAGCTGAATAAGTGCCCTTTGAAGATGAGGAAGGTTGACAGAAGCCAATGAATGTAGTTAGTCTCCAGTACTGGGCATGAGAAGGAAAAGCTCCTCCCTGAAATCTGCAGGAAGAAGGAGTCCTGACAGCACCTTCCTTGGTTTGTTGTTTCTGATTTCTGGAACTAGAATAGGGAACGAATACAATTATCATACATATATGTATACATATACATATATCTTACATATGTATGATAACATATATAAATATATGTGAGATAACATAGTGATTGCATATAACATGACAACTGCAAGGTGGTATGTTTTATTAATTAGCTAGGCTAATGATAAACCACAGGCTGGGTGGCTAAGACAGCTGAGATTTATTTCCAAACAATTCTGGAAGCTAGAGCTCTGAGATCAAGGTTGGTTCTTCTGAGGTCTCTCTCCTTTCTAGGAGGTGGCAATTTTATTCTCTTGGTCTTCATATGGTCCCATTTGTGCCTGTCTGTGTACTGTTCTTTTATATGGATATGAAGCATATTGGATTAGAGACTACCTTGATGACTTCACTTAAATTAATTTAAAATTGTACTAACTCTTTAAACACCATATGTCCAAACCCATACACATTCTGAGCTTATTGAGAGCTTAGGGTTCCATACAGTATATGAACTAGGGAGAAACACAATTTAAGGGCCACTTCTGCTTTAAGAAAATTCTGAGGACTGAAATATTCTAGGAAATTGCAAATAGCAGAATTCACTTAGAACTCAACAAGAAAGTCCTTGCATAGTTATGTTAAGGATTGCTATCCTTTCTAGAGTGGGCAGAGGCAACTTGGACCAATACTGTTGAAGCGATATGACAGTGGTAAATAAAATAATGAAATGTATTTATGTACTTCCACAAAATGCACTCTAGAACTGAGTAAAGAGATCCTTTGATGTGAATCCTCCATTTTACTCCCAGACTAAACAAAACCAATAGCTAATGAGTCTTCTGATGAATCTGACCTTTGAAGCAATGACAATTGCTACAATGACCTTTACTGTGCTTTTTACAAATTGTCTTATCTAGGCTTATAGATGTTACTATATCTTAGTAGAGGCATAAAACATTGTATATTGTTAAGAGAACTTATTCCAATAGAAAGGGCATGGTATGTATTTAACAAGTTAGGTAAGCAAATTGTGCTACATTCCTTAGAGTCCTAATTAATATAAACCAGAGGATAGGTCTAATCAACAGAAACTAAAACATAATGCTACCAGAAAAGCAGACAATGTTCAAATGAATCCTTTAGTTTGCTTATCAACAAAGATAAAAATTCTCAATTTGGTAGATAGTCATTATGCTGGTAATTTTATCAACCTAATTTGCTCCATTTTTTTAAATTATTTTTATTTTTTGCCAGTCCTGGGGCTTGGTCTCAGGGCCTGAGCACTGCCCCTGGCTTCTTTTTGCTCAAGGCTAGCACTCTGCCACTTGAGCCACAGCGCCACTTCTGGCTGTTTTCTGTATATGTGGTGCTGGGGAATTGAACCCAGGGCCTCATGTATACAAGGCAAGCACTCTTGCCATTAGGCCATATCCCCAGCCCTTGCTCCATTATTTTTATAGAGCTCTAGATAGAAATATATGGAAAAGGACTGAGAAAGTCTCCAGTTGGAAAGATAAGATGTGCACAGAAGAGAACTCATTCCTTTTAAGATGGATATATATATATATATATATACATATATATACTCATGTAAAGGAGTCTGAAGATGAATATGAGTGCCTTTGAAATTCTAAGCACAGAAAAAAAATAATGAAGAAATTCCATTTTTAAATTATGCCTTTGTTGGCACAAATATTTGCCAATTAGGTGCTGTATTCAATTTTCACTATCTTCTATTACTTTAAGACAAATTGTGCTACTGGAGAACTTTGACTATAATTTAGGTTTCAAGTCTCAAATAATACCACTAGAGGTACAAAATGAATATTTGCATGTAAAGAAATAAACTGGGAGAATGGGAAGATGCCTGCCATGACACTTAAAATGCTGTTTTCTCCACCACAGTATTGTTTCCATTGAAGAGTAATTGTATTCCATTGTTTGGAGAGTATTTGCTACCAGCATGTTTAAGAACACAGTGTAATTTTTAGTAGAAGTTACTGAGTTTCTTTTTTCTCTTGAAGACTGTTGATTCACCTCAAGTCATATTCTTTCCCAGATAGAGTCCGTTGAATTTTAAGAAAAACCTCCTAGCTAATCTCAGATGGAAAACAATTATACAACATAACTCTTTTCATTGATGGTGTTGGTTGTCTTACTAAATGCAGCACAATACTGTGCTTCTTAGCAACAATGCTTCTTGTAGTCAAGGAGACATCATCATAGAGTTAGAGGAAGAGATAGAAACATACCTAAGGTACAGAGAAATACTTGCAGAGGCTTTCATTTTAATCAAATGTAAGGCACTTTAAAACACAACTTACATGGGAAAAATGCTTTTGATAGTGATGATGCCTAAATTTGAGTAGAGAAGATATTATTTCAGAGAGCCACCCATAGTCTCAAAGTTCTTTTAAGAGGATAGAACAAATTCTAGGATTTTATATCAGGAGGATGGGGAAGCTTGCTTAAGGGCATCTTAAGAAATCAAAATATAAAATAAAGGAGAAAGTAGCTTGAAAGGCAATGATCTTATTCTCCACCATCTCAGTCATGAAGTAAAGGTTCTCAGTAAATGTTTGTGGATCTTCCCCAAATCAGTAGAAAAGCATATGAAAGCATATGAAATGGAAAACATGGTTTGGCCACCTAAGTGCAGTATATAAAGGGCCATGAAAAGGAAATCTACTGGATCTATACTTTTATGTATTCATTTATTTATTTTTATTGAAAACAATTCAGTTAACTGTGATTTAAAACTATACAAAAGACTTTATAACACATATGCCAACAATATGTCACTTGCCAAGAGTTAGATAAGGTTTTCCAGCTTTGAGGGTAGTTTCACAGATAAAGATGATTAAAGATTCAATAATAAAAACAGTAAATAAATTCCGAACTCTAGTAATCAAATTTAAATTATTGTAAATACATTTGAAATTGTTTTGGGGTTGGCTCACTAGCCTGTCAGTGATTAGTTTTTTTTCCATATCATTTAGGTACAAAATACCCGTGACTTTTAATAAATTATTACAAAAAATAAGGATACTAGGTTATCAGGTGCCATCTTGACCATGTGATGGATGATAGGGAATTGATAGGGATGATAGGTGTCATCTTGTCTTCATGATGGAGGAAGGTGAAGTCCCACGTCCCAGGTGATTGAATTATGAAGCAGGGGCAGGGACTTGGAAAATAGGTTAATAGACCTGCCAATCTTGGGTCATTTTCTCTCAAGCACCCTGTGACCCTGCCCCTTGACCAGGACTCTATTTAGGCCTGGACCAGCTCAGGCACCATTATGCCATGCCTCAATGTCTCTTGGCTCTCCTCTGGTCACCATGGTGTCCCACTTCAGCTCTCCATTGGGGTTGATCTGGTTTGTTGGTATTGTTTTTCTGCTCTTTCTTTCCTCTCCTACCCTCATGGCTCAATTTTCTAACAGTGCTAAGTATATTCAAGGGGCTGCAGGTCTTTGGGACAGGAGTCCACCTGCAGTCACTGATTTTCTAATAAAGACTTGGAATTAGACCTCTCAACATGTGGCTTCTCTGCATCTTGTGACTGAATTACTGTACAACATAATAATCATTACCCTGGCAATATTTTTTGATGTGACAGGATACTGACAGAGGTCACTTTGAGGTATTTAGGTAGACCTAATTTCTCCATGTGAGCCCTTGGTGGGGCTGGTTGGAAGACTGGCTTAGATGGGATCATTTACCCCGTGCATTCACATGGCCTCTCAACATTGTAGTCTTGAGGCAGGCCTTCAGAGCTAGGGTGGAAAGAAGTCTGAGTGAAAGCTATAAGACTTATGGCCAATCCTAGTTGAATTTGGGCTAATCAGAAGAAAAATGGGACGGATCATTTTATCTGCTCAGCCCAAATTCAAAGAGAAGAGAATCAGAGTCTGTTTCTCAAGAAAAGGTGTAGTAAATAATGTATAAAAATCCTAACATAGTATATGATATCTTCTTTCTTGTTTTTGGTTGGTCATGGGGCTTGAACTCAGGGCCTAGGCACTGTCCCTGAGCTTTTTTGCTCAATGTTAGCACTCTATGACGTGAATTATAGCTTCATCTCCAGATTTTTTGGTGGTTAATTGGAGATAAGTGTCTCCTGGACTTGACTGCTTGGGCTGGCTTGGAACTATGACCCTTAGGTCTTCTGAGTAGCTATTATTACATGTGAGAGCAGATAGCACCCACCATGTTATTCTATCTTTGAGCAAATTGGTCTTTTGAAATTGAAAAATTTTCTTGATGATGAAAAGTTTAAAACGAAAGCAATGCATTTGCTATTATTCACGTTTTGGGAAAAAGTATACTAAGTTTATATTATTGGATAAATAAAGAATAAATATATCACACTTGGAAAAAAATTGGGCCTCTTTTCTTTTTTTAAGGATTCTTTGAACATGGTCAGGTTTTTGGAATAAAGAAGTCTCTGTTGGCAGTGACAAGGTCTAAGTTCTGCCTCAGCAATTAATAACTTTTATTTTGGCTACATTTTAGCTATAAATATGTGGGAATCTTTGTTAGAAGCATGTTAATATGTTTGTTAACACTCACTATCTCTCATAAAGTATAGATATAAGTTGTCTATGCAAGATTTATTGAATTTTTTAATTAAATAGTGAAAATGTCACTGAGATCTAAAATATCCAATTGCTCTCAACACTGAAAGAGTTCAATAGCTAAATTAAAATTAGGACTTGTATTTCCAGTTTTATTAATTCAAATGTAAAGTTTGTTGTAAGGTGCAAACATATTTTTAATAGACATTCATATTATTACTGGTTATTGCTGTTTGTTTTTATTAAAAATAAGACTGAAAAATAAATCACCTATAGAATGTTCTGCTATAGTCATAAATTACATGAATGCTGATTTTTCCTAAAATGCAATCATAATTAATTTTATTTTTGGCAATTCCTAATCATTTTCTCTATAACACAACATTCATTTCCTAAGTTAAAGTAGTACCAAAGAGCTATTCAAGACTTACTGTAGGAAAACAGTGTTTAACAATCTATCACTATTCAACATAGATACTCAAGTGATTGAAAACATGATACTTTAAAATAAAACATTGATGGTTTTATGGATAGCAAGTAATACTTAAAACTTTCAATGTTTGTCTTAAAATTTATGCTTTGAGTTTATTCAGTATTGCATACTATCAATGAAGAAAAATTTCAAAGTAATATTATAAAATGGTTTTACAGTGTTCTTTAACTCATTTTGTTTTCCCTTTTTGATATCACCTACACCTTCTTTCTAAGATTTTTCCATGCTCCATTTCTTCTCCATTCTAATTCCAGCCCCATGTATTACCAACCCTCTCATTCCATTCATACCTGATCCTTTGTTTACTTTGACCCCCACGTTTGGAGTTTCTCTGTCTTTCTATTTGTCTTTTGCAACTGGAAACAGGCCTCCCACTGACCCAGCAAAGATGTATTGATTTATTGTGTTTGCATCGTGACCTGGA
The DNA here is from genome assembly GCF_023159225.1 of Perognathus longimembris pacificus. Classification (NCBI taxonomy): domain Eukaryota; kingdom Metazoa; phylum Chordata; class Mammalia; order Rodentia; family Heteromyidae; genus Perognathus; species Perognathus longimembris. The sequence continues at coordinate 21,113,088 of NC_063163.1, read as the reverse complement.
TTTCAGAGATAATAATAAGTCTATGTGAAACTGGGGTTGTGTCTTCTCCATTGTGGACACCTAGCTCTTACTACACAGTTGACCCATTGTAGCCTTTTCACTAATTGTCCTAAAAAATTTCCCAAATTCTTCTGCCTCATGAAGCAGCCCATCTCTATTGATGGTTTCTCTTCATTCCAATAATATTCATGTATAGTTTTAAGGCCATTCTGTTTCTATTAGTAAAATATGGGGGAGAAAATATTGTTGTTCGTTTTTTCAGATGAAGTTCAATGTTATGGCCACAAATTGCCTTTGGTGCTCTGCTGCTTGTGTGGTGCATGATTGAAAATGCAGCGTTGGTTATATTTTCTGCTTCCATAGTTAGGATGTTGGTTGTTAATAAATTAATTGAGCTTTATACAGGAATGCATCTAATTAGTGATCCAGTTTCCAAAAAGTGAAAGAATATAGAATACATAACAAAATTAGGTATGTATTTAGAAAATGTATGGTGTAATTTATTTCCTTGTCACAAATAAAGGTGTAAGCTATAAAAAAAAATCAAGGCATTTTTAAGATTAACTTATTCTTATAAATTTCTGAATAAATAATACATAAATACACACTAGAATCTTAAAAGTACTTTCTAACCTTTCACCTCTGAGTATTAGGAATGAAATTGAGCTGGGCACTGGTGGTTCATGCCTGTAATCCTAGGTATTCAGGAGGTTGAGAGCTGAGGATTACAGTTCAAAGCCAGCCTGGGCAGGAAAGTCTGTGAGACTTTTATCCCCAATCACCAGAAAACTGGAAGTGGTGCTGTGGCTCAAAGTGGTAGAGTGCTAGCCCTGAGTTCAGCTCAAGGACAGCACCCAGGCCCAGAATTCAAGCCCCTGACCGACCAAAAAACCAAAAAAAGAAAAAAGAAAAGAAAGGAAAAGAAAGAAAGAAAGAAAGAAAGAAAGAAGGAAAGAAAGAAAGAAAGAAAGTTGAACTAACGTATGACAGGGACACATTGTATTACTCAATTCAAATTTAGGTTACTCTAATTTATTTTTGGCCAGACTAACTTATAGTACAGTGAAAATTACTATCACATTTATGCAGGACAAAATCAATTTGTGTATTGTATAGCATTGAGTCATATGCTTTCTTGAAACACCAAAATCTCATTCTTTGTTTTGTCCAATTTTTTGTTGTACATCCATGAAGATTAAGTTTCTGGAAGATTTTTATTCGCATTATTAGCTCAGCAAGAGGAGGTTTCATGATAACATTTCCATACATACAAAGTACCTTGATCAAACTTACTCCCTCCGTCTCTCTCTAATGCTCTAAAACTCCTTTTCTTTTCTTTTTACCCCTTCCCTCCCTCCCTTCCTTCCTCCCTCCGTCCCTCCGTCCCTCTGTCCCTTCCTCCCTCCCTCCCTCCCTTTCTTTCTTTTTCTTTTTTGTTGGTCATAGGGCTTGCACTCAAGTCCTAAGCCCTGTCCCTGAGTATTTTCACTTAAGATTAGCACTTCACCACTTTGAGCCTCAGTGCCACTCTCAGTTTTCTGGTGGTTAATTGGAGATAAGAGTGTTGTGGACTTTCCTGCCTGAACTACCTCTGAACTGCGATCCTCACATCTCAGCTTCCTGAGTAGCTAGGATTACAGGTGTGAGCCACTGAATCCTGGCCCTCACTTTTTCATATATGCATGTGTAGAACTTCAACTGAATCTTTATTCACCTTCTCCATTAGCAGTCCCTGATCCTGCTGGTACCCTGCCTCCCACATAGCCTGCTGTACTTTCCTATTATTCATATTTTCAGCATATATTACTTGTTCAAACAGATTTTAACCTGGTAACTCATGTGGATACGTTATAATTTATTTAGCTTGACCTCATCTTTTTTATCTTTCTAAATCCTTACTACCTCTCTGTTGTTTAACAGCTTTTAGTAGTATCTTTATGCCATCTGCATATATAGATGGGAGGTGTTTCTTTATAATTTGTCCTCCATCATTGTCCTTCTTTTTCCCTCTTCCCTTATTCCCATGTATGGTCATGTTATGTACAATGGGTATCATCTAAGTCTACATTCTGCAAATGTGTGAAGTGGACATGATTTGTTTTACTAAGGATTTTTCTAAATAATGCATTATTGAGACTTTACGTTCTGTAGAATTTCATCTTTCTCAAGATCAGAGTTGGCTGATGCCATTTCCTTCCTTCTATTTTCTTTTCTTTTGTGAGGAAATTACCCTTTGTAAAAGCACAAGAGTTGATAAAGCTCTCAAAGTCACGTTTATTTTAGCCTGTTTATTCGAAGAGGCTTAAGAGACTCAGAAGAGAAAGAAAGAAAAAGGAAATCTAACAACCTAAAAAACAAAGACTTGGCAATTGAAATTTTAAAAAACCACATATGCATGCATTTCTTACATATCTACTATAATTTTGACCAAAGCTTGTGATCTGTAGGAAATATAAATCTAAAATATTATTCTGTTAGTTTTTATTTCTATTGAAAATAAATTTTGTCAACTGTCTCATCAAAATGTTTTAGAATTAAACCCACAACAAAATTACATTTACAGTAAAGTGATTAAGTTTCCTAAAGAACTTCAATCTGCTCAGCATTTTTATGCTTGTCTTATGTAGATGCTTTTTCCCCCCATAGGCAGCATGATGTAGTGGAAAGAATATGAGATTCTGGAGTAAGAATAGCTGGAACAAATCCCAGACTGCACCACCAGCCACGTAATCTGGGGTAAAAAAAATCTGTTTTAGGCTTATATATCTTGTCTGTCAAATAAAAAGTAATGATATCAACCCTTCATGTTTTGTTTGCAGACCACGTGAGCAACACTTGTGAGAATGACTTGTAAGTTTTGAAGCATCATGCAAAAGATACTCCTTTACTTATTCTATTCAGATTAACTCAAAATGTTGCTTTAGACAGGTGCTGTTAATGTCTATAAGAGCCCTAGTTTTATCTAATTAGCAAATTGTCAATCGGCTTGGGTTTTTCATTATGTTTGATTTTTGGGGGGTGGGGGGATGTGCTGGTCCTGGAGCTTGAACTCTGGTGCTGGGTGTTATCTGCTGGCCTGGGTGCTATCCCTGGGCTCCTTTGGCTCAAGGTTAGCGCTCTGCCAATTAATTGGAGACACGAATCTCACAGACTTTCCTGCCCAGGCTTTGAACCGCACCCCTCAGGTCTCAGTCTCCTGAGAAGTTAGGGTAACAGGCACAAGCTATTAGCACCCTGTGATATTTTTTAAGTAGGAAGAAAATCAGTCCCCTTTCAATAATCCCCTTGAAACTGAATTGTATGACTCTAAAACTCTTTTATTTCCAGTTGTGGGGTTTGACCTCTGGGCCTGGGCACTGTCTCTGAGCTTTTCCACTAAAGACTAGCTAGCTCTTTACCACTTTGAGCCATTTCTGGTTTTCTGGTGCTTTACTGGAGTTAAGAGTCTCAAGGACTTTCCTGCCCAGGATGGCTTTGAGCCACAGTCTTGAGATCTCACCTCTTGAATAGCCAGGATTACAGATGTGAGCCACCCACTCCCGCCCTCACTTTTTCCATATTGCCAGGTTTTAGAACTAACCTCCTCCTTCAAGGGAGCCCCGTTGAAGCTGTGTATTGCATAGGTGAAAAAAAGATGATCAACGAAAGTCTAGGCACACTGGGACAGCTCACTCTTTAGACACAGGAGGCACAGGGTCAAGAGTCTACTTTGCTTCTAGGTGTCCATGGAAAACTTTGATTTCTTTTGAAATAGGAAGGAAAGATAAGAACTTTTTGGCCAAAGTCAACATATTAGTACATAATAGTAATAAAGTCACCTTTATACCAATAAACCATACAAGATAACTTTTCATATTGTTTGCACCCTTATGTAACCCACAAAGAGTTATTTGAGCCTACTTATCTGCCATTCAGGAAGTTAGGTGTGGTCCAACAGCAGTGGTAGGAATTGCAGAAGTGGGGTGATTAGTTCTATCTTGGGAAATAGGGGAGGCTTTGCCGAACCGATATTTAAATCAGTCCTTAAATAAGTCTGCTTTCTACAGGAGGAGACGTTAGGAAGGGCATTGGTGGGAGAAAAGGCAGCATGGATTGAGGAATGGGTGGCCATGAAGAGCCAACAATGGCCTCTTGTGTGGCAGGGATATCTATTACTTACATAGCCAAACCTCGCAAAATTTCTCCATCACTTTTCATTAAAATATTTTAGAACGCTCCAAATTACATGAACATCTGAAGAACCACTCAATGTGGTTGCACTAAGCACTAATGAGATTAGTTACAATTAATAGGGCTATTGCATTCAGAATAAGGAAAAGTATATTAAGTATCAGGGATTCTAGGATCATATGCAAGAGACTGACTCTAGCTTACATCAAATAGAGAAGAAAGCAAAAGAGGCAAGTAAACTGAAAGTTGGTTCTGCTAGCCTGTTTGCTATTCTTTTCAAGATCAGAATGTTTCCTCCTTTCCTCTCAATGAATCCAGGCCATCTGACTCCACTGGAATGAATGGTCAGCTTTACCCTCAAATACCACTCTCAGGCTGGCAAAGCACTTGCCTAGCAAGTGCAATGTCCTGGGTTCGATCCCCAGTATCAAAAAAGAAAAGACAAAAAAAGTTTAGTTAAAAAAATACACCAACCAAAAAAACGCCAGGCACTGGTGGCTCATGCCTGTCATCCTACTCAGGAGGCTGAAATCTGAGGATCGAGGTTCAAAGCCAGTCTAAGCAGGAAAGTCCATGAGACTCATTTCCAATTAACCACCAGAAAACTGGTACTGGCACTGTGTGGCTCAAGTGGTAGAGCACTAGTCTTGATCTGAAGAGCTCAGGCACAAGGGCCTGGACCAAGAATTCAAGCCTCATGATGAGCCCCTCCCCCCCCCTAAAAAAAAGACCAGTCCCATCATTTGCTTGGACCTTTAGATCAATACTCAGATAACCCAGGACCAAACATACAAGGCCATTCATCCTCTGTATTTTTAGAAGCCCCAGTGTCTTATTCCACAAGTGATATAGGTTATATGCTTCATGCCTAGAAACCATAGTTTATTCTGTTTCTAAAATTAAATCCTCCCATTGTAGCCTCATTTTTTAAAATCATTTTCTTTTTTAACTTTTCTCTGATCTTAACCATATCTCTGCTCCTTATATCTAAGAAATGGTGAGTAGGGCTATATTTCTACCCTAAAGAGTGTATCATACTGGTCATTTACATTGGTATCTTTACTAATGTTTTGAGTCATCCTTTTGGTGGACCATAGCTTCTGTTCTGCATAGTTGTTGCCCATAAGTACCAATGAATATGCATTTTCCATAATCAGCACTTAATATGACATCAGATAGTGTCATTGGAACTTCAGTATGAGATGCTAAATAAAGATCCTTTGTATGATGAGACACTAGCTTTCCTCTTCCTCTAAAGGGGATGTTAGAATTATTTACTCATCAGGAAATTGCTGTTTTCAGAATTGGACTTAGTTTCTAACATCTAAAGGATTGTATATTCTTGATCTATGATTTGGGCGGTAATGGAAACTAGAAGGGGTGATTGGGAAAAAGTAGTTAACGAGAGTACATGCCTTTGGAGGGAGTATCTTGTCCCAGCCTCTACTTAACTATCTCTGTTTCCTGGCCACCACAAGGCGAGTAGCATTATCCTGCAATGCCTTCCCCACCAGAATGTTCTGCTTCATTACAGGCTAAGAATCATAAGGCCAGCAGCTGAGTAGATTCAATAAGGACTGAGACTCTGAAACTGTGAGGCAAAATAAATCCTTCCTTCTTTAAGTAACTTCTTGTATCTGGTCATAGCAACTAAAAACTGATGTATGCCATGGTAAGCCTTGACTGACACTACTGATTAATCTCTAACACATCAAGTTCTCTTTCACCTTCAGGACCCGGCACATTTTATTTCTCTTGCTTGCAGGTCTCTTTCCTCTGTACTTTCCTAGCCTCACTACTGCTCATCCTGCAGGTCTCAGCCTAGAAGTGTCTCCTTAAGAATGGTTTCCACAGATGAGTCCTAAGGGCTTAATTTGTGAGTTCTCTTAGGAAATTGTATACATCCCTTCAAAAGAGCCATCCCAGGACAGCAATCCCTTGCTTTTATTTAGATGTAAAAATTTGAGCTGTGAATCACATAACATTTTTATCTCTTTAAAAAGTAACAATAATGACTTTTCTAATCACAGACCCTTTTGGGACGTCTTATGGTTTACTGCAGAGAGAAAGAATCTATTTATATTTAAACTTCTCAATGCCTAATGCAGATGCAATTTAATAACAATCAACATGTATTATAATGACTAACATGTATAAATCATGCCAGCCACAGTGGCAGGCACTTTTTATGTATTATTTCATTTATTCTTTATATCAACTTTAAGAAACAGGTTAATGAATAAACTAGACTAATTAATAAAAAATTAGTAATCTGAGAAATTTAAGTAAATCTTTTCCTATTATGTGAATTATAATTTCCTTACTATCAAATCACCATATGAACTACCATGGATTATAAAAGTAGAACAAAGCAAGGCAAGATAGACACTACCAAAAATCCCACAAAAAACTCACCCAAACAGTACTTAATAATATCTTTACATTATTTAACAATAGTTTTTTAGGGAGAGAAAGAAATACCATCACATATATGATATGCACACATACACATTAATTCTAGAATGATATAAGCATCGAGTATATTAAAATCGAGGGACAGCCAAGGAAAGTTTGAATTCAGGTCTATACATTTTCAGGGCCAATATTTTTACTACTACTCTACACTATACATAATCTCAAATATATAATACTTGTAAAAGTCTCATAAGATTAAGAAATCTTTGGAGGACTGTGGAAATAAACTAAGGGAGACTATAAATGCAAAACAAAAACCAAACTCCAAGCAATTTATAACCAACAAACTTAAATATGCCAACAACATTGAATTTTCAGACTTTGAAAGGATGTAAATTTATATAGTATGTCTCCTAATGTTAGTCACTTTCATTTAATCTGCATAATAACTACAAAGTAAATATGTTCTAATCCTTACTTAACACAGGAGGCATAGAACGTACCCTAGGTTAAGTATTAATAAAAGCTAGAGTTTGTAGTAAACACAGAGAAACAAATTCTAGAGTCTACAGACTGTGGAACTGGTAGGGAATTCTGTAGTTTCCTAGATCTCAGGGAGGTAGCAGTGTTTCCTGAATAACTGAGTAAAGCTCCTGGACATAAATGTTCATTGTCAGAGGGAGTTCTCACATGGGACAACTGGACTGGTATGAAACCTGAGATCCTTACAGATGCCCTATGTTCTGACACTTCTGAATTTTGTTGGTTTTGGTTTTGATAGCCATGCTGACTTTAGCAATGACCACAGTGAGCTAACCAAACTGCGCTGCACTCTGTTTACCTGGTGTACAATTCTTAGGCTAAACATTCCTGTGGTCGGGTGCTGTACTTTGTATCTGGAAGGGTAAATGTTTATTGGATGAATGAAGCACATAAGAAACTAACCACAAGAAGTTCTATATGAAAACAAAACTACAAGTCATGAAGAATCAGTCTTTTCATCATGTCATACATCAGCTTCTACATGGCTTTAGATATATTTTTTAAAAAGTGCTTGTCCTCGATGTCTGTCTGTCTGTCTGTCTGTCTCTCTGAGAGACAGCTTTAATATATATGATAGCTTTACCTCATCACCTCCTTGATTTGTGTGCCTGCCTGCAGATATATATATATTTAGGGCAGGTTAGTGTCCTTTTATATTCTTTCTTAAGAAAATACTATTTCTGTCTAGCTTAAAAAAGATGAAAAATGATGGCATTGTGTTGCCTTATATCCTAGTCATCATTCATGTCAGTCTTTATTTTCTAAGGAGAGTGCATTAGATAGAATAGTTCCTCTTTTTTCTTTTACTGTAATCTATAAATGTTTTCTATAGGATCCTTTCAGCTTTTAGAAACCAAAAAATTTGAACCCTGAACCTTGAAATATTCTTTCTGTCATTTCCCACTGTTTTTCTTATCTTCTTTTTTTTTATTTGCTTCATACATACATATCTGCTTTTCTGTGCTATGTGGGAATCTTGAAGCACCTGATTCATAACCTGGAATGTAGGGACATTGTTAGAATTAGTGGCTGAACAAAAAGTTCTGACTAAATGAAAATGATCATTGTAATAATAACTTTTCTTTTTGCCAGTCTTGGGGCTTGAACTCAGGGCCTGGGCACTGTTCCTGGCTTCTTTTTGCTCAAGGCTAGCACTCTACCACTTGAGCCACAGTGCCACTTCTACCTTTTTTTCTGTTCATGTGATACTGAGGAATAAAACTCAGGGCTTCATACATGCTTGGCAAGCATGCTACCACTTAGCTAATTCCCAGCCTGTAATAATAATTTTTCAAGAAGAGTAGTAGTGGTTTCTCTGGGACAGTTTGTTGAAGTTTACATATTAAAACTGCAATTCATATCACTTAGATGTGCATACCCTCTAAAAATTTAGGAATTAAACAAAAAATCCAAAAGAATTTACATTGATTATTACTCCATTACAGTATGCATTTTAGGAGTGATATTTGCACTTAATTTTAATAAAGACCACAGACTAGTTTCAAAATATTTACTCATTTTTGGATGAAGAATGTTTTGGTTCAACTCATAAATCTTTAGATCACAGTATCGGTTTCTGTTATTGCTCCCTTTAATCCTGCAGCTTCTCACTAATTAAATGGAAAGAAACAGAATTGTGGTGATGAAGTAGAAGACCTGACTGTCCCTTCACTGGCTCAGGATGATTCACTGTATGTAGGCGAGGTCTGTGGATAGAAGCCAGCTTTGTTCTCTCCATTGGTAGAAAGACAACACTGGAAGGGAAACCTTGGCAAGTGTTAGCACGTATCATATCAATGTGATTGGAAGAAAACCCTAATGTCAGGATTACCCATGCCTTCCTTTCACTTATCAGAAATTTTCTTTTGTAGCAAAATGGTGCAGTTTCTAGATACCAAGATACTTTCTTTTCTGGACCATCTCCGCTTTGCTGATAAGCAGTAGGACACACTGGACTGGCCTCCATGTGAGCACATGGGAAAATGAGAGAATCACACAGGGTTTGGATCACATGGGAAACAGTACTGAGTGGCAATCACAGGGTGAAGACACCAGAGAAGTGTCTATAAATTCCAGCTTCACATTGTGCTACATGAGTTCAAGAAAGGTCTCAAAAGCTTTCCCTTTTTTTTTTTTAAACCAGTCCTGGAACTTGAACTCAGGGCCTGGGCACTGTCCCTGAACTTTTGCTCAAGGCTAGCACTCTACCACTTGAGCCACAGTGCCACTTCTGGCTTTTTCTGTTTAGTAGTGCTGAGGAATCAAACCCAGGGCTTAATGCATGCTAGGCAAACACTCTAATGCTAAACCACATTCCCGGCCCTCAGAAACTTTGATTTCTTCATTTGCAATTGCTCTTACCTTAAGTGATGGTTGAAATGATTAAATGAGATGACTAAGGAAAGCTCTTAGCACAGAGTGCTGGGATCTTGCTCAGTGCTTGAAAAATGACACTTTTCTTTATCTATCTATCTATCTATCTATCTATCTATCTATCTATCTATCTATCATCTGTAAGTAGTTGTACAAAGGATTTGCCATTCAACAAGCAGTTATGAAAGCAATGTGGTTTGGTCAATGTCACTCCTTTGACTATTCTCACCTCTCCCTCCCAATTCCCCTTCCTTCACTTTCTTTAATTGTCTCTGTCATTTCTTCATTCATTTACCCTCATCCTCTCCACTTGGCACTTTTTACTGAGGTGATTAGGTCCTGGAAATAAATATTAGACATACATGGCTTCATCATACATGGCTTCCTTTGTAAGTCCTGGGAATAACTAGAATAAATAAAACTTTGGAGACTTTTGAATTTGGGCCATTTTGCCTAGGATAGCTACCAAGCCAGCCTTAATGTACCCTAAAGCATTCCCAATGTACTTGACTAGCGATGTCCTATAATAAAAACAGTAAGCAGTAATGATTGACACTAGTAGAAATAGGAATATTAATGTTTTTTACTTGTTCAAAGCAAATCTTGCTTGCTAAATGTTTTAAGGATATGATTTTAACTACTTACAATAAAGGCACAAATTAAAGTGTAATTGTTTGTAGTTTGTAGAAAATGCAATAGAAAAGATATGAAGAAATCATCTTCAAGGCCACACAGCTAGTTGAAGACCTGGGACAGACAAGCCTTTGTTTTCCCTACCAAACCTGCTGTGTGCTGAAGAGGAAATTTGTCCTAGGAATAAGTGGAGAGTACTTCCACAGGATTTCTTGTGATCTTAGAGAATACCAAAGACCTTGATGCTGATTTTACAGCTTTGCTGGAATTCACAATTCCTTTGGCTGATTGAATTATTTCCAACGAGATGGATTTCAATTCCCTGTAACAGCCACAAGGCACTGTCTTGACAAAGGATATGCTGTTGTTAGGAGTTCTTTTCTGAAAGGGGCTTCTTTCATATCTTTTCAGTTAGATGAATTTGGACAATAGGGTTATTGACATTTATCCAGTTCAAGCAAAGAAAAGTTTTATTCTAGCAATTGGGTTTACTATTTTTGTGTTTGTGTGCTGGTCCTAGAGTTTGAACTCAGGGCAGGGTACTGTCTCTTAGCCTTTTTTGCTCCAAGCTAGAATTCTACCACTGGAGCCACAGCTCCAATTCTGGGATAGTTGGAGAGAAGAGTCTTATTTTACTTTTAATGTATTTTAAAAAATGAGGGCTGGGGATATGGCCTAGTGGCAAGAGTGCCTGCCTCATATACATGAGACCCTGGGTTCGATTCCCCAGCACCACATATACAGAAAATGGCCAGAAGTGGCGCTGTGGCTCAAGTGGCAGAGTGCTAGCCTTGAGCGGGAAGAAGCCAGGGACAGTGCTCAGGCCCTGAGTCCAAGCCCCAGGACTGGCCAAAAGAAAATAAATAAATAAATAAATAAATAAATAAATAAATAAATAAATAAATAAATAAATAAATAAATAAATAAAATGAGCAAAACCTGAACAATTGGGAGGAAGAGACAGGGCAATAACGTAATAATGAAGTTAGAGGTACTAATAGCAGAAGAGGAAATTGGTCAGGTTCCCGTTGGACATTTAGGAAAAATTGTTTGAGGAGTTGAAAATCACTGAGCTGATTTTTTTTTTCCTTTTTAGTGGGTTATGGGGCTTGAATTCAGGGCTTGGACACTGTCCCTGAGCTTTTTCTCTCAAGGCTAGTGCTCTACCATTTTGAGCCACAGCTCCATTTCTGGTTCTTGAGTGGTTAATTGGAGATAGGAGTTTTACAAAGACTTTTCTATCCAGACTGGTTTCCTCAGATCTCAACCCCCTGAGTAGGATTACAAACACGAGCCGCCACCAGTGCTCAGCTTGCACTGATTCTTCAACAATGAGTAACACACACCCAAATGCCTGAGGAGAGCAATGGTTTTGCAGTGAAGTAGTTGGAGTTCACACAGCAAAGAAAAAGATCAGACAACTTGGAAATAGATAAGTAAAAATGATTCCAATGGGACACAAACAGAAAATAATGTAAACTGTAGATATTGTGTGCTTCCCTTTCCAATACCAAGCATTTCTCCAAGTTGCCCATACCAATAACATTGCAACATTAGCCATGTGGCATTAGAGCTGGATCTCACACATTAAAAGCTCGCTCTCACAAGACTGCCCCTAATTCCATCACCAGTTCCCAATGAAGAGGCCAGGCTATCTATACTACAAAGCCAGCTATAACCTTAGGGGTTCCTATGTCCTTTTCAGGTTCAATAATTCCCTTGAGTGACTCATAGAGCTCAGGAAAGCACATTCCTCATGATTACTAGTTATTATGGCTGCTACAAGTCAGGACCATTCACATGTAATGGATGTGAAGGATGAGGCTTAGGGATGGGGGTGGGGATTCAGAGCCACTCTCCTAGCATGTGATGGGTTCACTGATTAGGAGCTGTCTGACCTCTATTGCTTGGGAATTTCCCTTCCTTCCTTCCTTCCTTCCTTCCTTCCTTCCTTCCTTCCTTCCTTCCTTCCTTCCTTCCTTCCTTCCTTCCTTCCTTCCTTCCTTCCTTCCTTCCTTCCTTCCTTCCTTCCTTCCTTCCTTCCTTCCTTCCTTCCTTCCTTCCTTCCTTCCTTCCTTCCTTCCTTCCTTCCTTCCTTCCTTCCTTCCTTCCTTCCTTCCTTCCTTTTTGGCCAGTCCTGGGGCTTGGACTCAGGGCCTGAGCACTGTTCCCTGGCTTCATTTTGCTCAAGGCTAGCACTCTATCTCTTGAGTCACAGCACCACTTCCGGCTTTTTCTGTTTATGTGGTGCTGAGGAATCGAACCCAGGGCTATGTGCATGCTAGGCAAGCCCTCTACTGCTAAGCCACATTCCCAGCCCAGGGATTTCTTTTTTTAATTGAGCTTTCATTGTGGACTATTGACAAACCATTGGCCATTGGCCCTTTTCCAGTTCCCAGAGGTAAGAGGGATGATTAGGGGAGCTGAAATTTCCAACCACATTATAAAAAATGGTTGCTTTTTCTAGTGATTAGCTCCCATCTTGAAGCCATCTGGGCTATTCTCCTTTCATAGGATCATCTTAGTGTACAGAAAAAAACTAAAGTAAACAGGCAAACAAAAATAAAAAATGCTTGTCATTCACACAAAACCGTAGGTTTTCAAGAATTCTGCACTAGGAACAAAGACCATATGTGTGTGTGTGTGTATACACATATATACATATATGTGTATATATACATATACATATATATATATATATATCACTAGCCCTGCAGAGGATTTGTCAGATTAGCACAGTAACATGTATCAATAATTTGTGAATTAATCTTGTACTGCCATGACCACATGTGGCTATTTGGAACCAAATGAATTAAGTTGTTTAAAGTGTAGTTCTTTACTTTCACTGGCCACATTTTATGTACACAATAGTCACACGTGGATGGCGGTTGTCATCTTAAATAGCAAAGATGAGAACATTTCATCCCAGAAAGTTCTATGAGGCAACATTAGAAATAGAGAATGTGAAAATGAATTTTAGAAAGCAAGGCTCAATTATATACTGACTACAAGAGGTTCATATATGTATGTATGTAAATAAGTACGTGCTAAACTCCGGGCTTTGCACATGGAAAGTGAGTGCTTACCACAGAGCCATACTTTCTGGTTCTAGAGTTACACTTCCAAGGTAGACCCAGGACAATGTACAATACAAACAGTAAGCACCTGTATGCTGGAATGACTATATTAATGTCATATAAAACAGACTTCGAACTCAACTTTTGAGCACCCATACTCTATATGTTAGAACATGCCTTTCTGTTTGCTACTTGCTTGCTTACTTTGTAAAGCTCTGTTAAATTTTATTAACAACAAACAAAGAAACCAGACTTCAAGACAAAAAGCATTGTCAGAGATAAATAGGAATATGTCTTCATCATGAAAGGATCTATTCAGCAGGAAGTTAAAATAACTATAAATGCCCATATGCCTAATAACAGACCATAAAGTAAAAGTGAGAGAATAATAAAAAAAATTCTACCCTCTAATTTTCAGATCACTGTCTTGGTAACTGATCAAACAACTAGACAAAGGAAGCAGTAAGGACATAGAGGATGTGAGCAAAATTATCAGCTATCATAGCCATCATAATTGAACTGCTATTTCTAGAACACTATACACATCAACCACAAAAGACATATCCTTTTAAAATGTGCATGGTTCTTTGGCTATGCTAGGCTATAAAACAAACCTCAAGAGTCTTAAAGTATTATAATCACACAAACAATCTTTTCCTGACCACAACAAATCAAATCAAGAGTCACAACCACATACCTAGGGAAACCCGTAATTTAGAGAATGAAACAGACTTCTAAATAACTCATGGATCAAAGAAGAAATAGTGAACATCTCAAATGGTATGATGACAAAATACCATATCAAAATATATGGGATGCAGGCAAAAGCAATATTTATAGGGAAATTTTAATCAATGAGTGGTTTTTAGGACAGAAAAGTATCTACAATTAGTGATCTAAGATCACATCTTAGAAGCTAAAGATGTGAAGCAAAATGAAAATAACTAGAATGAAATAAAACTAAAAGCAGGTATTAACACAGTTAAAGAAACTTGATAGAGAATAATAACAAAGTGAAGGTCAAGAGGTTCCGTAGATTAGGGTGTCAGCTATCAAGACCAATGGGCAGAGGGGAAAGAATATCCCTAAATGCCATCTAAGTTGTTTTTTTCCTTCTTTTGAAAATAATTAATTTGTTTTTGGTAGCCCAGGGATTTGAACTCAGGTCCTTGCAATTGCCAAACTGGTGCACTACCTCTTGAGCCACAGCTACAACCCTTTTTTTTTTAATGCTGGTACTGGGACTTGAACTCATCACTTCTTGCTCCAGCTTGTTTTTCTTGCTTATGGCTGGTGTTCTACCACCCATTCCATGCCTCTATTTCTGCCTTTTGCTGGTTACTTGGAAATACAAGTATTTTGGGTTTGTCTGCCTAAACCAGATTTGAACCATGTTGCAGCCAGATGTGAGCCATTGGGCTCAACTTCACTTCTTCATGCTTCTAATTTATTTCTTTTTCCATTTAGCACTGTTGACAAGAAGCACTACTTGATTTCTCATTGCCAAAATGTTTGCTGAGTCTCAGCAGCATCTAAGCCCATGTAGATGCCATCCAAGTTGTGATGCTGTTAGTCCTGCTTCTGGTCTTTGCACAGGGTCTCAGAGGAAAGTGTCTGAAGATGAATTCCATGTACCTGTTCTTGATTACACATGCTGCTAAAATTTGCTAATGGCAGACGCAGTGGTCAAAGAGAACAATAGCTCCACCCCTCTCCCTCTCCTTCTCTCCAACTGTCACTATCCTGGAATTGGAACTCAGGGCTTCAAGCTTGTTAGACAGGGACTGTACCACTTAAGTCATACCTTTAGCCCTGCTTCAAAATATTTTACTTATTTATTTATTTTTCTTAAACATTTTTTATTCCACTCAAGGTACTAAGTACAAAAGAACCTTGCAATTAGAATACTGACTCAGTCAATAAGAGAGAGATTTTAAAGGAGATTTTTAGTCTTTAAGGAAGACTAGGATATATATAAGAACTTTGGTATATAACAATGTGATGTATGCATGTTGATTAAGCCATAGGTAAAATATTCTCCCCTAAAGCTGCCTGTCTTCAATAAGGTCTTCTCTATGATGCTGTGTGCTACCTATCAACTGCAGCATGATGCGAAAACTCCACGTGTAGGCTGAGGTGGAAGCGCAGAAATAGCATGTGTTTGAGTCAGACAGATCTGGTTTCCAATACCAGCTGTGCCAAATAGTATTTCTGTAATCTTGATTAAGCCCCTTGATGGGTTTAAATGTCACTATTCTAAATCCCTACTTCACAGGGCTGCAGTGTGCTTTTGAAGAGATTACGGATGTAAAGTGCCTGGTACATAGGAGGCTCTCCTGGATGCTATCATTCAGATGCTGGAAATGGCTTGGAGCGTTCTAGCTTCATGCATTTTCAGGTTGCCAGTGTGGCAGAATGAAAAGAGCAAAGTTCTTGAAGTGGCACAAAACCAAACTTCATTCTCTCTTGCTATGCATTGGTGCTTCAATTTTGGGCCAATTACTTAACACCATAGAGTTTTTATTTCTCTTGGAGGGGAGGGCAGCAACACATGAAAATTAAATGAGCTTAGATATACAAACATCTAGCACACATTTACACAGTAAATGCTCAATTGTATCATTGTATCATTGTTGAGGTTCTAAGGCTTTTTCAACAAGTTTTCATTTATTTTTTTATTTTCAGAAGTACTGAGAGTTAAACTAAAGGCCTTGAACTTGCTAGGCAAATGCTCTACCACTTGAGCTATTCCTTTAGTTTATTTTTCAGGTCGAGTCTCTCACTTTTCCCTAGACTAATCTTGGATTTTGATCCTTACTTCCACTTCCCAAGTAGCTAGGATTACTTGTTTACCACCATGCTTAGCTGTTTTTTTTTTCTTAAATTTATATGGAAGCTTGCTAAATTGCTCAGTCTGGCTCCAAATCTCAATAATTTTCTCTTTGCCTTCTAAATAATTGGGATTACAGACCTTCTATTAAGACCTTCTTTTCACTGTACAAGGTAAAATATATATTCAAATTAATCAACGTTTCCAGGATTACAAGTAGCATTGCTGGAAGTCCTATCAATTTCTACTTGAAATTCTGGCTATTTCATTCTTTCCCTGCCTCTGTTTATGAGTGTTATGAACAGTAAATCTCACAGGTCTGTATCTTGCAGAGTAGAGAAATGCTCATGAGCTCACCACAAGTTATTTTTCATGGTTCCAATAAACCATCTCTTCATGGTTAATGATTGTTGTTTTAAGACTTTTAAGAATTTCATCCATAGAATTCCTATTCCAGATCATTGATTTCCATTGAACTTGCTACGTTGCAGTGCATTAAAATATATGATCAGTAGGTACAAAGTATTTATCTGATTAAAATTCCTTTAGCTTCATTTTCTCGTTGCCAATGGCAACCAACAAAAGAATAGATCTAAAATGACAAGCAAGAGCTTCAATGATTGCCATCCATGTTTTTATGTTTTCCCAGTTGTGGTTTAAAAATAACCTCTCTAGTGCTGGGAGTCATAAAAACCATTACAGTATATGTCACCTTCGACATATTGACAAACACCCTCCCCCCTAGCCCTGTCCTCTCAGGACCTGGAGAATCAACCTGTGGCCACACACACTGTTGCTACATTTCACAGTTAGGAGGAAGCCTGTGCTGTTTACATGAGAAGAATGAGAAGGATTCCCCAAACTGAATTTTCCATAAACTGGTACATCTTGGGTCCACATAATATCATATATATCTGCAGTAGTTTTTACATGGTTTGCTTCTTTTCTATTTTTTTAAATGACTTAATATTACTTCTTTATATATCATCTATTTAAGAATTTGATGGTTCTGCTGGGTTCTGGTGGCTCACACCTGTCACCCTAGCTACTTAGGAGGCTGAGACCTGAGGATTGTGGTTTGAAGTCAGCTCAGGCAGGAAAGTCTGTGAGACTCTTATCTCCAGTTAACTATCAAAAAGTCAGAAGTGGAGCTGTGGCTCAAGTGGTAGAGTGCTAGTCTTGAGTACAAAAGATCAACGACAATGCCCTGGCCCTGAGTACAAGCTCTCCGACTGGCACAAAAAGCAGGAGGAGGAGGAGGAGGAGGAGGAAGAAGAAGAATTTGACAGTTTGGTATGGAATTGTGTAGAAGTTGCTAAAGGAGGCTAAAAATATCCCCTTGGCAGAGCTGTTCAGATACTACAGTGAAATTCTGTCACACTGCTTTCCAAAGACAAAAGAATGTCTTTGTAAGCACAAAGCTAAGAATTTTACAGAAGAATGGTACACCTTTGAGCTGTTTGTTGGGGCTGCCAAAATGGAAAACTTGATGTGCCAAAAAAATAAAGAAATAAAAACCTCCATTAGAGCCCCGCAGAGCACAATATAGCTTTTCTCTAACACAGCACTCATTTGCAAGTCTGTAGAATCTTCTAGTACTCATTCGAGCTCTACATGCTCAGATGCTGCATGTCAGATCCCTGGGGGCAGTACCTTCACAAGAACAGGACTTCCTGTGAGGCGGTCCTTATGCAGAATTTACACTAAGACTCCCGTGGTTTGAGAAGCCTTGGTGAGAATGGAGTGAGCTATGTCGTAATTCTCAAGGCTGAGAATTCCTTGCCTGGTGAAAGGGAGGGTTCTTTAAGAGGAACACAACTGATGAATTACTAGGAGAACATCTCCCAGTCAGCTGGAAATGAATAGATCCCATTGCAGTGATGGGAGCCATTTAGCAGCAAAGTGTGGCCCCAGAGGCAGGGAATGGACAGCACCTGGATTGAGCAAGGGAGAAAGCCAGGAGGAGGCATTGAGAGGATCCTGAAGCTGACAGCAGTTTTTATTTATTCATCATCAGCATCATTATTACTACTACTAAAATGATCGTTGTTGTTGTGCTGGTCCTGGGGCTAGAACTCAGGGTCTGGATGTTGTCCCTAAACTGTTTTGCACAAGGGGATTGTCTGAATTGCCTTAGAGAAAAATCCTCAGATCTCAGCCACCAGCACCCAGCTCTGGCAACAGTTTTTCTAATTTAAATAAGTATATAATCTAGCCCCCCCCCCCCCCGCAAAAAAAAACCAAAACCAACAATTCACTAGCTGCTTCAAGTCACAGGATTCCCTTTGGCCTCCTCCCAAATCTGTATAATGCGCCACATTCTCTGTCTCCTTGCTTAAATTTGCTCCAGGCAGTGTAGGTTTGCAGTTCCCAGCTCTGAGTAAGGTCAGAGAGTTTCCAGGGCAAAGGCTGATAGAGCAAAGTGGACTCAGCAATCGTCTAAATCTAATCTGCTTGCCATCTCCTACCACTAAAACCAGAGGTGATGAGGCCCTCTGGGTCACTAGGGCTCACCTGGGGTATGTTACTTGTAAAGCAGGATACAAGTCTGTCTCTGGAAGAAAAGCCATGCCCAGGACCTCTCATCTTGTGTTCGTTCATCTGCTGAGCATGGAGCTCCCTGTGAACAAGGTTCCTGCTGGTCGGGCGCCTATAGAACAAGTCATCTAGTGCCACTGTTCCCATGGCTGCTGTTCAGTGGAATTTAGTCACGCCCCTTTCCTTCAAATTTTCCTATTTCCTCTGTGTACAGGGCACCCATTCTCATTCACTTTCTCCACTTGACTGTTTCACTAGGGAGTGATATAATGGGATTCCTATTAATAACTTTTATACCAAGGGTTTCATTTTTTTTATTTTTAAAAAATAGGATCTGACAAATGCTACTTAAAATAATTTAGCTCCATTGCTAGAAGGCAAGAAAATAAATAGAGAGGAAAGATGGCGCCGATAGAATAGGGAGGCACCCCGACTCGCTCCAATGGCATAGTGAGCTGGGAACTCCAACACCCAACACTCCATCAAGAACCCAGCAAAACCAGCAGCCAGAAGCAGTGGAGAAACGCAGGAAAACAAAAAGGAGCAAAAAAGAAGAACCGAAAACCTACACGGAGCCGGAGATTCACCGGGGCACCCTCCCCCCACCAGCCGACCCTGGCCCAAACAGGGCCAGGCTGGGAAAGGGGAACCCGGCGATCGGCAGACAGGCTGCCAGGAGTGCAGAATTCAGATAGCGGGAGACCCCACGGCCACAAGGCAGGGTGCGGACCAAGACACACACCGGCAGCAACGAGAAGTTCGGGTCCACACCGGGTTCGGACAAGGGAACCCAGCACAGCAGAAATCGGGAACCAGGGAAGCCACCACGACACTTCGCCAACCCCTGGAGGGCCAACGGCTGCGCGGGACACACACACAAAGCAGCAAAAGTGAGTGCCCTCCCTCCCCCACCCCCACCTCTGAGGGAACAAAGAACCCCCAAATCAGGCGGGAAGCTCCCATCAGGCGCTGGGAAGTCAGTCTAGCAGGGGAAGGGCCCAGCAGCACCAACACCCCACAGGTTCCTGAACTGGCAGAATTGGCCCCGCCCCCTTCCCAACAGGGGCCGGGAGACGGCCGGCAGTGCAAACCCCACCCGAGGCGCCTGGACCTCGCAGGCTCTTACAACTAAAACCACAGGCGCTGGTGGGCAATACCAGCCCAGCAGGGTCACCTGAGCCTGATCACATCCCCCACTCACAGCAGAGGTGAGGTCTGAAGGTGCCAAGCCACACCCGGACAGTCGATCCCACTAGACCCCACACATACCGCCCCCCCCCCCCAACGGACTCGTGGGAGGGCACAAGCACAACCCAACAACCCAGGACTTGCTCTGGGAGGCATATCCCGCCGAAGTGCCTGTTGCAGTGGACGCACAGTGCACAGGAGGGCGGGGCCCCCGGTGACAGCGCCCACTCTGGTAGGCGTACCCTGCACTGGTGGGCGGGGCCACAGCGGCAGCACCTGCTGCCGTAGACACGTCTACATAGGAGGGAGGGAAGAGCTACAAACCAAACCTGAGAAGCCATGCAGATCTCCAGATGCGCAAATCACAAAGAAACATAACTCAGTTCATCAAAGGGCAAGCCAACTCGCCAGCTCCAAAAAGCAGCACGACTGAAGAGGAGATGGAGACTAAAAAAACAAATGAGGCCATGTTAACAGGAATGATCGAAAGTGTCAGAAATGAAATCAGAAAACAATTCCAGGAATTTAGAGCGGAAATCTGGAAGGACACCCAGGAAGCCAAGAAAGAAATGGAAGCAAAACTGGATACAATGCAAGCCTGCTTTAAAGAAATGGAAGCAAAAATGGATACAATACAAGCTGCCTTTAAAGAAAATCTCCACATCCTGAGAATTGAAATGCATGAAAAATAGATTTAAAATACAACTCTTTAAAGGAAGAAATATCCACGATCAGAGCTGATATGACAACCATAAATAGCTCTCTGACATCCATAAACTCCACAATTGAAACCATAACACAAAGAGTAGACCATATAGAATCCAGAATCTCTCGCCTGGACGATGAAGCAGCTGACAACAACCAGAAAATGACCACACTCCAAGAAAAGGTGAAGCTTCAGGGAAGACTAATCCAGGAACTAATGGACAAAGACAAGAGATATAATCTGCACATAATTGGAATAGAAGAAGGAGCCAAATACCAGAGCAGAGGGCTTAATTATGTTCTCAATAAAGTTATTGCAGAAAACTTCCCCAATCTCACAGGGGACCCCATCCAGGTAACCGAAGCCTATAGGACACCTGGCAGGCCAGACCCCAGGAAAGCCACCCCAAGGCACATAATATTCAAGACTACAGACCTCAAGATTAAAGAGCAAATTCTGAATTCAGCCAAAGCGAAGAAGGAAACTTTTTTCAATGGGAAGAGGATCCGAATAACATCCGACTTATCCACACAAACTTACCAAGCTCGAAGTGAGTGGAAGAACACCATCCAAGTACTCCAGAATAACAATTTACAACCTCGGATCAAATATCCAGCGAAATTGGAGTTCACATTTGAAGGGAGAACCAGATCTTTCCACACCAAAGAGGAGCTAAAGGAGTATGTGAATAAAAAACCAGCCCTACAGAGAATATTAAGAGGGGATCCCCACCCAACAGAGATCGTAAAAGGCACACAGACAGAATCAGAAAGAAACTTCAATAGCCAAAGTCCAGCAGAAACACAAGCTCACTAAAGACAAGAAAAAAAAAAAAAAAGAAGAAAAAAAAACAGCCCACCAAGAAAATAGAAGGAGAAAAAACACCCTTATCCTTGATCTCTTTAAATATAAATGGTTTAAACTCCCCGATAAAGAGGAGCAGACTGGCAGAATGGATTCGCAAACAAAAAGTTGACATCTGCTGTCTACAAGAGACCCACCTTACAGCAAGGGACAAAAACAGGCTTCGAGTGAAAGGATGGAGCAAGATCGACCAAGCAAATGCATCCACCAAAATGGCAGGTGTAGCCATTCTGATCTCAGACAAGCTGGACTTCTCTTTAAAGTCCACTCAAAAAGACAAAGAAGGACACTACATATTAATACAAGGAAAAATCCAGAATCAAGAAATCACGGTGATAAATGTATACTCACCAAACAAAAGAGGCCCGGCATATGTCAAGCAAATTCTCAAAGAATTACAGAGCAAGATAGACGCAAACACAATCATAGTGAGTGACTTTAATACTCCTCTCTCTCCAAGAGACAGATCCAACACCCAGAGGATTAGTAAGGGAGCTGAGGACCTAAATAACACCATTTCCCAAATGGATCTAACAGACCTATATAGAACCTTTCACCCTACAGAGACCCAATACTCCTTCTTTTCAGCAGCCCATGGATCATATTCCAAAATAGACCACGTCATAGCCCACACAAAGAACCTCAGCAAATACAAAAGTATTGACATCATCCCATGTATTATATCTGATCACAGTGGATTAAAGGTAACCCTCAACAACAAAGGATACCACAGAGCCTATACACACTCTTGAAGGCTAAACCCCACACTGCTATCCAACACTTGGGCCACAGATCAAATTAAAGATGAAATCAACGAATTCATAAGCCACAATGACAAAGAAAACACATCACAAAGAAACCTATCGGACACAGCTAAGGCAAGTACTGAGGGGCAAGATCATTGCACTCAGCACCCACATTAAAAGAATGGAAGCAGAGCAGGTGAATACCCTCACGATGAAACTAAAACAACTGGAGAAACAAGAAATGACAGAATCTAAACCGACTAGGAGGGGAGAGATCACAAAGATTAAAGAAGAGATAAATCTGATTGAAAATAGAAAGCCCATTCAACAAATAAATAAGACTAAAAGCTGGTTCTTTGAGAAAATAAACAAAATTGACAGACCCCTTGCAAGACTTACAAAAAAAAAGAAGAGAAGAGACTCATATTAGTAAAATCAGGGACTCCACAGGAAAAATTACAACAAGTACACACGATATTCAAACAATCATAAGGAGCTATTTCCAAAACCTCTACTCAGCAAAAAACAATAATTTCATAGAAATGGATCAATTCTTAGAGAAGTACAAACTGCCCAAACTGAACCAAGAAGAAATAAATCAACTAAATAAACCAATAACTTACGGTGAGATACAGGAGGTAATCAAGAACCTCCCTACTAAGAAAAGCCCAGGCCCAGATGGATTCACCAACGAATTCTACAAAACCTTTAGTGAGGAGCTAATTCCAATACTCCTCAAACTCTTCCGCGAAATAGAAACGGAGGGAGAAATCCCAAACTCATTCTACGAAGCTAATATCATACTCATTCCCAAACCAGGCAAAGATCCAACAAAAAAAAGAGAACTACAGACCAATATCACTAATGAACACAGATGCAAAGCTCCTCAATAAAATATTAGCTAATAGGATCCAGAAACTGATCAAGAATATCATACATCATGACCAAGTAGGCTTCATCCCTCAGTCACAAGGATGGTTCAACATCTGTAAATCAATCAACGTAATTCACCACATAAACAGAACTAAAATCAAGAATCACATTGTCATCTCAGTCGATGCCCAAAAAGCCTTTGACAAAATACAACATCCATACCTATTAAAAGCTTTGGAGAGAACAGGAATAGATGGAACATTCCTCAAAACAATAAAAGCCATATACAACAGACCAACTGCTAATATCATATTAAATGGAGAGAAACTTAAATCATTCCCCCTAAACTCAGGAACAAGACAAGGATGCCCACTCTCCCCACTTCTGTTCAACATAGTGCTGGAATCCCTAGCCATAGCAATAAGGCAAGAGGAGGACATCAAAGGGATCCACATCGGCAAGGAAGAAATCAAGTTATCCCTATTCGCAGATGACATGATCTTATATCTGATGGACCCAAAAAACTCAGTACCCAAACTCCTACACCTAATAAACCAATTTGGCAAAGTAGCAGGATACAAAATCAACCCACAAAAGTCAGCAGCTTTTCTGTACACCAGCAATAGACAAACAGAAAAGGAAATTATGGAAACAATTCCATTTACAGTAGCCAAAAAAAGAATAAAGTACCTAGGGATCAACTTAACCAAGGACGTGACGGACCTATTCAATGAAAACTACAAAAATCTAATAAGGGAAATCAAAGAAGACACAAGGAGATGGAAAGACCTCCCATGCTCATGGGTAGGCAGAATCAATATAGTGAAAATGGCCATATTGCCCAAATTGTTATACAAATTCAATGCAATACCTATGAAAATCCCAGCCACATTCTTCACTGAAATAGAGAAACCAATCCATAAATTCATATGGAACAGCAAAAAACCTAGAATAGCCAAAGCAATTCTAGGCAAAAAAAGCAGTGCAGGAGGTATCACAATACCTGACTTCAAGCTCTACTACAAGGCCATCATAACAAAAACAGCATGGTATTGGTATAAAAACAGATCGGAAGACCAATGGATTAGAACTGAAGACCCAGAAATAAAACCGCACTCTTACAGCCAACTGATATTCGAAAAAGGAGCTAAAGACATACAATGGAATAAACATAGCCTCTTCAACTACTGGTGCTGGGAGAATTGGGCAGCCATATGCAGAAAACTCAAAGTAGACCCAAGCCTATCACCATGCACCAAGATCAACTCAAAATGGATCAAGGACCTCAACATCAGACCTGAATCCTTGAAACTACTGAAGGACAGAGTAGGAAAGAAGCTAGAACTTATAGGCACAGGAAGGAACTTCCTGAATAGAGTCTCAGGGGCACAACAAATAGGGGAAAGACTCGACAAATGGGACTACTACAAATTAAAAAGTTTCTGCATAGCTAAGGACATAGCCACCAAAATAGAAAGACAGCCAACGATATGGGAAAGGATATTTACCAGCACAGCAACAGACAAAGGCCTGATATCGGTCATCTACAGAGAACTCAAAAAACTAAGCCCCTCCAAGCCCAATAAACCTATTAGGAAATGGGCAAAAGAGCTAAAGAGAGACTTCACAAGAGAAGATATAAAAATGGCAAAGAAACATATGAGGAAATGCTCAACATCCCTGCTAGTAAAGGAAATGCAAATAAAAACAACCCTGAGATACCACCTCACCCCAGTTAGAATGGCCTATACTCTGAACTCAGGAAACAACAAATGCTGGAGGGGCTGTGGGGAAAGAGGAACCCTTCTCCATTGCTGGTGGGAGTGCAAATTAGTACAACCACTTTGGAGAACAGTATGGAGGTTTCTCAAAAAGCTCAATATAGACCTACCCTATGACCCAGCCATACCACTCCTAGGCATCTATCCTAAACAGCAAAATCCAAGATATCAAAAAGGCATTTGTACTTCCATGTTTATCACTGCACAATTCACAATAGCTAAAATATGGAAACAACCCAGATGCCCCTCCACAGACGAATGGATCCAAAAAATATGGTACTTATACACAATGGAATACTACATAGCGATTAGGAATGGTGAAATACTGTTATTCGCAGGGAAATGGTCAGAACTCGAACAAATAATGTTGAGTGAGACAAGCCTAGAACACAGAAAACAAAGGGGCATGATCTCCCTGATATATGACTGTTAACAAAGGGAGACGGAGAGACAGTAGAGACCAAGTCTGTAATACTGTATATGTTCTTGATACATTGTATATTGCATATATGTCAACCTGACCTAGACAAGGGATAGAAAAACAGGTCGTAAGATATCATAAGAAATGTACACACTGCCCTACTATGTAACTGCACCCTCTATGCACAACACCTTGTAAAAAAATTTATGTCCAATTAATAAAAAAAAAGAAAATAAATAAATTTTGGCCACAGATAAGTCACATTCTTGAGATTATAAAAACTGAACACAATAAAATGTCATTTAAAAACATTTCATGAAATGGTATTTTATGAAATTAAGGCTATACCTATATAGAATAGCACTGCTCAGAAATGCTTCTAGTCTGGAGAGTATTCAAGGGTTGAAGAATTTGGGAAGCTTAATTAGAGCATGGGCTATGTTTTCCTTACTACTTTATTATGTGGTATAAAGTCAGTACCCAGATATTGCTTAGTGAATGAACCAATGACCTTTTAGTGCTCTTTCTCCAGACCCTCCTCCTCTAGAGCCTATATTTATGTGACACATGCATTTTTTATTGTTATATTTAAGACAAGATATTGATATGTTCTCCAGGCTAGTCTTGAACTCTAATTACTTCTGCTTCAGACTCCTTAATTGTGAGATTAAAGGTGTGACACATATTAAATGACTACTTTATGTTTGATATTCTCTTAGGTCATATAGAATAAAAAAATGAATTTCAAGTGCCTAAGCCATCCAGTTGTATAAAACTAGTAGTAAAACTATCAAAACATAAGGTGATCTTTTACAGGATCGAGTTCACTTTATTTTTTTTTTCGAGTTTACTTTAAATCACAAGAATATATATTGCCTGTCCAAATACACATATGAAGAATCCATTAATTTTCAGCAGAGTGTTGGTGGCTCATACTTACAATCCTGGCTATTAAGGAGACAGATCTTAAGGTAATGAACCTGGGCAAACAAACCCAGTAGACTCTTATCTTTAGTTCAGCAGCAAAAGGCTGGAACTGAAAGCATGGCTCAGGTGATAGAATGCCAGCTCTGAAAGGAAGAAGCTGAATGAACTATTATCACTTAGCCCTGAGTTCAAGTCCCTGTACAAGCCAAAAGAAAAAAAACACCCAAAACTTAGTCTCTTATTCTGAACATTCTTAGTGACCAAGTTCTTATATAATTATGTCCATATAACCATAGATAACTATGTATCTTTTATATTTAATATTTTTGGTATTCAAACACATAATTTGTAGCATGACTGTTAAAGACCTGTCTTCCATCTTAGCAACACCAAGCTATCCTGGCTTTGACTCTTCCCCCACAAACCTACATTCTCATATCCTCTGAGGGTAAAGCTACTCAATAGTATCTTATATACATGTAAGGTTTACTAAAATAGGTAGCTGATAAAGGAGAACTCCATGTGGTATTCAGGCAGGAGAGAAAAGTTTATTCCTGAACTGCTGGCCTGTGGCTGAGATGATGCATGGCCAGAGAGAAGGGCTGAACCACTGCCAAGCCCTGCCTTATCTAATGCAGAGGTGGAAGGTATGGCAAGGTGGATTGGATGTGACCTCAGAGAAGGGGGAGGTAACTGCGTCCAGGTGTGCCAGGTATCTAGGTAATGCAGGTACTGGGAGCAGACGTAAACAGGTGGGGGGCATCTGCATGGAGCCCTCCGGGTGGTGGACCTTACACTACACAAATGTCAAGAATCAAAATACGTACTTTAATTGCCTTCTTTTCTGTTCTCTGAAATACCTATTTTAGGTTCTGTGCATTGTTTCTTGCTAATTAATACCAATAATTTTCTTAATATAGCAAGAAGAAAACATGTAAACAAATTTAAGTATTTTCTAAATTGGGATTGTTATTTCAAAGTATATTATCATGGTCAATTTCTTTTGCTCCAAATATGAACTCAAGTGACATTTACCTCTACTTCTTGATGAAATATCATTACGTGAATCATTAAATCTGAATATGATCTATTAATAAGATCTGAATTTTTATTATTTAATATTCTAGCATGAGTCTTGCTCCCACAGGTTGCTAATTATCTCTGGGATGCATGGCTTTTTCCTCCAAGTAAACTGTGGATTTTTCAAGGATATGAACAACATTTTATTCGTACAGATTGGTATGCTAAATATTTGTATTCCTAAGATTGGTATGCTAAATATTTGTTGATAACTTGCTGTATTTTTTCAACCATAGTGGTTCAAAATCCATCTCAGTGAAATCATAGGAACTGTATCACACATCTTGTATTCCCAAGACAAGATGGTAAAACATCCCTTCACAGTTCCCCTGGAAAAATTAAAAAGAGGTACAAAATACAAATATAGCATACAAAATAGCACTCAAAATGGTCTCAATTGCTTATTAAGTTGATTATTTCATCTCAGAAATTGAATTTCTGTGGTAGAATCGTACTTTTAATATTATACTGCACATGCTTTCCAATCATTAAAGGCCTTGAATGTAGAGCTAATAGTAATAAAAATGCAACATAGAAGTGTAGAGGCAGTACAGAATTGCTGTTTATGAGAAGGTGATTTGGGCCTAACATTGTCTTCTATACCAAATTAGTGCACACTGTCTTAATTTGAACGGATGTGCCTTGGTGTGCAGAACTGGTGTGATTGAGAAGTTGATCAGTGGTTTATTGTGGCTGGTCCATTGTAGCCAATGACAGGAATCTGTCTTAGCACTTACTCTACGCAAAGTGAAATTTCTAGTTTCCACTAGCTAAGTCCTACAGATGTCAGGCAGATCATACTAATTCCTTGGGAGAACGTAGACATTGCATTTTCCTTGTAAGTGATTAGGCCATTTTAAGTTCTTAATAAATTGGAACTTTTATGAATACAGTAACAAACATTCAGGGTAGAATATGGTGCATTGTTAAAGGAAAATTGGCATGTTAGGAAGCACAAATGGGTGTGAACAGACATGGGAAATGTAAGAAGAAATGAGTGAAAGAGTTTTGTAGAAATGTTATTTTTTGCTTTTAAAAAGAATGTGAGAACTCTAGGCATTCACACACAGGGAGACCAGAGGAGGATATTTTTAGGGGAGGAACATAAAGGCACAATGCCTATGCGCCTCAGGTCATGTAAAGTAATATGAACTACAAGGAATGGAAATGAGGTTTTTCCTCATTGTTGTTTTTCTTTTCTTTTTGTCTTGTTTGTTCTTCATCTGTCTTTGGGATGGTAAGTGGGATACAGAAAGGGAGGGACAGAGAATGAAAATTGGCACCAGTGCTACTCACTGGATACTGTTGGAAACGAACTATACAACTTGTGAGTGAGGATGGGAAGGAAAAACTAGGAGAGAGCAAGGGAAGGGGTGACATTGTTCACTAAGAAATGTACAGTACTCTTTATCTGTCTTATGTAACTGTAACGCCTCTGTATATCACTTTTATAATAATAATAAGAAGAATGCAGGTAATTTAACTGTTTTAACAACCTTTAGTTTTCTGCATATTCTTCCTTTACCAACTCTCTTCTGCTGGGCTTTGATTCTTTACAGATCTAATCCTCAAGAAATGTGTGCATAGACGACTTTCTATGTGTTTATACGTCACCAGGAGGTAGATTGCAATGTGAACTTTGAAAGATGTTTAACTTTTCCTTTTAACTTTTCTTTTAGAAAGTTAAGAATAATTATTTATTTTAATGATGTTCATGAATATGTGTAAAGTTTCTGTTGCTTAGAAATTGCTCAGAAAATAAAGCAGGATATATCTAGGGACATGACTGGAGTTTCTCTTTAGGTTGAATAATATAAAAATTGTTGCCAAATAACAGAGGACTCAGCTGCAAACACAAGAACACAGGCTGGAACTGGCTTATAAAATGCAAGCCAGCTGGCTTCTCTAGACAAGACTTAGAGGGGAAAAAGGCTTCTTCATTGAATTCATAAATGGAAAATTGAATGTCCAGACTTAATTGGCTCAGTTTTATCTTTCGTTCTTTTTTGTTTGAACTATGTTTTGCAGAATAACTGTGACAATATGGAGAGAGTTCATGAGTAAAGACAGGGGTGACCTTTGACAAAACAGTTTTGTAACCATCTCTAGGGAAGAATGCATAGATGATTTCATGCAGGAAATACTGCATAGGGAAGCACACATAGGTGATTGTGTGCAGGGTATATAGGGGTGGTGTGGCCTCAGGCCAGGACACTTGACAAGAGGCAAAAGGAAAGCTTCTGCCCAATTTACCAGGCATGTGTATGTGTATGTGTACACAAATTCATTATATATTATGACCATTTGTGGAATCAGCATTCATTTGCACACTCCTTTTTATCTTCCCCAGTATCACAGGGCTGGATGCCTGAGAAACTCATTTCCCAGATTTCTTCACTACAGTGTTTGGGGTATACGAGGCAAGCACTCTTGCCACTAGGCCATATTCCCAGCCCTGTTTGGGGTATAATTTATGTTCTGTCCATGAACTGCACTGCATGCATGTGAGCTTTCAAATGTAGAATAGAAGCTCAATGAACTCATATATTTAAGAAGTAAGAATTCCTTGAATTTATAAGTCATACCTTCTCTAATTTATTGACTATGTATGTTTGACACTGTAAAGAGTATTCATTCTCCCTACCAGTTGAGAAGTCTCTGATTGTTTGGCATTTGCTGCATGGATTGAAAAATGAGGTGAATGAATTATCTTCTGCCTTTTCCCTTTGACTTACTTTTGTGTATGACACCATTACAGAGATGGAGAACAGTGTTTTGAAACAGATGACAGGGCTGTCACCTTCGAGTGGCACAAATTTAAGAGCAATAGGAGGGTGTGTTATTACAATTTCTTTTCAGTATCAAACCCCAAAGCAATTTCTCTGACTTCATGACAGATCACGTCGAGAGTCAGCACGAAAGACAGTGATTGGGAGGGAAGGTGATAGGAGATAGTCTTGTTTTTCACCTGATGAAACAGGGCTAGACTTGCAAAGAGGTAATTGTATTATTGAACAACCCCATGATTCTCCCACATGCCATAGCTCACCTCGAAGAAGCCTTCAGTCCAGTGAGCTATCACCTCCATCTGGTCTTTGATAAACACATCTGCTTCAATCACAGTTCATCAGATGACAGATAGGGTGTTCAATCTCTGTTTGGTGAAAATATAAAATAGCTGTGCCATACGCTGTCTTGGAACCTATTAAACTGAACGAGATGCTTCCTTTTGGATGTTTGCACATAGGATATTTTTAAGTAGTTAGTGTTCATCTTCTTCCTAAAAATGAACGGGGATAATAACACTGTTGTTTGTCCTGATATAAAATGAAGCTCATGATGAGCTCAAACCTGTCTTCCATATTATACCTATTGTTGGTGGTGGTTGTGGGGCTTGAACTCAGAGCCTGTGTGCAGTCCCTGAGCTTTTTTGCTCAAGGCTAGCTCTACCATTTTGAGCCATAGCTCTACTTCTGGTTTTTGAGTGGTTAATTGGAGGTAAGAGTCTCATGGGGACTTTTCTGCCCTGGTTGGCTTTGATGCTATTCTCAGATCTCAGCCTCCTGCATAGCTAAGATTACAGATATGAGCCATTGGTATCCGGCTCATATAGACTTTTTTATGATGCAATTTCTGAGGTTTGTCCCTCAAACCTTCTTTACAAGTCTGCTTCAAGATGAGCAGCTTCAAGTACATAGAAATAGATGCAATTATTTCGGGAATGAAGACACAGAACCTCACAGGCTAAGTCTTGAGGAATTGCAACATTTGGACATTGTGTAGAAGAAGATCCAGACTCTGTGGAGTAAGAAAGTCATTCCAGCAGGTGGGAATTTAGTGTGTGGTGTCAGAAAACCAGGAGGAAGGGGTAGAGGGAGTGAGTGGTCAAGAAAATGCAAAGAAGTCAGAGTGAAGGGTCTGAATGAATTCCTCATTTTTGATAGGGAAGTTGTCCTGGCTTTAGGGGCTTTGTGGAAGTGGAAGCCCTCAAATCGAAATCAAGGAAGCATGTTTTTGGACCTTTGGAAAGAAGAGAAGTAAATAGAGCCAGATGAGACAAGAGATTGTCTCAAAGACAGGAGCTCTGAGCGGATGTATCAATACGGATGGGATGATGAGCCTTGTGCTCATAAAGAGGTGGCTGAAGATTTCTGGATGAGAAGGAATCCAGAGTCAAGGCTACTACTTATCTTGAATCAAGTTGCCAGGGTATAATCCATTTGAGTCCCTACAATACCACTGGCTGATAAGGATCACAGAGATGACTCAGTGCTACATTCCAGAGTTTACCAAGCCCAGCAAGGATGGTCCCAGGCTTATTCATGTTTGTTAGGAATTCCCTTAACTTACCAAAAAAGAAAAAAAAAGTGGGAGGCAGGGAGAGATATTCTTCTAGCTACTACCAAGTTTTTTCTCAGCAGGACTCAAAGAAATACCTCCTCCTTTGGGTCTCCTCATTTCCTTCTCAGCATTGCCCCTCTGTCCTCAATCCTAGTCTCATGCTCCAGACCTCCTTTTATTTTTGACTAGGGGATCCCCTTGTCTGTGGGAAGTATCCAACAAGATCAACAAAATCTGACAGCTAGTGATAACCAAACAGAGCAGATCCAGGTGCTCATAGAATTTATACTTTGAGTGTAGGTATAGGAGAGTGGAGATGTAGATGGTGAACAATGCATTTTTGTTGGTGGTGGTGGTGGTTGTGGTGCTTGAACTTTAGGCCTGGGCACTGTCCCTGGGCTCTTCAGCTCAAGTCTAGTGCTCTACCACTTGAGCCACAATGCCACTTGTGGTTTTCTGGAGGTTAACTAGAGATAAGACTTTCCTGCTTGGGCTGGCTTTGAGCCTTGATCTTCAGATCTCAGCCTCCTACTGGTGCCCAGCTGCATTTTTTTTTTAAAGAAGGATAATACAATTGAGGGAAACCATTCAGCCCTATGTTTCTTTGGGGTTGGCTTACTTTGCTTAATATATTTTTTTTTTCTGAGTCTTTCCATTTCCTTAAGAATAGGGCAATGCCATTCTTGCTGCTGGAAGCATAGAATTCCATTGTGTGTATATGCCACATTTTTTTAATGATTCTTTTTTTGCCTGTCCTAGTGCTTGGACTCAGGGCCTAAGCACTGTCCCTGGCTTCTTTTTGCTCAAGGCTAGCACTCTACCACTTGAGCCACAATGCCACTTTGGGCTTATTCTGTTTATGTGGTGCTGAGGAATCGAACCCAAGGCTTCATAAATCCAAGGTGAGCACTTTACCACTAACCCATATTCCCAGCCTCACATTTTCTTGATCCATTCATTTACTGAGAGGCCTCTGGGTTGATTCCATATATGAGCTGTGGTAAATAATGCTGCAATGAACACGGTTGCACTGGTGGTAGCTTTCATGTATAGCCTTGTTTGTGGTCATTTGGGTAAATGCTCAGGAGTAGGATTAGCAGAGGATCAGAAGGGCTCAATAGCTATGTGCATATGACTATATAAAATAATGCTTATCAAAATCAACTCCAAGAAATGGAAACAAGAGGTGTTTTTGTTGTTGCTGTACTGTTTGCAGTTATTTCTTTTTTCTTTTCCTTTGGCTTATTCTCTGTTGTCAGTTTCTGATTTCTGAACCCTTTGTCTTGTACATAAGTTTATCTGATTTGGGAAAGGGAAGGTTGGGTCACAGAAATGGTGGGACAAAGGGTGAATCAATTTACCTTACTCATAGACACTATGTTGGAAATAAACTTTACCACTTTGGGGAGAGGGTAGTCATGGTGGGGGGACTGGGAGAAAATTAGGAAGGGGGTAACACTGTTCAAAGAGAAATGTATTCATTACCTTACTTATGTAACAGTAACCCTCTGTATATCATCTTTACAATAAAGTTGAAAAAAATTAAAAATAGATAAATAAAGAAGGACAATACAGGTAATGATAAAAGCAGAAAAGAAACCAGGGCAATGTGATAGAGAATTAATATTGTCTTTAGGAGGGCAGGAAGGATCTCACTATTATGGTAGAAGACTCCTCACCAGTAAGGATAGAAATAATGAGAATGTGTGTTGTCCAAACAGGGAGGATGAGTCCAGGAGGTAAATGAGAAGGGAACCTTGTTTAGCCACTCTTCTAATCACAGATAAGAACCAAAGGTCAGAGTCACCAAGTCTCCTCAAGGCCTTATGACTCAAAAATATAGAAGTAGGATTCAAGTCTTATCCTTTGAACAAAACCCCCAGCCCCTGGCCTTCTTTAGTCTCTGGGAGGCCTTGGACAGTGTTGCTTACCTGGGAGAATGAGTCTGAGCGCTCAGCATCTCAGGGTTAAATGACACAGGTGCAAAGGAGCTGGGGATCTTTTGGAGACTGTGGGCAACATCAAATCAAACATTTTCACTGCCATCCCATCCCACCATTGTGGAATGCTGTTTTTGTAGCCAGTTAGGTCTGAAAATTCTGCCAAAGGCCACTTAGTCTTTCCCTGCTCTGCTAGGAAGGAATGCGCCCAAACTTTCCCAGAAAAATGGGAGTTCCTTTCAGAGAAATTGATTGCTCAATCTTGCTTGGTGGCAGCCAATTCCAGAGAATTGCAAAAAGTGAGGGCAAGATTTATTTGAATTTATTTTCATAGCTGAACGAAAGTACTGGTTAGAAGCTGGAGGGAGTCCATGATGGCCTGTGTTTACAATGATCCAAAAGTTGCCTGGCTGGAGGCCCGTCTCCTTAAGATGCCCACAAGATACCTCAGGCGAACCTGGGGCCCAAGCGAGGTAGCAGGGCCTGGAGAAAAAAAAAAAACAAAAAACCGGTGGAAGTACTGATCAATCTGTTTGATTGGGACTAATTTAGGAGACTGTGGTTCAAATTATTTATGCAAAAATCAGGAAATAATCTAGCTACTTTAAAAGAAGGCTAAGAGAACAAAAGATGCTTAAGAGGTAGGACTTCTGAAGAAAAGGAAGGAAGGCCAGGAAAGATAAATAAAAGGTAGAAGGGTCAGATTCAAGATAGGTGTGTTTCTATTTCCCCCACATCCCTGGGGAGGACCTCAAGGTCCCTTGGAGACCCTGTGGGGTTCCTTAAGGGATCACTGCTAGTGCTGCTTCCTGACCTCCTTCTTACCTTCATCCTCCATTTCCTCACGCCTAGCCTCCTTCCTTCTACCCATCCTTTAGCTAACTGTCTGATAAAGCCGTTTCCTTTCCTTTCCACTCCCAGACCTTCCCTGCTGGTTTCTGACACATAGTTTGTGTGTGCTATGTGTTGTTGAACTGAATCTCCATAGTTTTTGCCCTGTCGTGGGCTCCATGGATGAGGGGTGGGGAGCAAATGCATGGCCCTTCCTTCCTGTGCATTCCCAGTGGCTGGGTTTTCAAAGATCTTCAAAGAGCTCTGGTTTGATGTGGAGCTTCAGGCCCAAATTAATGGGGAACTAAACTTTCTCATCTTTCTGAAAAACTTCAGTGCATTCTTTTCTACTGAGAACAAGAAAGTCCACGTGGTCTTTGGAAGAATTTCATGAAATTTAACACAGAACTTCAACATTTCGAAGTTTAAAATTTGAGTCCCTGAATCCTAATGGACGTTTATGGTTTATGCAAGCCCTCGAGCTGGTTGGCTATGAGGACGAGGTAGTGTTCTTCCATGCTGTGTGATTTATGTGCTAGAAACATCTCATCCTTAGAATTCTAGAAATGTCTCCTCATCCTTAGAATGCGGTGACGGCAAAGGGAAAGGTGAGATGAAGTATTGTAGCTGGGAGGGTGATAGGTGACCCTCAATCGCATTTCATTCCCAGCCTTTGGTTACCAGTCTGGATCCAACCGGAAGAAAGGAAAACGACTGGGGGACCGGTCACTTGTGGCTGGCACAGATATCCTTTCCTCCCTACCTCTGTTTTATTAATCAAATAATCCTAACTAAAACATGGGCCTCACATTTGCTAGACAGATTGGTTCTTGCTTTTACCCTGGCTGGCCAACACCACCATTCTCATGCTTGTCCTGTGGATGGAATGACAAGCATATGCCACTGTACCCTGGTTTTATTGTTCAGGATGGTGGTCTTGTGAACTTTCTGTCTGGGCTAGCCTGTGACCCTCCTAATCTCAGCTCAGCCTCCCAAGTAGCCAGGATTATAGAGTCCACTTTATAGAGTCAGCTACAGTGGACTCTCATTTCTTGAAACATTCAACTTCAAGAAATCTTTCTCCTGGAAGCTATGCAGCCCGCACAAATGGCATTGTCGATGGGGAAGGCAGAAGAGACAGGAAGGACTCAGAATAGAACACACCTGCTCCTTTGTTTCTGAAAATGACACGACAAATATGGGCAGCCTCTGAATTTGAAGATCTTGTCAATATTCATGCAACTTAGGGTGATGTTTCTCCTTCCCTGCTTGGCGCACCTCCGATGCTAGAGTTACCATGCCAGGGATGGCCCAGTCGATAATCCTGCTCTTACTATCGGGGAGCCGCACAAATGGAGAGCCCTGACCCGGAGCCGTGCGCTGCCGGGTAGAGGACTGAGTTGCACCGAAAGCCAAGTGCACTCGGAAAGCCTGTGGAGTGAGCGGCCATCCCTGGCTCCATTTCTATCTTGCAGTCTCCTTCAGTCAACTTTAGGAAATTCCAAAGGAACAGTACAGTCCTGGGCCATGGAGCTCTGTGTGAGACAGGGTTGTGCCGTTTGCAGGAGTGTGTAATGATTACAGCGCAAAATGATTGGGGGTATTGAAGAGGTACGTGAGGAACTCTGAACGATGGGGGTACGCATCTGTTTTCTGTGAGGCCCAGGGCTTTCAGCAAGGACTCTCCAGAAATGATTTCCCTATGTAATTCAGCCTCAGACTTGCAGGCACTTTAGGATCTGAGCTTTTATCTTTGCATGTGACTAATTTATTTTACAATAGGTCCTGAAACTTACTAGGATAATCTAGCTTCTTCCTTTGTGTATAGTGGAACTAAGTAAAACCCTTGGGCATCCAGAATGACTGTGGCTTAGGAAAACCATGGGGAATTTTAGCCATTCAGTCTCTGTCTCTGTTGTCTCTCTCTGTCTCTGTCATCTCTGTCTTTGTCTTTGTCTGTCTCCCTTTGCCCCCTTTCTTTGAGCCAGTACTTGGGCTTGATCTAAGGGCCTCCCTCCTTTTGCTTGGCTTTTTTTGCTCAAGGCTGGCACTTTACCACTTGACCTACACCTTCATTTCTGTGTCTTTGCTCTTTGACTGGAGATGAGAGTCTCATATACTTTTCTGCACAGTCTGGCTAGGAGCTCCAATTTCAGATCTTAGCCTCCTGAATAGCTAGGGTAACACTCATAACTCAGCTAGTGGCTGCCACTTACATTAAGTGGCTTCATCATAGTGAATCCAATTGACCAAATATTTTAGGTTTGTCTGATTCTACGGATCCTGTGCCACCTGCACACAAATATATTCTCTCTCTCTCTCTCTCACACACACACACATGCACACACACACAATGGAAGGAAAGGAAAAGCCATTCAAAGGGCTCATAGATTTTCTTTTTAAAAAGAAGCTTGAATAAAATTCCTCATGAGATTCTATATAGGTTGTCTTCCATTTGATCACATGACTTGATTTTCTATGTGCTCATATAAAAAATGCACTTACTGGCAAAAATATGTGAGCAAACAAGGGCACAGGCATTTTTCACATCATAAGAGACTTTTACATCAAGAAGGCAGGATGCCATGTATCTGCTTCAGGAATCAAAATGTGCTGTTCCGACTTCGGTCCTCATTCTTTTCCGGTATGTCTAGTTCTCCCTAGGTTCTTTAGTGCCTGTAATATACACAACCTGTATCTATTATTGCATTTCTCTGATCAAGTCAGCAGTTGCCGATCTGAAGGACGTTTCTTGATATATTTCACTGTTTTCAAAGCTAAGAGCCAATTCTAGGCTGGAATGACCCGACAAGGTTTGTTAGCTTTAAGTGCTGGTATTCTTCATACCTCCTGTTTAGGATTCATTCTCGGTTGTGCTCGCCCCACCCACAGCCTGAAAGATCTTGAAAGCAGCAGTGCTCAGTGCCTGGATGTCTCTCACCATTTTATCTACATTTTCACACACATCTTAACATAGTGTGAGTCATTTCTTCCTCACCTCCCACAAATAGCGTGGGTCACACAGCTGTGGGGAGTTTTTAAAAGTAATAATGTGGACTTCACAGTCTAAAAAGACATAATTTACACACACACAGACACACAAACACACAGACACACAGACAGACAGACAGACAGACAGACACACACACACACACACACACACAGAGCCCCAGCCACCTACCAATGCAGCTTCCTTGGAAAGTTCCAGAAGGTGTAGGGGAGTGATTTATGTTTTGTTGTGGTGATCTTTTTGTAGGCAGAGTTAAATCACAGAGTGGATTGGGGGACTGACCTCACAGGGTCACGTGCTCCCAGTCCAGGGAAATGCTGGCCAAGGCCAGCCCTGCACAGGCTTGGTAGATATGGTTTTACTTAAATTTCTCATTGATATTGCATTAATATGATTAGGAAAATACTTTACTCCCCCCACGGCCTCCCGTTTTTTCTCACACGATAAACAATCAAATGCTTTAAAAAAAAAAATCCTGCAGAACAGTTTTCGTTATAAGGTTCTGATCTCAGCCTTTGCCTTGCGACAAGCTCAGTGTCATGACTGCCCTCTAGTGGCGACTTTGGATCATTTCAGGCTTCAAAAAGATTTCATCTTTGTTTCTTTATCACGTTGTGCCTCCAATGAAAACCTGTGTGCCTATGAGTCATCTTTGAAAATATGTGACGCTTTGGGCTATGGAAAAGAACAAGAGAAGGATGGATTTTAGTCTCTGTTTTGCTTTGTTTTATGTCAGTTTGAAGCCCTCAAGAGTTAAGTGAATTAACCCACTTCTGTTCGGACTACATGCATATATGCCGTAGCTGAGGAGTATTCATTCTTTGACCATCAGACTGCTTTTGTCTGCATTACTCACTTTGAGGGGAAACCACTTCTGGAATCCTATCCAAGCTCTTGGTGTTCTGCATGATTTCCCTGCCACTCTAATTATCAGCTAAGAGACTTATTTGTAATCACTAGCTTCCAATAATTTAAATAGGGGGTTGTTCAGTCAACCACCATTTTTATTCAAAATACACCAAGAGCTCAAATTGCATGTTGAATTTTATCCAGACGCTGTCTTCTTTTAGGACAGACCAGCTTATTCTCTTGTTCAGTTTCTTATGTCAGAAGCAAATTTTCATTTCACAAATCTAACTGGCAATCTACAATGAAGTCTACAATTTATGTATCAATTTAGTCCTTTCCAGAGCCAAGCACACAGGCCATCTGAAGAATTAATCCACTGTGTGCATATCAACATGCACAACTGCACATATGCCGTGCCCAAACATGGTGAGTTATTCTGCAGGGATTTGGATATAAGCTTTCTATTGCTTGTTGGTATTCAAACAAAGACTGCTTTAGTGGTTAAAAATTTTAAACCAGTAATAAAACAAATACATTGATATGAATATTACTGATGAATACTCCTGTAAATCCTTGTGTGCAAAATTGATTAACATCTTTAGCTCAAATTTTAAAAAAAAATCCCATGAAACAAAAAAATCTTAGATTCATGAAGAACAACTTGTTATTGAGTCAAGCTTTTTTATTTTTTAGGTCCAATAATTACTGAGGTCTAAACCAAATATTACAAAACTGAAAATCTAGGTGAAAGGCTTTTCTGTCCCATAAAATTGGCTTGAATGTGCAAGTCCCTAATTTGGTACGGGAAAAGTTTCTGTGAAGGTTTGCCTTCTCCTTTGTTTGGGTCTTTCTGTATGGAGTGTCTATGGAGTGGTGGTTAATTGCTATTAGCAAATGCAAATAGAAACAGTAGCCTCAGTGTGGATTAATGGTTCTTTTCCCACTTCCTAGTGGGCTGCTCTCTTGCTTCTCCTTGGGGCATTTCCAAGTCTTCCCTCATCTCTGCAAATCCTCCCCAACTCCCTACACTCCCTGTCAGCTGATGACCTTGGCTCTCCTATCACGGGGAGACAGAATCTACTACATAAGTCTTTCAGGTCCCTTCTGCTCACTAAATGTGCTTGCCTTTGCAATCTTGCCCTTATCATTTCCTCCCAGAGGGCCCTGAGGTGACTCCTCTTATTTCCAAGACCAATGCCTCCCCCATATCCATTTCCCTAGAGCCCTAGCTCCATCCTCATCTCTTCTCTCTCACGTATCTTCAGTTTTACCCTGGTGTCTGTCTCAGTGTATACACGGAGGACAGCATATACACCTGATGTAAAAACTCTCCCGCACAACCTCTAGCTCCTTTGCAGAATACAAAGGCCACAAATGGCTCGGCACACTGGAACAGCTATTAGAAGTGTGGCCCTATCACCCTTGGCCGCAGCAGATGTAAAGGCCATAGCCAAAGGGAGCTCAGATGTAAGACCAAAATTACGTGGTGCCCAAGCTCTGCCTAATTTAACTTCGCTGAGAAATTTGCTCAATAGTTGTCTGTGACTGGTGTATCCACAGATGCCTGGATGCAAATGCCCTGGGGGGACTCTGGGTGGGAGGAGTGTGTGCTGAACGCTGTAGCAAAGGTTTTACCCAATCAGCAACATGTTCAGCTTACTGCTTCTGCCATTGCTTTTTAAGGTGTGTGTGTGTGTGTGTGTGTGTGTGTGTGTGTGTGTGTGTGTGTGTGCGTGATCTGCTTTGGTTGCTTATATTTGTCTGACTGTTCCAGGCACAATGACTTGCTTATTCCATAATCAGACTAAATATGAAGCTAAGGCATTGGCATATCAGGTACAGCATGGAATGTGTGCGCCATTGTCTCATTAAAATGCAGCAGGATAGACTCAAAGAGACTGGTGTGTCCGTAGGTGTTGGAGGTAGAACTGCTCACACTTAGAAACAGTGCCTACAGATGGCTGCGCACGCACACTCAGATGCAGTCCTGGAGAGCATGCCTATGAGACCCCCAGAGAGAGGGAGGAGAAAGCACTAGGAAAAAGAAGATCTACTATGAGAGAAAACCAAAGATGTGTTAGATACAAGGAGCCAATGGCAGATAGGAAAGGAGAATGGTGGAGTCAGTCAGGGTGGAGAGATGGATGGGCCCCGTTCTGAGAGGTGGTGAGGCAATGGCCACCATGGACGTGGAGTGGGTTGGACACGGTGCTGACTCCATTCCGGAGTCATGGGCAATGTTACGTCTCTCCCAGGGTTTGGCATCAGACAATCACTGTGGTTCTGGGGGACAAAGTCCAGCTTCTCTGACTGGAGGACCTGGAGCATGTATTTTAAACACTATGCGTCTCCCCTTCTTCATGTGTAAAATGTTGTCTACGTTTTCTTCTTGACTAGAAAGTGAATCTTAGCAAAGTTCCTGGCATACTAAGCAGTGGCTGTTATTATTGTTATTGTTTCTGGTTTCCCAAGATTTTATAAATCCTGTTCCATTCTTGAATCTTCATAGAAAAATCTTCATTCCTTTTCTTTTTTTTTTAAGATCTCTTTCCAAGGTTACCATCTTTGCAAATCCAAATTGAAACTCCCTCCTTACCTGGAATATAATGTGTGACTGTTCAAGTGGACATGTTTGAGTGCATGCATACTGCGTGCAAGGTACAGTATTTTCTTAATTGTGGAAATATCAAAGGTCCTCAGACACCTATAATGTACAAGCCAAGGCAGAGGCATCCGATATTAAAGCCTTCTCCAGCTGGGACAGAGTTGTCTATTCTTCCACCGGAATTTCACCTCTTCCACAACAGCTCTGCCTTAGTCATTCAGTGGTTTGCACTCCACTTCTCTTAGGGGCGGGATGCTTTTTGAGTTCAAGAATATGACTTTTCCTGGGCTGGGGATATGGCCTAGTGGCAAGAGTGCTTGCCTTGTATACATGAGGCCCTGGCTTCAATTCCCCAGCACCACATATACAGAAAATGGCCAGAAGTGGCGCTGTGGCTCAAGTGGTAGAGTGCTAGCCTTGAGCAAAAAGAAGCCAGGGACAGTGCTCAGGCCCTGAGTCCCAGCCCCAGGACTGGCCAAAAATAAAAATAAAAAAAAAGAATATGACTTTTCTGTCTTTTTACTCCTAGAACATATGAGACAGTACACATCTTTCTGGAACAAAGTATGATTTCATTACATTTCCATTCAAAAACATAATACTTATTTTTAGGGATGTTATTTATTTGTGTATGTATGTATGTATGCACGTATGTAAATATCTATTTTTGTGCCAGTCCTGGGGCTTGAACTCCAGGCCTGAATTTTTTCCCTCAAGGACAGTGCTTTATCATTTAAGTTACAGCTCTACTTCTGGCTTTTTAGTAGTTGATTGGAAATAAAGTTTATTTGGTGGTTTACTTATTAAACATTTTGGAAAGAAGTTACTTATGAAATGTATTGGAAGTAAATTTACTCGGTAGTTTATTGGAATCTCACAGAATTTCTTGCCCCAGCTGGCTTGGAGCTGTGATCCTCAGATTTCACCCTCCTAAGTAGCTAGGCTTGTAGGCGTGGGCCTCAGAGCCCGGTAACAGGTCGTTCTTAATATTATGTAAAAGGGAACATTTTATTATTTATTTTATTTTATTTTATTTTTACCAGTCCTGGGCCTGAGCACTGTCCCTGGCTTCTTTTTGCTCAAGGCTAGCACTCTGCCACTTGAGCCACAGCGCCACTTCTGGCTGTTTTCTGTATATGTGATGCTGGGGAATCGAACCCAGGGCTTCATGTATACAAGGCAAGCACTCTTGCCACTAGGCCATATTCCCAGCCTCAAGGGAACATTTTTAATCTGAAATCCCACAAATAATTTCCTTACCCCAAATTAAGACTCGGTCACTGCTCAGTGTTGTCACCTCCAATCTGGTTAAACTTTGCACCAAAGTAGGAGAGGGGGCTGGGGGATTGCTGGGCCAAAGATGTAGGGTTGCTGTGAGGTCCCAACGGAGTCCAACCCACCCATGATAGAGAAAGATGTTTGGGGAAGGCCAAGCCATGAAGGTTAAAACTAGGACCCAAGAGGATAGAGACAGACATGGAATTGGACAGGCTGCTGAGGGCTGGGCATGGTCCAACATGGAGAAAAAGAGGGAAAGGAAGATGTTCTGAGCATTCCTTTGTGTGAGAAGGGAAAGAGCAATTGTGGCCAGCAGAGCAAATGAGAGCAGAGGTGACCTAAGTGACAGGGGTGGATGGAAATGAGGGATGGATTTCAATTATTGATTCATTTGAAGGTCAGTGAATCCTTGGCATGTATAGAGTTGCCTCATTGCAAGAAGGATGTATGCAAGGGTCAGGTTAGTCCATGGGACAAGCCAAGCCTGCTAGGTTGGAAAGAGAAAACTATCTTCCAGTACCAGACAGACAAGGGTGAATGGAAGATGGAGGGTGCCAGGGTT
This sequence comes from Perognathus longimembris pacificus, assembly GCF_023159225.1. Lineage (NCBI taxonomy): Eukaryota > Metazoa > Chordata > Mammalia > Rodentia > Heteromyidae > Perognathus > Perognathus longimembris. Next base: position 21,070,507 of record NC_063163.1, on the reverse strand, counting down.
CAAGAAGTAGGCTCAAATCCAGAATTCAACCCAGATTTTATGTTCTCCTAATCACCTACTTGAGGGTTATGTTATACAACCCTTTAGCGAGAATGCTTGTGACTCACACAATATATTCATTTGTGTCTTCTATTGTCCTGGCTAGTAGACTTTGGCAATGTCAGTCTCCTATGTCTCTGTCTCTTCTTTCGTTGTTCATGATTAAGGTTTGTGTTGATTGATGGCCAGACATGGTCTGAAAATTTAATACTGCATTATGTACATGCTGAGTAACGAGATTATTTTTGGCTTACATGACTCAGAACTGGCAGCTTTTCAATTTTTATTTTATCTCCTTTGGCCAGTTCTTTTGATCAGTGGAGCTAAATGGAAATAGAGCTCACTTTGGGTGGGGCTGGAACATAGGAAGGAGACTTGTGTGGAAGGGTCAGATTGGGTGACATAGAGTTTACAGTTGTCCAGAGCTGGAAAGCTTTAGGTCTGGTTTCTTCATTGTGCAAATTTTGAAGATGCACATAGATAAGGATTTGACAGAGTAATAGTGTGGGAGGAAAATTTTTCTCCTTTCCTTTGTGGATAGAATCTTTAATATTTTAAAAAGACAATAGGAAAATTGCTTCTCTCTAGCACTGGGTAAGGAGAAAAGAAATTACTAATCATTTAGGTTTTGCTTACCTGTTCTCTATGTAAAAATCTGTTTCCCTAGATCTATGGTCTATTTTGAGAATCAGTGAGAAGTTTGAGGGACAGAGTAAAAGGACATGATTTACATTTTAGCAAATCAATCTAAGAAAGCAGGCAGTAATGAGGGCATTACTGTTAAGATTATATATGCTTCAAAATATTTATCCACTGGAGCTGTCATTGGTAATATGATTCATTGTTTTGATTTGTAAAACAAATACACTGCTCTTTTGTTATTATCCTTTTCTTTCCAGTTCGTGTCATTGTTTTTCCTTGGCTTTACTTGGAGAGTTGGAACTTTTGCTCAAGTTACTTATCATAATGACATGCCTGTTTGCTGACATTTATGTTTCACAGGCTTTTAGAGACTAATATCACCAGATATTAGTAGTAGCAGTGTCTGTCCTAGTCCATTCATGCTGAAAGAATAAACTATGTTAGGTGGGGTGGCTCATAAACAGCAGAATTTGCTTCTCAAAGTTCTAGAGGATGAGAAGTACCATGTCAAAGCACTAGCTAATTTGTTGTCAGGTGAGTGCCTGCTTTCTGGTTCCTTCTGTATCCTCACATGACAAAGAATCTTTCTGGGCCTTTTATAAAGGTACTGTTTACATAAATTAAAATTGAAACTAGATCTAAGGAATCCCTGAGCAGAGAATGCTGGTTAGACCTACTTAGTGATTTTTTTTTACCTTCTTTATTATGCAAACACAAGCAAAACTGAACTTGGGTTAATTTGTGTAAATGCTTATTTTTAAAAGAAATTTACAGTTAGCCAGAAGACACAAACTAACTTAATACAGCAAAAATCATATATAGTCAACAGAGTAGACAAAAGAAACCAGTTTTTAATTTGTGTTTAAACTATAACAACCTTTCTCTACCATTTTTTCCTGACTCTCCCTCCCCACCCCATATCACCATTATACTTCTGATTCAGAGCTGCTAGAGTCACAAATCACTGTTTCCTCAAGGTATAATAGAAATTATTAAGTCTCAGTTTACCTCTTAACAATCTTCATCTCATTCATGATGTTTCTGCCTGTCCAACCCCGTCATCTTCCCAAGTGTGCACCTCCTAAAACTGTCACATTGTGGATCCTCTTTTCTTTTGTTTTTTTTTTTTGGGGGGGGGGTTGATCAGTGTTCAAATCTTTCAAATACGAATATACCTTTCCACCCACGTAACAACACCCTAGAGTCTGTTACAAAGTTAGCCTCAAAGAATCACAAGATTATTTTTATCTAGATTATAAAAATCTGACTGATATATGTGATAGTGAATATTGAGACTCTTGACTAAATAGGGAGAAATATGATGAGAAGTGCAATATGTGAATCTGTGTTCCTCCACCTTTCTAAATTCAGTGAGAGGATTTAGTTACTCTTGTGGTCCACTGTTGAGACTTGGACACAACATTGGCCTACACATTTCTGTTTTAAAAGAGAAGTGAAAAGCTATAAAAATGTAGGGATATGAGTGTGAGTTTTCTACATGCAATCCATTCCCTTAACTTCCCAAGACCTTGTGACATATGCATGGAGGAATTCCTTGGTGTAGAGTGCTAGGACTAAAAAGACAAAAATCACAATGGAGGCTCTACCTCGTGGAGTTACAGTACTGGATTGAGAGGAAACACAGTTGAAATGAGCTGTGTCATTTCCCTGGAGTGTTAGATTCCCATAGGGGCAGAAGTTGTTAGAAGAACTCATGTGGGCGACAATTGGGGGCTGGGTGGGTGATTTGCAGGGGTAAGTTGAGTCACTGTAGTAATAAAGTGGTCCAAACCTCGATGTTTTTTTATCTTTATTGAGTCATTTTGAGATAAAACAACTTATAAAGTAGAGTAGATTTTTATTTTTTTTTTGGCAAATGGTTTCATAGGCTTTAGCCCATGATTGCTTGACCTTGTTGGCCTGTAGTGAGGTTATATCATGATGGGGAGCACATGAAAGATGAGACTGCTTCTTGATGGTGGACATGAAGTGAGTGAGCAGGTGAGAGAGAGAGAAAGACAGAGAGAGAGAGAGAGAAAGAGAGAGAGAGAGAGAGAGAGAGAAACAGACAGACAGGAAGAGGTTGGAATTCTAATAGTATCCCTGTTGACAGCAAACAACCAATGACCTAACTTTCTTCCACTAGGCACTACCTACTAAACACAAAGGTTCTACCACTTTACAAAAGCACCATGCATGGGTTAGGGACCAAGCTTTCAACCCAGAGACTTTTGGGGGACATTCAAGACACAAATGTAATATCATTCTAGAAGCAAAATATATGCATAACCAACTAAAAGAACATTTTGATGATAAAACAGCATCAACACTCACCATAGCCCCAAAACTTTAAGCCATTAGACGCCTAACTTGAATCTCTACATAAGAAAGTGTTTCACTTTCAAACTTAACTTCCTTATTAGAGTAAAAATTTTAGAAGAAGAAGACACCTTAATGAGCAAGAGCTTGATAAATCAGGTAGTTGGGGTGGGGTGAGCCAACTGGATTAAAATTGAGGGGGTCTAGCTGATATGGGGCTCCTAAGCATCTAGTGATGATCTACAAATATGAAGAAAGATTAAGAAGACAATGGAATATAAAAACAACAAGTACACAAGCTAACAAATTAAAGGCAATGTTACTTGCCTATGGGAATCAAAAAGCCACTACAAGGGACTTAAGAGTTTCAGGGGTGATGGCTCCCTGTCTGGTTTCCATTTAACTTGCCCACGTGGCAAGAGGCAGATAAGGCAGATGGGCAAAAGACGATTGTGCTTCTATATCAAGATCAAGGCAAAACACACATCAGAGAAATTCTGTCTCTGGACATGGGTGACCAGGGAATACCGTATCATATCTTTGAGTCCTTGCCATGATGTACCATGATGTGCCTTGGCATATGGTTCTTTCCATATTACTTTTGAAAGTGTTGTGCTGCTCAGCAGATCTCCATGAAGTGATACTACAGAGTCAAGTACTACAGCATATTTGAATATTATCCATTCCAAGCTTGACTGAGAGCTGTATTGTTTGTTTCATGAATGGCTTGTCTTTCCTTGCTTAGCTTTACCACCGTCAATCAATGGGACAGCCTGATGTGTGTGGATATCTAAGCTGAAATTAAAATCTGTTGGTTTGAGATGGCCTGGATGGATCAGTAGAGCAAGAGGGATGATTTGTACAGCAGTTTATCTCTTAGCATATTTGTTTCAGAACCCACTAGCTCAGTTACACACAGTGTTAGCTTTTGTCCTGCCCTGAATGATTTTGAAGCTGATCCAGAACACTAATATACAAAACCATTTCCTCCTATTTAATGTTGCTCCTTGTTAACAGCAGTTCTCTTTCCTGGAAAATAGAGCCTGAATTATCCACAGTAGTTTAAAAAAATGGAAAGGTATCACCTTTTCTCCTGTTGAAAAAACAAACATATTTAATTACATGTTGAGAAAAATGGCCAGGAAATGTATTCATCTTATCACTGCATGACAATTTGCCAGAGTTAGGAGCTTAAAAACATATGGAACCAGGCACTGATGGCTCCACGTGTAATTCTAGCTACGCAGGAGGCTGAGATCTGAGGATCGTGGTTTGAAGCCAGCCCAGACAGAAAAGTCTGTGAGATTTATCTCCAATTAACCATCAAAAAGTCAGAAGTGGTAGAGTGCTAGCCTTGAACAAAAGGGCCTAGAGACAATGCCCAGGCCCTGAGTTCATGCTCCAGGATTGGCACAAGAAAAAATTAAATTTGTAATTGTTTTTGTTGGGGTTCTAGACCCCCTGTCCCCGTTTCTCCCAGGGAGATGCCCAAATCCCAAACTATGAAAGAATCTCAGCCCTACCCCTCCTGCCGGCAGAAGGAGTAAAGTGTATCTTTGTGCACTTCGCTAAGCTGAGGAGAAATGCCGAAATCCCCTTCCCCGTCCATCCCCCCTCACGTGTCCAGAGCCGACGCAGGAAAGAAATTCCGGGGAGTCGGTCTGGATGGTCCACCGGTCTCACTCGTTCAGAGGGAGGGCAGAAGAATTTATTACGGTGACAAAGGCGGGAAGGAGAGGGACTTGGGGTGACTAGCTGGAAGTAAGCGATTGGCTGAGCTGGGCTGCCCATCAGGTGATGTCATGAAACGTCCTCTATGGGCGGAGACCACAGCCCTCCAAGAGCTGGGTCTCTGGGGGCTCCGCTGCCATGATGGCACGCACGTGTTCGTCCCCCCCAGGGGCGGGGACTTCTCTTCCGGTTGAAGCTGGAAGATGGGCGTGGCTAGCTTTTTACACTGCCCCAGGGCTGGGGGAAGGGCAGCGTGAATCCCCAACAGTTTTAACTACTATCACAAAAGCATTAGCCAAAATATGTCAGATTTTATGAAAAATCATAGAAATTCATCACCCTGGCTTGGGCTTTTGTAGAATGGCACAATACATTATTTAAATTTCAGTAGCTGGTGTATGTATGCACGTACACACATGTGCACACACATGTATACACGCACATGCATGACTGCACAGACACAGTCTATTATTCAACATTTCCAGTGGGTTTTTTCTCCCAATTGAGAAAATGTGCCTCATTTACCCTGATTCAAGCAGTCTGTTAAGCAAATATTTCATATTTCCCATCATTTCTATATTGCAATTCATGCTTTATTTCTTCAGGAAGTTCTCGTGATTTGAGACAATTTTCAGGTTATTTACTGAAACAATCTACATCACACACTCATTGTACTCATGAAATTATGAATATTTCTCTTATGTGGGCATCTGTCTACCTTATCTGTGCTATCAGATTATAAATCCAGACAGAAGTATACTGTGCCATAACTCTGGCTCCTTTGGGTACTATATATAAAATATACCTTTGCAAAATATCAAAAGGAAACATAATATTTTATTTCAGGATCTCCCATCTGCAAGGAAGAGATACTTAAATACTTAACCTGTCCTAGACAAGGAAGTAGTCAAGGATTTCATGAGAATATGAGGCAAATAGCTACAGGACAGCAGAGAACTACTGTCATCTGTCTGTCTGTCTGTCTGTCTGCTGGCAAGCAAGTTTTAAATACTCAAGAGCCACACAAGTTAAATCAAAGAAAGCATCCAACTGCTGGTACCATTTTTCTGAGTTTGTCACTTTTTTCCATTGCTCTGACAAATAACGATGATAGAACAAGTTAAAGGAGGGAACTTTTATTTTGGGCTATGGTTCCAGTAATTTAATTCCACAGTCCTTGGCTCCACTGATTCTGGGCCCTTCAGCAAGCAGAGCATCATGGGAATGGGAGTCTGTGGAGGGGACCCTTCACCTCAAGACAGACAGGTGTAATCTTCAGGGTAAAGTCCCCGGAACCATTTCCTCTAACTAGGCCCTACCTCCTCAAGTTTCTAGGACCTCTCAGATAGCGCAATAGCACCGCCTGCTGGAAAATAAGCATTTAACATGTGCGTTTGTGGAGGATTTCATAGGCAAGCAGTAACACCAAGTCCTCTTTTTCCACTTTCAGTCCATTTATTTAACACAACTATTGATCCTTAACTCTGAAATAAGAGTTCTAAGATTTTTCACTGTCTATGTTATATCTATGTAAGAAATTTTGGTAACTGAAGATATATGTCTCAAGGAAACAGAGATGGAAGTAAAAAAGCTTTATTAGAGAATGTTAATGTCTTCACTCAACTATGTTTCAGTCAACAAATGGTGAACAGTTGAATGGCAAACCATTGATTATCTGGACACTGATCTCCTGTAGATTCATGTCCATTTCACCCACTCTGTACATCAAGGGCCATTGTGGATACTTAGTCAGTGAAGCGGCTTGAAATACCACTAGTTTTACAAATGGGAATTATTTTGAATTGGGTATGGCTGTGACCATCAATCAATCTAAAATGAAAGCAGTTTAACCAAGGAGGAACTCAGCTCTACCTCCCATTAACACCCGAATTTGAGTATTTCATCTCCTTCCAATGGCAAGAAGCGCTGATTAGTGAGGTGCTCAAGGACCAAGGCTTTTTTTCTGGGTGCTGCCCCATTTAGGGTCTCTGTTCCCCACATTGTAGTATCAGATTCCCTTCTAGACCCTGAGAATGAGAAGCAGCATTTGCATTAGTACTAATTGTACTAAACACTGAGTTGTTAATTTCCCCATCATGGATTCTTTCCAAGACCAGATGTGTGCTTGGGTGCATGATTGATTCCTTTCTGAGGCTCAGTATTTTCCTTCTCAGACCCTTTACTTAATTAAAAAAATGCCCCAGGTACTGCCTAGAGCTTCCTATACTCTGTGTCCCACTGAGAGGTCTTTATCCTCTGGGTTACTTTTTCCCTATTCCAGCACATTCTAGAAATCCTCAAAGAATATGTCTGCATGTTTGTAATGCCTAATGACCCAGAGGAAGCAAGAGAGGTTTGGTGACACATTCCAAGTCCTAAATGTAAAGGTCAATAGAAAAGCAAATCATTGTTGTGGAAACCGATGTCCAAGATGGAGGAATGGCCACAGGGCACCATTGCTTATCAGTAGCTGTAGCCACAGACTAAGATGGAAACACCAAGTAAAAGGATTTCCCACAGGAGCATTCATGTACGTTGCCAATTTAAATCATAACCAGAAATATTTTAATTCATGGTGATCCAGTCAATGAAGAGTAGCAGTACTTCCCATAGCAAGCCACATATCTCATACACAGGTTCCTTAAACTTGCTTTGTATAAATATTCAAATAAGAGGAGGGAAGATGGCGCTGACACAGTAGGGAGGCACCCTGACTCGCTCCAACTGAATAGGGAGCTGGGAACTCCAGCACCCAACACCCCATCAAGAACCCAGCAAAACCAGCAGCCAGAAGCAGTGGAGAAACGCAGGAAAACAAAAAGGAGCAAAAAAGAAGAGCCGAAAACCTACAGGGAGCCGGAGAATCTCTGGGGCACCCTCCCCCCACCAGCTGACCCTGACCCGAACAGGGCCAGGCTGGGAAAGGGGAACCCGGCGATCGGCAGACCCACTGCTGGGAGCGCAGAGTCCAGACAGCAGGACTCCACGGACACCAGGGAGAGTGCGGACCAAGACATACGGCGACAGCAGCAATGGGAAGTTCGGGTCCACACCGGGAACGGACATAAGTGGCTGGTGAACCCAGTGGTGCAGAAGAGGAGAGCCGGGGACGCCACCATGACCTTTCACCACACCCGAAGGACCAACGGTGGCGCGGGACACACCCACAATCCAGGACCAGTGAGTTCCCCATTACCCCCTCCCCCAACGGGAGACCAGCTATCAGAGACCCAACTACAGAGAAGCTAGGTCTCCCTCCCTCCCCCTCCCCACCCCGAGGGAACAAAGAACCCCCAAATCAGGCGGGAAGCTCCCATCAGGCGCTGGGAAGTCAGAGGAGTTTAGCAGGGGAAGGGCTGGAGCAGCCCCAAGGCTGCCCAGGAGGCGGAACTGGCCGAACCGGCCCTGCCCCCTTCCCAACAGGGGCCGGGGAATGGCCAGCAGTGCAAGCCCCACCCAAGGTGCCTGGGCCTCGCGGACTTTTACAACTAAAATCACAGGTGCTGGTGGGCAATACCAGCACAGCAGGGACACCTGGGCCTGATCACGCACCTCTCTTGCAGTGGAGGCACAGTCTGAGGGCGCTAACCCGTGCCTGGACAGTTGATCCCACTGGGCCCCACACATACCGCCCCCCACATCGGCTTGAAGGAGGGCGCAAGCACAACCCAACAACTCGGGGCTCGCTCTGGTAGGCGTACCCCGCTCAGGTGGATGGGGCCGCAGCGGCAGCGCCCGTGGTAGTGGGTGCACAGCGCACAGGTGGGTGGGGCCACAGTGGCAGCACCCGCTCTGGTAGGCGTACCCCACTAAGGTGGGCGGGGCCACAGCGGCAGCACCCGCTCTGGTAGGCGCGCCTACACAGGAGCACAGAGCTCTCCATCGGCCCGTGCCCACTCAGTTTGGCGCATTTTGCACAAGTGGGTGGGCCGCACCCCAACAACACTGGCACCAGAGCGGTCCACACAGGAAGACGAACTGCCTGAGAGGTGAGCTCCTCTGACCAAGATACAGAGTGGAAAAAAGAACCAAAGAAGAGATAAGCCTCCACGCCACGCTGAATTAGTGACCAACAAACCCCCAACAGAGGCATGCTAGGGTCAGCACAGCACAGCGCCAGGACACTGTCCTGCAGAGAAAGACCCAGAACCTACCGGCCCCCAAGTGCAGGGAGGGTGACCACCTCAGCAACAACCGAGAAGATCACGCTCACCCATTGGGAAGCAAGGTCCAACAGCCAAACCCAAACCCAGAGCCAGGACACCAGGTCACAAGGCTCTCACTGATGGACCAGTGGGAGCCAGCACAAAACTAAACCAGGGAAGCCACCCACAGATCTCCAGATGCGCAAATCACAAAGAAATATAACACAGTTCATCAAAGGGCAAGCCAATTCACCAGCTCCAAAAAGCAGCACGACTGAAGAGGAGATGGAGAATAAAAAAGCAAATGAGGCCATGTTAACAGAAATGATGGAAAGTGTCAGAAACAAAATCAGAAAACAATTCCAGGAGTTTAGATTGGAAGTCTTGAAGGACATCCAGGAAGCCAAGAAAGAAATAGAAGCAAAAATAGATACAATGCAAACGTCCGTTAAAGAAGACCTTAACATCCTGAGAAGTGAAATGCATGAAAAAATAGATTTAAAATACAACTCTTTAAAGGAAGAAATTTCCACGATCAGAGCTGATCTGACAACCATAAATAGCTCTCTGACATCCATAAACTCCACAATTGAATCCACAGCACAAAGAATTGACCATATGGAATCCAGAATCTCTCGCTTGGATGATGAAGCAGCCGACAACAACCAGAAAATTACCACACTCCAAGAAACGGTGAAGCTTCAGGGCAGAATAATCCAGGAACTAATGGACAAAGACAAGAGATATAATCTGCGCATAATTGGAATAGAAGAAGGAGCCGAATACCAGAGCAGAGGGCTTCATCATATTTTCAATAAAGTTATTGCAGAAAACTTCCCCAATCTCACAAGGGACCCCATCCAGGTAACCGAAGCCTATAGGACACCTGGAAGACCAGACCCCAGAAAAGCCACCCCAAGGCACATAATATTCAAGACTTCAGATCTCAAGAATAAAGAGCAAATTCTGAATGCAGCCAAAACGAAGAAAGAAATTTTCTACAATGGGAAGAGGATCCGAATAACAGCAGACCTCTCCACACAAACCTACCAAGTGCGAAATGAGTAGAAGAACACCATCCAAGTTCTACAGGCCAACAATATGCAAGCTAGGATTAAATATCCAGCGAAATTGGAGTTCACATTCGAAGGGAAAACCAGATCTTTCCATAGCAAAGAGGATCTAAAGTAGTATGTGAATAAAAAACCAGCCCTACAGCGAATTCTAAGAGGGGATTCCCAAGCAACAGAGATCATACAGGACACACAGACAGAAACAGAAACAGAAAGAGCAGCTCACTAAAGACAAGGAAAAAAAGAAGAGGAAAAAACAGCCCAACAAGAAAATGGAAGGAGAAAAAACACCCTTATCCTTAATCTCTTTGAATATAAATGGTATAAACTCTCCAATAAAGAGGAGCAGACTGGCAGAATGGATCCGCGAACAAAAAGTTGGCATCTGTTGTCTACAAGAGACCCACCTTACAGCAAGGGACAAAAACAGGCTCCGAATGAAAGGATGGAGCAAGATCTTCCAAGCAAACGCACCTACCAAAATGGCAGGTGTAGCCACCCTGATCTCAGACAAGCTGGACTTTTCATTAAAATCAACTCAAAAAGACAAAGAAGGACAATACATTTTAATACAAGGAAAAATCCAGAATCAAGACATCACGGTGATAAATGTATACTCACCGAACAAAAGAAGCCCCACATATATCAAGCAAATTCTCACAGAATTACAGAACAAGACAGACGCAAACACAATCATAGTGGGAGACCTAAATACCCCACTCTCCCAAAGACACAGATCCAACACCCAGAGGATCAGCAAGGGAGCTGAGGACCTAAGTAACACCATATCCCAAATGAATCTGACAGATCTATACAGAATCTTCCACCCTACAGAGACCCAATACACCTTCTTCTCAGCAGCACATGGATCATACTCCAAAATAGACCATGTCATAGCCCACACAAAGAACCTCAGCAAATACAAAAGTATTGATGTCATCCCATGTATTATATCTGATCACAGTGGATTAAAGGTAACCCTAAATAACAACGGTTACCACAGAGGCTATACACATTCTTGGAGGCTAGACCCCACACTGTTATCCAACACATGGACCACAGACCAAATTAAATATGAAATCAACGAATTCATAAGCCACAATGACAATGAAAATACATCACAAAGAAACCTATGGGACACAGCTAAGGCAGTACTGAGGGGCAAAATCATTGCCCTCAGCACTCACATTAAAAGAATGGAAGCAGAGCAGGTGAATAACCTCACGATGAAACTAAAACAACTGGAGAAACAAGAAATGACCGAATCTAAAATGACTAGGAGGAGAGAGATCACAAAGATTAAAGAAGAGATAAATCTGATTGAAAATAGAAAGACCATTCAACAAATAAATAAGACTAAAAGCTGGTTCTTTGAGAAAATAAATAAAATTGACAGACCCCTCGCAAGACTTACAAAAAAAGAAGAGAAGAGATTCATATACGTAAAATCAGGGACTCCACTGGAAAAATTACAACAAGTACACACGATATTCAAACAATCATAAGGAGCTATTTCCAAAACCTCTACTCAGAAAAAAACAATAATTTTACAGAAATGGATCAATTCTTAGAGAAGTATAAACTCCCCAAACTGAACCAAGAAGAAATAAATCAACTAAATAAGCCAATAACTTACAGTGAGATACAGGAGGTAATCAAGAACCTCCCAACAAAGAAAAGCCCAGGCCCAGATGGATTCACCAATGAATTCTAGAAAACCTTTAGTGAGGAGCTAATACCAATACTCCTCAAACACTTCCGCGAAATAGAAACAGAGGGAGAAATCCCAAACTCATTCTATGAAACTAATATCATACTCATTCCCAAACCAGGCAAAGATCCAACAAAAAAGAGAACTACAGACCAATATCACTAATGAACACAGATGCAAAGCTCCTCAATAAAATATTAGCTAACAGGATCTAGAAACTGATTAAGAAAATTATACATCATGACAAAGTAGGCTTCATCCCACAGTCACAAGGATGGTTTAACATCTGTAGATCAATCAACGTAATTCACCACATAAACAGCACTAAAATCAAGAATCACATTTTTATCTCAGTTGATGCCCAAAAAGCCTTTGACAAAATACAACATCCATACTTATTAAAAGCTTTGGAGAGAACAGGAATAGATGAAACATTCCTCAAAACAATAAAAGCCATATTCAACAGACCAACTGCTAACATCATATTAAATGGAGAGAAACTTAAATCATTCCCCCTAAACTCAGGAACAAGACAAGGATGCCCACTCTCCCCACTTCTGTTCAACATAGTGCTGGAATCCCTAGCCATAGCAATAAGGCAAGAGGAGGACATCAAAGGGATCCACATCGGCAAGGAAGAAATCAAGTTATCCCTGTTCACAGAAGACATGATCTTATATCTGAAGGATCCAAAAAACTCAGTCCCCAAACTCCTACACCTAATAAACCATTTTGGCAAAGTAGCAGGATACAAAATCAATCCACAAAAGTCAGCAGCTTTTCTGTACACCAGCAATATACAAACAGAAAAGGAAATTATGGAAACAATTCCTTTTACAGTAGCCAAAAAAAGAATAAAGTACCTAGGGATCAACCTAACCAAGGACGTGACGGACCTATTTAATGAAAACTATAAAAATCTAATAAGGGAAATCAAAGAAGACACAAGGAGATGGAAAGACCTCTCCTGTTCATAGGTAGGCAGAATCAATATAGCCATATTGCCCAAATTGTTATACAAATTCAATGCAATCCCTATCAAAATCCCAGTCACATTCTTCACTGAAATAGAGAAAGCAATCCATAAATTCATATGGAACAGCAAAAGACCTAGAATAGCCAAAGCAATTCTAGGCAATAAAAGCAGTGCAGAAGGTATCACAATACCAGACTTCAAGCTCTACTACAGGGCCATCATAACAAAAACAGATCGGAAGACCAATGGATTAGAATTGAAGATCCAGAAATAAAACCGCACTCTTACAGTCAGCTGATATTCGACAAAGGAGCTAAAGACATACAATGGAATAAACATAGCCTCTTCAACTACTGGTGCTGGGAGAACTGGGCAGCTATATGCAGAAAACTCAAAATAGACCCAAGCCTATCACCATGCACCAAGATCAACTCAAAATGGATCAAGGACCTCAATATCAGACCTGAATCCTTGAAACTTCTGAAGGACAGAGTAGGAAAGACGCTAGAACTTATAGGCACAGGAAGGAACTTCCTGAATATAGTCCCAGGGGCACAACAAATAGGGGAGAGACTCAACAAATGGGACTACTACAAATTAAAAAGTTTCTGCACAGCTAAGGACATAGCCACCAAAATAGAAAGACAGCCAACCATATGGGAAAGGATCTTTACCAGCACAGCAACAGACAAAGGCCTAATATCTGTCATCTACAGAGAACTCAAGAAACTAAGCCCCTCCAAGCCCAATAAACCAATTAGGAAATGGGCAAAGGAGCTAAAGAGAGACTTCACAAGAGAAGAAATAAAAATGGCAAAGAAACATATGAGGAAATGTTCAACATCCCTGGTAGTAAAGGAAATGCAAATAAAAACAACCCTGAGATACCACCTTACTCCAGTTAGAATGGCCTATACTCTGAACTCAGGCAACAACAAATACTGGAGGGGGTGCGGGGAAAGAGGAACCCTTCTCCATTGTTGGTGGGAGTGCAAATTAGTACAACCACTTTGGAGAACAGTATGGAGGTTTCTCAAAAAGCTCAATATAGACCTACCCTATGACCCAACCATACCACTCCTAGGCATCTATCCTAAACAGCAAAATCCAAGATATCAAAAAGACATTTGTACTTCCATGTTTATCACTGCACAATTCACAATAGCCAAAATATGGAAACAACCCAGATGCCTCTCCACAGATGAATGGATCCAAAAAATATGGTACCTATACACAATGGAATACTACATAGCGATTAGGAATGGTGAAATACTGTTATTCGCAGGGAAATGGTCAGAACTCGAACAAATAATGTTGAGCAAGACAAGCCTAGAACACAGAAAACAAAGGGGCATGATCTCCCTGATATATGACTGTTAAGAAAGGGAGACGGAGAGACAGTAGAGACCAGGTCTGTGAAACCAAAAACTGCTTGTCAAATGGTATTTCCAATAGGATTGGGGCAGCAACCCAACAGTATGTAACTAAAACCAAACAACTACTCAACATATAAAGGTCAAAAATCGACCTCTCAGTGGAATACAATAGCTCAAAATCTATGTATGTACGTTCATATAAGTCTACTGTCGACATATTGTCTAATATCGACATTACATTTAAAGCCCTAGGCGAATTTTCTTGGGCTTGGCCACGTGGCTACTGTATATGTTCTTGATACATTGTATATTGTATATATGTCTACCTGACCTAGAGAAGGGATAGAAAAACAGGGCGTAAGATATTACAAGAAATGTACACACTGCCCTACTATGTAACTGTACCCTTTTTGCACAACACCTTGTCAAAAAAATTGTGTTCAATTAATAAATAAATTAAATTAAAAAATATTCAAATAAAACTTTAAATGTCTTTCCTGCCCTTCCCCCCCCCCAAAAAAAGAAAACTATCAAGAAGTGACTAATGGCTCAGGTTTCTCTTTCAGGCAGACCTCAGAGAACCCTGGATTTTCAGCTATCCCTTCTTAAATCTGTTTTCTTTCTTTAAAATAGTAGTTATCTCATAGGGATATTGGAGGCTAAAAGGAACAATTTATGCACATGCTCACAGTAAATACCAGCTTAAAACAAGATGGAAGACATAAATGAAATCACAACTTCACTGCTGTCTTTAAAATTAAGCAGGTAGAGACTCACATATTAGGTTAATATACATAGCATGCTCCTCCTCCACAGTACCCCAACATGACATGGAAAACTAATAATTCTCCACATGTTCTACCACATACTGTAATAAATTCCATTATTGTGGTGTTTATGTTTTAGTTTTGTGAGTGGTGAGAATTTGAGGCAATATGCTAGGCTCAACAGAAAAAAATGGAATGTTTACATAATTAGTACTCCACCCAACCACCAATCCTAATCTCTAAAATCTCACTGTAAGCCTGTTGTGATAAATTTGATTTCTGATACAACTGGCTATTACCAAGCAGGTGAAACCTGAAAACGTTGGGTGTCAAAGAAGAGATAGGAGTCTTATCTGAGATTCCACACAGGCATCAAGCAAAGTGTTGCCACTGGCAATGGCTGTATAGGTCAACTTGTTTGAAATGCAGGAAAAAAAAGGGTCTCGCCTTCTTCCTAAGTGACTCAAACTCTGTTTTGTAACAAGAAATCCAGAGAAACACAGAGATGAAAAACATTTGACATGATTTGCATTTTAGCAATAGTCGTGTCCTGCTGATGAATATTTCAGCCAGTTTGCTAGACTCTGTGTGTTTAATTCTATCTTCCCTTCTATTGTGACCTTTGTTACCGGCTTTGGGGGTGTCAGTGTTTCCGTTATTAAAGCTCATGTCTTGTGCCTCACCTTGTCTTAAATGCTCTTGTACTGCATTATGACTGCAAGCTTGGGTTCATCAAGACAGTTGTCCATTTCCATCTCTTCCAGGTACTCCTGTGAAAATTACAGCAAATCAGCATTCTCATTCTGAACACGAGAATAATAATGGTGTTTGCTTGTTCAATACTTCAGTAGCTCCCATGACCTATCTCTTGGTAATCAGTCCATTTTCTTCTTTTGGGGTTTTATCAGCGAAAACAACAAGATACATTT
The DNA here is from genome assembly GCF_023159225.1 of Perognathus longimembris pacificus. Lineage (NCBI taxonomy): Eukaryota > Metazoa > Chordata > Mammalia > Rodentia > Heteromyidae > Perognathus > Perognathus longimembris. Next base: position 21,054,799 of record NC_063163.1, on the reverse strand, counting down.
TCCTCATGGGTGAATAGCAATGAAATGTATGCATAAAATACAATACCTGTTTTTCTTCCATGTCTGCTATACTCAAAAAAAAAGAAGCTAAAGTCAGAGATGGATTGACACAATCTATGCTTAATACCATTGAAAATTGTATGCTTACATGTAATGAGGAGGAATCAATATACTGAACACAATTTAAATAAGCCCCAAATAATAAGGCATGTGTAACCCCAGCCTTTCTTGAACCTGAATGACTGCTTTACTGTTTTTTTTCTGAGTCCACCATAGATAATGGATCTCTCAAGGTTCCAGTTGGAGATTCGTTTCTGAAAAGTGAGCCTGACGTATTGTGAAATCAAGTGCAAGCCTATATACTTTGAAACTGGGCTACCATTTAGATGCTACTCATCTCCCAAAAAGATAACAGAAGAACACACTTAAATGAAAAGCATTTTATTAACAGCTTAATACGCTAGTGTCCAGTAACCCTCTCATTTCGTTTCCCTCTAGCGCATGGATATTTTGAGGACACGTCCAGCTCAATGAATTTGTTCAATAAAAGAAGTTGGAAACTGGGAACTGGTGGCTCACACTTGTAATCCTTGCTACCCAGAAGGCTGAGATCTAAGGGTTTCTGTTCAAAGCCAACCTGGGAAGGAAGATCTGTGAGACACTTATCTACAGATAGCCACCTGAGAATTGAAAGTGAAGGTGTGGGTCAAAGTGGTTGAGCAAAAAAGCTCCTGGACAGTGCCCAGACCCTGAGTCCAAGCTCCATGACTGAAAAAAAAAAATCTGCCCCTTCAGAATGCAAATGTCCTTCTACCTCTCTAGCTACCACCACCTCTGGACTCTCTTTCTGAAAATATTTGGATTTCTAGGGACAGAGCCCATAATCACATTTGTTGCCATATCTTACGCCTGGTCCTATGTTTTTAATTTTCAGAATTTAATAATCCTACCAATCACAGGGATGTACAGGTATTATACTCAAATTGGAGCAACTTTTAACTTATTGTTAAGTGATTTAACAGAATCAATTTCACTTTATTACACTATAGCATAGTAATTTTTTTTTCTTTTTTTTCTTTTTTTGCCAGTTCTGGGTCTTGGACTCAGGGCCTGAGCACTGCCCCTGGCTTCTTTTTTGCTCAAGGCTAGCGCTCTGCCACTTGAGCCACAGTGCCCCTTCTGGCCGTTTTCTTTATATGTGGTGCTGGGGAATCAAACCCAGGGCTTCATGTATATGAGGCAAGCACTCTTGCCACTAGGCCATATTCCCAGTCCAGAATAATAATTTTTGAAATGAGAAAATGGATGACTATTTGGATCTGAGGGCTTCATTTTTGCCCTGAGGGCAGCATCGTTGTTGTTTCTAGTTACTCTTGGACATCTGTCCTTCTCTTAGTCTTGGAACAGAGAGTAGTCAGGGCTTGTACCACTCAAGAATTATTGCTGGGGAAAGATTATTACTTGGCTGATACTCTAAATGAGACTTAGTATGCTTTGTGGTCACTGTGGGCTGCCACTTTGGAACAGTGATTCAGAACCACTAAGGCTTCTTTCAGCAGGAGGTGGGGTATATATTACCAATCATTTTTATGATGTCTCTATGGTTTGATGGGCTTACATTTCAGGTTAGACAACTTCTCACAAGGACTGCTTTATTAACCAGAGAATGTTAGTGTGATTACCAGGAAGGCTCTTTTCTCTTTTCAAAGAAAGTATAGGGTAAGCCAGCAGAGAGGCAAAGAGCTTCTGTGAGTTTGGCCCACCTCAGCCGGCTCTGGTTTCAAATATATGGCCACACACCTCTGTGCCATCTCTTTGCTCATTCTCTATCAGGTGACACATCGAACAAGATCACCTTGATTTCAATCAGTTGGATCCCTAATTTTTGTTGTTGTTGTTGTTGTGTGTGTGTTTGTTTGTTTTTTGGCTTGTTGTGGGGCTTGAACTCAGGGCCTGGGTGCTATCCCTGAGCTCTTTTTGCTGAAGGCTAAAACTCTACCACTTTGAGCTACAGCACCACTTCCAGTTTTCTGGAGGTTAATTGCAGACAAGGGTCTCACAGACTTTCCTACCCTCGCTTGCTTTCAACCGTGATCTTCAGATCTTAGCCTCCTGAGTAGCTAGGATTATAGACATGAGCCACCACCAAACAGTTGCTAATAGTTTCTTTTTTTTTTTTTTTAACTCAAGGTAGAGTTGATGGGCCGAAAGTGAGATCCTAGATATTTGGAATTAGAATAAGGAAGGGTGAGACGAAGTAAACCTGACCAGATTCTATCTTTGGCATTATTTTAAAGGCGTTTGGAAATAATCTTCAAGGAAGGATGTATGTTTATTGTTCTTGGCATGACTTTTGTTTTACTCGTTCTGGAGCCCCACCTTTTATTTGGGGTAATATTGCCTTCCATATGCCAGGTGGCTCTGCTGAAACTTCCTACAAACTCCCTGATACAGTTAAGGAAAATAAGGGAATTTCATTTTTTTGTCATCTGGTAGAAAAATAATATCCAAATTATTTCTTTGCAGTAGAAGATTGTTTGTTGTATTGATAATGAATGATCTGAGCAATTCAAAATTGTAATGAGCCATTTCTACAGAATCCACTGAAGTGAGCCTGAAAAAATAGGATAGAATATCAATCAACATTTTATGTTATTTAAAAAATTCCACTTTCACTAGCCACAATCAGCAACTTCACTTTTTAATAGCCCTCACAAGGACAGATGGTCTATGTTTATGTCCTTCAACTATCATTTTCTGGTTGTAGATCCGAATATGAAGGTGGACATGTTAATTACTAATATCAAATACAATGGTCAAGTGTGTGGTTGGAGGTAGACAATCTTAAGGATAAATAATACTCTTTTTAGCCTAGCCTAGCCTACTCTTTTTTCGGTTTCATGCTATTCTTCCTCCAGTGACTAGAAAACTCAGCTACCGAAGTGTTATTATTCAATCAATTAATAATTTTTTTTGTGACAGTCCTGGAACTTGAATGTCAGGCCTGGGTGCTGTCTCTGAGCATTTTTTCCTTAATGCTAATGCTCTACCACTTGAGCCACAGGTCTACCTCTGGCTTTTTTTGGTGGTTAATTGGAGATAAGAGTCTCATGGATTTTCCTGCCCAGGATGGCTTCCAACCACAGATCTCAGATCACAGTCCCCTGAATAGCTAGGATTATAGGCCAGGGCCACTGGCGCTCAGCTGCAGTGAATCATCTTTGACCCCCTTGAATGATACATTTGTACAGAGTAACCAATGCAGACCCAAGAGACTGAGACTCTTTCTCAGTACTGTCTCAGTCAGCTCTCACATTCAAATTTCTCACCACCCACCCAGGTCCTCTGGATTTCATCTCCCTCAATATCTTTTCAAACCAATTATACTCTTTGTCTTCTCAGCCATCACTTCCCTTCAGGCCAATATCATCCATTGCTTAAAACAGCATACTGCCTCCCAATATGTTTTGGTCACACTCAGGCTTCTGTAACCAGGTTGGTCTTTAGGGAGGAAAAAAATTACTTTGATTGAGGTAAAACATAAATGAAATGGTCAGATTAAATTGTACAGCTCAGTCAATTTTTATTTATTTATTGGACAGTCCTGGGGCTTGAACTCAAGGACTGGGTGCTGTCCCTGAGCTTCTTTTTGCTGAAAGCTAGTACTCTACCACTTGAGCTGAGGCACCACTTCCAGCCTTTTTTTTGTTTATGTGGTACTGAGGAATCGAACGCAGAGCGTCATGGATGCTAGGCAAGAACTCTATCCCTAAGCCATATTCCCAGCCCCTCAGTCAAATTTTAAGTGGATATACTCTGCTAACCACTATTTCTCAAATAGATCATAGAGAAAGACTTCAAGAACCAGTTGCCTCATGTGTGGTCCTGTTGCAATAACATGCTTCCAGCCATTGGGAGGAAAAAGTGTGTGCTAACACAGGCAACATTGTCTTCATGTCCCTTCTGTGGGAGGGAAGTTAATTACATGGGCACACCTAGCTTAAAGGGCCTGGGAAATGTAGTTCTAGCTGGGAAGCCATGTGTCTAGCCATAACTCTATTGCCTTAGAAGAAAGGGAAAATAGATGGTAACAGACAGCTAGCAGTCTATGCTACAACATGCTATAATGCTGATTTTTTTCCCCTCAATTCACTAAGTATTTTGTTTCTCACCACATATTTAGCAGTTACTTATTTTCTTCTGATAAAGTTGCATAATTTTCCCCCTGGAATTCTTGCACATCTTCTGTTAGATTTTTTCTCTTGGTATTTATTTGGTATGATTAATGCACTTCTACTTCCTTTTCTGTTGTGGATCATATAGAGGAGTGTGACTTGTTTTTGTATGTTTTTGTTGTGCATTTTTTATTGTTATTATAAAGTTGATGTACAGAGGAGTTACAGTAATGTAAGTCAGGTAAAGAGAACATTTGTTTTTGGAGAATGTCACCTCTTCCTGGGCTCTCCCCAAGTTTTTCTCTTATGTCCCCACCCACAAGTTGTATAGTTCATTTTCATTTTCAACATAGTGTCTAGTGAGAACCACTGCTACATTTGTTCACCCTTTGTCCCTTCATTTCTATGCCCCTTTATGCCCCCTTGGTACCATGGCTTGATCCATATGTTGGATGGTCATGTGGCTGATGGGGTGTGTTAGGTGTGCTAGTGCAGAACCCCTCCCTTTCCCTAGCTTTCATCCCTGTAGCCTGGGCTTCCAACATCAAGTTAACTCCTCCTGAGATGACCCTCTTAGAAGACCTTTTTGTGCCACCATGTCCACTGGGTAATTCTTCCATCTGAAGATCTATTACTTCATATGGGAAGTTTTCATAAAATAGAAAATACTATTTTTCACAGAGTTGGGGAATAGTCTTACATTTCAAGATTTACTAAATGTAGTTAATGTTAGAGAAAAAAAAGTGATTTATGTTATTTTTTTTCAAGATAGTAAGGAAGACTTTATTCAAGGAACGGAAGAGAGACAGAGGCAGCAGAGACGAGACAGAAAGAGATCAGGTTTAACTTCCAATAAATTAAGGAAAGTGGGAAAATTTGTAGCCAAAACAAGATGGAAGAGGTCAATGGATAGAAAATGATTAAGATGAAATACCAGGATGGGGAAGGCTCAAGCTTGTGGAAGCTGACTGAGTGCTTAAATATCACTCAGGGGATGGTGAAGGGTAAGAATTTTTTAAAAATTATTTTATTATTACCGACATGTGACAGACAGACATGTGATGAACGAATGGACATGTGATGGTGGACATGTGATGGGCAGACGGACATGTGACGGATGGACATGCGATGGATGGACATGTGATGAGCAGACATGTGACAGATGGACAGACGTGATGGATGGACGGACATGTGACGGATGGACGGACATATGACAGATGAACATGTGATGGAAAGATGGGCAGATATGACACAGGTATGCAACCAACATGCAACTGACATGAGATTGACAGGTGACGGACATGCAAGTGACATGTGATGGACATGTGGCCAACATGTGCCGGACATGCGATTAACACACAACTGACATGCGACCAACATGCAACTGACATGTGACCGACATGTGACTATGTGACTGACATGTGGCGGATATGTGACTGACATGTGGCAGACGTGCAACTGGCATGTAAATGCATGTGACTGACATGCGACTGGCATGTGGCTGACATGTGACTGACATGCGACTGACATGGAGTGGATATGTGACTGACATGTGACAGGCATGTGACTGACATGCAACCAACATGCAAGGGACATGTGACTGACATGCGACCACATGTGATGGACATGCAATGGACATGCAACTGACTTGTGAGGGACATGTGATGGGCATGTGACTGACATGCGGTGCACTTGTGACCGATAGGTGCCAGAATTTGACCAACATGTGACCAACATGTGATGGACAGACTTGTGACAGATGGACGGACATGTGACGGGCAGACATGTGATGGATGGACGGGCATGTGACGGGTGGACATGTGACAGACAGACATGTGACAGACAGACATGTGACAGACAGACATGTGATGGACGGATGTTGGGATGCATTTTCAGCCCATGAGATTCCCAGCCCAAACTTGCCTTCTTCATTTGACTGAATGTCTGAAACTCTTGGGTCCTTCATTTGAATAAAGGGGAGTGTCATGACTGGTGCAAAATAAAAAGAAAACATATCCAAAGACATATGCTTCATATACAAATACAGTGACTAAAGTATGGTATCCACAGGGATATGTGTACAATGTGTAACTCCTTTGAACAACAGCTTAAGAACATGTAGAACAGGAAGCTGAAACATGTTTTGTAGGAGGGAGTTGTGACTCAAGAAAAGGGCAGAGGAATGGAGAGAAAAAAAGATGGGTGAAGACAGTCATTATAGCCAGTGAATACGTGTCAAAATGGAATTTTTCAAAGGTAACTAGTTGAATAAGTAGGGCTGAGATAGAGATATGGTGGAAGAGATAACATTGATCAAGATACATTATATTTATTAATTGATATTTTGAATTCAAACCACTTTGTACAACTGCTTAAATAAAAAATAAACAAGAAAACTTAATGCTATGCAAATACTGGTTATACCCTATTGCTTATGGAATAACAACTTGGAAAATAAAACCTCTACATGATAAAAAAGTAATAACTACTAAAGATTACTTTATTATTGTTTTAAAGGTGATATACATGTTTACATATGTCAGACAATAAGTATATTGCCTTCCCTTTGCATAATATCATCTGTTCCCCCATTCCCTCCCATTCCCTCTCTCCCATCTCTGCCCACAAGTTGCATGGTTCACTTTCATCAAAATCCAGAAGGGTAAGACTTTTTTTTTTCTCAAATTTTTATTATCATCCTGATGTACAGAGAGGTTACAGTATCATACGTTGGGCATTCTTGTACTGTTTGTTGCCTTGTCCCTTTTGATCAGTTGAAAGTAGATAATTCTGGCAAGGTAACCCACTAGGATTCTTGCTATGATTGAACAATGAAGGGTTGAGTATAGATGGCTAGAAGTCTAGCTGAGAGGAGTTCAGAGGCTCTGTAATAGAGCTTGATCAAGGAATCTGATCGAAGCCTAGCTAGAGTTTGTTTATGGATTGTGTGAATCTACTACAAAATCCCTAACACGAATAATTTACAAACAGGAATGATTTATGTGATAGGAAGATAAACGGAAATATGTAATCTTTCTCTCTGCCAACCTGCCACATGGTTTCCTCCTTTTGTTCTATCCAGTAGAATTTTCAGACATATCAACTTCCTTTTCCCCACATCTTTGGCAATAAGTATGTTCTTCTTCAGTACTGGACTTGTAAAGAGACCGTTAGAGGTGAACTGAAAGGTTCCAGTGCAGTTTGGTTCAGAGAGGGAAAGGCTGCAAGCCACATTCACTAATAACTTGGGGTCCAGCACATGGTCAGAAGTGTTCACAGACAAGGTAAGGTTTTGTCAATGAGGTTACCATAAAGTACTTCCAGAGTCCCACACATATTTTATATCATTTCTCTCTTCACCATCCATCTTGGTGTTTTTTTTTTTTTAAGATGGTCTTTCTGGCCCACAGGAACTAGCCTATTATTTAATTGGCCTCTTTCCATGGACAACTCAGACTTTCTTATTTAAAAAAAAAAAAAAGACCAAAAAACTACCCTTCTAAGTTCTACACACTGCATTCTGACTTCCAGAACGGTCATGCCTGGTTCACAAATGATTCACAGGGCTGTGACAGCTTCTGTGGGGTGAGGTTCCCGACACTCAGCCTTCAGCCCAGGGTGACAGTGCAGCTCACTTCTGCAGGCTCCATGTCTTACTCCCCTCATGGAAGACAGCTCATCTTCAGCACAAGGGCCATCAGAGGAATGGTACCTGCAGCATCCCATACCATATTTGGTGCAAAGTAAGCAGACCATATGTCAGATGGAGGTCAGAGTAACCTGAGCTGGAGTGTAGTAAGAATTCTAGTGGTTAAAAAAAAAAAAGAGGAGACAGGGAGCAAATTCCTCTGAGAAATTCTTGAACCTTCACTGTATGGCGGTAGAGGGACAATAGCATCTCTGCATACCTGGCCCTGTACGACTGAAAAAGGACCCTGTCCAGTCCCCGCATCCCCTGGGCACATGACAGATACTTGAGTCCTGCCTGTTTCCCTCTTCTCTCCTCCCGTCTGTGGAGCTCCATGGGTGGGGGGGAGTGACAGACAGACAGACACAGACAGAGAGACAGACAGAGACAGACAGAGACAGACAGAAAGTGCTCCCACCATTCACAGTCCAGGAAGAACTCAATTATTCTTGATGAGGTCCTGAGTTACTTCCATCCTGTAGTTGGCTCAGTACAGGAAGCATTTGCAAGGATCTTATCTTTTTATTTTCTCTTTTTCTTCACCTCCCTCTTATTTCTAAGTTCCCTTTCCCTTCCCTTCCCTTCTCTTCTTCCATTTAACAAACTTATTGAAACAATTATTACCTTTAAGTAGTTGTACGGAGAAGTTGCCATCTAACAAAGCAGTTTATAAATATAATATCTCTTTTTTTTTTTTTTTTTTTTTGGCCAGTCCTGGGCCTTGGACTCAGGGCCTGAGCACTGTCCCTGGCTTCTTCCCGCTCAAGGCTAGCACTCTGCCACTTGAGCCACAGCGCCGCTTCTGGCCGTTTTCTGCATATGTGGTGCTGGGGAATCGAACCTAGGGCCTCGTGTATCTGAGGCAGGCACTCTTGCCACTAGGCTATATCCCCAGCCCATATAATATATCTTGATCAATGCCACCTCGTGCAACATTCTCACTCATCCCTCTTCTCCCCACCCCTGCCTTCAATGTTCTTTAATTTAATTTTTGTAATTTAATTCTTATTGTCAAGGTGATGTACAGAGGAGTTACAGTTACATATGTAAGGTAATGAGTACATTTCTTGTCAAACTTGTTACCTCCTCCCCAATCCTCCCTGCCCCCCACCAAGTTGTACAGTTAGTTTACCACTTATTGTCTTGTAAGTATCTCTGTTGCACTGATTCCTCTTTTAACCTTTGCATCACCATTTTGATGTTCCCCTTCCCTAATTCAGATAAATATACATACACACATATACACATACATACATATATATTATCCAGGGTACCAAAATCAAATACAGTGACAATAGGGGCTAAACCATAGGAAAGAAAAATGTAAGAAAAAAGAAATAATTTTACACAGGACATTAAAATAACAACAACAATGATAAAGCCACTTATTTCCATAACTTGGAGTTCATTTCATTTAGCATCATCTTATTTGTTCATATGGACATAGCTATTGAGCGATTGGGATCTTCTGCTAGGACTACCCTAGACATATACTAATTACTACCAGTGAGGGAAAACAGAGTCTATGTTTCTTTGAGTCTCGCTCACTTCACTTAGTATGATTTTTTTCCCAAATCTTTCCATTTCCTTATGAATGGAGCAATATTATTCTTTCTGATAGAAGCATAGAATTCCATTGTGTATATGTGCCACATTTTCTTGACCCATCTACTGAGGGGCATCTGGGTTGGTTCCATATTCTAGCAATGATAAATTGTGCTGCGATGAACATAGTTGTGCTGGTAGCTTTAGTATGGTCTTGTTTGTGATCCTTTTGGTAAATGCCCAAAAGTGGGGTTGCTGGGTCATAGGGGCGCTCTATGTTTAGACTTTTGAGGAACCTCCATACTGCTTTCCAGAGTGATTGAACAAGTTTACACTCCCACCAATAGTGTAGTAATATTTCCTTTTGGCCACATCCCTGCCAGCAACTGTTGTTATTAGTTATCTTGATAATGGATATTCTTACTGGGGTGAGGTGAAATCTCAATGTTGTTTTGATTTGTATTTCTTCTATGGTCAGAAATGTTGAGCACTTCTTCATATGCCATTGGCCATTCTCATTTCCTCTCCAGAGAAGTCTCTCTTTAAGTCTCTAGCCCACTTATTAATGGGGCAGTTGTTTCTTTGAGGACTTCTTTTGGGGGAACTTAATTTTTTTTAATTCTGAGTATATTTTAGATATGAGGCCCTTGTCTGTAGTATGGCCAGTGAAGATCTTCTCCCACTCTGTGGGCTTTCTAGTTATCTTGCAAGCTATGTTCTTTGCCATGTAGAAGCTCTGCAGTTTGATGTAATCCCATTTGTCCAACCTTTCTTTGATTTGCTGTGTTTCTGGGCCTTTATTAAGAAAGTTTCTACCTTTGCCAAGGAACCTTAGTGTTTTCTCTATTCCTTTCTGCAATGTTTTCAGGGTATCTGCTTTTATCTCCAGGTCTTTGATCCCTCCTGAGTCTGGTGCAGGGTGATATATAAGGATTTAACTTTAGTTTTTTACAGGTGCACCAATTTTGCCAGCACCATTTATTGAAGAGGCTGTCTTTCCTCCATCCTATCTTTTAGGCTGCCTTATCAAAGGTGAGGTGGCCATAGGTCTGCAGGTTCATTTTTGGGTCTTCAGTTCCATTCCATTGGTCTTTGGGCCTGTTTCTATGCCAATACCAAGCTGTTTTTATTACTATAGCTTTGTAATAGAGTTACCCTCACTGTTCTTAATTTTTTTTTTTTGCCAGTCTTGGGTCTTGAACTCAGGGTCTGAGCACTGTCCCTGGCTTCCTTTTGCTCAAGGCTACACTCTACCACATGAGCCACAGCCCCACTTCCAGCTTCTTCTGTTTAATGTGGTGCTGAGGCATCGAACCCAGGGCTTCATGCATACTAGGAAAGTACTCTACTGCTAAGCTACATTCTCAGCCCCACTGTTCTTAATTTTGAAGGATATATATATTGAGTTCTTGTCTGCATTTTCCCCTCTTCTGCTCTTCATTCTCAAAGGTATCAGTAGCCAGGAAGTCTTCAGGCATTTTAATGTACATAGGGACTTATGGGTAAGTGCAGTTTAATAGTGATTTCTTTCCAGAGATTCTAGACAATCCTCAGCCCTTGGCTGAGGAACTTCATTTTGGCCACACCTTATGGGGAAGGCATAGCTGCCAATTTCTCTCACACAAATCCCCAAAGAATGTCTTCACCTTTCAATGTGTTGACTGGGCCTGGTCAGATTTGACTGTGGTAGGTGGATCAGCCCACTGGGCGGGTTGCATTCCTTTCTGGGGAGACCCAGGAAGCTACCCAGCAAAGCCAAGGGCAGGGGAAGTTTTGGTGGATGGAAAACATTTTTCTGTAGTTAGGAATTTGCCTAGAGGTGTTGAAACAGCTTCACTGAAGTTCTCTAGATGATTAAAAATACCTTTACGTAGTTATATGGGTTTGCGTAGTTTACAAAGGGGTTTCAAGTCAAAATCAGTTTGTAAGTATAATGCATCTTGATCAATGTCACCCCTTCCATCATTCTTCCCCATTGGTTGTTATTTTTAAATAAATTTGTTTACTTTCAAAAATGAATTCTCTGATGCCCCCATCCAATCTTTACATTTTTATGGAATTTTTACTGTGTTATCTTTTATTTTTAATCCACAAAGGTATAATTGACATATAAGCATATATACAAGTACTCATATTGATAAGGTATAGGATGATATTTCAACCCATGTAACAATGTGTAATAATGAAGTAATTGATATTTAAATCACTTGAAGCATGTATCACTTTTTATGCTGGGACTCCAAAGTCTTCTCAACTAGGTATTTTGAAAAACAGAATTAATAGATAAATACTATCAACAAGAGTTGCCCTACAGTGTTAAGGAATACAAGAAGTTGTTCCTATTAAGTAATTCAACCCCAGAGCCAATTTGCCATCCACTTTCTAGTCACCCTTCCCAATCCGGTACCCACTATTTTGCTATGTCTATGATAATTTTTTAGTCAATATCACCTTTTCAGTGACAATGTCATAGCATCTTTCTGGGCCTGACTTCTTTCATTTAGCACATTTGGCCCATCACTTGACATTGCTTGACTTGCTTCTGCAGTCTTACAGGTCAAGAGTTCTGGGAACGATGCTGCACTCTTACCTTCTAATCTGCAAAGCCAACTCCCACAGCTTTGGAAGTCATTCATCCACTGTTCTTACTGCTATGATCTCCACCTTGGGAATCATGGGAAAGGGGCATGGAAAGCAGCTCACTTGATTGCCAGACCAGCTGTTTCATCAGGTTTCAAGGCTTGTCTTACTTTGCTACCACATGACACTGGAGTTTTTGTGCCAGTACTGGGGCTTGAACATAGAGCCTGCTCTTACTGTCCCTTAGTTTTTCTCACTCAAGGCTGGTACTCTAAATACTTGAGCCACACTTCCACTTCTACTGTTTTGATGGTTAAATTGAATAAACTCTCACATACTTTCCTGTCCAGCTAGCTTTGGACCATGATTCTCAGATCTTAGCCTCTAAAGTAGCTCTACTACTTGAGCCACCACTTCTGGTTTTTGAGTGGTTAATTGGAGATAAGAGTCTCCTGATGACTTTTCTATCCAGGCTGGCTTCAAACCATGATCCTCAGATCTCAGCCTCCTGAGTAGCTAGGATTACAGGCATGAGCTATCAGCTCTCAGCTCAGAGTTTTTCCTTTTAACTGTTGAAGTAAAGATGGGAAAGAAGAGCAAAGATAATAGGCCTCATAAAGTAGCTTAATTGCAACCTACTGACAATTTTCTGTCATTTCACTTTTTCGTTTGAATCAGTAGTAAGATGAAAAAGGAAAATTAGTAGGAGGTGATATATATGCTGCTGATGCTAGCAATCTGTGGCTAACACATTTTAACCTATGCCCTTTCCTAGACTATGAGATAGTGATTAGAGTCTATAGGTTACCTGTTTTCTTAAATAAGTGGACAAGTGAACAAGTGGCTTATATTAATGGTTAGGATGCATGCAGTGCAACATTCAATTCAGTCATATAAGTACATGACATATCAACTTCTTATTTATTTATTTATTATTTTATTTTTTGGCAGATTGAACTCAGTGTCTCATGCTTGGCAGCATAAGTCAAGCTTCCAGCCTTTCTTGCTTTTAGTTTATTGTTTTCAGCTGGGCCTCTGCTTGGTCTAGCCTTAGGTTGCAATGGTATCTTTGCCACCCTAATAGCTGGGATCACAGGAGTATGCCACCATGCTCAACCCTAATTTTTTTTTTCAAATTATAGCTCAGAGTTTGCCATTTAGTCTGCAATGGCTCTTTCTTTGTATGGTGGAGGATTTAATTATGATACTTGCCAACGCTCATAAAGAAATGCATTTATGGTGGGAATAAAGTGTGCATGAAATATCCCTTTATTTCTTCCTGCATCTCTGCACCTACTTGTTGGACAGGGCCGATGGGAAACAGTGGATGAAGTGGGAGGATGCTTATTGAATACAATATTGGGATGTCAATCAAAGCTTGGCTTTCATACATTCTGGCTCTGCACCAAAGTTTTTCTGGGGATCTGGTGTGTTCCCTTAGTGGCTGTAGGCCCTGGAAGGAGCCACTGAGCTGCCCCAAGAGTGTCCAGGAGATGATGGAGTATGCAGTTAACTGTCCTTCCTCATTCCCTGGGGACCAGGGTGTCTGAGAATTTCTGTGGTTGTCTAGAAACATTGAACACATACCTTCTCAGACTTTTTAGGTGGAGCCGGGCCTGGGTGTGTGAAGTCAAGTCCACTCCCTGTTTCTGTGTTGCAGAATTATCACTAGACTGGATGGGCAAGTCAGGTAGTGTGGCTGTGTCTGAGGCAGAAGGCTCGATGCTGTGGTGGGATCCTAGGTGTGGCTTCCAAGCACAGACAGTAGGCATGGCGTGTGGAAAAGGCCTCAGTTTGCTAGGGTCACGGAGTAGCATGCAAGGAGAAGTGGCCTGGTGGGAGGACAAGAGCAGCCCCAGGAGAAGCAGTGGGTAAAGTGCTACCTCTGTATGCTTCACATGCTGTGAAACTCTGGCTGAATTGTTTAATCTCTCTGAATCTGTTTCTTTCTCTGAAATGAAGATGGTGGTCAGACTTTAGCAAGTTGATGAAAGGTGGCAGAAGCTTGCACTTGAGAGGCTAAGGCAAGAAGACTGCATGCTTGAGGACAGCTGGTCTACATAGTTTTAATGTACTTTAAAAAATTCGAATGGGGTTTGAACTCATGGCCTTGGCAAGCACTTACCACTAAAGCCATGATTTCAGCTCATTTTACTTCAGGTTGTTTTCTAGATGAGCTCTCACATTTTTGCCTGAGCTGGCCTTATGATCACAATTGTCCAACATGTATCTCCTGAATGTCTGGGAACCACACAGACATAACACCTTACCCAGCCATACCCAGCTTATTTGTTGAGATGATATCTCTCACTAACTTTGTGCCTGGGCTAGCCTTGAACTATCATCCTCTTGGTTCATCTTCTCCCAAGTAGCTGGAATAACAGGTATGAGTCACCAGGCCCAGTCCTAAGCTCTGTCTTTAAAACAAAACAAGATAAAATAAAGAAATAAAAGCAAACTACAAACTGTAATGGAGTTACCCCTCCAAAGGGAGGGGACTCCTGGTTCCTCCTAGAGTCCACCACTCAGTCTCCAGCAAAAAGATGGTAAAAGATGGATTTATTGGGGAAGTAAAAAAGCGAACCGACCGGCCAGGGTCGCAGCCCAAACTGCAAACACGTGTGGCCTTTCAGGCCTGGTTATAAAGGCAAACATCACATAGTCAAACCTGCCACATGCAGGTGGCCAATGGGGTTACAGTCTGTCTCACAGTATCTGTTTGAACCAACCTATCATTCTAGTTAGAATTGGCGCATGGATTTGGTGGGGCTCACATGATGCAGGTGGATATGCCTACTCATGGGAGGGCACAGGTTTAACCTTGAACGTTCCATTATTCAGGTGGTCATGCAATTTACACAATCTTATCACAGCGAAGGGATAGGGCGGGGGAGATCTTAGTGAAGATGGAGTAGGCTTCTGCTCTCTTTAACTAATCTGAGATGGAGTCAATCTGACACCCCTCAACAGCCAATGATGGCGCTGGTCAGATCTGACCTCCATATTACACAAACAAGACACAATATTGTATACTTATACTTATAAACCCAGCTCTTTGGAAGTTGAGGCATGAGGATTGAAATTTCTGTCATCCTGGGCAATTTAGCGAGATCCTGTCTCAGAATAAAATATAGGGATATGGTTCAGTGTTAAAACCCTTCCTTAGTGTGTATTAAAGTCCTTAGTTCAACATCCAGCATTGGAAAGGAAGAGAGAGACAGACAGAGACAGAGACACACACACACACACACAGAGATACATACACAGAGCAAGTGAGCAATAGTTAGAGGAAGAAGGAGGAGGTGAGGGTGGGAGAGAGGGAGGGAGTAGGCATGAGGATGAAATCAGATAAGGCGAATTGCTTAGAAGTTTACCTGGCATAGTCAGTGGTCAAGAAGAATCCCATAATCTCTGAATGGACTCTACTCATCTTCCAACTAAGCTACTGAAGCTCTATCAAGTGACTTGGACCCCGAGAATGATTGATTGGAAGATAAAGTTCTGCCTAAATACTTTTTCCCTTTTACTCACTGAGCTTCTGTTCCACAAGAAGGGAGGGAAGGGGAAGAGGTGTGTTCATCCTTGAACACTCAAGGTAGCATAGACCAGGGGCTGGCCAGCCCTGCCAGCTTTGTCCATTGTGGGCCATCTGCCTATTGTCCACTCCGTTGCCATATTATTCACAGATGATTTTGGCTACAGTGACAGAGTTGTGAGTTTTGCACATGGCTGATATTCACTATCTAGCTCTTTAAGGAAATGAGAGCCAACTCTAAGCAACAGATCAAGAATAGAGGGATTAATGCTGGGTTCCATCAGCTGTCATAACAGTTTTTCTGTTGGATGTTTTCCTAGCAACCTTTGTTGGTATCTGTGTTCAGTGTCAAAAAGTGTCATATTTTATTTGCTAATGCTGATTTCAGTGTGTCTTGGGAATTTCTCTGGATTGGGAGGAAGTAATCTATAAGATGTACTTTTTCTGTAAGATATGCTTTCATGTGTCAAGTAGATAATGACTTAGGAATTATAGGTTGTTATTGTGACTCTTATGTCTATAAATAAATTCAATTAAGGCTTTACATATCTTAAACCTCTTCTTGGGAGTTTGATTTATCAATTTAAATTTTTTCACCTTGTCTATATTGCTTATGACTAGTAAAATTCAGATTTTTTTTTGGTTGCTTGTTTATTTTGAGCCAAGGTCTCACTGATCTTGTTCTGGCCATGTAGCCCAGGCTCACTTCAAACTTGCAATCCTTCCTCAGCTTCCTGAGTGCTGGTATCACAGGAGTCCACTACCATGCTGAATGAATCAAAATTAGGTTTGTTTGGTTTTTTTTAATAGTAGACATATGAATAGGAGCCATTTTTTTCTGGAGGATTTTTCCTTTGATTATACAAAGCGAAGGACCTAGAAGATGATATGAGGATGAACTAGATGAGTTGTGAAGAGGAACTTGAGAGGGGGGAGGAAGGAAGGGCAGGTATGACAAGTAGGGGGTATCAGATTCTGGGTATGGGCAAGGAGCAGAATGGCAGTTTCAGAACTCTTAGGCTGAGAGTCTATGCATAAAAAGTAAAAGACAAAGCAACAGAATCATTGAAGAGGGTAGACACAGAGTCACATTTTTCTAGTGTGTGTCTAGAGATAATAAGAAAGAGGAGAGAGTGGTTTCTAGTGGCTGTCCGTGGGCTGCTCTTCTAATTGTCCCCTGTCACGTGGTAATGCAAGTGCATTCCTTCGGGAGGCGATCTGTGAGGACTGCCCCAGTGAGGCCCACTAAGGGCTCAAGGATAAACAAGTCCCAATCTGTGCTTTATGCTCTGGTAGGAAAGATAGATGCAGAGCTGTGTGTGTGTGTGTGTGTGTGTGTGTGTGTATGTGTGTGTATGTGTGTGTGTGTGTGTGTGATGCTGGAGACCAAATTTAATTAGCCTTGTACATGATAAGTAAACTAGGTAAGCTTTACCATTGAGCTACACCAGCCTCTTTTGTGATTTTTAAGTATAAAATTTTAGATGCCATCCTACTATGGTACCTATGAGTCAATATAGGTAATAAGAATGAAGAGTTTTGTTTTGTTTTTTGCCAGTCCTGGTGCTTGGACTCAGGGCCTGAACACTGTCCCTGGCTTCTTTTTTGCTCAAGGCTAGCATTCTACCACTTGAGCTATAGCGCTACTCCGGCTTTTTCTATATATGTGGTGCTGGGGAATCAAACCCAGGGCTTCATGAATGGGAAGGAAGCACTCTATCACGAGGCCATATTCCCAGCCTCAAGAATGCAGAATTTTTGTATTTATTCTTTATAGCAAGTTGTTACATGTGCTTTAAACTTTCATTTACTCACTAAGAGGTTTGGCTTTTTAAAATGTAAAAATAAAGTTTTGGAGAACTTGCAAATCTAAAAACATGATAGGTGTGACATAATGGATAAAATGTCTCTACCTCCTCCCCCTCAAACCCCAAACAAGTCCACCTCCTCATCCCTAGAACCTATGAATAGGTTGTCTGGTTTAGCAAAAGGAATTTTTCAGATGTGTTTAAATGAAGACTATTGTGACAAGAAGATTTGTCTGAATTATCTTGGTGGTCTTCTTTAGAGGGAGAAAGAGCACCAGAGTCAGGAGAAGGAGATAAAATGACAGAGCAAGGCACTGGAACGAGGTGAGGGTGGGCTGGTGCACAGAAGGTTGAAGGTGGTGTCTAGAAGCTAGAAAAGGAAGGGAATGCTTCCCTTAGGGTCTCCAGAGGAAGAAGCTAAGCCTGATGACACTTTGACAGTAGCCCATTAAAACTAATTTTAGACTTTTCACCTCCAAATGATAAGATAATAGAGTCAGCTGCTGTAAACTACTCTGCATAGTCTGTGGCCGGATCAACAGGAAAAATGCTGCAGCAATGAATTGTGAGAGGAGAGACAAAATGGAGTCCAGAAACAAACAATGCTAGGGATAGGGACACTGAAGGAAAAGAAGAAATGGTGGTTCCAATAAGAGATAAATGGCAAGCCAGTCAAACAGAACATGTGAATAATGAGAAGCTGTGCTGTAAGAGAAATGAATTCGAGAATGTGGTAGTGAACATCACTCCTCAGGACACCTCTCTCTGTGACTAACAGACCCCTCTCATCTGGAAGACAACATTTAGCCTTCTACAAAACCATCACTAAGTCCTAAGGCTGACTCTTGAGAAAATCGTCGTATGACTTTGTTTTGGTTGGTCATGAGGCTTGAACTCAGGGCCTGCATACTGTCCCTGAGCTTTATTAAGCACAATTGCATTATACCATATAGTGTAATTAACAGTTTGAGGTGGGGAAGAGAAGGGAGATGCTCTTGGAATAATAGGATGTCGCATCCTGACCAGCTTTCTAGCTGGGTGCTGGTATGCCTGTAATCTTAGCCACTCAGGAGGCTGAGATCTGACGATTGCAGTTCAAACCCAGACTGGGCAGGAAAGTCTATGAGACATTTATTTATTTATTTATTTATTTATTTATTTATTTATTTATTTATTTATTTATTTATTTATTTATTTCTATATTTTGCTAGTCCTGGGGCTTGGACTCAGGGCCTGAGCACTGTCCCTGGCTTCTTTTTGCTCAAGGCTAACACTCTGCCACTTGAGCCACAGCGCCACTTCTGGCTTTTTCTGTTTATGTGGTGCTGAGGAATTGAACCCAGGGCTTCATGCATGCTAGGCAAGCACTCTACCACTAAGCCATATTCCCAGGCCCCTCTGTGAGACTCTTATGTACAATAAACTCAGAAAAAGCTGGAAGTGGTGGTATAGCTCAAGTTTTAGAGGGTTATCCTTTAGCAAAAAGAAGCTTGAACTCAGGACTTGGGGGCTGTCTCTTAGCTTTTTAACTCAAGGCTAATGCTCTACCACTTAGGCCACAGCTCTACTTCCAGCTCTTAAGTGGAGATGAGTCTCATGGACTTTCCTGCCTGAGTTAGCTTCAAACCAGGATCCTAGATTTCAGCTTCCTGAGAAGCATGGATTACAGGCATGAACCATTCGCATCTGGCTGGAAATAATACTTAGCATCTAAGAAATGCTATTAAGAGTGTATCCCTTTTTTGTTCTTGTCTCTTGAATCTTCATATCAAACCCTGTGCTAAGAAGGTTAATTCCAGGGAGGAGGTAGCAAGTTTGACAAGAAATGTACTCACTACCATATATATGTAACTGTAACCCCTCTGTACATTACCTTGACAATAAAGTTAAATTATAAAGAAAGTTAATTCCAACAGGTCTGGAATTATCTTCAGTTGTAATAACAGAAGATAGGAGCCTTCCCAGTACTGTTCTGGAACACGGTGATTGACAGCATTATTTTGTAACCGAGTGCCTGAGTGCTCTACAAGTTTTGAGATGGTTTGCACCAGTTAGTCTGCATTGTTTGTTGATAGCAGGAAGACAGATTATTTGTACCTGATAGAACCTCTACAGGCCTGGTGGCAGAGAACAATGTGCCAAGGTGACCAGCAGTCGGTCACGAACTACAAGAAACTCCAGAGGGGTGTGTTCCACTCGTAAATTAATGCTTCTTGACTCGAGAGAGAAAGTGAATACTGAAAAGTACCTTCGGGAAGAAGGCTAATTGGAGCTTGCATATGGCCTCTCCGACCCTTTATTGTGACACAGCCTTTAGCTAATGCATGCTTATCTTTACTGCAATGGGATTTCCATCTTGTCTCTTAACTGTAGATTTGAAATGGCAAGTTTCTAAGTGTCATCATTTTAGGTTCTATGGGTCTTCTCTGCATGACTGCTACTGTTAGTGTGTTCCCATGAACTGAACTTTGCAGAGCCTTACAACTGGAAAGCACTTCACTGGCTTAGCAGAGGATGGATGTGAACTGGGAAATGACCAGATAGCAGCTGGCTGTTGCTTTAAGATAGGGGAAGGCCCTGGGAATAGAGGCCCTGGGCCTAGTGGAAGTTAGCCTGAAGGCACAGGGAGAATTGACAAGGGTGGTCTAGTGATGAATGAATTGGGGTGGTTTACAGCAGAAGGAGAGGAAGAGGCAGTGATGATGGAAGTTTCAACCTGGGGCAGTAAATCCAGTCATGGTTGTCATTATTTGCTCAATCTCTATGAAATGCAGGAAAAATATCCCTTTGTTTTAAGAGAGAAATAGATAGTACAGGTGAGTTGAAGCAATGTTATAGTCTTCCAACCAGGGATAAAAAAAAATCTAATAAGAAAATTGGATATATATATATATATACATATATATAATAAAGATCAACTAAACATTTGTGAATAATGACTGCCTCTTGTATATAAATATTCATTTTTCATAAATATTCTTCTATTCAGCCCACAAACACAGTGCTTCAAGAATCACAAGTATGACAAATATGAAAGCCTCTCATCTCAAGGGGCATATTATGGAATAAGATTAAATACTTGGCAATGGAGAGCCTGGGGTAAAGCGGAAGAATTGACAGCGAATTGAGGAAAATCAGAAGTGAAGACAATGAAGTTCCAAAATGACAGTCCTAGTAAGATTTTTAATTGTAAACACATCAAATTGCCACTGTACATTTTTCAGTGGGAGAAAGAACAATTCTTCAGTCTTCATGGAGCTGTTTATTTCATCCCGAAGACTGGAGGGTTGCACTATATCTGCCACCCAGCTTATGGTTGTCTACAGAAGTTTAGGAGGCCAGGAAGCCAGTTCACATGAACACACTGAGGAACTGAGGTTTTCGGAGCTGCCACACTGCTGTTTTTGGGTGAACATAGGAAAGGCATAAAGGGGGCTGGGAATGTGGCTTAGCGGTAGCATGCTTGCCTAGCATGCATGAAGCCCTGGGTTCGATTCCTCAGCACCACATAAACAGAAAAAGCCAGACGTGGCGTTGTGGCTCAAGAGGTAGAATGCTAGCCTTGAACAAAAAGAATCCAGGGACAGTCCTCAGGCCCCAGTCCCAAGTCCTAGGAGTGGAAAAAGAGAGAGACAGAGAGAGAGAGAGAGAGAGAGAGAGGCATAAAGAGTAAAGTAGGAAAACTTTCAAGCAGCATCTTTCTTCTTCAGCACCATTGGATGTGTGCAGGTCTTGCTCACCCAATTATACCTCTGCTCATCCTTCCCTCATTAACTGGGCCAGTTTTGCCTGGTTGTATCTGATTTCCAAAACCAGGATACAGAAGTTTGTTATTGGTTTGGAGCCTAAAGGAAAGTGAAAAGAAAAAAAAAGAAAAAAGAGCTCAGTTCTCATTCCTCCTGGTGATTTATACAGCATAGGCTTGGTGTCTTGGTCTAAGAAACTCCAATATTATCATTTTTTTTCTATCCAAGTGGTAAGAGATAGTTATCATCAATCTTACTAAGAAGGACATGGAATAAGGGTTGAGTGATTTGCCAAGAGTGAGCAATGAGTCTTCACAGCAGACTGAATGCCGGCTGCTACAGGGTCTGTGCTGTGTTCTGCACCACTCAGCCTCATTCTAGTATTAAGCAGTTCACCAGCGCTCGTAGCATTGGCAGTCATTTATTAATTGTGGCATCTATCTACATTCAGACAAGGAGAAATTGGCTCTTCAATTACTATTCTAATGAAGTGCCTTTTTTTTAGAGTCACATAACATTTATTTCTCCCATCTGGAAGAAAAATGGGGTGCCTTCTGTTTGTTTCAAATTCCCCAAAGTACAGGAATAATACCAGATAAAATTTCCAAGATGCTAATTTGTCTTCTTTTTCAACATCAGTTTGGTATTCTTGGATGAGGAGGTAACAGTCATTTAATAACCACTATTACAAAAAGGCATGAAAATTTCCTAGATCCATGCTTGCCACATTAAAAGAGCAACGAATATTTTCTCTTTTAATTATATGCAGAATAAATGTTCATTTTGATTAGCTGTTCCATTGGATACAAGACATAGAGCAATGTGGCATTGCAGTGTTTTATTTATTGAATCAGGGTCAGGAAACACTTCCTAATCTAAGGTCTATGGTGGACATGGCTAAGGAACCAAACACACTCCTTAGCAAGTCCAAACTTGCCTTTGACTCAATCCTATCTAAGAAGCTGACAGCAATCAGTTGCCATAAAACTATGTGCCCTGCCAGCTTCTGCTCTTGACATTCTAAAGAGGCCTCAAGAACTGGGATGGATGGATATTATGAAAACAAGTTGGTTCTGCACATGCTCCAAGTTTCTCCAAGGCCTTAGGCATTTGGCCACCTTATGTGTTTGGCTTGTGGTGTTTGCTTTTTTTTTTTAATTTTCAGGGTTTTTATTAGAAATTTGTCACCAATTTTATTGACCTGCAGAGGAAACGTTACCAGTTGTTGACACATAAATATTAGATAGTATTTGTAACAGTTGAATTAGTACAATGCCAAACCAGAAACCTTACAGTCTGAAAAATGTGGGGATATTTGCTCTACAGGATAGCAAGATGATGCATAGAGCTCTATAATAGAAGCTTAAAATAATACTGCAAGTAGAATTTCCCTTGTCTTAAACTACAAACTAGTTTGAGCACTAGGATGACAATAAGTTCATAACAATGCAAACACAGTCTTCATCTGGCCTCTTCACATCTTTGGTTGGTTCACATTGTTGGTTTTAGGCAGTGTTTTCTGAGACTGTCTATTTAGTATAAGGAAATGTGAATTTTTCTTTGGTATTACTAATTAGACCTTTTCTGAATCAGCAACTTGGTTATATAGGAAATGACATTGGCGTGGCTTAGCAGAAGGGATAGTATATAAAGGAAGAGAAACTCTTAATTACATGCAGAAATCATTGCTTAGAAGCTCAGATGCCTTAATTATATCTTGAACAGCAATTCTTTACCTCATTACAGTATAAGAACCCATTTTTCTAATTTTGTATTTTATGTGGGACAACAACATCTGTTTGAGCATTCTATAATGCGAGTTACTACTTGTCCCAAGAAGGTAGCTTTTAAACTGGTTATCTCTGAAATTTTAACTAACTTCAAATGCTGAATATGACTTTTCATTTATTATTTAGGTTGAGCCATGTCATATCTTTGTTCTTCAACTTTCTCACTTGTAATATTAACATCCAACCTCAATCCAGTCAACACCTATGGGCATCACCTCCACTTCCAGCTTTTGCTGGGTAATCGGAGCTAAGAGCCTTGAAAATTTGTGTGCCTGGGCTGGCTGTGAACCATGATTCTAAGATATTAGCCTCTTGAGTAGCTATGATTATAGGTGTGAGTCAATGGCACTTAGACTAAAACCTATTAAATATATTCTTTGTATATAACTATCCAGCCATATGTGTTTTACAAGAAAACAACCTTCTTTGACATTTTCAAATTTCTCAGCTCAGAATAAGGGAACATCAGGGAAGTGATCTTTTGGCTGCAATTTGTATTGCAATCATCTTGTCCACCCATCCAGACCTTTTTACTTCGGTGATCATTGCCATAGGCATAGCTCAGCTGCCCTGTAGGTTTCTGGAGCAGTTTCCAGGAGGATTTTGAAAATTGTTGATGTGGATGATGAATAAAGATGACCCAGGAAATTTTAATGACCTGGCGCCTCTGGGCAGTGTTCCAGATTTGTTAAGCTTTAAAAAATCTCCTTCAGCTATGAGGAAAGGTACATTTCAGAGCCTGTAACAGAAACACCCACCCAAGGTGGCTGTTCCTTGTTGACTCGTCCTCCTACAAAAGAAATTTCAACCACCCTCTTCACTTATAATCTTGAACTAAAGATGAGAATTCTTCCATTTCAGGATACCTTCTTCTGATCATTTGATACAAGTTCCTGTGTGCAGAATTATGTAACAGATTCTTTCTATGTTTTTAGGTACCAGAGCTCCTGGGTTCTGGGGGGACTTTTCTTTCTTGAGCAGTGTGTGTGTGTGTGTGTGTGAGAGAGAGAGAGAGAGAGAGAGAGAGAGAGAGAGAGAGAGAGAGAGAGAGAGAAAGAGAGAGAGGAGGGAAAGGGAGGGGAGGGGGAAGAAAAGAGAGTGGAGAGGGGAAATTTCTTCTGAGTTGTTTGTTTTGATTTTAAAAAGAGAATTCAGAATAGGTTGGCTGGGCTACCATCTTGTCATTAATAATTGTGTGTCTTGTTGGTACCAGTTCAAAGGGTGATAACAGAAATATTTATGGCATAACAAGGCCATATGAAGAGCTCAGTAAACAAGAGACAGGAGTTCGGTGAGTGAGACTGCTTTAGTGGAGTTGGTATTTGTACAAGGTGACACCCTCTTTCATACCGCCCACCTCCTCCCTGAGTGACTCAGTGTTAAGGGAGAAGCCTCTAAGCTGTTCATTAACACAGCAGGTGGAGGTGGAGCACACTGAGGAAATTCCTGCTGCCCATTTGTTTCAGTCGGATCCGCCTGGGGAATCACTGCAGGCTGGTTCACTCAAGAGTTCTGGGTTTCTGTCCAAGAGGGGTAAGTTGATTTATAATTGCAAATGTAAATAAATCTACTTTGTTTTACTTGCATGACTTTCTTTGCCCTCCATCCAAATGATTGAAATCAGAGCCAGCTGTATTTTCTTTGTCTTTTTCCGAGTTGAATTCTTGGCATCTTCCAATGAGAATTCTGCTTGTCCAATAGCTGTTTTTCGGGATAGTGTATTTAGTGCGTGTTGCTATCCACTTGGCAATTGCTTCCATCATAACATCACAGAAATGAGTCCTTTGAGTGGGGCTGTGCTAGCAGAAGATGCCTTTCGCATCTAAGGGTAATGAACCTTTAATCTTGAGTTGATCTCTTGCAGGTCTGTTTTCTCAAGTGATATTTTAATTTAAAAAATCTTCCTGTATGCATAAGTGATGTTTTTACTGGAATAGTGAACTCTGTTAATTTATTTTTGTAAATATTTTTAAACTCTGTATTTTTAGATCCCAGAGCTCCTGTGTTCTGGGAGACTTTTCTTTCCTAATCAAGCAGTGTACATTGTGTGTGTGTGTGTGTGTGTGTGTGTGTGTGTGTGTGTGTGTGTGTGTGAGAGAGGGGGGGGATTTTAACAAGGCTTAATTGTTCTTTTCTTAACTTCTAAGAACGCTAAGCTGAGCTGTTAAGAAACATGTCAACCCCCTGCACTCTATTTGTCCCAAATAAGAAACTCACCTTCTCTTAAATGAATGTACTTAGCATAAAGGCAGAGTGATGACCGAGTGGTGTGTGGTCCTCCAGAGGCATCTGTGTTCACGTGGCTAGTTTCTTTATGTTATTTTCTGAATTCTAACCTAAGAACTTCAGATAGCCAAGACCAACTTTCAACCTCTATGTTCTAGCCCTGAAATGCTAGTTTTAGAAGCCTTTTGATAAGAATTCAAAAAAAGGTATTTTCAGCAATTCTAATCTCTTCTAATTAGTATCTAAGCAGACTTGTCAAACTTGTGTTTTTAGTCTTACCGTTTCCATACCATACTATAGGAACCAAATATCACTTGTTTCCGCAGCCCTGGTTCTCCAGGGAGCCATCCCTCCCCTCCCCCCCACCCCCCCCCACCCCCGCCCTCATCCCCACCCTTTGGGCTCCATTGGAGGACTAGAGTTTTCATTGCTTCCTGCTGGGCCACTTCTGAAGTTCCAGAGGAGTTTGGATATGACCGTGCTTAATCACTACACATTTACTCAAGAGTTTTGTTATTTGTCTTTCCAACATCTGGAGTAGTCACAAAGCAAAGTATAGCGTTTGTGCAATATGGTTTTATCTCTCATGACATATGATCAAATTGAAAGCCATCTTTCACTTCCATGATCTATTTTGCAGAGATGGACTTTTTAATTTTTGCTGTAGTTGAGGTGTTTTAAATATTTTGGCAAAACTAAAGACATAACAGCTGTTAAAAATCTCACTAAAGTATTTAGATGATTCTAAATGTCAGGACATACAGGGTAATGCAGACAGTCAAGCCAACACTTTTACTGAAATTTTAGCTTCATGCTAATCTTAGGTTTGACATAATTTTTCCATTGGAGTGGAGGTCTTTTGCTCATTTAGTCTAACTCTGGAATTTTCAAGATGAGGAAAATAAAGCCTAAATGTTAGGTACCTTGCCAGGCACCAAGTAAGAGAATCGGAATGTAAAGTCAGCTTGACTGTCATTGGTCTCACCGGATATTCTCAGTGACTTTTTTCAAATTCCTTACACATAGAATAATAGCAAAAAAAATAAAAATAAAAAGCCATACTCATCTTTATGAATGGGCCATACATGTTATGGGAATAAGAATGCCCCCACCTAGCTACCTGTGAAAATTTGTTAGTATGTGTGTGGTTTGACTGTGACATAATGGACTACATTTCTAACTTGCAAACTTAGTCTTTCTATCTGTTATTCTGTTCTTGGATGCAATCTTATGGGTCTAGGCGCATTGGTAGGAAGGTGATCTGGTGGGTGTAGATAGATTGTGGTCTACACCATCAGAATCATTCTTACCTCAGCTACCATTCTGTACAATCGGTTTACCTGGCTGCCTTCTCTGTCAGCATTAATAGAGATGGATCTGAGAGGTTTTCTTTATTCCTGGGGATTCTGGAAACAAAACAAAAGAGGTATGTTTTGAAGACTGAATTCATTGTGGAGTGGATTGTGTATACTTTACCAAGTGCCAACTTGAGAAAACATGACTTCAGAGATAACATCTGGTTAAGATGCACCATTAACTCCAGCATTCCTTCCAACCAAGAAGACAATGTCTTTGGCCCAGGTGTGTTGGTCCCACACACCTTGTCCTGGCCACACACCTTCTCCTGACCATTATCTGGCTTCTAGGTCATTGGTTGGTCCTTTTCCATTTTCTCCTCCTGAGAACACTGATCTAAGGGTTTTATGTATTAATTGTTGCATACCTGTCCACAGCTGCTCAGTGTTTCTCACTTATCATGGTACAAATCCCTGTAACTTTAAGATGGTCCTCACATGCATTCTTAACCAAATAAGAGCCTCAATTTATTACGCTTGCATTTATGTCAGTTGTTAAATTCTTTAAAGATATGAATCATCTTATTATTGTGATAATTAATTGGAAGAGTGAATTTTATAGCTATCTATTAAATGCCAACAGGTTTTCTTCTAGACATGAAAAGTAGTAGTCCTGAACATTCATTGTAATTATATACTGGAGAGCTCTAAGTATCTAAATAATGTATTCGTCGTCTCCGTTTCAAGTATCCCTTCTCTAAAATGTTAGTGAAGCCCCCAGAAGGACTAAATGAACTGTGTAAACAGAACTTCGAAAATGGAGGTGTTCTAGAAAAGTACACAAAAATTATAGAAGAAGCTGATATTAGTTAAATGGTTTGGCGAAAACTGTCTCTATACCTCTGCTCTCACCTCTTTTCTCATTAAGTATGCTGTGAATAAAAAATTTAAAAGCATCTGCATACCAAAGGTACAGGGAACTGGACTCTAAATAGACCTGGCCTTGAATCTGCAAGGAGTCGAAATAGCCCGTGATGGAGCTTAGGTGACTGATAATTACCATTGGAGTGGGTTTTTAATTGATGACTATTGCATTTCACATATAAGGGGAAATATGTGTGATATTTATCTTTCTAAATCTAGCTTACTTCACTCACGATGATCACCCCATGTCCTATCCTTTTTCCTGCAGATGTCATAATTTCGTTCTTTATGGCTGAATTGTGTCCATGTGTGTGCATGTGTATAAAATTTCATTTTTATGAGCATATATTAATTATGTGAAGGAATTTCATAGATGCCTATAATGTCCTTTGATCAAATTTGTCCCCTCTATTACATTTTCTTATCTGTTATTTGGCCCATTTGAAACAATTATATATGGATTTCATTATTCTATTTTCACAAATGTTTATGAAGTATTTTTTCATATCATACTCCCTTCACTTTTCTCTCTGACCCCTCCTGCTGGTTTTCAAAAATCCCTGTGTTTTACCCTTGGATCCTATTATCTATTCATTTACTTATTGATTGATTCTGCATATGTGAAAGAACATGCAATATTTCTCCAAGTTGGACTAACTGTGCTTAACACGAGTTTTCTAGTTCTATACACTTTTTTGAAAAACAAGACATATAATATTATTCTTTTGGGGGGCTAAATTTTATTCCATTGTGTTTCTGTACCGGATTTTCATTATCTGATTTGTCGTTGATGTTCACTATGGTAGATTCAACAGACTTACGATTGTGAGGAGTGCTGTGAGAAACATGGATGTCCAGACTTGCGTTGTTCTGATTTACATTCCTTCACATACATACCCAGGTGTGGTATAGCAGAATTACATGGTAGCTCTGATTTGAGTTGTGTGAGGAACCACCATTCTGATTTCTTTAGTGGCTGCACTGGTTTTCATTCCCACCAACAATGTCTGAGGGCTCTTTTATGCCTTCTGCATACTTGCCAGCATTTGATGTTTGTTTTCTGACTGGGGGAGATAGAATCTCAGTGTTGTTTTAATTTTCATTTTCTTTATGGCTGAAGACGTTGAAAACTTCTTCAAGGATTTATTATTTATTGGCTATTTGTACTTCTTTTGAGAATTGTCCAATTTATCTGTCTGTTTGTAAATTGGATTTTTCTTCTTTTGGAGTTTATATTTTGGAAGTCTATGTGTGGAATATTACTTCTTTATCTGATGAATAACTGGAAAATATTTTCTTCTATTCTGTTGGCTATCTTCTGATTTGGATCATGATTTCTTTTGCAGTGCAGACAGAAGCCTTTTAATTTAATGTAACTTCCCATTTTTTGTTTTTAATCACCTGAGCAATAGGAGCTCAATTCAGAAAGGCATGACCTATGCTTATGTTTTCAGGTTTTTCTCTATGCTTTTCTCAAGTAGTTTCAAAGTCTCAGGCCTCATGTTCTGGCTTTAATCCATTTTTAATTAACTTTTATACAGAATCAAAGTTAGGAATCTAGTTTCAGGTATTCAGTTTTCTCAAACAACAGTTATTGAAGACATTCTTTTTTTTCCTAACATATATTTTTGGCATATTTGTTGAAAATCAGATGGTTAAAGCTATGTGGACTGGTTTCCTGGATCTTCTTTTCTTTTTCATTGGTTGATGTGCCTGTTTTTGTACAAGTACCAAGATGTTTTTGTTACTATGACTCTGTAGTATAATTTGAAGTAATTTGAAGTCAAGTATTATGACACTTCCAACATTGCTTTTTTTTTTTTTTTTTTTTTTGCTCAGGCTTACGTTGGCTATTTTTTTCTTTTTTGTGTGCTTGTATATGAATTTTAGGGTAGAGATTTTTTCTGTGATAGGTGATATTGGAATTTATAATGGGGATTTTACAGTATATTCATTTTCTCAATATTGATTCTGCTAAATCCATGAACATTCCATATGCACAAGTGAGGAACCTTTTTCTGCCAAGGGTCATTTAGATATTTATAACACCACTTGAAGGCTATACAACATTTTCAATAAAGATGGGTGGCCACAAGCAGCTGATGAAAAGCATAGCTGTTCATTCCCTTATGTACTGAGTGATTTCTTGGGCCTTATATAGAGCCTAGAGACGAGACATTCTCATCTCTGTTGGTGTCTTCTTCAATTTCTTACATCAATATTTTATATCTTTTTACTGCCAGGGTCTTCTTCAATTTCTTCCTTCAACATTTCATATTTTCCTTTCTAAAGAACTTTAACCTCATTAGTGAGGTGTGTTTCTAAGTATTTAATCTTTTTTAGGCTATTGGGAACAGAATTGTTTTCCTGATTTCCTTTTCTGCATGTTAATTATTGGTACATAGAAAAGCTAAGTTTTGTGTGAGTTTTGTGTTCTCTTTTTGTAAAGTGTTCATCAGATCTAAGTTTTCTAGTGGAGTCCTTTAGGATTTTATAAGTATAAGTCCATATTGTCTGAAAATGGGAATAATTCAACTCCTTTTCCTGTTTATCTCCCCTTTACTTCTCTCTTCTTATTGCTGTGGCCAAATCCCCAAGCACTGTATTGAATAAGAGTGTCTTATTTTATATTGTTTCATTTCTGACTTTACAGGAAATGTTTTCAGTGTTTCTTATTTAATATAATGTGAGCTTGTTGTATATAGCCTTTATTATGATGAAATAGGATCATTCTATTCCTAGTTACTTTCAAGATTTTATTATGGAGACATGTTGCATTGTATCAAAAGGTTTTCCAGCAATGATTGAAATGAAAGGTCTTAAGATCATGAGGATCAGCTAAAGTCTGAGGGTCTGAGGGAGATGGAGAATTCTGGGAGCATCCAAAAAAACTAGAGTTGGAATCTGTTGGGAAGAAGAGACAGTGAAAGCGCAACTCTTGCTTGGGAGCCCAGTAGACATCTTCAAGCCTCAAGAAGAAGATAGGGCAAATGGCCACATGCAGAAGAAATACTTGCTTCTGGAACTTGCCATAAGTAGTATGAATAGGAGAATACAGTGTGCAAAAGACAAATTTGTGGGGTTTTTTTTTATGACTTCATGACTTCACATTAAAATTCCAACTTATACATTTAGTGCTTTTTCAGGTAAAGGATGATTTTACAATAGGAAAACTATTACACATCTCTTTTTCTAAATAGTCCATGTATAGAACATAATTATTTTCCTGTAATCGTCATACTCAGAGTTAGGTAGGCAGATGGGACATTCAAGGTCAGCCCTAGCTACATAGTGTGGCCACGTTTCAATCAACCAATCCACATTCACTGCTCTGTTAAGACAAAGGTACAGGAAATGGCTTTATGAACCACGATAAGGCTTTTATCTTTCTCATGAGAAGCTAAACCTTTGATGGAATCTAGAAGGTGACTGAAGTGAACCTAATTAGCCAACCTGAGGCTACTGAGGCATCTGACCTGGGTGTTGAATAGGTTTTTAAATTTAAAAAAATGCCTTATTATCATTAGATGTTGTACAAAGGAGTTGCTATTTAACAAAACAACCCATGAAAACACTGAATCAATGTCACCCCTTTTGGGGTAGGTTTAAAACTCTGGATAACCTCGGCCCCTAATAATAATCTTTTTAAATAATTTGAAGTAAGGTTTTGTTACATCTCATTTTCAATGCTGTAAGTTTCAGAGCCTCATTCACACCACTAATCTGTCCAGGGAGCATAGGGATTCATAGATTCATGTTTAATACCAACACAATCAATATCCATATATTTTACTGATTATTTGATTGGTTGCCAGTCCTGGGTCTTGAACTCAGGGCCTGGGCACTGTCCTTAAGCTTCTTTTTGATCAAGGATAGCACTCTACCATTTGAGCCACAGCACTATCTCTGGCTTTTTCTTTCTTTTTGTTTTTTTTGCCAGTCCTGGGCCTTGAACTCAGGGCCTGAGTACTGTCCCTGGCTTCTTTATTTTTTGCTCAAGGCTAGCACTCTGCTACTTGAGCCACAGTGCCACTTCTGGCCATTTTCTATATATGTGGCGCTGAGGAATTGAACCCAGGGCTTCCTGTATATGAGCCAAGCACTCTTGCCACTAGGCCATATTCCCAGCCCCCACCTCTGTCTTTTTCTATGGATGTGGAACTGAGGAATCGAACCCAGGGCTTCATGCATGCTAGGTAAACACCCTACCACCAAGCTACATTCCCAGCCCACCATATATTTTAAAATACTTTCTCCTGTTCTGTCCATGATGGTAAGAAATCCATTGCAGTAAAATGTCTGTGAAAGAAGAAACTGGTGAGACAACAGATTTGCATCTCTGAAGCTGTATTTTAGAACTTCTAGGATGTCTTTGGGGGCCAGCAAATAGACACAAAATAAGGAAATGGTCAGAGAACTGGGGCCAATGAGCCCTCAGAGAAACAGGAGCAGTGGCCAGTGAGTCCTCAGAGAAGCAAGAGCCGGCAGAGCTGAGGAAGATTGTGTAGGAGACTAGGCGAGTCACTAAGAGAATACAAGAACAGTGCAAAGAGCAGACCTTGTCCACCTGACAGGTACCACTACTGCTTTGGCAACATGTAAATATAATAAAAATGTAATCTTCCTCACAGTCAGCCACATTTTTATTTCAGAGGGGAAACCCTCCAGCATTCTTATTAAGATATTGTTCTCTGAAAATAGCATACAATATTCTATCATTTCCCATTTAGCTGTGTCAGTGGATGGCATCTGTCTGGGAATGAATGTGAAGCACTGTCATGTATCTGGTAAGGAGAAATACAAAGAGAAGGTCAAGGTCACTGTGTCAGGACACTGTTGGCTTCAGGGTTGGGTGGGACGGGGGGTAAGGCTCCATGTGGAATGTCAGGAGTTGGTAGAGCCACCCTTCATTACTGCCACATTCATTACTCCTCCCAGACACTCTTCCCTTATCCTCATCTTCTAGCACACCAGAGCATTTGTCCACATGCCTGGCACTGGCCATTCACATAGTTCTTGAGTTCCATGTAGGATCACTTACTGAAAAGAACCCTCCTATTAGAATCATATAGATCTAATTACAGTGCCTGATTCTGTCACTTCCTGTGTGATTTGTGCATCTTAAAGTTTGAGGCTCCTATAATTAGAGATAATAGTCCTCATCTAGAAGGATTAAATCAGATCATGTGCTTAAGGCACCTGATGCAGTAAGCAACACACAGGAGGGACTCAACAAGTGACTTGCGACAAACATCGATCACATAGACATTTTGTGATATATAATATTTTACTCATCAAAGAGTCACACATATCTTTCACAAACCTCCTCCAGCTTTTAAATAAGTTTCTCCATGAATGGCATTGTAACATAGAGGAAAAGCATTAGGCTTGAGAATTAAAAGGCAAACACAAAAGAATATACACTCTTCTAGTATACCTTGAAACCTTTACTGTACCTCTAGGAGTAGTAGTGTCCAGTGACCCATTTGCTCATTCTGAGACACTTCAGATTTTCTTTCTTTTCTTTTTTAAAACAGTGTTTATCTATGTCACTAGGCTGTCCTTGAATTAACTGGGTAGGCTAGGTGGGCCTCTAATTCATGATTCTGCATACACAATCTTATGTATCATATGCCTTAAGTCTTTGCTTTCTAAGGTGATAGAGGCATGAAATTAGGAATTACTGAGCACCTACGTATGTTGGGCAATAATTTTAGACATGGTGTGTGTGTGTGTGTGTGTGTGTGTGTGTGTGTGTGTGTATTCCTTCAAGGCTAGCATCTACCACTTTGAGCCACAGCTCCTTTCCTATATAGCCTTATTTCACTCTATTTTAAGAAGAAGGATTTGAGCTAATAGCATACTCGATGTGACATGGCCAGTTAACAGGATAAAGTCTGTCTAACTTCACAAGGACTATTAGACTCAACTCAGAGTCTCTGTTTAGACCTATACTTCACAGGAATCTGGGTGCTATGACTTACTGTGAGTGTGCTTTTGAGAAAAAGAGGGTTGGGGAAGAGGGGCAGAAGGATCTGAGCAAGAATGTCATGTATTGGTTGAACTTCAGTCAGAACCTGCGGTGAGCTCTGAGGTTCAAATTACTTTCACAGAATGGACTATACCTTGAAGCAAGGTCCTGGCATTTTCCATCAGCGGCTGGGTGCAAGGACGTGTTCTTAGCACTGCAGAGCAGTGATGCAGGACCTAGTTTTGCATCAGAGAATAAGAGGTTGGGGCTATATCTATACTGTCTGAGAATACTGTGTTAAGTTTAACAGTGTTTCTAGTTTAGCCAAGTGATTTTGTCTCTTTATCTTCAATTAAACGCCAAAAAGGCTGGAAGTAGAACTGTGGCTCAAGTGAATGAGTATTAACCTTAAGAAAAAAAAGCTCAGAGGGGCTGGGGATATAGCCTAGTGGCAAGAGTGCCTGCCTTGGATACACGAGGCCCTAGGTTCGATTCCCCAGCACCACATATACAGAAAACGGCCAGAAGCGGCGCTGTGGCTCAAGTGGCAGAGTGCTAGCCTTGAGCGGGAAGAAGCCAGGGACAGTGCTCAGGCCCTGAGTCCAAGGCCCAGGACTGGCCAAAAAAAAAAAAAAAAAAAGCTCAGAGACAGAACTCAAGTGAGTTCTAGTTCAGAACTGGTATACTATAGAATTTTTTTCTCTCTCTCTGCTCTCTGTCTCTCTCTGTCTCTGTCTCTCTCACACACCACATGCACACACACACACACACACACTCAAACACACACATACACACAAGGACTTGAGAGGATGGCTCAAGTGGTAAAGTGCTAGATACCAAACTGAGTTGAAATTCCAGTACCACTGAAAGACTGGTTGTGGCTTAAGACCTTTCAGCCTTCTGATAGTTGCCTACTGTTACTAGTGTTTCCCTTCAACCATGCTTCCATGCAAATGGGTGCTTCCCTTCTAATGCCATATCCCTTGCCTGGGTTTCCTTTGGCCCCTGAGTAGTTGCTGCTTTGACCTCATTCACACTGTACTGAGTTTCAACACAATTTCTCTTTCTCTAGGTGGTCTGTAATCCAACACATCACTCATCTTCTCACCCTCTGTCCCTGGCACTTAGGGGCCAACAATACATGCACCCAATAAAGATTTATTGATTGAATAAATGAATTGACTGTGTGTTACGTAATATTGGGGATACTAACTTCGCTGGGCCTTATTTTCTCCATCTGTAAAAGAAATTTTCTATAGTAGCTGAACTCCCAAGGTTATTTGAGGGACTTTATGCAGTGTATTTGTTATACTATATTATGAGGTTTTGTCTTGACATTGGAAAATGTATGTCCGCATTGAAAAATGTATCTTGGCAGTGAAATAGTCACTTTCAGATGTTTGATGACATTTTTAAGCTTTCTGTCATCCCCCATTTTCTTTTA
Organism: Perognathus longimembris pacificus; assembly: GCF_023159225.1. Lineage (NCBI taxonomy): Eukaryota > Metazoa > Chordata > Mammalia > Rodentia > Heteromyidae > Perognathus > Perognathus longimembris. Next base: position 21,020,072 of record NC_063163.1, on the reverse strand, counting down.
GATCCATACTGGAAGGCAGTATGTCTAATTTTCCCTTGAGAAAGAAGTCTCCTACAGGAAATGGTAATGTAGACAACGTTTCCTTTACTCAAAACACTTTAAAACCTGCTAGGTATAGTGGTGTATGCCTATAATTCCAGCCCTTGGGAGGCTGAGGGAGGAGGAGGATGGAAAATTTGAGACCAACCTGGGATGTATAGCCAGACCTTGTCTCAATGTATGTAAGAGGGACAGAAGTGGTTGGAGTGGGAGGGAAGGGGAGAGGGAAGGAGAGAGAGGGAGATGGAGAGGGAAGAAGTGAGGAACACAGAGAGATCTTTTAAAATCTAAGGAAAGAAAAATAAGAAACTGATCATAGTTCTTAAATATAGAGATGGAATATTGGAAAGCAACTATCAAATTTAATTATCATTGCTTAAGTTAAATCTAAGAAAAAGTAAGAATGTTTTTGTTCATGTAATTGTAATTTTAAGGTGTTTTTTTTTTTTAAAAACAAACACCAAAGCAGTAAAAATGACCTTATTTGAGGATGACTTATGATGCTTCTGGCTCCCATGAGGTCAAAGAACTAGGTTTCTTGATATCAAAGTGCATCCACCGACTACTATTTACTAGGAATAATAAAACTAGTCCTGTGTGTGTTTCTGAAGCAAATTTCCTATTGAGCAGAAGGGCCAGCTCTCCAAAGCCTGGCTGGGTTTATTCCAGGCTGGTGGCTGTGCATTCCTCGGAGCCAGATGGGGCCCTGTGAGCTACACTGGCAGTTTCAGTTGGCACCTGAGTAGTTTTATATGTTATCTTTGATGATGGGGTGTAGGATTTGTTCTTTCTTGCTGGTATATCCTGCTTTAAAACAGTACTGGGCTTGCCAGCAGGGATCAATCCAACATGTCTCTCAAGACTTTCAGGTTAATAAATCCACACTGAGCCCTGCTGTCCTGTGTCTCCTGACTTTCATGTTTCTGTTGCTAGATATGAAGAGTTCCACTCAGGGGACTGCACTGAAGCAACAAGGTTTCCATGAAATGAACAAAAGACGAGCTTTCTTGCAGGATAACAGCTGGATAAAGACACGTCCTGAAGAGGAAAAGTAAGTGTGGAGGGGGATGAATAGGGGTGGATGAGTAGAAAGAGGTATTCATTCTTTGGAAAACTAAGGACCACTAGACACCCATCTTTTTCTTCCAAAACACCTTTCTTCCTGGTCTGAGTTTTGGTAGGATTTATTATCAATTGGGTTTGTCAGATATTAAAAAATATCTCTACCTTATTATCCACATAGCACAAGAGAATATTACTGAGAAAAAGCATGGTTGTCACCATGTTTGTGGTGTGTGTGTGTGTGTGTGTGTGTGTGTGTGTGTGTGTGTGTGTGTATGTATGAACTAACGCTTGAACTTGGAGCCTTGAACTGTTACTTAGCTATTTCTGCTCAAGGCTAGTGCTCTACCACTTGAGTTACAGCTCCACTTCAGGCTTTTTGCTGGCTAGGTGGAGATAAGAGTTTCAAGGATATTTCTGCCCTGACTGCTTTTGAACCACAAACTCAGATCTCAGCCTCCAGAGTAGCCAGGATTACAGATGAGAGCCACCAATGGTCAGTTTATTTGTGTTTTCCTGATGAACTGAAAAGAAAACAGAACGTGTCAATTTCCCAAAAGACAATGTTCAATCCACAGGGAGGTTCCTGGTGTGCATTGATCTTGTCAGTTGAAGCAAACATGTAATACTACGCTTTCAGATTTACAAATATAATAACAATTTATTTAAATATCTACATACACAAGTAAAAATTCTAAACTTTTCAGTCATTTTAGTACCATCTAAATATTAGAAGGGAAAATGTGATGAACTTTGTATGGGGAAATGCTGGCAGTCAAGACTCATTGGTTTCAAACATAGCTTCTGCATGCTATTTATTTAAAAGTCTAAAAACAATGATCACAGACAGCCATATTCAAATATAGACTTAGAACAGATATTTGTCCTTCATAGATGCTTTCTTGTTATAAATTATTCATCTACCATACATACCTTTTCTAATATTTTATGTTTTTTTTTTTTTTTTGTTTTTTTTTGGCCAGTCCTGGGCCTTGGACTCAGGGCCTGAGCACTGTCCCTGGCTTCTTCCCGCTCAAGGCTAGCACTCTGCCACTTGAGCCACAGCGCCGCTTCTGGCCGTTTTCTGTATATGTGGTGCTGGGGAATCGAACCTAGGGCCTCGTGTATCCGAGGCAGGCACTCTTGCCACTAGGCTATATCCCCAGCCCTCTAATATTTTATGACGCATACAAATATATCATATATATGCATCATAAAAATCTATATACTGATGTTAGATGCATGGTATATGAAGTATCACTAAATCTCACAACAAACATACAAGGTAGGTGTTATATCCCAATTTTATAGGAGAGAAATCTGAGGCTCAGAAATGATGTAATTGTGCATTGACATACAGCTATTAAGTGATAGAGCTGAGACTTTAATATGACCATTGTCTTTCCTCTGTACCACTTTTTTTTTTGCCAGTCCTGGAGCTTGAACTCAGGGCCTGAGCACTGCCCCTGACTCCTTTTTGCTCAAGGCTAGTGTTCTACCACATGAGCCACAGAGCTTTTTCTGTTTATGTGGTACTGAGAAATCGAAGCCAGGGCTTCATGCATGCTAGGCAAGCACTCTACTGATAAGCCACATTCCCAGCCCTGCACCCCTCTTTTGCAATCAAGGATGATGTTACCCTCCAGGGGACATTTGGCAATGTTTGTAGATGTTTGTCATTTGTCAAAATTGGGGTGTGCCCCTGATATTTAATGAGTAGAGGCTCAAAAAGCTGTGGAAACATCCCATATTATACAGGATGGCCCAACAAGAACTCTTGTCAACCTCAGATGTTAATAAACTTGAAGTTAAGGCCCCCTACGTTACAGAAGACTTACTTTAAACTTTCTACAAACTGTCCAAATACATTTTATTTGAGGAACATACTTGTAACTGAGAAATCAAAATGCATATTAATTTCTGATACTGCCTTATTAGGGTGTATACAAATGCACAGCATGTAAAAACCCACTATTGGAATTAGCACCCTCATGATCTATGGTTCATGCACAAACAGTATTTCTGTCAGAGCTTAAGATGGCATTTCTATTTTTCTGCAAGATAATGCGTACATAAGACATTTTTTTTCATATTACATCCTGCATTTTATTCAGTTCCAGGTGACAAAAATAGTACCCTAGACTAGGACATCCATTTCAGTCAGCAGATGTGTCAAGCAACAAGATTTATCATAAAAAATATTGGATCTAGGTAACCACCCCCGTCTCCCAGGACGGCCCTCGCCCTACATGGTACTACCGTATAAAAATAGTGTCTCTTTACCACACAGAAGGACGAGCCTGCCTGAATGCTGGGAGGGGTGGGTCTCCATGGACTTCATGTACATAAGACATTTTAGGTCAGAACTATTTCTTCAGGATGACAAAGGTAGAGGCATGTCACGTTGCTCACAGCTGGTAGATACATTGGTTTGATGCTGGTTAAGCCTCCCTCCTGAGGACCAGGAAACTGGTTTAGATGGCAAGACAGCTGCTAAGGGAAGGGGAAACTGGCTGATGTTCTCTAATTCCCATCAGACCAGTTCTGGTCTGTGTGTTATGATTTGTATTCATGCACAACACACCGGGTGTCTGCTGCATCTTTATGAGTTTTTGGAGGGATACTGAGGAAGATAGAAAACATTCTTTGGGTAGATTGCTAGGATTGCTCCCATGTCAAGGTTCATGTTTCTTTTTCATTGTCTGCTCCAGTGTGGATAGCTTTTTTTTTTTTAACATGGCTCCAGAGTGTTGAGTAATGTGAGTAGAGCCAAACCATCAAGTATGTTGTGTTTCAGGTTTGGTTTGTTTGACATGAAGAAGGTTTTAAGTATTTACTCTTGGCTTTGGCTCAAGTCCAAAGGCTTCACTACATGTTTTGACATTTCCTAAAACTGCCTGTACCTTCAAGTTCACTGTCCAAAGGAAGATAGACATAGAGTTGGGTATAAAGTGCAGGATTGATTACAAGAAAAAGTAAAAAGGTTTGGAATACAAAGATCTGAGCCCTTGAGTCATGAGTGACAGCTGCTAACTTGTCTTTTAGAAAAGCCACAGAATCCTTCATCAGTTTCCTCTTCTGAGAAATGAAAGGGACATGGTTATTTTAAGTATGAAGCACAGTGATTTATCTATTCTCGTGATTCAAAACTACCATGCCTAAGAATGATCAATCCCTTTAACCTAGGTATAGGCACTTGTTCACCTACATTTTGTCAAGGAAAACAGTCAGATCCATCAAAATATCCAGACCTAATGGGCTTCATTGAATTTGAATATAATTCATAGAAAGCTTTTGTATTTGCCTTTCTGTAAGAAAAGAGCTCCTTTGCCAGGCGCTGATATCTCATGTCTGTAATCCTAGCTACTCAGGAGGCTGAGATCTGAGGACCACAGTTCAAAGCCAGCCTGGGCAGTAAAGTCTGTGAGACTCTTATCTCCAATTAACCACCAGAAAACTGGAAGTGGGGCTATTGCTCACATGGTAGATCACTAGCCTTGAGCTGAAGAGCTAAGGGCAGCACCCAGGCCCAGAGTTCAAGCCCCACTACCTAAAATAAAATAAAAGAGCTCCTCTAACACATAAAAATAGATGGCTTCATGTTCTCTCCTCTCACTAGAAAAGCAACAACAAAAACAAATGCTGGTCCTGGTTGAATCATGAGGAAACCTTAATGGGATAAATGATCATTTGTCTTGACAGATTTGTTTCTTTTCTCCATGCTTGCAAGTGGTGACTGGTTAAAATAGGTTCATCATTGTGTTCTTAGGCCTGAAGCAAAATGAATTCACCTGGACAGAAATTGTGCACCCTTCCTCTGTCTCTCTTATTGTGTGCTTCCCAAACATTGTGGTAGCTTTTGATGTAATATAATTTTGTTCTTTCTTTGCAGAGATGAAAATTATGGTCGGGTAGTACTCAGCCGGCATAACTCCCATGATGCTTTGGACAGGTAGGTATTTTAAACCAGCTACATCATTAGTGGGATAACAACACAAGGTGTTTTGAAAGACTTGCTCAAGCCTGGTATGTATTTGGGGCTAGACTTAGGCCTTCCCTGACATTCTTTTCTGGGCATGAGAAGCAGAATTTGGCATAGCATCAGGGTTCTTGTGGGGAAAACAGCTTGTCTAGCTCCCAGAACCATAGTTCAGAGGAGGAACAGAATCCTTGAGGCGGTCTTACTGGACTTTAGAGAAAGGAATCATACACTATAGAAATAGTAACCCCAGAGTTCACTTGCTGTATGTGATAACACGTTTCTTTTTGGAAACACGTGGGTTTGTGAAGAAATGCAGACTTATTTAGGCTCAGTGGTGAAAAGCCAAGCAAATGCAAATTAGGAAGAAAATTCAGACACAGCTAAAGATCACAGATGCCACTGATCTCAGATTGATCAGGTAATAGAGAATACCCCCGTGAACACATATCTGTAAATATATGCATACAATCAACCACACCTTTCAGAAGAAGCTAAAGATTTGTCAGTATTGAGCTCCATTCTGATCCAGTATCTAGTATTAGTCTGATCCTGATATGGATTTTTTAAAAAAAGATAAACAGACACCTTGAGTATGTTTATTTTCAAGTTTTTATCTGTGAATCTCAACCATTTCAAAACTTTTCATAGTTTTTGGCCTTTTCTAAAACTGCTTAAAATCCTCTACAGAAAGTAGCCTGTTTGTGCTCCGGATGCCAGCTCCAGTTTTGCGGACTCAACCTGTGTGCTCACCTGTGTCTTCACTGTTGTGAGGACTGACTGAGCCTCCTGTCTTTCAAGGCAGGCTGGTGAGCTGAGCAGGGGCTATTGCTCCCTCCATACTATTTACTTTTCCCTGAAACTTTAAAGAATACATACATTTATTTTGAAGTGTGGCAGTAGACACTGCACATCAGATTCTTAATGTGTGTAATATGAGTATAAGGCCTGCTGTGTTGTTGTTGTTGTTATTATTATTATTATTATTGCTGGTCCAGAGGCTCGGACTCTGGGCCTGCATGCTGTCCTGAGCTCCTTTTGCTCAAGGCTAGTGCTCTACCACTTGAGCCATAGTGCCACTTGAAGCTTTTTCTGTGGTTTAATTGGAGATAAGAGTCACAGTACTTTCCTGTCTGGGCTGACTTTGAACCACAATCCTCAGAGCTCAACTCTTGAGTAACTAGGATTACAGGCATGAACCACCAGTACCTGGTTTGCTGTGTTTATTTTATTCAATAAAATATATCACAACCAACATGAAGCAGTTCGTGCATTTATGGGAAAAGGTCCATAAACTTGAATATGAAAATTTACCATGATAAGGTGTAGCAGTACTATGGACATAGAGGGAGGGGAGATTATTTCTGTCTGAATAATGGAGCCTTCCAACAAGGAACTGGTCTGGGCACTGAAGTTTAAAGTTGTTTAAAGGATGAAGAAGGGTTTCCCAAGTGAGCAGGGGTGGGCTGGTAGGCCTGGAGCAGGAAAAGAGGAGCTTCCTTCCAGGAGAGGTGGCAATGTAAGCAAAGGGCTGACAAAAGCTGGGACTGAAATGATATATTCTCATCATCATGGCATCATAGTATCTGCAAACTAGGGAATATTACAGTGTGTATCCTTGTAGCAGTCATATAGCCTGGTCAGATAAGACCTGCAGCATACAGAGTGGCTTGAATGCTTACTAGAAGCCAGAGACTGTGTTTAGGGCCAAAACCAAGTCCTTGTTTCCATATAACCCACAGTTGAAGGTGAAGGAGAAGGAGAAAGACAATAGATGAACATAGATTGTGATACCTGCTAGGAAGGATAAAGCCAGACAAAGAGAGCTAAAGTGATGGTCTCTGTTTATGGAAGGTGATAGATGTCCTCTTGCACATACTTGCACTCACACAATACACAAGATGGAGAATCACACCAGTATTTAACTTTGAGGGCTCGCTAAACTGTAGAGCTGTGTAGGGTAACTTTTCCCTGGACATTTTTTTCTTTCGCTGACACTGTTCTCTCTCTCTCTCTCTCTCTCTCTCTCTCTCTCTCTCTCTCTCTCTCTCTCTCTCTCTCTCTCTCTCTCTCTCTCTCCCTCTCTCTCCCTCTCCCTCTCTCTCCCTCTCTCTGTTTAAAAATGTACTGATCTGTTTAATCTCCAAAGCTTAGGCCAAACTTCATCTCATCTATAATAAAGCTCCTTTGGTTCTTGCACTTGAAGGTCAGCTTTTTAAATTTATAACTATTTTGAATTTTACCTGAACTCTTTCATGACATTAACCACTTTCTTAGTTTGACTATGTGTGTCCAGCTTGTCTTTTTAGTTCTGTGTGGGCAATAGCTACAGATATTTAATTCTAGACTTCATCATAAGCATCAGCAGAATACTTTGTGTATTGCCTACTTCTAAACATATGTGCAATGAAAATGAATAGGCTGTATGGAATTTAAATTTAAATCAAGAGTCTAATCTTAATACAAAAGCTTTAATGTGTCAGCTTCAAATGATGGTTTGTGGAACTGCTACAGGAAAGAGTAGGGGAAATACTAGGGTTTCTTGGACAGTAGCATGGGTAGAAACTTTCTGAGTAAAGATCCAGAAGCATAGCAAATCAAAGGAAGACTTGATAGATGGGACTGCATCAAACTAAAAAGCTTATGCATGGCAAAGGACATAGCCAACAAGCTACAAAGACGGCTTACAGAAGGGGAGAGGATTTTTGCCAGCTATGCATCAGACAATGGCTTAATATCCAGAATATACAGAGAACTTTAAACAATAACCCAATTAGTAAATGAGTCTTCTCAGAGGAAGAAGCAAGAATGGCTGATAGGTGCATGAAGAAATGCTCAATTTCTCTGGCCACAAAGGAAATGAAAATCAAAACAGCTTTGAGATTCCATCTCACCCCAGTTGAAATGGCCATTATCAAGCAAGCAATAACAGGTTATATGCTGCCCAAAGGGAACTCTAACACACTGTTGGTAGGAATGTAAATGATTCCACAACACTGGGAATTTTTTTTTTTTTTTTTTTTTTTTTTTTTTTTTTTGGCCAGTCCTGGGCCTTGGACTCAGGGCCTGAGCACCATCCCTGGCTTCTTCCCGCTCAAGGCTAGCACTCTGCCACCTGAGCCACAGCGCCCCTTCTGGTCGTTTTCCATATATGTGGTGCTGGGGAATCGAACCCAGAGCTTCATGTGTAGGAGGCAAGCACTCTTGCCACTAGGCCATATCCCAAGCCCAACACTGGGAATTTTTGAGGTTCCTCAAAAATTAAACACAGAACTCACCTAGGATCCAGCAATTCCACTCCTGGGCATTTACCCAAAGGATTACAAACCAGACTACAGTAAAGCCATCAGCACAACCATTTATATTGCAGTCAAGGTATGGAATCAGCCTAGATGCCCCTTAATGGATGAATGGATCAAAAAATGTAGTATGTATACACAATGGAATTTTACTCATTCATTTGAAAGAATGGTATTGTACCATATGTAAAGAAATGGAAAGACATGGAAAAAAATTAAGTTAGACTCACAGACAAAGGATGCATGCTTTCCCTTATATGTGGAAGCTAGATGTAAACTATGAACTTATAAGTAAACGCATTGGGTGGTATGCAAGTGTATACACATGTATTAACTGAAATATAGTAGACTGAAGGGAGATCACAAATAGTGTAATTCTATAGAAAGGCAAAAACAAGGTTTAGCAAAATAAAATACTAAGAAGTGGGTATTGAAAGGGGTGAGATTGGGTCAAAGGGAAAAGGATAGATGGATGAAGAAGAGGGGGTAAATGCAGACAAGAATTCAATATAGAACCTACCAAATTAAGAAGAGCAAGGGAAGAGGTGGGTAGGCAAGGGATGGGTGAGAATGTGGAAAGGAGTGGCATTGATCAAGATATATTGTATTCATAAGCTTGTTAAATGGCAACTCCTTTGTACAACTACTTAAAGATTAAAAAAAAACCTTGACTAAAAAACAAACAAACAAACAAAATCCCCCACAAATGATGGTTTGATATGCAAAGCATCATGACATAATTCCTCAAAAAGCTTTCTTTGCTATATCATAGGGAGACACACACAAGGCATTAAATTGTTTTACTTTCCCTTGGACCAATTTGATCAAGATTTTTTTATTTTTTATTTTTGCCGGTCCTGGGGCTTGGACTCAGGGTCTGAGTACTGTCCCTGGCTTCTTGTTGCTCAAGACTAGCACTCTGTCACTTGAGCCACAGTGCCACTTCCGGCCATTTTCTATATATGTGGTGCTGGGGAATCAAACCCAGGGCTTCATGTATACAAGGGAAGCACTCTTGCCACTAGGGCATATTCCCAGCCCCTCAAGATTTTTTTAAACTGTTTCCATAACTATGATTCTTAATGTTGAAATTCTTATTTTTATATCTTTGTTCTCCTCATCTTTCCTGCTCATCTCTACAATTCTTTCTTCCTCTTCCAGCTCTCCCTGTCTTCTTACTCCCTCTCCCTCTCCTTCTCCATCTTTCTATTCCCTTTCCCTCCCCTTCTCCCTTGCCCTCGCCCTCTCCCTGTCCTTCTCCCTCCTCTACATTTATCCTTTCTCTCATCTCTCATGTTTTTCTTTGCATTTCTTCCTGGCTCTTCCTGTTTCCTTTTTTCCCCTCCCCCTTCCCTTCTTTCCTTCCACAGGGACTGATTGTCTTTCAATCTTGTCCATGGTGCTGAATGTTAATGTGGTTTTTTTTTCACCCATCATTTGGGTTTCTGGCCCTGCTAAAATTGCCAACAAAACGTGATGCTAACTCAGTGAATGAGTTTCTATTATGTAAAAATCTCCAATGCTGACAAGCATACACATTAGTTATTAACCATTTTACATGTTGTGCTGGTTGTGTTACAAATCCGTATTCTCAATTTGAATATGTTAACAATGTAGTTAAAATAACTGGAGCCAAGAAGAATCCTTGAGTAGCACTGGGAATTGGGCATGGCATAATTTATTCTATTCAAGTCACAACCATAGAAGATGAGGGTATTCAAATCCGCCTATCCTTGGTAACATGTACTTTCCTTTCTTTAGGTCAGAAATTTGCCAAATGTGATAGGTTTTATACACTGTATTATTATTAGTTATTGAATACTTTAAGACTATTTAAAATGTAATTTTAGTTATTATTAGGGTGTTGTACAGAGGAGTTCCTATTTCATACGTTGGGAAATGAGTGTGACAATTTTTGTTACAGGAAAATAACCGAGAGAGACGTGAGCAAAGTCGCCATTAGCCGATATAGATCCGATGACACTTTGGACAGGTGAGGTACTACTTTTGAACCACGAATGTGGAAGTCATATGCACTGTGCCTTCAGTATGTGTTAACATATGAAGTCCCATTTCTTATAAAGCTATGAGGTCTTTAACTCTTTATTAAAATAAACCTTTGATACTTACAAAGAGACTTCTCTGATGAGGAAATGAGAATGGCCAAGAGACATATGAAAAAATGCTCTACATCACTGGCCATAAAAGAAATGCAAATCAAAACAACATTGAGATTCCATCTTACCCCAGTAAGAATGTCATATATCAAGAAAACTAACAACAACAATTGTTGGAGGGGATGTGGCCAAAAGGGAACCCTACTTCATTGTTGGTGGGAATGTAAAATGGTTCAGCCACTCTGGCAAGCAGTATGGAGATTCCTCAAAAGGCTCAATATAGAACTCCCCTATGACCCAGCAGCCCCACTTTTGGGTATCTATCCAAAAGACCACAAACAAAATCACAGTAATGCCACCAGCACAACAATGTTCATCGCAGCACAATTTGTCATAGCGAGAATCTGGAACCAACCCAGATGCCCCTCAGTAGACGAATGGATCAGGAAAATGTGGTACATATACACAATGGAATTTTATGCCTCTATCAGAAAGAATGACATTGTCCCATTTGTAAGGAAATGGAAGGACTTGGAAAAAATTATACTAAGTGAAGTGAGCCAGACCCAAAGAAACATGGACTATATGGCCTCCCTTATTGGGAATAATTAGTACAGGTTTAGGCAAGTCATAGCAGAGCATCACAAGGCCCAATAGCTATACCCTTATGAACACATAAGATGATGCTAAGTGAAATGAACTCCATGTTATGGAAACAATTGTTATACCACAGTTGTAACTACTTTCAATGTCCCATGTGCATCTGTAGCTTCTATTATTGATGATGTTCTTGTATCACCTTCCTGTGGTTGTACCTACACTATCTCTGTAATCTATCTGAGTATATTGGAAACCATGTATACTGGTATTGGAAGTAGGAAATTGAAAGGGAATACCAAATTTGAGAGACACAGGGTAAAAAAAGACAAACAATTACAAAAGCAATACTTGCAAAACTGTTTGGTGTAAGTGAACTGAACACCTCCGGGGGGGGGGGAGGGAAAGGGGGAGGAGGGAGGGGGTATGAGGGACAAGGTAACAAACAGTACAAGAAATGTATCCAATGCCTAACATATGAAACTGTAACCTCTCTGTACATCAGTTTGATAATAAAAATTTGAGAAAAAAATAAACCTTTGAACCAGTGATAGTCTATCTCAAGGGAAAGCTAGCCTCATAGAATTGAATTATCTTGAAGATACCTTTCCTTCCTTAAAAAAACTTAGATGTTTGGAACTAGTAGCAGGAGTAAACTCCACCAATCACATTTCTCACCGAGGTTTGGTAGAGATTCTTGGTAAACATAATAACATGTTTAACAAGTTAGGCACACCCAAGGCTGGTGAAAATCAATCTCATTCCCAGTAACTCAAACTTTGGTGCTATTTGTACACCAAAATGATACCAAAGGGTTTTAGACAGATGTGTTGAAATGTATAGTATATATGAATCTTGATGCTTTCACTACATTAGTGCTGATTAATTCAGTAAGTATATGTACTTCTGCACCGTTCTTGGCTTTCAACTTAATTACTCTAATTGAAGAGAATCAGAGTTGGCATCTCTTTTAATGATTAGCCTTGTCAAAATTGAGCTTTTACGATTACATCTGCACAGCAGTGCATAAAGAGGAAGTAGAGAAGATATCTTTGTGCTTTCAACCTGCTGATACAGGTTTTCTGTCACACAATTAATTAAAGAAGGAAACAATATGATGATTAAATTAAGAAGGGTAGGGATGTGGAAGACGTAGGCTTTTGTAGAAGGTGTTTCTAAAAGTTCAAGTCAAGCTCCAGCCTTGAGATGTTAGAGTGAGCTAGAGCTCCTGGGCAAACTGATCAAGTTAACACCAGCCTTCACAGAAAATCAGAATGCTGAGGAACTTTTAAACTTTGCTGATGCCATGGTATTACTGTCCCTTAATCTTCACATTCTGATTTAATTAAGAGGTAGGTGGGATTGGCATTGTTAGCAAGCTCAGAAGTATTTGAATGTGCATCCAAGACTCAGAATCACAGCCCCAACTTAACTGGTGTATTTACACAGTCATTCCAAATAAATTAATGGTGAAAATAAATGTGAGAAAGTGAACACAAGGATAATAAAGACATCCTCTCAGCAGGAGTAAGACTTCTAAAATTCAAGCCATTTCAAAATTCCAGGCAGAAAAATATTTCAGGAGGAAAATGGTGAAATACAGCAGTGTGTCTGTCTGCCTGTGCATTTTAATAAGAATCTATTCATTTTTGATGAATGTAAGGGGAGTAATGGGTTATTTTGAAGAATTGTGTGTGCACTTAGAAAATGAAACTTAAGTAGTAGCATGAAGATGTGGTTAAATGACTAATTTGGAAATGCTATCTTAGGTGGCCCCCTGGTGTTTCTTTATGGAAGTGCAGTTTCTTTCATTTCTTTTGACTGTATTACTAATTGTGTTACATCCTGTCTCCCAGACCATCTCTTACTGAAACATCTTATTTCAAATAACAAGGCAGCTGAAACCCAATTTTTAAGAGAAATACACAGTTAGCCTCCTTCAGCAAAAAGAAATTGACAAATGTGTTAGAATAGTGATTTAGATGGAAGAGTGTGACATAAGCAAGGGAAAATGAAGGCAGATGTGTTACCTTATTATATGAGCTTTGGAGACAATCAGATGTGTGACACTGGGATCAAGTGAAAATATTTCAAGATAGACTACTTACTTCTGTGGCCAAGAAAAAGTCATTTGACTTCTCTTAGGCCCCATTTCTTCATTTGTAAAATAAAAATAAGTAACCCTATATAGTAAAAGTGCTCTGAAGAATAGTAAAAAATATCCATAAAATCCATCAGCAAGAAACTGTGTAGCTATTGCTATTATTTTATGCAGTTATCACACAAATTTACACTGTGAGATTTTTTACTAATGCCACTTAAGTTTACTATCAGAATTTTCCTTAAGTGCACTTAACTTTTAAGGTTTAAGATTTCTGATTACTTGAGATTTATTTGTGGCAATTATGGTCATTTTCTGAAATTTAAACATCTCAGAGGTTCAGAGGCCTCAGTTTGGGCAGGGATGTGGTCACAGTCTTTGGCCTGATGATCAGCTTAGATCTGATTTTCCTGCTCATGACTCTAGGGTTCTGTGTCAGTTGCTGCTTATATTGTAAAATGTCTATAAAGAATGCGGGAGTTCTGGAGAGGTACAACCAGTTATTCATCCTTCTTTTATGCACAGAAGAGAAAGAAGTTTATAATATTATGTACCATAAAGAGAAACTGCTTGGGATGCTAGTGGCTCATGTCTGTAATCCTAGCTTCTCAGGAGTCTGAAGTCTGAGGAGGAAGAGGAGGAGGAGAAGGAGCAGGAGGAGGAGGAGGAGGAGGAGGAGGAGGAGGAAGAGGAGGAGGAAACTATGTTTGTGGTTGACCCAGAAATTTAGTATGTCAGAGTTATCATTCGAAATTTCACTACACATGTTGAGGGTGAGATGTAGAAGCTGCATTTTAGCTTATGACAATAAAGTCATATTTCCCCTACGTGACTTTTTCCCCTGCAGAGGGAAAAAATTAGGATCCATCTTAGCAGAAATATTTATATAAGTGCTGTCGTAAAGTGGATAGTAAAGGCAAAAGTTGGGCTGGGGAAATGGCCTAGTGGCAAGAGTGCTTGCCTCATATACATGAAGCCCTGGGTTCAATTTCTCAGCACCACATATACAGAAAATGGCCAGAAGTGGCGCTGTGACTAAAGTGGCAGAGTGCTAGCCTTGAGCAAAAAGAAGTCAGGAACAGTGCTCAGGCCCTGAGTCCAAGCCCCAGGACTGGCAAAAAAAAAAAAAAAAAAAAAGAAAGAAAGAAAGAAAGAAAAAGAAAAGAAAGGCAAAAGTTTAAGAAAAGTAGAACTCTAGTACAGGGTCCACATGTAAGTCTTGCTGACGTTTAGTTTTCCTGAGCCTTACTTTGCTATATCCTAAGCTAAAAACAAGCAGACAAACAAACAAACAGACAAACAAAAACACACAGCCTGGCAGGTAGCCATTCCTCAGAGCCCCAGCGCTATGAGGAACTGTTCTATCTGGTGTGAGGTAGGGAAAGAAGGCAGGGATAGGAATGTTTTCAGGAGATATCATTGGTGTCATGAAATGACAACATTCCTAATTTGAGGGGCAGACAAACATGTTCTTTCTAGATCTATTTTTGTTAAAAAAAAAAAAAAAGACCTTATATCAGAGAGAGGGGTTAAACCTTCTGGTGGCATTTAAGGCCTGTAGTCAAAGGAAGACTAACTATTTTGAACTATCTCCCCGAATCTATGTGGTATAACATGATACAAGTTATTATTGCCTGACTCACCACAATCTCATGTAATTTGTTGGCAGGCCCTCAGGGACTGAGGCACTTCTGTATTTTTCATGCTTCTAGGCATTTTATGCTTATAGATACCAGAGCCTTGCTGGAAAAGGAATAAAGACCATGAAATATTATGTAGGAAGGCTTATGGTAGAAGTGGCACATAACATGTTTGCCCACATTCTTTACTTTAGAACTTAGTTAAGTGATTGCAATTGTAATCAGCCCATGTAGCCTTTCTGTGTGCTCAGAAGGAAAGGGTAATTACTTGGGTGAACACAAAATTGGCAGTGCCACAACATTTTGATTTAAGCATTTAAGTACTTCATTGATTTCTTTTACTGATATATGAAGCATTATCATTAACTAAGCAATGAAGAATATATGAGTAATGAATGGCGTCAGTGCTCAATGAGACAAAAAAGACAAGGGCCAAAAGCCATCATATACTTAATATTGGAAGTATTCAAAATAGCCTTGGGCTGGGATGTAACTCAGTGGCAAAGCGCTTGCCTTGCAAGTGCAACATCCTGGGTTCGATCCCCAGTACCAAAAAAGAAGAAAAGACAAAATAGTCTCATAAATCGTTTTTAATGTAAAATGTTCTCACATGTGACACTGAAAAATAGTTCTCTTACAAGAGAAGGCTTATGTTGTGAACCTATTCTATCATGAACAAGGACTAAAAGGAGATGAATAGTCTGTTTACCCAGACTTCTGTGTTATTTCTTTACAAAGGATCTCAGACAGAAATGATGCAGCTAAAATATATAAGTTCAATACCCTGGATAACCGATTAATCAATAGTCCTGGGCCTTGGACTCAGGGCCTGAGCACTGTCCCTGGCTTCTTTTGGCTCAAGGCTAGCACTCTGCCACCTGAGCCACAGCACCCCTTCTGGCCGTTTTCCATATATGTGGTGCTGGGGAATCGAACCGAGAGCTTCATGTGTAGGAGGCAAGCACTCTTGCCACTAGGCCATACTCCCAGCCCACATATAATCTTTTTGAAATGTTACTTATTGTCTACAGCCATACCACCCTGAACGCGCCAGATCTCATCTGAAATGTTACTTATTTACTTACAATTCCTCAATCTTATTATCTTTTTGTAAATTCTTACCATCCATCATTTTAACATAAACTTTCTGCAGATAAATCTTTACTCCTGCTCATGGCTAGAATATAATGTTGTCTGGCTTAAAAATATGGAGGTCCACTGTTTAAAGTCATAGTTCTTACCAGTTCCATTTGTGTGCAAAGTGTCCTGGTGGCAAGATGCAAAGTCAAATGTTATTTTCTGATTGAATCTAACAAATAAAAAATCATCAC
The DNA here is from genome assembly GCF_023159225.1 of Perognathus longimembris pacificus. Lineage (NCBI taxonomy): Eukaryota > Metazoa > Chordata > Mammalia > Rodentia > Heteromyidae > Perognathus > Perognathus longimembris. Next base: position 21,003,907 of record NC_063163.1, on the reverse strand, counting down.
ATCCCTGAATTATCTGAAAAAAAAATTTTATATGGAATCTACTATGGGATTTTTCTAAAAATCATGAAATTACCTAATCAAATTTACTTAAATGTGATGCTTCTTATCTTTCTCTCAAATAATATCTAGCTTCTCATAATAATAATTCTAAATTCATGGGCAAGTATGAATAGTTGCAAGTATTAATTAATTCTTCACTGTTTCTCATACTGTTTTCCCCCTCCCTCTTTTACTAGAACATTGTCCACATTGAAGCCACCAAAAACAGCCAAGTCGTACGTACTCTTTAATTTGATGTGTCTTTCTTTATACATATTCAAAAAAGAACCTTCTCCCTCCCCCAACCAGGGTTTACCATCCTCAGGTCAAGACAGTAGGAGAGGACATATTTAAAAAAATGGTCTGCAGAGGTTTATATATTTACTTCCTAGGATTCCACCAACAAAGTTTCCTGAATATCACTTACCATGCACCAAAAGTTAAGTTAATCCTATGTCTCCTTAAAAAAAAACAAAAACAAAGGAAAACCCAAACAAAACAAAAACACCTCTAACACAGTGTTTTTGCTTCTGTTCCTTTGGTATCCAACGCTTTCCTCTTCTACAATTCATTTTCCTTCCCAACTTCTCTTACATTTATAGCTTCTCCTTCAGAGCAGACTGAGTTGTGACATCACAATTCTGATAGCTGTCTATCAGGTGGGAAAAAAAAAATATTTCCCCTGTCCTGCGTTCTTGGCATTTGCCAGTAACCCCAATCAGGTAGATTTCACATCCATTTTTTTTTCTGGTCCCAGAGCTTGAACTCTGGCCCTGAGCACTGCCCTGGAGCTTTTGTACTCCAGGGTGGCCCTCTACCACTTGAACCACAGCTCCACTTCTGACTTTTTGTGGTTCATTGGAGATGAGAGTCTCAAGAACTTGCAAGCTCGGGCTGGCTTCGAATGAGGATCCCCAGAGCTCAGCTTTTTGAGTAGTTAGGATTTCAGGTGTCAGCCACTGGTGGCCGGCTTCAAATGTAATTTTTTGATGTGTATCTGGCTCAGTTTTTGAAGCCTAGCTAGGAAAAAATGGCAAGTAGAGACTTAAAATTGTGTGATTTAATTTTTTTTCTTAGACTCTTAACTTTCAAGGTAAACAATCACAATATAATTGTGCTAGCCACAATGTAACTCATGAGATTAAAGGATATGAGTTGTAGTGAGCCAGAATTAATTGGCCTGAATTTTAAATAGTTAACATTACTTGACGAATGGCTTCCACATTCACTTCTTTCAGTTTTTTGTTTGGTTTTGTTTTTGTTGCCAGTCTTGGGGCGTGGACTCAGGACCTGAGCACTGTCCCTGGCTTCTTTTTGCTCAAGGCTAGCACTCTACCACTTGAACCACAGAGCCACTCCCGGCTTTTTTCTATATATAAGGTGCTGAGGAATTGAACCCAGGGCTTCATGTATACAAGGCAAGCACTTTACCACTAGGCCATATTCCCAGCTCCTTCTTTCAGTTTTTAACTAGATATGAAATGAGAGTTTTCAAACTAGGTTAAGGAAGGAAGAACTATTTTGGGTTGTTGTTTTGCTGTCTCATAATGAAATCCTTTGTGGAGAGCGGAGATCAGAGGTGGTTGATAACACTTTTTTTTTAAGCTGGAGAATGTGATGTTTTGTTGTTCTTTCCTTTGAACAGACAACCTGGGAGCTTATTGGATGTGAACACCACCAATCGCTCGGCTTCTACGGCTGCTACGACCCCCGTGAAGAAGAAGAGGTCTGTTGGGCTCAGGGCGCCTCTTGCTTAAGAACTGCAAAGGATTCTCCTTTATCGTCTTGTATACCAAATTCTACTGAAAAGCTCGTACGCAACACACAGGAGCCTCCTCCTCTTCCCCTCCTCCATTACCCGCATGCTGCTGTCTTCAAGCCCCAGTCTCCTTCAAATACTCCGCTTACCCCAAGGCTAAAGATCTAGAGTTCAAGCCCTGTATGTACTTCCTGCGTGTGCAGTACTGGGATTTGAACGCAGGGACTTGCAGTTGCTAGATAGGCACTCTAGCACCCAAGTAAATGCACCCCCCTCTTGTCTGTAGGTAATTTTTTGGACACAAGCCCAGATGTTAAAGGACGGTCTGTCTCAGGCACCCTGTTTTATAGACTCTCCTACAAATATAGTCTTACCTGGAAGTAATGGCGGCCTGTGACAGCTCGGGAAACCAGCCCCATGCATCCCTTCTTCCTGGGCTTTGCGGGCTAGGAAGGCCCTACTTCCAAAGACAGATCCAGAGGTGGTCTCTGGGGACAGCTTCGTGCCTTTGCGTGCCTGGCACCTTCTCCAGCTTGTCCTGGGTGGCCTCTCACACGCAGCCTGGGTTGCGTCCATGCTTCTCCCGCTAGGCCTAGAGGAGGAGACCGCTGTGGGGGTGGGGAGTCCCCATGATGCCGCGGGAGAGGTTTTTTTCCTGTTGAAGAAAAACACAGTGCTCAGAGTCATGAGGCACCGGGCATGTCAGCACGCTTAATTAAGCCTTGGTGCTATAGCGGTTTCTTGTTTTCTTTGTATGACCGTAAGACCACAGCTGGAGTAGAGTAGGTGGTCAGCATTTGTTGCTGGATGGGCTGACTTTGCCATGGTACCATCTCTCCCTCATGATAAGGATGTCCTCTCTCTCTCTCTCTCTCTCTCTCTCTCTCTCTCTCTCTCACACACACACACACACACACACACACACACATACACACACATTTTAAAAGATGTCCATAGGTTGTGAACTTGGTTTAGATTTAATGTTTATAAAGATGAATTAATTGTGCAAAGAGGTTTCATTATGCTATTTACATACCTGCATTTAACATACTTAGATCAAATTCATCCCTGGCTACACTACTCTTTCTTAAACTTCCTCTCCTATTTTAGAAGTTTTTAGTAGGTTTTATTATCCAATTTTTAGACATATATAATATTCTTTCATTATATTCATCCTCCATCACTATCTTCCCCCCCCCCCAGCTCCAACTATGGCCCCCACCAGTGTCTCTTTTACATGAGGGTTCTCTTTTTAACTAAGTTTAAACCTGAGATTAGCTTTATTGTGACGTTCACTTATGTTTTTAGAATTCCTATCAGAGTTTTCTGTCATAAGTTAAAAAAAAACAACTATTTTGATTGAGCATAAGATTGTTATTTTAGCCAGGTGCCAGGTGGCTCATGCTTGTAGTCCTAGCTACTCAGGATGCTGCGATCTGAGGATTGTGGTTCAAAGCCAGCCTGGGCAGGAAAGTCCCCACAAGACTCTTATCTCCAATGAACCACTCAAAAAACCAGAAGTGAACCTGTGGCTCAAAGTGAAAGAGTGCTAGTCTTGAGCAAAAGAGCTAAGGGACAGTGCCCAGGCCCCAAGTTCAAGCCCCATGACCAGAAAAAAAAAGTTATTTCTATTATGAAATTGTTCAGGCAGAAAAATAGGGAGTGCAACAGGATACACATATGAACCTACTAGGCGGATTTACTTGTTTTTATTCTTTTCCAATTTCCTCAGATTTCTTTTTAAATAAAATGTCTACATTATTTAGTGATAAAGAAAATGAAAAAAATAATAAGTTTACTCTGGGGAGCCAATATATAGAGGGTAGTTACTTCCTATTTTATTTATGATATAATGGTCCTTGTCTTTTTGGCAGTCCAATTATTTCCAGCTTTTCCTGATAGAACCAAGCGATCAGCCTTTCCAGCACCCCGTTTGTAACTAATGTCCTTTCTTAACAGACAGTCCTGGTTCCCTCCACCCCCTCCGGGTTACAATGCCACCCCGAGTGCAGGAGCCAGCAGAAGGTAAGGGGAAAGTGTCACATTTAATTGCTATGCCACTAAATGGAAGAACATGTTAGGTCTTGACAACATATAATTGTTGAGCTTTGGAATAAATTGGAAGCAATTTTGTGAACTCTTCACTCTGAAGGAGACAGTGCACTGTGGGAGTGAGGTCAAGACTGAGCCTCTGTCCTTGCAAGGAAATCAAACAACCAGAGCCAAGTCACTCATTTGCAGTGTTTGCTTGACAGTACCACACAGGGAATGACTCCAACAATGGGAGTTTCTGGTCTCCCAGTTCTGGAGGCTGGAAGTGCAAGGTCAAGTTGTGTCCAGTATTGTCATGTCTGTGAGGCAGATTCTGTTCTATGCCCTTCCTGGCGGTGAGTGGATGGATATCTGGCACTCTGTGCCATTCTGTTCTCTGAACAAGCCCTTTCCCCATGCCAGTTTTCATCGCCATGTCATCTTCTGTCAGTGTGCATGTTTGAATCCAATTTTCTTTTTTAAGACCACCAGTCATATTGACTTTTGCTCCATTCTATCCCTGACAATGGCAGGGGGAGTCAGGTGCCCGTGGGGACTCCGGTGTCCTTTATAGAGGGACCCTGGGGCCCTCTGCTTCCAGGCTGCACTGAGTCTCAATGGCTGCAGGGGGCGTGTGTGGGACACAGTCCTTCTAAGCGACATGGAGTATTATTTAGTATTGTTGGGGGCAGGTATTTTAACTAAAATATTGTATTGTTGGGGGCAGGTATTTTAACTAAAATGTTGCTAAATATATAAATATACAGATCAAATTCTAGAACATGTGGGACAGTTACAATGTGGATTTGTTTTCTTTTCAAATGTTTTACTCTTAAACTTGTTCCCATAATATGAACTCCCAGTTTTGGGTCATATTTCCAGTTTCTGACTATTACTTAGGCATTTGTCTATGAGCAATACCTTTCTTGGAGCGACACAAGAGGAAAATGTGTCCTAAGGTTTCTATAGGTTACATTTTTTTTTCATGAACATTATAGGTCCATCCAATTTACGTGTGTGTGTGTGTGTGTGTGTGTGTGTGTGTGTGTGTGTGTGGTATTGGGATTTGATTTGAACTCAAAGTCCAAGTTCCTTTTCTTTCTCTCTTTTATCTTTTCTTTCCCTTCCTTCCTTCCTTCCTTCCTTCCTTCCTTCCTTCCTTCCTTCCTTCCTTCCTTTCTCTCCCCCCCCCTCTCTCTCTCTCTCTCTCTCTCTCTCTCTCTCGAGCATTTATCCCCCTCAAGCTTATTGCTGTACCACTTGAGCCCCAGCTCCACTTCTGGCTTTTAGGTGGTTAATTGGAGATAGTCTTATGGATTTTCCTGCCCAGGCTGGCCTCGGACCATGATCTCAGCCTCCTGAGTGATTAGGATTGCAGGTATGAGCCACCAGCACCCAGTTCAACTTCATTTTGATAGACAATCACAAGTGTTTATCTTGGAAATATTTACTTCCTTTTAAAATAACTTATCTTTATCTTTCACTCATTGGTCTGATATTAATACAAGCAATCATTTTAATAAGCCACTGGGTATGTAACTGTGTAAAAAGTATGCTAAGATTATTCATGAGCCAGCATCTCATACTTCTACTGCCTTTGAGCCTGTGGATAGCTGTTTGCCCAGAATGAGAGACTGGCTCTGTGCCCTTACAATTTGTGCATTGCAGGATGTGATTTTACATGGAAGATGAAATGAGTTACAATGCTCCTATTTTTTTTTTATTCCTGGCTCACATCCACAGCTAAGGAAAAGAGAAGATTGTTGGGCTTCATGATCAATTAGATCTCTATTCTCTTTTGAGTCACAGATTATTAATATAATAACTAAACTGAAAGACTTCTTTTTGAGCATTAGAGATACTGTCTTGCCAAGCTTTCAAGGGAAGGAGAAAATAATAGCAATACAGCAATGCCTTTGATTGTAAAGCACTTTTTCCTTGGATGAGCTCAAAGCACCGTGCCTGCTTCCCACCTTCATGCCAGTACAATCCCAAGGCTGATAAATAGCCTTTTTAAAAATTAAATCCTGAAAAATAGAAGCAATTATTAAGTGATGAAAGGGAATAAAGGCTTCAAAAAGAGATCCTCGCCTCCAGAGGAGTCCCATGAAAATGAAAATAGGTCAAAAAGAAATAAAAATGAGACTATGATTCTTACCACTAGATAATAGCCCAAGCTTATTTCTTTTATCTGTCATGAGAACCTGATCTCCTGCCTCCCTGCCTTCCCTCCTATTTATCCAAAGGAATTTCCCCTTAATCCCAGCATTCTGACCCTTTTCTGCTTGTTTTACAAGTATGTTTTCCCCACCTTATCTTTCTCTGAAACTTCATTTTCTTCTCTTTCATTTTTCATCAGCATTCATTAACAGTACCAGAGGGCTTCATTGTGACAATTCCTTAGATACACAGTGTTTTTTGAACATGTTCACCCCTCAATTATATTCTCTTAATCATTGTCTCTGAAATGTCATTTTCACCCATTTATTTTCTTTTTAGAACACTTGGAAAAATACCCAGACTTCTTTTTTCACTTCAGGAGTGAGTTTTCTTCCTGGCATTTTCTCTCCATGGTCCTTTTAAACCAAAGATCATTCCTTGCCTTGTTGGCTAATATATTTTGGAAGAAATTAAATGTGTTTAGAATGGTACAATTGACAGTTATTTTATGTTACTTTATATCTGAAAAAGTGCATAAAATGAACACAAATAATGACATTTTAAAAAAGAAATTAAACGTGTTGTTGGGACAACATGTAAACTTCACCTAAAGAATTTCAAGCAAACTTGCTATCAGCAGAACTCATGATATAATCTATCTATCTATTGACATATATGCTTGTGACTATATAAGTCTGTCTTTATGTATGTACCTATTTCTATATTTACATCAATAAGTATCCACTTAACAGAAGGCTTGAACTCTGGGGCTGGGCTCTGTCCCTGAGCTCTTCAGCTCAAGGCTAGTGCCCCACCACTTGAGCCACAGTGCCATTTCTAGTTTTCTGGTGGTTATTTGTAGTAAGAGTCTCATGGACTTGCCTGCCTGGGCTGGCTTTGAACCGTGATCCTCAGATCTCAACCTCCTGAGTAGTTAGGATTACAGGCATGAGCTACTGGCACCAGGTGATTTCTAAGGTTGCAAGTTTGGGTTATTGTGCTTTTGGTCCTTGGGCTATAAATGTTCTCTGCGAACAGAAATGGCCAACATAACCTCTCAAATTGTCCACATATGCCAATAAGATTGTATCTTTCTCTTTCCTTTCTTCTCTTTCTTTCTTTTATAATGTCTTCCTTTTTCTTTCTTTCTTTTATGCCAGTGCTGGGACTTGAATTCAGGTATTTCTCATAGTTCCTTGGCATTTTCACTAAAGGCTGGCCCTGTACCACTTGAACCCTGCTCTTATGGCTTTTTGGTGGTTAGAGATAAGAGTCTCTCAGTTTTGTCTCCTTGGTTCTCAGATCTCAGCCTCCCGAGTAGCTAGGATTACAGGTGTGAGTCAGCCATTCCTGGATTGATTTTTCTTTCATTTAAAGCCAGTGTTCCTTTTGTCTCTTTTCTACTCCTTCATCTTCTACCAACTACTGATGACCCTAAAGTCTCAAAGTTCCTCTTGCCCTCTCCTGCTGTTCTTCGCTCCTCTGCAGCAGTGTCTACACCAATCAGCAGCTATGTGTGTGCTCTCTACTCTCATTTATATACACTGCAGAACTCTGAGCCTACCTAACACTTTCAGAAGCACAGTAAGCTCAACACATTCATAGTGAACTCCAGAAGTCTTTATCCTAACCTGGTCTTTTATCTCGGGAAACACCTCTGCCCTCTAGCCACTTGATACTTTGAAGACCTGAACCTATTTTTGCTCACATTTTTCTCCTTAACCTCAAATTCTGTCAGTTGATCTCCGGAATGCTTCTTGAATCCATATGCTTCTTTCCAGTTCCATCATTTTCATCATCGCTTCCCTGGGTTACCAAGATAAATGCTGCCTAAATGCTGTCTTTCCCTACCCTGGTGCTCATACCTTACCTTCTCTAGTTGATGAAGTGATCTATACAAAAGAATAATTGGAACATGTAAATGTGCATAGCTAACACTGAGACTGATTTTTTTCAAATTTTTATTATCAAACTGATGTACAGAGAGGTTACAGTTTCATACGTTAGGCATTAGATACATTTCTTGTACTGTTTGTTACCTTGTCCCTCATACCCCCCCGAGACTGATTTTTTCATCATCTTACAATAAAGATCCAAGTCCTTAGCGTTGACTATTGGCACTTACATCCAGCCCTCATAAATTCCTCTTGCTCTTTGGTTCAGCTACTTACTGTGTTTTGTGTTTTATTTATTTATTTTTTTGCCAGCCTTGGGGCTTGAACTCAGGGCCTGCACAATGTCTCTGGCTTCTTTTTATGCTCAAGGCTAGTAGTACTCTACCACTTGAGCCACAGCTCCACTTCTGGCTTTTTCTATATATGTGGTGTTGAGCAATCGAACCCAGGGCTTCATGTATATGAGGCAAGCACTCTACTACTAGGCCATATTCCCAGACCACTGCTTACTCTGTTTTAAATGCAGTATTCTTGCACAGTCTATAGACCATGAATGCACAAATTCTCCATCTATGTGCAATGTTATCTTTTCTTCTATCCAGGAAACTTAAGTTCCTGTGACTATATTTGTTTTTAATTTGATTTCTCTTTAGAATTTCATTTCTAATAGATCTCTGTTCTCTCAGTCCGACACTAGCCTATACTTTCTTTGATTTGCATAAGTGCTACCTGTGTAAGGATTTTTTTTTTTAGCACCAATACTGGGGCTTGAACTCAGGGCCTGGGCTTTGTCCCTTAGCCTTTTCACTTAAAGCTTGAGCTCTACCACTTAAGGTACAACTCAAGGCTTTTTAAATAGGAGATAAGAGTCTCATGGATTTTCTTTCTGGGGCTCTCTTCCAATTGTAATCCTCAGATCTCAGCTTCCTAAATAGAACTACAGGAATGAGCCATCAGCACCCAGATATGTTTAAGGTTTTGATTAAGATTTAGAATGGTGGCAAAATATTGGACATGCCTAGACCACACTGCCAAAAATGGAATCTGAGACATCTCTGTAAGTTCTTTGGTCATTTCATTTGGTATTTCTCTACAGAAATATTGCTTTTTTGCTTAGAAGCCTCTTATTTCTGCCATCTTCTTTCATCTCCTCTTCCTCTCAAATTCTTGATAAATATAAATGCCAGGTTTTGTTCTTTCTTTGCTATGCCCTGCACAACAATCAAATATGATACATACTTATAATCAAACAAGAAGATACATTCACTCTTTGTGAGGCAGCCCAGACCAGTTTTCTTCCCCTGCTTCCCTGTCATTTCACTTCAACATTTGTTCTTATCCATACATAGAGCCTCAATCTGTGATTGACCTCCCTGTCTTCCTTAACTCCTCTTTATGCATTCATTATTGTAATGAGATTAGGGTGCTGAACACAGAAAAGATATCACCACTAGGTGGCAGTAGCTTGCCATGAGCATAATTTGGTTGGTGCTTTGACCAGTCAGTCACGTGCTAAGGGAGTCCACTCAGCATGAGGTTTCTCAAATACAACTGCAAGGAGCTGGGGACCTGCCGTCTAGATAGATAGGTAGGAGGATAAGGGCACTCTGGGAGGGCGAAGAATTAAAGGGAGCTCTCATGTGTAAGTTCATGTCACTCTTTAGCATGAAGTTGCTGCCCATGGAGAAGGTATTAAAGAATGAGTGGGGAACCTTCATGTATGTCAGTTGTCAGAGGAGGAGCTAGAAAACTGGACTACTGTTGTTACCTGGTGAATATAAAGTGAAATGAGAAGCAGGTAGGGTGGAGGTAGAGTGGGTGGATGGATCCTACCATCTAATACACTTAACTATCCCTTAAAGCCTGGCATGAACCCTACTTCCTCTACATAACTCCTGCAGCTCTTGAAGTGTGTGTGTGTGTGTGTGTGTGTGTGTGTGTGTGTGTGTGTGTGTGTGTGAGAGAGAGAGAGAGAGAGAGAGAGAGGAGACAGAGACAGAGAGAGATTCAGAGAGAGACAGAGAGAGAGACAGAGAGACATGCCTGAGTCTTGAACTCAAGGCCTGGGGCACTGTCCCTGAGCTTTCGTGCTCAGTTAGTGCTCTGCCACTTGTTTCACAGCTTAACTTCTGGCTTTTTGGTGGTTAATTGGAGATGGAGTCTCAGGGACTTTCCTGCCTGGACTGGCTTCCAACTGAGTTCTTCAGATAGTAGCCTCCTGAGTAGGTAGGATAATAGGCACAAGTGATGGGCCCAGCTCCATGAGGTTCTTTTTGTTCTATAGAACCAGAAACATTATTGTCTATGACTCTCATGTGACAACTGATAGTGCATCACCTTGAAACATCACTTATCCTTTATTCTTCAGTTAAATGTCATTATTTTTTCAACTTTTTAAATAACTTTAAGTGTTTGTACACAGGGGTTTTAATTCAACATGTCAGTGTATGAATACAATGCATCTTGATCAGTGTTACCCTTCTCATCATTCTTCCCATCTCTTCCAACCCCACCCGATCCCTTCAATTGGCATCAAGTTATAGGCCTTTGCAGGATTACATAAACATACAGCATGTTGTTGATATGTACATATCAATTCATTGATTTTAATATTCTAAGTATCCACAAAATAATGAATTTCTTTCAAGTTTTTATTCTATTTGTGTCTTTGTAGTTGGGCCTTATTTCTGTGGGCTGAAATACCTGTCTCTTTCCCTCTCTCCTTTCTACATACCCTCAGCCAAAAATATGTTGATCTCTGTCTACAGACTAAGAAAATACCTGTCTGGGTGCCTCCATGTAAATATGTATAAGACCCAATCCCTGCTTCAAGAGACTCAAAGTCTATTTTGAGTCAAGATTACTAAACATGGTAACTGGGCCTGCTGACAGTGTGGGTCTTAGAGGAATCATGACTGCAAAGGTGGGAACAGCCACAATGTATGGGTGTGTGTGTGTGCACGTGTGTAAAAAGGCAACTGAGGCTCAAAAGTCAGTGCTCAAGAAACACCTCAAAGGATGAGTTAGTGTGAGCCAGCCACAGGGCTAGAACACAACAAAGGTTGTAACACTGGAGAGCATTGGTGAGCATTAGTGTATGATTATAGGCGTGCACGAATGTATGTGTGAATGCATCTGTGTGTGTGTGTGTGTGTGTGTGTGTGTGTGTGTGTGTGTGTGTGTAGCAATGAGCTCTTTTTCTAAGGAGATTCTCTGCATTCATTACCAAGGAAGCCAATATTTCCCAAACTGATGTCTGTGGATACATGTCTGTTAGCATAAGACATTATGGGTAGCTATCCATTCTTTGTGGTAAGACTAAACAGCTTTTCAGAGTCTCCTGTTTCTATTTTGATAGTTAGTGCTGTGTTCTGCAATTTGCACTCTGACCACCTAGAGGCTGTGACACATATGTGAAAGTTTATATGTTGTTGATGTGGAAGATTACGGGAAGGTCAGAGCCAGCGATGGTTTCCCCTTCCCACTGGAAAAAGCGTCAGAAAGCCTGACACACAGCAATAAATCTGCCGTCAGTAGCGCATGCACTTATATTTCAAACTCTTAAACTCTTCCCCATTGTCTCCGAGCCCTTTCAGAGTAATAACATTTGCCAGACTCAAGCTAGTGATGAAGTGGACAATAGTGCCATTTAGGAGACATAAAATCTGGGAATTTCAGTCTAGAAAGTTGGTATTAAGCTGCTTTCTGTCTTCTGAACTCATTGGTAAAGCTTGGTAAATTCTAATGCTTCTAGCTCTGTATTTCGATGATTAGAAGTTTCTGTGATTAAAGGTCACTGTAGGCCCACTTGAGAAATTCACTCATTTAAGCAAACTGTTTAACAGACAGTGTAGCTGCCCATGAATGCCACCCAGAATATTGATTTAGGAAGGACAGTATAACCACTACTCATAAATCCTATTTGGTTTTTTTTTTAATCATTGTCAAGTACAGAGAAGAAAAGAAATAATATTGGATAAAATCTGATATTTCTTGCCTGTCACCATTATTTCTCATACTTACTTTTTAAAACCTCTTCTTTTTAAAAATATTCTTATTATCTTTAAGTAGTTGTACAAAGCAGTTGCTATTTGACAAAGCAGTTTATGAATATAGTGCATCTTGATAAGCCTCTTCTTTGTTAGTGGTTTTCACTTGCAGTTAGCTGACTGGTGCAGTTAGAGGAGAAAAAGAAATCCTGATTGAGAAGGGAAGTTGCTATGGCAACCTTGCACTATAGTTATATTTTTCTGTCTGTAACTATAAATGGTAAAATGTAACCTTTCTAATTATGCTTCAACATTTTTTAACTCTATTGGTACTGAATCCTCTATAAAATTTGATTCCTTGCTATACAAAAACAATAGATTTCAATTTTATCTCAATCCAAAAATATCTTTACATTAACTAGAGTTTTTTTTTAAATAAAAATTAAGGTGGTCTGGCACTCAATAAAATGTTAAAGTGACCCATTCTAAACATGCAAAAACGATTAAAATATTATCCTGAGATAAGGATTAGCTTTTTAAAAATGTTGTTTGATAGGTAGCCGTCACGGGGATGCAAATAAAAACTACAATGAGATTCCATCTCCCCTCAGTTGGTCAGAATGGTCATCATGAAGAAAGCAAGCAACAAATTGAGTTGGGGATTTAGGGAGTGTGGGGAAAATTCTTATTCATGACTGGTGAAAATGTGAGTTAGTCCAGCTACTGTGGGAATCAGTATGAATGTTCCTCAAAAAAATCAAATTTAGATCATGTGATCCTGCCAAACCATTCCTGGAAATTCACTTGAAGGAATCTATCTGCATACCCATGTTTACTGTAACAGTATTCACGATAGCCAGGTCAGGAAATCACCTCAATGCCAATGAACAGACGAATGAGAAAGAAAATGTTGCAACATACCCAATTTTCTGAGCCTTAGTGAAAAAAAATTAAATCATACCCCCAAGTTATATGTAAGCACGAAACCAAAGAATGTGGTTCTCACGTACCTGGTTCTAGCTCAGATTAAAATTTTATGTGTGGGAAACAAAAGCAAGATACAATAAAATGTGAAAAAGAAACATGTAAATAAATATGAGGAGGTAGAACCTAAATGTGTGCTACAGTAACAGAAATGCTCACAAAGTCAGATGGAACCCAAGTCTCAGAGCCAAAACATGTTGTATAGAAATACCAGAACAGAATGAAATGATCTTCCCAGTAGCTTGAGGAGTGACATCAACAGGCTTCCTTACTACAGCCATCGCTTTCAGCTCTGGCCTTTGTCATACAATCTGCAAGTTCATTTTAGTCCTCAGAACTCTTCCTTGCATTATAGCTACCAGTGTGGTGACTCCTATCCTGTGTGGGACTTGCAGGGGGGAGGGATTGCTGGGGGTCAAGCTTCAGCTTGGAATCTCAAAGAGCATTCAATGGGGATCATTCCAATAAATGTCCCTTGTTTCCTCCTCTTTATGAAACAGCTTCCTGCCCGGCTCTTGCATTTTAATCACCCAGCTCAGCTCATGTGGTGCTCCCTGGCAAGGCATGAATGACTTTTCTCACCCCCTCCTGCCAGCTCTATCAACACACACACACACACACACACACACACACACACACACACACACACACACACACTGTCATCTGTGACTAGCCTTGCAGAAATGCAATGAAAACTCTCCAGCTGAGTGAAGTCCTATTGATTCACACAACTCCTGGTCCAGCAAGGTAGAAACATTTAAGCATTTCTCATCTACATAGCCTTCCCAGCTCTTCTTGCCACTCAGTCATGACCTGACACCACCCCCCCTTTTCTTTCCTGAGCACTCCTCAAAAAAACAAACACTTCATAGTGCCTTCTGCTTCCAAAGCCACCATCAACCCGGGGAGCAAGCAGGGAGACACTGTGCCCTGCTTCTCCCATTGCCTGCCACCCATAACCTCAGCACCTCCTTCCTCACCATACCACCTGCCCGAGTGCATGGCATCACCAGCTACAGCCAGGACCTTTCTCACCACTCAGAGCAGCGCTATAGAGATGCTGGATGTAACCTTCACCTAGGCATCCCTACTCCCAACCTTCCATCCTGCCTCCTATCCACTGTTAGCAAAACCTCCTTATGCACCCCACTGAGTGCACCGTTCTTTGGGTGCTTCCAGTAAGGAAGAACCCCTCTCAGTGAGGGGTGCTTTTTCCTCAATCACACATATCACAAGGCCTTGTTTGGGGCTTGAAGGGGTCTTGTTAGTTCCCATTGCCATTTCCTGTCAATTTAAACTCCTTCCTCCCTAAATTTTCCGCAGCCCTTTGAAGCCAGGCCGGCAGGAGCTTCTCCTCCTCACACTGGCACCCTCTGAGGGTCTGTGAGTCATTCAACCTCATTTTTGGAGACTGGCAGCAGGCTTTCTGTCTTTCACAAGCACCTCTTGCCCTTGTTATTGTATGGGTAATATGAGTATCTGGATGGAAAGCCCTTTCCTACTCTGGCCTCTCACTTTCTTGACTTCCTCTCCAATACCTTCCTTCAACATCCAATATCCAACCCTTTACCCTACCGCAAGACACCATTCCAGGAATTCCTCAGCCCAGCCACAACAGCCTAGGGATCGTGCCATAGGCTTTTCCCACAATCCCTCTCTCCTCATTGCCTATTTCATGCATTCTTTTCTGTCTCCCTACTCCTCATTGCCAACACCTGCTCATTGTTCTCACTTTAATGTCTTTGATTCCTTTTGTATTGAGATAAAAAAGTAAATGAATGAGAACTTTCTCTACCTCAAATGGTTCCTATCGCTTTTGCTACAAGGAATGAACTCTATATGTGTACATCAAAGATCAAACACTCAGCTTAGGGCAGGTGGCTCATGCCTGTAATCCTACCTACTCGGGAGTCTGAGATTTGAGGATAATGGTTCAAAACTAGCCCAGGCAGGAAAATACGTGGGACTCTTATCTATAATTACCCACCAAAAAGCAAAGTGACTTTTGTGGTAGAGTGACAACCTTTAGCAAAAAGCAATAGGACAGTGCCCAGGCCCTGATTTTAATTCCCAGTAGGGGTAACAAGAAGCCCAAATACTCTACTTTGTGACTTGGCTCCCACCACTTCTCAAGGGTATCTGTCTAGTAATCCCCCCTTAATCCTGCATTCCTGACTCACTGGCTCATTCTTTGCATCACATCTATATGCAGTAATGATCTGCCTTAGGCCATCCAACTCCAGCCAGCTACCCATTGGTCTCTTCTCTCTTCATTGCAAAACTCCTACTTAAATCTTCCTAGTTTCTTGTCCTCCATTTTCTTCCATATCCATTCCTACAATGCCACCTCCTCAATATTATATCAAAATTGTTCTTATTAGAGTTACCAATGACCACCATACTGCCCACGTTATGCTCATTTCCCAGTCCTTGTTTAACTTGATCAACTGGTATCATTCATTGGGCAGGGCCAGTGACTTCCCTCTTTTGCTTGATTGGCTTTGAGGATACCACACCCTCCTATTTCTCATCTTCTCTCCGTGGCCACTCCTCCTCAGGTTCATTCACAGCTCCCTTCTATTCTTGATCTCCAAACAAACACTGGTATCTGAGGCCTCAGCACTTGGCATTCCCTCTCTATCTATGGCGACTGCCAGAGCAGCGAAAGGGAATCTTGATTGAGGGGGCGAGGATAAAAGAAAAAGAAAAGCCCAAGACGAAAGACAAAAGACAAAAGATGGGGTTCCGGAGGTCTGCAGCTCAAGACTGCAGCCCCGTTTATTTTTAACTTCCAGCTTATATGCACTTTAGGAACCAGGGACTAGCATAGGGTTACTAAAGTTCAAGAAAACAAGAAAGCCTTGAAGTCTGCAATAACAGGTGGCAGTAAAGACAAAATAAGGTTGAATAGTTCACATAAACCAGACTGCTGTCTTTTAAGTAAGCCATATCCTTGTACATTTCTTGAGGTAACAACATAACCAGAGGTCAGGATGAACTTTGCTGTTGGCTCCCTACAGGTGACTTCCATGATGATTTTATCCCTTTCAAGTGTCAAATATCATCTCTAAGTACAACAATATCTAGATGTTCTTCCTGCAGGAACAACAAGGTGCCTGCTGTCAGGTCCTGCATGTCTCTGTTCAGATTCCCCTTCCCAAGAGGCCTTCCAGGCCACCCCAAATAAAACAGTGTGCCTGTCCTTCACTCTATCTCCTTCCTCTGTTTTACTTTTCTACATGGACCCTTTTCCTCTAACATATACTAATTTTCATATTGAAAGCCTTTTGAGAGCCAAGGACATTTTCTATCTGATAGAATACCACACATAGAAAGCTACCAAAGAGTGTAGGATAAAAAGCATGATCTCATTGAGTCCTGATAATCCCCCAACAATCCTATTACAGAATTATGATAGATGAAGCAATGGAATCAGAGGAACCCACCATCCTCCAGCCGCCGATTCATGCAGCCTGACCCAGTGTGTTCAGAGAAGCCAGGACAAGCTATGGACTTTACATTTCAGGGCTGTCTTTTTACTAGGTACAAATCCCCTGGGTGCCAGTGGCTGCTCAGGAGGCTGAGATCAGCACATCACAGTTCAAAGTCAGCCTGGGCAGAAACATCCCCATGAGACTTTTGTCTCAAATTAACCACTCAAAAAACCAGAAAGTGCTGTGGCACAAAGTGGTAGAGCACTAGTGTTGAGAAAAAGAGCTTAGAGACAGTGCCCAAGATTGAGTTCAAGTTCCACAGCTGACAACAAACAAACAGAAAAAAAAACCCACTGGAGTAGCAGTAGAAGGTGAAGCATGAGGGGTAGGTAGATGTCAAGCCTTTGGAAAGAGCTGCTCCTTCTAAAATGTGCATGTAACTGCCCATCTCTATTCCTCCATCACTAAATTAAAGTAACTCAGAGAGTACATGGTGCTTTATTGGAAAGTTTCAGCTAAAGATGTATTTTATACTTTGTTACCATTAAAATAGCCTGTGTGACAATATTTATCAGATTTGGCTAAAAGGGTCAAACCAACTTCACCTTGAGGTCTGTGAAATTTAAAGCCTTCTTGCTGTTTCCATAGCAGCCTGCTCACTGACATAATTCCTAAAGAAGCTTATACATTAATGCTCAAGAACCATTTACTATGCTCATGTGCAGCCAACTGAAAATGCCATGCCTTGGGCTTAACGTCCTAGCAAATACTAAGCTATTTAAAGAAATTCATCGTTCAAGTGCGGGGTTCCAATTTGATGGAATGAACCTTTCAAATACCACATTGTAACTGTTTGACTTCTTGGATGTTGTGCTCCTTGGCTTCGGCACTGTTGTGCCTCTCACAGATGGGGATTGTGGACTGGAAGAGCCATGCTCAGGTAGCAGTAGATGCATTTGGTGATCAGATCCCACGTCCCACCATAGTTCCATGGTAAAATGAATTGCTGTTTTTCTGTTTTGCAGGGACTCCGCTGTTCACCCCCCAATACCTCCGAAACCCACTTCTCCTGTTTCTTCTCCTAACCAATTGAGACAGGATACTAGGTAAGACCTGTGGAATTTCTTGTCAAAATGAAGTTCCAGGGAAATAAGGAGAAATGGATTATGACCTGCTTTGTGCAAAGCAGGGATATGTTTTGTGTGCACATTCACCCATGAAACACTCACAGGACTTCACTTCATTTGTCAACTCTTGCTTTTGAATACTGTTTCTTATGGAAGAAAAACAATATTTGTGTTCAGGAAGTGTCCATCACATGAGTTTCATAATCCTGAATCATTCTGCAAGATGTACATTCCACATTCCATTATTATTATTACTATGAGATTAAGAAATGGTATCTCAGTGAAGAATGAATACATTGGATATGCTTGACTGCCTGCCTTTGGTTCTTTTGTATTTTTGCTTTTTTGATGGTGATTTTTTTGACACCATGTAAGACACAATTATCAAGCTATTCTTCAACAACTGTTCTTTAGGGAGAGGGTAACCAGTTAGGAAGTACTGCCCAACAAGCAGGACTATAGCCATCAAGCTGAGGAAAACTAGGTCTAAACTTCTATTCAGTAAAACTTCACAGAATCTTTAAAATTTTGTCCTTAGGATGAGAGCATAATTTTTTAATGAGTCAAGAGAATATTTCATCACTGAACTAATTAATAATATAGATTAGACTTATAACTTTTCATTTGCACAATGGTTATAATTATCTCATAAAATAACTTCTTAAGCTTTTATCTTACCTGATTTATCTTCTTGTAGTACTGAGCAATGAAATCATAACTTGAATGAGAGTCTTTAAAGAGCTAAGATAAATTGGCTTTCTACCCCCTAAATTTTAATCTTAAACTAGTAGCACTTGAGCAATGAGCTTGTTTAGATTCAAAAGAAGCTAAGTTTCACAGGAATTGGTCTCATCCAGTTCTGTCTTCTACCAATGATCTGAAAAATAAAATTAGGACAACTTGCATGTATTTTCAAGCCTGATTACTTTAATCACAGCAAGATGATTTTAATGAAAGAATATGAAAGGGAACGTGGTTTTTTTATGTAATTAACACATGTCCTCAGGAGAACAAAAACTAGTTGAATATAACTTCTTGAGAAAAAGCAAAAGTGGATAAGTAGGTCACCCATGTTCTAAGAAAGAGAACAGAGAAAAAAATCATATCACAAATTGACCAAGAGATATTATATTCATAAACTGCTTTGTTAAATGGCAATTCCTTTGTACAACTACTTAATGATAATAATAATAAAAGTTTTAAAAAAGTGTAACAGAACTTTGTATAATTGAACACCCTGTTCATTATGGCCATTCTTTTTTTTTTTTTTTTTTTTTTTTTCTCAAATTTTTATTTTCAAACTGACGTACAGAGAGGTTACAGTATCATACGTTGGGCGTTGGATACATTTCTTGTACTGTTTGTTGCCTTGTCCCTCATGCCCCCCTCCCTCCCCCCTTCCCTCCCCCCCGCCCAGTTGTTCAGTTCACTTACACCAAACAGTTTTGCAAGTATTGCTTTTGTAGTTATTTCTCTTTTTTTACCCCGTGTCTCTCGAATTTGGTATTCCCTTTGAATTTCCTACTTCCAATACCAGTAAACACGGTTTCCAATATACTCAGATAAGATTACAGAGATAGTGTAGGTACAAACATAGGAAGGTGATACAAAACATCATCAATAATAGAAACTACACATTCACATAGGACGTTGAAAGTAGTTATAACTGTGATATATCACTTGTTTCCATATCATGGAGTTCATTTCACTTAGCATCATCTTATGTGTTCCTAAGGGTATAGCTATTGGGCCTTGTGATGCTCTGCTATGGCTTGCCTAAACCTGTACTAATTATTCCCAATAAGGGAGGCCATAGAGTCCATGTTTCTTTGGGTCTGGCTCACTTCACTTAGTATAACTTTTTCCAAGTCCTTCCATTTCCTTACAAATGGAACAATGTCATTCTTTCTGATAGAGGCATAAAATTCCATTGTGTAAATGTACCACATTTTCCTGATCCATTCATCTATGGAGGGGCATCTGGGTTGGTTCCAGCTTCTCGCTATGACAAATTGTGCTGCGATGAACATTGTTGTGCTGGTGGCATTACTGTGATTTTGTTTGTGGTCTTTTGGATAGATACCCAACAGTGGGGCTGCTGGGTCATAGGGGAGTTCTATATTGAGCCTTCTGAGGAATCTCCATACTGCTTGCCAGAGTGGCTGAACCAGTTTACATTCCCACCAACAATGAAGTAGGGTTCCCTTTTGGCCACATCCCCTCCAACAATTGTTATTATTAGTTTTCTTGATATATGACATTCTTGCTGGGGTGAGATGGAATCTCAATGTTGTTTTGATTTGCATTTCCTTTATGGCATTATGGCCATTCTTAATGTGTAGATGTTTTAGCAATATAGATGTATTACCTTATCTGACAAATACATTGCTTGATGGTATTCAGATGGGATAAGTCTTTAAGGAAAACGTCATCCCTATGATACATAATAACAAAAAAGTTATTGTTTTAAAATACTGCATGATTATTTAAGTTATTATTTTATTATATATTTACAAATACATGTTTTATTATTTTATTATCATAATACTATTATTTAATAGTTAAGTATGAAAATATTCTCAGGAAACAAATAATGAACATAAACATATGTAGAACAGGTGTTTCTATATGTATCTTATGACTTAAAAAGTACAGGAAAAGAAGATAAAATGTTTAAATTAGCATATTATACTCCAGACTTTCAATAGGAGATAGTTGAATGCTAGCTAAGCCAAAGACCAAAAGTAAAGTTTGTATGTCAAGTAGTGGTATTGTTCTAAAGCATGTTCAAAATTTTCAATATAAATGTCTCCTAATAAATTTAAATTTAACGAAGAAGTGTCTTTTTTATCTCACATGTTACCTTTAATAATTTAGGCAGATTCGTCAACCTAAAACAGAAACCAACAGACCGGCTGAAAGAAAGATAAGGTACAATGACCCCTGTGAACACAATTACAATTGTAGAGATGATAGGGAGGTTTTGTAGGACAAAGCATTTTAAGAGTACAAAGTAATAGCAAAATAGAAATTAGTTTTAGCTGTCTTTAATGTAGTGGGTAATAAAAATTTTCAGAGCTACTTAAATTATTTTTCTTTTTATTTCTATCCTAAGCCTTACATTAAAAAAAAAAAAGCCAAACTTGGAGGAATGAACCTAGTTACAGAATAAGATCAAGCTCCTAGAAAGAGGGAAAGGCTTGTTCACCTCATATGCCCACCACTTGCCCCAGTGTGAGGTCACACTGTGAGTATGTAGTCATGAATAGAAGGACATAATCATTTATATGAACTTGTGCTGCATAAGCTTTGCCCCGAGATGGCTCTAGATCTCCAGCTCTTCCCGCAGCATCAGGACAGGTTCCCGCATGGTGCTGATTCTCCTGAGGTGATGGCATTTCCTAAACGTCTGTTTTCCTCAAAACAGTACAGATACACACCTGCTGTCGGCGCTTCCTGTCTGGGTCAGCATCTGTCCTGCTTATATTTTACTTACTGTTCTTTCTCCTTCATTTGAGGGAAAATACTATGTTTGGAAGTATTTTCAATGTCATTGTAAAGGCTTCTCAACAGGATAAATGTTTTTGACTGAAAAGTTTTCCAAGTTCAGAAGAGAGTCCCAGTTTGAAACACCCAAGTGTCTGAAGTGAATCATTTCATTCTTCCCTAGAAATGTATTATACAATGCTTAGCATTTCTCAGACTGCTTCTCTTATGTCACATGAGGTCATACTTAATCTATGAGAGAAAATCATAAAATTGTCTTTGCAGTGGGGATGTATCAGAACCTTCAGCCTTTGTGTGTCTTCTGAATCACCAAAAGTAGATGACATTTTCCAACTCATTTGACAACAAATTCCTTTCTTCATGTAACCTTACTAACCATCGATGAGACACAAGTCTTTTTTTTTTTTTTTTTTTTTGCCAGTCCTGGGCCTTGGACTCAGGGCCTGAGCACTGTCCCTGGCTTCTTTTTTGCTCAAGGCTAGCACTCTACCACTTGAGCCACAGTACCAATTCTGGCCGTTTTCTATATATGTGGTGCTAGGGAATTGAACCCAGGGCTTCATGTATACGAGGCGAGCACTCTTGCCACTAGGCCATATTCCCAGCCCTGAGACACAAGTCTTAATTACAGATAAATCTAAGAAGATTTTCCTTGTTATTCCTTGTTATTTTCTTATAGAGATCAATATGGATTCGTTGTTCCTTTGAGATGCCTGGTAAATATAGTTTCATCCCATCTGAGGGATTCATTAATTGTCTGGCATTCATTCCTCAATGCTCCTTGGATCTAGCTGATAAACTCCTAAGGTCCTTCCCACTCATATCTCTGTTGATGTGTACAGCTAGTTCATTGTATTTCCTCCTTCCCTTCCTTTCTTGTGAATTAACATTATTAATATTTACAAATTTAATGTGTTTTACTGTGCTGTTTCACATATACAGATAAGGTACTTCAATTGTATTATTTTCATTTCTTTTTAAAGTGCAGAACTTGGTAGTCACCAATATTTTAGAAGAAAAACATAGTTACTTCAGTGGGTGCTAGATGGTAGAGCCAATACCAAGACAGAATGATGAAGAACGCATAGGGTGTGGGCAGCGAATGTTTGTGGAGGTGGGAGATGGCCTGTCTGTGTGGGCTTTGAGCTTGTATGATAGGGCCATCTTGTTATTTTCCTGAAGTTCTTATTACTTGAGTTAACATTTGGACTATCACTTTCTTTACTAGTAGTAGATGAAAACTTTCAGCTCTTTCAGTCCTGGCTCCCCTGACCTTGATCTTTCTTTTGCATTGCTTGAAGGAGTCAGGATCTGGACAACATTGTCAAGGTGGCTGCTTCACTTCAGAAAGCTGATAAGGGGTGAGGTCTCTCTCAAGCTTGATCTTTTTTTTTTTTTTCTCTTTGTGTTTCATCCTAGCAAGTATCTTTAAAAATCAAAATATGAGCCAAACGCTCATGATGCTTACTACATATAATTTAAGAGGAAAAAGTATGCCTATCTTTAAGTACTCTCTAATAATGGGTACATTCTTCAGCTTCCTCTTCCAGTGACTTTCCTCCTCCCGGTGACATCAGCTGTCCAACCTTATTCCAAGTTTCCAGCTCCAAATTTGTGTTGCTGGCCTAAATCTTCATCTCTGTTCATGCCTTCATTGAGGATGTTCAATTTTCTTCCCAAAGTGCTATGTCCTGACTCCTTTGTTTTCTGCAGGCTCACCTATCTGGAATCATTAAAACTTGGCTTGTTTTTAGTATTGCTGGAGATGGGATGCTAGGTATCATACATGTGAGACCAGTGCTCTGTCACTGAACTACATCCACAGCCCCTACACTCATTCTGATCATATATCATGCCCTCTGTGGAGTGACTCCTTAGTGAGCTGTGACTTTTGCCTCTTTTGGCAATTAAACCACATTGTTCATACCTCACACCTAATCGTGTCGGCCTTTGTCCCACGCTATTGGTGTAAAGGCACTGTCTTCCCTATTGTCTCACTGATGTTCAGTGCAGATATTTTTGCCTGATCACCAAATGTAGTTGCACTGTCTGGTATTCTACTGACTTAAAGGAGGTATTTCTATAACAGGCTAAGGTAAAATCATGAGGAGCAATGAGAAAATCCTGGGTATAAATATTCCATTGCTTATATCCAAAACCTGAAACTTTTTCATTGTTTAATATAATTTAATGATTGTAAGAATGTTACTAGAGGCTGCAGTCATCATCAGAAGAGAAGAAAACAGAAGAGGGCCATTTGGCTTTTCTGTGCAAATTTGTAAGCTAAGAGGAGCCATGAATCAGGACCTCTCAAAGTACCCAGGGTGTTTCATTCCCATTTTTCTCTTTCATTTAAATTTCTTGGTCTCTGATTCTATTCATTTACTTTTGTTTGAGGGAATGTTTTATTTTCAATGGGGAATGGACAATTTTTTTGGCAGGTGATTGGGATGTTTGAGGGGGAGATAAGTGAGTGATACTGAAGGGAATTATTTGTAGTTCTGCATAAATCAAACAAAAGCAACAAGAATAGCAGTTCCAATTCCCATTCTCAATCCACAATATCCAAATCTCACAGCCACAGATAATGTAGGATGGGCTGTCAAACAGGGACAGAGATAGCTTTATTTATCTGTGCTGTTCTTTGTGGAAGAAGGCATTGCTGCTATCTGATTAGGAACATTTAATTTGTTACAAATACAATGGTGAAAGTTAATATCCCAAGCTTTCATCAATTTACAGCCATTTTGAAAAGCTTAGGTACTTTATTCAGAACATAGTCTCCATTTGCTTTAATTTACCACAGAGTGTATTTTCATGATTTGTGCTAATTTTCTTGTCACAGACACAGGCCACCCCAGATCCTGAGAATCTTATTCTGTGATTCTCATGCCCATCAGAAAGGCCTGGCACTGAATTTACAGGATTCTTGGGTTTGTTCTTTCCCCCTGGATGCAGCCCCACTATTAGTAGATTGAATTTTAACCAATACGACTGGAGCTGTGGTTCAAGTGGTAAAGTACATTCCTGGCAAATGTGAAGCCCTGAGTTCACACCCCAGTACCACCCAAACCAACTAACCAAACAATGGAGAACCATATTAGGCCACTAGTGTTTGTCCCCACAATGATAGACCATTAGCCTTTTTTTTTTTTAATGAGGACGTTAGGATAGCAACTTAAAAAATATGTTATCATTTATTCTGAACTTGCTATTCTGCCCTTGAATATGTACAATTACATGCGAGGATTAATCTGTGTGGTTTCAGTTAATTAACACTTATTCAGGCTAAGAAGCCTACCCTCACAGCTATTCTGACACTAGCATTATGCCAGCTCTTCATTATGCCAGCCATCTTCACCCTGCATAAGTGGTTCAGCCACTTCATCTCACTAAGCTTGATACAGTGTCTTGATGTCTCTACATTCAATTAAAAATATGGGAAGCTTGTCTTAAATGTACAGTTTATTATCGACAAGGTCCTATTTATTATGTTGGCCACAATCAATGACTTGCCAGGCATCATGCCATGTGCTCTATATGCATGAACTTGCCAATTCTTTTCTTGGATAATAACTAAGATGAGCACTCTCATTTTACAGATGGAGAAATTGAGTCCACACAACAAAGACAACTCACCTAGAGCCAAGGCAACTGACCAATGAGAAGTGGTGTCCCCTAGATTGGGATGGATCTAAGTTTCCTGATTTAGGACTTGGAAGCTTGGATGTATAACTGCTGAGTTTCTGGGTTTTAAGGCTTTCTGGTCGACACCAGAGATGACTCAGCTCAGGAACATTCATTGAGAGAGCTCTGAAACTATGTGATTCTAGAGAAGCAAGAGGAAAGAACTGAGATTTGTGAATGGAAAAACTAAATAAGGCGGGCAGGAAAAATGGAGATGTGGTGGGAGGAAGAGAAAAGAAAGGAAGACACTGTAGGCAGCAAACTGAAGGAAGCAGCCAAGAGTCTTGGGGAACACGTCACTCCCCTGGGTGTCTATGTGGGGAAGAGAGCTGAATCCATTAGTTTAAGAGAAATTCCCCTACCCAGAAGCTTAGCTTAAATAGATTTACTCCAAAACAAACAGCCAAACAGTGTTTTGTGTTCCCAGATATGGAAATGGGCTAGCAAATTTAGCTGACCTGGAATAAGGTGGTAGTAGAATTCAAGAAAGAAGCCAGATTTACAGACGAGCCAATGTCTTCCAGTTTCTATTTTCTATGCAAGGACATTGTTCAAAGATTGAATCTGTAATCAATCAATGTATCCTCTAGGTGTTGATTCAACTAAAAATGTGTATTAAGCAGGGTATCAGTCGCTCTGTAATCCTAGCTACTCAGGAAGCTGAGGTATACAATATCATAGTTTGAGACCAACCAAGGCAGAAAAGTTTGCAAGGCTCCATCTGCAAAATGACTAGTAAAAAGAAGGGCTGGAGGCATGGCTTAAGTGGTAGAGTGCCACTCTAGCAAGTGTGAGGCCCTGAGTTTCAGGATCACAAAAAATATATTTTAAGAATCTATTTAAAGACACTATATTAAAGACCGAAGAAGATGGGATGTAAAATGCAGTCCTAAATTTTAGGTGATGTGTATAAGTGGGACAACAAAACATTACATTTGACAAATATGTAATTTCTATAATACAAAGTATAGTGAATAGACGTTTTATAAGGGATATAAACTTTCCCTGCCCCCTCTATGCTACATGTTTTCCAGACGTAGGAAGTCATCAACTGGAGGGCCAGGAAAGGCTTCTTCAGAGTGTTTGAGGATTACCTTGATGGTTACATAGGATTTGCAAAGGAAGTCAAAGTAGGATGTGCTAGATTTCAGAGCACCTCTTCCAGGGTGAGCTGTGTGTGTGGACTCTGGGACAATCTTTACTAACATGAGATTATTTTCTTTCAAAAGTGAAGAACTGGATAATCTCATCAAAATGAACAAAAGCTTGAATAGGTAAGAGTTTAAAATGTCTATTATTATCATCTTACTACTGAACTCTGTATTATGTAATAGCTTTTCTGTCATAGAACATGAGGATATATATGCCAACTTAGTCAAAAATATCTTACTAATCTTGGGGGGTGTAGGAGGGAAGCTTGTAGAAATAATCATTGCACATTATTGTGAATGTTTATTGAAATCTAAAGATACAAAAATGTCTGATTTTCATACTCTATTAAGGTAGTTACATATAAATAACCATTGTTCTTGAAATATTATTACTCTAATATATACACAGAATTTTGTTTGGTTATTGAATACTTCATTTTAAAACCCACTGAAATCTTAGGAAACATTATGTCCTAATTTTGAACCACTTATAATTGCAAAAGTTAAAATATGCTAAGAACTGTGAATAATGGCAGCAGAGAGGATGTTATAATTTTGACGATCTCCTGTGTACTTTGCGAATACTCTTACTACTAATAGACTTTGCATACTAACAAGCTATCTAGCTGGGACTAAGTAGGAGGAAAATTTTTAAATGTCAAGTGAATTAATCTGAGTCTCATGAGATATAGTTTTCATATCCTGTTTTGACAATAATGTTTAGCAGGACTGGTTACTGACAAGTCACTTAAATCTGCAATTACTGCACATTTCTGGTGCTGGTAGATCGTACCTGTCATCCAAGCTACTCAGGAGGCTAAGATCTGAAAATGGTGGTTGAAAGCTAGTCTGGATAGGAAAGTCCATGAAACTCTTACCTCGGATTAACCAGCAAAAAGTCAGAAGTGGAGGCATGGCTCAGGTGGTAGAATGCCAGCCTTGAGTAGAACAAGTCACATATATTTAGAATGAAATTTTTTGTTTTTAGAACTTTGGCTTTTCTTTCTCAGTTTCTATTTACTGCTCTAGATGTAAAAGTAATCTGTTTATATGACATCTGCTATTATTACTGATGAAAATTGTAATCAATGTACTTAAAGAAATCAAGGCCTCGATGGGCTCTTCAGAGCAAGTCCAAAGGCAGAACAAACAGCAAAAAGGTAAGTGCATCTGAAAATTGTCTTACTCCTTCAGCCATTAGCTGGGCAGTACTGCATTCTTTCCCACTCAAAAGCATTAGCACTTGTGGATGGTCAAGTACTCTCGGCATTGTACATTTAGTTTTGACATAATTGCCTGGAAAGATGTCTACCCTCCCATTCAATAAGAGTAAACGAGCAATTCATGGAAAATGTTTATTGTATCTGACCTTTGAAAAGACCATACAATTTCATTTCAATATGCACTTTTATTGGATTTTTTTCTGTGTTTACAGAGCCCAAAGTCTTGAAAGTCTCATTTATGTGAATACCAGGCTAGACAAAGACTGCGAAGGGTAAGATTCACTTGACACATCACTTTGCTTCAGCCCAAGACTATGCACTACTGTTTTCTGGGGGAGACCTCTTCTTCAGGGCCAAGTTTAGACTGGCTGGTGTAACGGGCTCTGAGCCAAGGTCAGGAGAGCCAGGGGGACCACAGTGCTGGCCCTGTCACCAACATCATTCTCAGTGGCTAGCTAAGCTGTTTCTTTATTCCAAAAAATGAAGGGTATGACCTTGGCAATCAAACCCCTTTATATATATATAAAAAAGAGAGAAACATAACTTGTTGTTAAGGGTAGTGGACAATAGACTTGTTTATGAACTAAATATATTGCTTCTTAGACACTTCCGTCTGTTAACATAGCTACTCACACCACTGAACAGAACACAGAAGACATTTGGCAGTTGGAATTGTGTAATATGTATTTCTTGTATACATCTCTACCTTGCAATCAATAGCCATGTTATTATTATTTTTATTATAAAATGGGTTAGTTACTATTAACTGAAATAGTAGAGATAGACAGATATAAAAATACTTGAAACTGACTTTTCATTACTGATAATATTTTTCATATTGATAAAACCAAACTCTTGACAATTTCATTAAAAACAATTCCCAGAAGAGTCAAGAATGGTGAAGGGTTAGGATTTATGAGCTGTCTACTATTTTTCCCCCTGGACTGGCTGCTTTCTTTGTCTTTGGTTAGTTATTATATTTATCTTCCTAACATGGTGATTACTTTTATTGTCACAGCTATTTAAAAAATCATTTATTGATGCCAATCTGTGCCCAGAATGCTATTCTAGCTTTCCAAGTCTATCTTGGCACATCTGTTCTCAACTTAATAATGCCTATATGATAAAAAGTATTGGCAATCAAATGCAGGATGCTAGCTAGTTAAAACCATGATATTACAATGTAAACGTGCCAAGTACTGCAGATGATTTTTTAAAGAAGGTAGCAAGCATTCAATTCTTTTTATGTAGTTATGTGTATTTTACATATATTTAGAAACAGTTTGGAAAGCTCCATCAATGTGTTGGAAAATAGGAAAAATCAGATAAATGCCACAACTGAATCTCTCTCTCTTTCTCTCTCTTCCCCTGCTCATCACTGTTATAAAGAAAAAAAAGCTTTGGAAGTCTTAATAAAGTTAATACAAGGACTGATGAAAAGGACAAAGGGTAAGTAAACCTTCAGGTTAGCTCCTTGCCCTTCATTAAATAGGAATATTCGGCTTTCTTTTTCTCTCTTTCTCTCCCTTCCTTCCTTCCTTCCTTCCTTCCTTCCTTCCTTCCTTCCTTCCTTCCTTCCTTCCTTCCTTCCTTCCTTCCTTCCTTCCTTCCTTCCTTTCTTCCTGCCTTCCTTCCTTCCTGTCTTCCTTCCTTCCTTTCTTTTGCCACAGCACTGTTAAAGATCCTTCAAGTTAATGGACGCTTTCCCCAAAGAACCATATATTTGAAATATAGAGAAGTTGGTACAGGAAAACTATCTAGATAATATCTTTTTCTTAAAAATTCAAACATGAATAATCAGTAACAAGCCAGAAGTAGAGCTGTAGATCACGTGATAGATTACCAGCCTTGAGTGAAAAAAATTAAGAGACAGTGCTAGGCGCGCACGCGCACACACACACACACACACACACACACACACACACACACCCCACACATACCAATTATACTCCCTATACATGGTCTAAAACAATTGTTCTACTAGCACTTTCTAGGCTATGAGAAAACTGAAAGAAATTGACATTGTGAGAATATTTAGGGACTTTGGTTTGTTTCCCAAAGGCAGAGGTTCTAAGGAGGTAGAGATTTTAATTCTTAATGTAAGGGAAACAGTTAATGCCTGTTATCTACTTACCAAAAAGAATTTGCTTTCCAAACAATTGTAGCAGCTATGTTTGAAGTGTATATATATTTAAAAAAAACATTTGTTAAGAAGAAAAAAATTTCAGACACAAACCATTTTTAATGTGAATTAGAAATATACGAAATATAATTGCAAAGTGAGAGGACTGTTGGGAAACATCTATAAGTGACTTTACAAGTCTATAAGTGACTGGTTTAAATCAATCACTACTTTGGAAATATGTAAAGATAAGAATAATTATTTTGGGGCTGGTAATATGGCCTAGTGGCAAGAGTGCTTGCCTCATATACATGAAGCCCTGGGTTCGATTCCTCAACACCACATATATAGAAAAAGCCAGAAGTGGCGCTGTGGCTCAATTGGTAGAGTGCTAGTCTTGAGCAAAAAGAAACCAGGGACAGTGTTCAGGCCCTGAGTTCAAGCCCCAAAACTGGCAAAAAACAAAAACAAAAACAAAAGTTAAAAAAAAACCACCAGAATAATTATTTCAAAGGTCTTTGGGATCATTTGGTTCTAAAGACATCTGATATCATATTTAGGACTTTTTTTTTTTTTTTTTTTTTTGCCAGTCCTGGAGTTTGAAATCAGGGCCTGTGCACTGTCTGGCTTCTTTTTGCTGAAAGCTAGCACTCTACCACTGGAGCCACAGTGCCACTTCTGGCTTCTTCTATATCTGTGGTGCTGAGGAATCGAACCCAGGGCTTCATGTATATGAGGCAAGCACTCTACCACTAGTCCGTATTCCCAGCCCTAACATTCTTTTTTTAGGTAGATATCAGAGAAAATTGTCTATAATCTGCCTGACTTCTAAAATTTTTATGTTTTTTCCCCCCAAGAAGCCAAGATCTTGAATCTGTTGTCAAAGTGGATGCCAGGACTGCTAAGACCAGCAGAAGGTGAGAACTGCATGTTTCTGAATATAGAGTATTCCTCCTCGATTTGTTGGTGATCTTCACAGTAGTATCCAGGGCATTACATCCTTGAGTTGGTCTCCCCTTTTCTATGTCTCACTCATTTCTGGCCTACAGATATTCACGTATAGCTTAGTAAACTCCTAGAGTTTAACTTATATATTGTTGTTAGGCAATTTTTATCCTAAAGTCAATTTAATATCAGTCAAATAATTTTCTCCAATAAAATAGAGACTATGTAGGATGCATCTAATAGTAGGAGAATATTTTGAAACCTATGTGAACTTTTTTTTAAAAGAGGTGAAGACCTTGATGATATTATCAAATCATTCCTAATGGAAATGGAAATACCACTGGGTAAATTTTTAAAAATTTAATTGTTACTATAAGCTGATTTACAGAGGGGTTACTGTTACATAAATCAGGTACATTTCTTTTGAAACAATATCACCCCTTCCCTCCCATCTCTACTCACATAGTGTCCAGTGAGTACCATTGCTTAATTTGTTCACCCTCTGTTCCTCTACTTCTGTGCCTTCTCTTACATTTGAGTAAGTCTTAATAATATCCTTAATTCTGAGTTTTGTAAGTGATTATAAGAAGATGAAATTTGGTCTTTTAGCTTCATAATCTTAGTTTATTAGCACAAGGGTGGACAGTTACCACGCCTTCTTATCCCCCAGAAAACTACATTTTTTTTTCCTGTAATTGTGTTAATATTTGTAAGTGAGTTGCCTTTTCTCCAAGATTTTGGGTGTTTGATTTAAATTTAGGACAAGTTATTGAGTTGAATTTCCTTGTCTAAGGAACATAGTCAATAGCATTTTCAAAGAAAGTGTCCAAAATGTCAAAGATAGCTATGAGAGGAAGAAAGCACAAGCCTTGATTAAGGCTGGCATAAGTCACCTTGTCTAAGGGTGGAGTCTCAGCAGGCAGCTGAGATGTGGGCAGATGTTTGTGGAGGGGGCTTAGAAGGAGACCATATTGCCTCTTGTATGGAATTACATTGACATGGCAGCAATTCCCAATTCTTTACCACTCCTTTTGCCTCCTTGGGTGTCACTCAGCTTATGTGGCCTTGGGTGTCACTCAGTGAAT
This sequence comes from Perognathus longimembris pacificus, assembly GCF_023159225.1. Classification (NCBI taxonomy): domain Eukaryota; kingdom Metazoa; phylum Chordata; class Mammalia; order Rodentia; family Heteromyidae; genus Perognathus; species Perognathus longimembris. Next base: position 20,972,769 of record NC_063163.1, on the reverse strand, counting down.
TTTATTGAAGTGCCATGTGTCCCCTTCCCTGCCACTACAAATGAATTATTTATTGTCCTTTTGTATGTGGTAGATTTGTATTGCTTTATATTATTTACCACGACTTTATAATGAGGCAAATTACTATAACGACGATTTGGGCTCAAGGAATATTTGAGTTTATATGAAGGCATGCTTTCTTCTTATCATTATTTTTAATATTGTAAGTTATTATTAATTTTTTCTTATTTTCAAACAAGATAGCCAATTACAAGTAAAAAATTATAGTTTGCACTCAGTGTGACACTTCAGGTGTGACAATTCAGCTAACGTTATTTTCATGTTTTGGGTGTTCTAACAAGATGTATGTTAGAGAAAGGTTGATTTTGTACAGAAGATTAGTCTCTGGTTAACAAACAACCTTAAATAGTTGTCAGCTCAAGATATAAGAGAAGAACTTTCATTTGCACTTGAAACTTCAAATATTTACATTGCCATGGAGAACTTGGATATTTACCACTTCTTAATTTTGTCATTTCATTATTCTTTTTATTAGTGCTTTAATTAATGCTAAAACCTCATTTCCTTAGTCATAGAAAACAAGACCTCACAGGCTTATAAAAGTGAACTCTGAAACAAATAAAAACAGCAAGCGATAAGGCATTTAAAACTCTCATCTTCCTTTGTCAAACATTTAAAAACACATTAGAGGGCTGGGGATATGGCCTAGTGGCAAGAGAGCTTGCCTGGTATACATGAGGCACTGGGTTCGATTCCCCAGCACCACATACACAGAAAATGGCCAGAAGTGGCGCTGTGGCTCTAGTGGCAGAGTGCTAGCCTTGAGCAAAAGGAAGCCAGGGACAGTGCTCAGGCCCTGAGTTCAAGGCCCAGGACTGGCCAAAAAAAACCACAAAACACATTAGAATTCTGATCACTTGTATTCAGGACAGTAGATTGAGATTTGAGCCAAAACCATTCTTTCTCCAAACACATTGAAGGAGTTCTATATGAGCGGTGCAGAGAGGTCTCTTCCAGGATATTATTTGTTGGTTCTAAAAGCTGTCACCAGTGCCTGTAGGCCCTGTTGGCAGAGCAAGGGCTCAGCTAGCTGTTGTGCTGCTCTGAGCTGTCAAACATGGTTGGTACACAATAACCCTATGAACTAGAAGCCTAAGCAGTCTTAGGAACAGGCTGAGGACAAAGTATGAGTCCTATTGGCTACTGGGTGATTCTGGGTGGTAACCTGAAACTCTCAATGTCTACAGGGAGTCTGAAAGACCTGGGTGCAAATTGTAGTTCTTGCTAACTGTGTGTCTGACCCTGTTTACTATTTTGTTGAAGAAGGATCATAATACCCTCAGGCTTGGCACATGCTACCCACAGGTCATCACAAGGATAACGATTCAAGTGCACAAAATTTTAGTTTACCTTGACTTCCAGGAAAACCTATGCTCTCCAATTTATAATTTATAAATTATATATTTATAATTGTGACATTGTTATTTTTTTGTTTTGTTTTTTGCCCATCCTGGGGCTCAAACTCTGGGCTTGGATGCTGTCCCTGAGCTCTTTTTGCTCAAAGCTAGTGTTCTATCAGTTGAGCCACAGCACCACTTCTGGCTTTTTCTGTGGTTAACTGGGGATAAGAGTCTCAGAGACTTTCCTGGCCAGTTTGGCTTCAAACTGCAATCCTCAGATCTCAGTCTCCTGAATAGCAAGGGTTATAGGCATGAACAACTGGCTCCTGGCTTATTGTCTTATGTATTTGAGTGTACACCTGTGAGTGCATGCACAGAAATGCTTTTATGTGTACATGCATGTGCATACATGTCTAAGTGTGTATGTGCTCACATCTGGATGTGTATGTGAGTGTACTTGTGTGTGTGAGGTGCCCATGCATAATTGAGTATGTAAGTGCTGCTTTGTGTTTGATATATATGTGTAGGAATATGTGTAGGTTTGTATGTACATGAGGACATATGTGCATGGATGTGTGGGAGCATACATGTAATGTGTATTAGTTATATTTGTATGAATGAACTTTCCCAAGAAAGTTTTTCAAAATAGTATCTCTTTTCCTACACATAATGAAGTTCTATAGCACTTTTAAAAATAATATCAGGTCATGTTTCTTTCCTTATTATAAGCATCGGTGTTTTTCCACCTCAGATACAAAAACATTCTAATGTTTGGTGATTTTCCCAAGAAAATTTCACCACACCAACTTCCCTTATTCTATGTCTTCTTGAGGCTTCTGCATGTGCTGTTCCTTCCTCATGGGAAGCTCTCTCTCTGTGATGTCACCTTTTCAACAGGTTGTTTATGACTCATGAATAAAATTAAGTCACAACCCCTTCTTTGTCCTCAGTCCAGAGGCACCAAGTACTATTTTTGCTTAAATTTGCAGTGTATATTGCAGGCTAATCCTGGGCATGTACTCCTGCCATCTGTCCCCGCATGTGAGGCCTGTACTCCACTGGGATTTCCAATTTGGGGATTGAAAGAATGTAGAAGTACTAAGAATATATACACTGTGAGGTGACTCTTCACATAGGAAAACTCAGCATTACCTTAGATAGGTTACCACATTAATTACCTCACTTTAACTTACTGACTGTATGAACTAAGAAATGTAAAGCACCTTCTAGGGCTGGGATGTAGGTCTGTGGCAAAGTGCTTGCCTAGCAGGTGCCAATGTCCTGGGTTCTATCCCAAAAACACAAAAAAGAAGAGACCACAAAATTTTACAGTTAAGGAACCTTATCTGTGGTATGCCTCAATTAATGTTTAAAGAAGCCAAGATCTTGATAATCATATAACGAAAGCATATTCCACAACCAATACCAATGTTAATGTCAATGCTTAATATTCTTTTATTTATTTGAACACTTAAACCTGTAAATACGAACCTGAAAATTTTTTCTGAGTTCTTGCTATTCAAATTCTCTATACTTCATTTAGACAAAACTCCAGGGATACTCTGGAGTAGCAGCTGGGTTGTCTCTATGGGGTTGATTATTCCATTATTTATATGGCAAGCCCTTGCATTTTTGTTACTTGTAGCCTGAGTATCATGTCCTTAGACATCTGGATCTGAGCAAAAAAACCTGTATCAACATCTGGTTGCCTCCAAATATCTGTAGCTTTGATGTTTATAGATGAAATCTCCGTGGCTTTTTTGATACGTTCTTGGTCAGGTTGCAAGTGTGGAGAAAGTGTAAATATCCCCTTTTGTGGAGGCTCCTTTTTCCATGTGGCCTCCTCTGTAGTTCAGAGAAAGACTTGCTGGTGTTGTGTATGTGGAAAACCACATGCAGATGCTACAGGGTAATGGCAAGACACTGGGCTGTTTGCAGTGGTGGTGTGGAATGTTACATTACAGTCAGTATGTTTCACATAAGCCCTGAAGATTCGAATCTTCCCATTGATTGTCACCCAATCAGTTAGGATATGTTGTCCTCCTCCTCCTCCTCCTCCTCCTCCTCCTCCTCCTCCTCCTCCTCCTCCTCCTCCTCCCCCTCCTCCCCCTCCTCCTCCTCCCCCTCCTCCCCCTCCTCCCCCTCCCCCTCCTCCCCCTCCTCCTCCTCCCCCTCCTCCCTCTCCTCCCCCTCCCCCTCCTCCCCCTCCTCCCCCTCCCCCTCCTCCCCCTCCTCCCCCTCCTCCCCCTCCTCCCTCTCCCCCTCCCCCTCCCCCTCCCCCTCCTCCTCCTCCTCCTCCTCTTCTTCTCCTTCTCCTTCTTCTTCTTCTTTTTTTTTTCCCAGTCCTGGCGCTTAGACTCAGGGCCTGAGCAATGTCCCTGGCTTCTTTTTGCTCAAGGCTAGCACTCTATCACTTGAGCAACAGCTCCACTTCTGGCTTTTTCTATATATGTGGTGCTGGGGAATTGAACCCAGGGCTTCATGCATATGAAGTGAGCACTATTACCACCAGGCCATATTCCCAGCCGGACATGTTGTTCTAAGGATATTAGGGAATCAGATTTCATACTATGGACTGAGTGTGTGTGTGTGTGTGTGTGTGTGTGTGTGTGTGGTGTTACTGAGGAATGAACTTGGAGTCTCATATTTGCTGGGCATATACTCTGCCACTTGAGCTACCCCTCTGGCTGCCCCTCCCCATGTCATGGAATTTATCAAACATGAATTTATATAAATGTACTTTTGAGAGAAAACTTACCAAGAAGATATGGATTCTCCAAAGTTGGTTTTAAAGTTCTACATGTGTTGGAATATACCTTCTGGAACATTTCACAAGACACACACATACACACACACATACACACACATATATACATGACACATACATATATATGTGTGTGTATATGTATACACATGTACACATATATATATTTAATTATTTGTACATCTGGCAAAGGCTACCAGCTTACCATTAAAGGCATCAAATTAGAGCAAAAATTGTTCATGGCCAATGATTCCAAGATTATAGTATTGGGATAAATTTCAGAGATATGTAAATTTCTATGTACTTTCACAGTCACCTTTAACAATCTGGACAATCTGCTCAAAAGTAAATAGAAACAACCAAGAGTAAGGATTGTGTCTTTTCTCTCTTCTATCATGTTTCTGCCAATTTGTGGCACTCATACGAAAGGATGAGTTGAAAAACATTTGGATTGGAATCAGAAAGACTGAATTTCATTACATGACAGTGGGGAGTCTTTGAGCAAGTCCCTTCTTTACTTACACAATGAAGACCATAATGTTTATTCTGTTTGGCACTGGATAGATGTCAAATCTCTTTAAAACCAAAAAGTACTACAAATGGAAATGATTAACAAAACACAGTTTAGAGTGGTGCTGTGGCTCAACAGGTAGAGTGCTAGCCTTGAGCTGAAGAGCTCAGGGATAGTGCCCAGGCCCAGAGTTCAAGCCCCACGACCACCAAAAAAGTGCAAACAAACAAAACACAGTTTAGTTATACCCATAGCATTAGGTAGTAATATGTAGGAAGACTCTTTTGATAAGAGGTATAGACTATTTTACTAACAAAACTTGAGGAAAATTCACCTTGAGAGCATTCAGCCTTTTGATAAAAATAACCAAATGACTATTTATTTATTTATTTAATTGTGTTTAAAGTTCGAAAGACCGTAATAACCTCGTCAAAGTGAGTCCATCAACAGGAAAAAGGATGCAAGGGTAAGATTTAATTAATTCCTCTCTTTCATTTCATGGAAATGCTTAAAAGTATAACTAAATCATTTTGCCAACTGCTGCTGCTGAACTAAGCTATCTATCATCAAGAAAGAGCTACCTCATGTCTGAAATGCTCTGGTTAACTGATTTCGGACATAAACATAATGAAGATGCCATTTCACCACTTAAGTCCACAGGAACTGGCGCATCAAAAGTCAAAAGTATTCTAAAACATTTGTCATTATTCATTATTCCAATACAGTATTGTTTATATTATCTTTATGAAAGTATGCACATGTAAGTCTATGTGTATATACACATATATAAGGAATGTGTGTATATATATGTACATACACATATACATACATATGAAAAATTTCAGCCTTCATAGATAACCCCTATTTTAATAAACGTTTTATTTAAATTTGTCAGTGTCCACTTATATTTTCAAGCATTTGATGTAAATACACCATTAATATGGTTATTTCTTCCATACTGTTAAGGTGCCAAAGTCTAGAAAACCTCATCAAAGTGGCTCTTGAAACAAATATGACGGATCAATGGTAAGGTTTATGAAGTATTTTTCTTTCCTTCTTTATGCATTTACCTTTAAAAATATGATGAGATTGTCACCCAACAGAAAAATCAGTGTTAAGGCCCTTGATTGGGTCTCCCAAGCTGTGCCACCTATGGGAGAGAGAATTTCTGACATGTAGTACTGATCTTTTGCCAGTATGAGATTTATATCCTATATTTGAGAGCTTCCTTAAAATAAATGGGGATTTCCCAAGGGATGAAATATCATACTTAAACAGTTTCCTAGAAATGAGCAGACTAAGGAAGGGTTTTCAGATGATAAAAAAGGTTCTCCTTTTTTCTTCCTGTGTTGTTTATTTCCTTTCTTGTCTATCTTCCATACAATCAGCTCTCATTGACTATTAGTGTTTTCAGAATGGAAGCATAAATGAGAGAATCATAAAAATTGCTTTATTTTCTTGCCATAATGCATATTCTGAGTATATATATGTATATGTATACATATTTATATTAATTATATAACTTAGAATCAAGAAATAATTCTTTTTAAAGAGTCTTAATACATTTGTTTCTTTTAAAAGAGGGGAAGCAAGGAAACCATAGAAATGATAAGTATTCTCTTGCTCATTACAAGTTCCATAAATAAGTGCTAATCTTACTACAAATATATAATGTAGAAAATAAGTTTAGGAATAATTCTACTTTTATGTTGACTTGGTGGAAACATGAATAAAACTAAGTCAAAATCTCATATATACAAAGGGATTCAAGAAATAAATTGATAGAGGCCATTGTGTTTTTACATGGGTCTAAGAATTCAATTGATGATGGTGTGTGTGTGTGTGTGTGTGTGCATGTATGCACTAGTATTAGGACTAGACCTCACATCTTGCTCATGGCTAGCACTCTATCACTTGAGTGATGCTACTACTTCTGACTTTTTGCTAGTTAACTAGAGAAAAGAGTCTCAAGGATTTGTCTGTTAAGGCTGGCTTCAAGCTGAGGATCTCAGATCTTAGCCTCTTGAATAGCTAGGAAAGCAAACACAAACTTGACGGCAGCCTTGATGGTGGACTTTTAAATTAGCAACAGTTGTATGATTCAATATTTAGTATGAAAAATATAAAAATGGTTGATTTTTCTTGCATTTGTCAGCTATTGAAATTTAAAACATTATTTTTAGGAACCAAGACCAGAACAATCTTATCCAAGCAACTCCTTCAGCAAACAAAAGGTATGCTTGTTGAGATATCTGATGATCATGCCCAAGTCTCCAATTTATGTACAAAGAGTAAGATTATTTTGCTTAGGACATTTTTTTTGGGGGGCAGTCCTGGGCCTTGGACTCCGGGCCTGAGCACTGTCCCTGGCTTCTTCCCGCTCAAGGCTAGCACTCTGCCACTTGAGCCACAGCGCCTCTTCTGGCCGTTTTCTGTATATGTGGTGCTGGGGAATCGAACCTAGGGCCTCGTGTATCCGAGGCAGGCACTCTTGCCACTAGGCTATATCCCCAGCCCTGCTTAGGACATTTTGAAAGGGGACATAAAAATAAGAACATGTTGGCTTCTTGGTATATGATAACACTAGAAAGATTTTTATTATTGCTCCAGTTTATTTCATTATATTCTTTTTTTTTTTTTTTGCCAGTCCTGGGCCTTGGACTCAGGGCCTGAGCACTGTCCCTGGCTTCTTCCCGCTCAAGGCTAGCACTCTGCCACTTGAGCCACAGCGCCGCTTCTGGCCGTTTTCTGTGTATGTGGTGCTGGGGAATCGAACCTAGGGCCTCCTGTATCCGAGGCAGGCACTCTTGCCGCTAGGCTATATCCCCAGCCCTCATTATATTCTTTTAAAGTGATGTTTTTCAAGGTAAGTCTATTAAACTACTACTTCAGAATTTTCTTTTGACACAATCACATACGTTGAAAGTATAGTTAATAAATTATAGGTATAAAACAAAAGGTTTTATTTCCCTTGTTTTATTTTCTTTTTGTCTTGTTTATTCGTTTATCTGTCTTTGGGAAGGAAAGGGGTAGCACAGAAATGGAAGGACAGAGGTAGCAGTGGTACTCACTGGATACTATGTTGAAAATGAACTACACAACTTATGGGTAGGGATTGGAGGGAAAAAACTGGAAGAGAATGAGGGAAGGGTAAGGTTGTCCAGAAAGAAAGAAATTCTTTATCTGATTTATTTAACTGCAACCATCTGTATTTATTTATCTCTCATAATTTTGAAATGACTTGCGAGAAAATCAGCCACATAACATTTTTATACTTGACTAGAATATTTTTTGCCAGCTAATGATTTGCTTCGGTTCTTGAGAACTAAGGTGTATCCTATACTAAAGCAAAAATCACTAAAGTCGTGGCAGAGAAACTCTGCTATTTCAAAAATAATTGTGAAGGTCATGTTGGTGTAAAGCAATGTGCAAATGGAAGGAATTATTGTGAACTTAAGAGAGCAGAAGTGCAAGAAACAGAAGAGGTGTGGAGTTTACAGGACAGTTGTTCTGGTTTTAATTTTGGTTCACTCTCAGTCACTTCTTAAGTATCTTGTCACTGGTTATGTCTTAATCTTTCTGAAGCTCAGTGTCTTTCAACGAAATGCTATTATCTTCATCGTTAGTTGTATTGAAGCTTAAAATATTATTTAAGTTGGGCAAGGCCGGGCAAGCCTGTATCTCCAGCACTCTGGAAGGTGATACAAGAGGGTTACAAGTTCAAGGCCAGCCTAGAATGCATAATGAAACCTTCTCTCCAAAACAAAGCAAATGGTAATTAATGTATATAAGGTAGAAGACCAATAGACTTACTAATTTTTATTCTAGATCCCATGCAATAATTTATAACTGTCAAAATTAAGCCAGGCAATTCCTGTTGACTTTGACTCTGTTTTATTTATTTATTTATTTATTTATTTATTTATTTATTTATTTTATCAGAGACCAAAGGCTTGGTGAACTTATTAGTGTAAGCCCCAAAGCTGTCAAAAACACTACTGGGTAAGAGAAGAATATTATTTATTTGCTTATATTTTCTTCTTCGTAACTAAACATAGCATGAATATTAATGTAGGACTTGAATGATCATCATAGTTTTTATGTGTCCCTAGAAACATAGATGTTAACTACCCTATTTGTTAATAGTAAGGAAAAATGAGAAATAGCTGAAACCCTTCTCTTTTCTCAGACCAAGCAAAGCAGTTGAAGGAAGAGACCAGAGAATGGGGCAGAAGGGACATTGCTGTCCAGAAATTGTTCATGTTTGCTTTGTGTGACAATGATATGAATACTTTTGCATCTGGAATTAATGTTTATTAATGGTACTTAATTTAAAAATAGACCTAGATACATTAGACTCATTATTATCAATGTATTTGCTTGGCTTGTAAAAGAGTATTTTCAGTCAGTGGGAACTTTACGAGGTTCATTGTTTTTTAGAGGGTTTGTGCTACCACAAAAGAATATGATCCTAAACTTTGAAAAATTTTAAAGTAGTATTCTTAGGGAAATGAAATTCACTTTTTGCCTCTAGGCTGTATAAAAAGTTTTATACCATTAGGTATCATTATATCTTCCCATCTCTATATTTTTAAAATAAAATCTTAGTAACGTTTTTATTATTTCCATTTTTATGTTTTCTTGGTACCAATAAAGATCATAAAACTTATGCCAGGTGCCAGTGGCTCATTCCTATAAATACTAGCTTATGAGGAAGTTGAGATCTGACAATCATGGTTTGACATCAGCACACAGGAAATGTCATGAGACTCTAATCTCTAATTATTGACCAAAAAGCCAGAAGTGGAGCTATGGTTCAAGTGGTAGATCACCAGCTTTGAAGGAAAAGCCAAGGGATAGTGCTCAGACCCCAAGTTCAAGATCCAGTACAGGCAAAATTCTCATTAATGCTCTTTAATAAAAACAATCACAGAATCTTCAATGGGTTTGAAAAAAAAAAAGATCATAGGTTTTAGAGATGGAAGGAATGGAAGGACGGAACTTCAAAGATAGTTTAGACCATTTTGAAAACCACTGTTCTAGTTGAACCTCTTCCTTTGGTGGAAGAGAACCCAGAAAGGTTAAATGATCTGAGCAGGGTCACAGAGATAATTAGTGGAAGGCTGACCGGAGCTCTGTGATCTCTTAGGCAGTGAGTAATTACTGAGCACCTACTGAGTTTCTAGCATATGACTAGGTATCATTAGTTGCACATTAGGTATAATTATAGTCTATGGACGCCAAAAAGAGAATTCAGTAGTCATTCTGAATCTTATTAACAGCAGGCAATTAACATAGATTAAAGCTAATTATGTACCAAGGGCACAAAGATATTACTCCAAGACAATAATAGGTTGTCAATTTAATATATTACATTTTGGAACACTCATGTGCTGCTTGCTGAATATAGGATGTATTGTCATTATGTTGCATTTAAAAAGAAAAAAAGGCACTAAAGGCAGTAAAATTCGTTTCATAATGTCCTGGGTAGATATTAGAGATAGAGTCTTTAAGATTATCCACTCCAAGTGCTTCATTTGCGCACTGAGAATCTCAGCCTTATATAAGGTCTTTCCAACTCCCAGCCCCACTCTGGTCCTTACATCAGAACTCATATGTTTATTAATCTTCAAAGACATGAACGTTAATGAAACATCTCAGGAAACACTGCAGTCTCTAAGAAGGGATTATTGCTGATATGAGACAGTGGGGAAGTGTCTTGTAATATTCTCACAGAGTCACTTAAAAATTACTCAGTGGAAGATGATGCTCTAATGTGAGTTTTTAGCCTCCATGGAAGAAAGAACGAAATATTCTAATGAGGTCCCAAGTAATCATTTGAGTAGGAAAGATGTTGCATTTTTCCCTATAGAAAATTTACATATCATATTTGTGCATTTTCGAGATCTAGGTTCTGAAAAAGAAAAACCCAAACTAAATGTATTTGCTTTCAATCCATGGAGATAAATTGCATAGCCTATACAGTTTAAGATAATTCAACCTTATTACTTAGATTGTTATTTTATGAACACAGTGTTGCCTTTTTAGAAATAGTGGTAAATGATAGGACATGGCTTGAATAGACTTGCTCAAGCTATGGGTCAGCACCTATTAAAGAGCTTTGGGATTAATTTAGTGAGTGGTAATCAGCAACCCTAATTCCAACCTAACAGAATGAGCCGAATAGAAAATATGATTATTCTTATATAGAACAGGTTTTCTTTCGTGTAAAAGTGTATGTATGTGTGTGTAGAAGCAAGTGTCAGATGGCAATGTAAAATGTGTTTCTTATTGGACTTTATGAAATACCCTTTCATTAAATATAAACCAAACTTTTTGCACTCACTGAAAATAGATTCCCCTCTATTTGCATTTGCGTTTTCAATGATGCTTATTTTTAACTCTGCTGGCACAGCATATTATATGTGGTTACACTGAAATATGATTTATTTTGTATATAAAATTTGGGGCTTTTGAATATACTATTTCTCTATATAAAGTTTTATTCCTTGTTATTCTTTTGATATGGCTAAACTTACCTCATCTCAAGCATTGTTGTCTTAGTTCTTTTTTAAAAATGCTCTTATCTTAGTCTCCTAATAACATTTTGACTTTATTATCTTATTCAGTCTTGAAAGCATCTATTTTTATAACAGATGCATTCAATCCACTTCTAAGCAGAAATTATGTTTCAAATAGCTCTCAATTGCCAAATCATTTTTTTAATTGTATTTGTACAATACAGTGGATTATTTTTGAGAATATGATTATCGGGGAAAATACAGTGAAAACTCAGGTACAGACTTTCTATCTACCACGGAGATCTGAGAACTATGAGAGCTCCAAGAGAATACCTGAGCGGGGCAGAAGCACCTCCTACAGGGAAGGCAGGGCTGCGGACAGAATGGAAACCTTTGCTCAGAACTTTGTAATGACTCATCTCTAAATGGCTTCCTCACCCTTTGTAACTTTGTGTCAGTGCTTTCGGTGAGTGAAATGTATCTTGATTTAGAAGAGAGTAAAGGACTGTGGAGGGGTAGTGGAGGCTGGGGTGCTGCTGTCCCAGATGGCACTGGAAGCAAGTGGCATTGGTCCTGCAATAGCCTGCCTTGGCACCTGCTGTGTATTTTTCTGAGTACGCATTTAAAAGAGTCTAGACTTAACAATGAAAGAACAAGTAAACCAATCAAAATGGAGCAAATGGTCTGAACAGATACTTCTCAAAGGAAGAAATAGAAATGTCTAGCAGATATATGGAAAATAGCTTACTAACATCAACCATCCAGGAAGTGCACATCAAAACTACATTGAGACTCCATCTTGTCATAGTCAATATGGCTACTACAAACAAAGAATAATAACAAGAACAAATTCTGGAAATGATACGAGAGAAAAGCAAACTGTATACACTGTTGGTGAGAATGTAGATTAGTGCAGCCACTATAGAAATCTATGAAAGTTCTTTAAAAATAACAAAACAAAACACAAAAAGTAGTACTATCATATCATTTGTGAATATAGTTCCAAAGGAATCAAGCTCAGCTTACAGTTGAGATACCTGCATGACCATGTATGTTACTGCTCTGTTCACAATAGCCTAATCATGGACTCAGTCTAGATGTTCATCTTCAGATGAGTGGATGAAGGAAATATGATCTGCATACACAATGGGCTATTAATCAGCCACAAAGAAGAATGGTCAAGCAATGTAAGCTTGACACAGAAAGACATGCCATGTGTTTTCTTTCATACATATGTGGAAACAAAAAAAATATGACTTGAAAGTAGAAGAGAGGGCATCAGGAGGAAAGGGGAGAGGGAGGAGGGTAGGAGATGGAAGTAGGGAGAGTAGAGCTGATCACATCAGTATCTATGCATTTAAGAAATGTCACAGTAAAATACATAGATTGTGTAATTAGTATGTATTAATAATTATACTAAAATGGTTGGACATGGTAATTCAAGCCTTTATTCTAGTTTCTTGGGATGTGGATATCAGGAGATTGTAGTCTAAGGCCAGCCTGGGCAAAAATAGTTCATAAGACTTTATCTTGACAAATGGCTGGGTGGAGTGGTAAGTACTGTCGTCCCAGCTACACGTTATCCAGTCATGGGAAAGTACAAAGAAGAGCAGTGCAGTCCATGCTGGCCCCCGCATAAAACAAGACCTTATCTCAAAAATAATCCATACAAGGTAAGGAGGTTGAAATAGCTTGGTGGTGGAGAAGCTGCTTAGCAAATATAAGATGAGGCACTGAGTTTAAACCTCAGTAACACTTAGTAGTAGTAGTAGTAGAAATAGTACATGGGCAACTTAGAAGGATGATTTTTAAAAAATCACCACCTTCCAGTCCTTAAAACTGGAGTTATATTGAGGCAGAAATGAAAGCAAACTATATGGGTAAAAACACTGTTCTGTTGCTGAGAAAAGAAACTGGTGGGACACTTTTCAGAATATATTTCTATTTTGCCATCTTTGTTAAAAGTTCAGTTATGTGGGTGTCATAAAGAAAAGTCACAATTTTGATGGATTACACCTCCTTTTATTAAGAAGAATTCCTGATTTAGAAATATATACACACATATATACACACACACACACATATATATATACACATGTAAATGTATATATCCGTATCCTTAGTATATGTGATTTGAGAAAGTGTCAAAGATATGAAAATCAGTTTCTATCTTCATAATATTTGAATGATCCAAAGGGAAAAACTGTTAATTACTCCATATAATTAACAAGTGGAGCACTAACCCCCATGCTCTTGTAGATGGTTTTAGTAATAAAATGTGCTTACAGTATACTTTCTTCTCCTCTAAATGGGTTAGAAAACACACATTATGGCTATTCTATACCAAAGCAATATGTCTCACAGTATAATCCTATTTTCCTATTTATAATGACCTTAAACCTTTTACCTCTAACCCAAGCTGCTTTAATCTGTGTTTCTCCTTAAAGAGGCCAAGATCTCAACAAGCTCATCGAAGTGAATCGTGAAATTCTTACAGACAACCAAAGGTAATAGCACTATTTTTAATGTGCTTTGATCAGGAGGAATATTTTGCTTTATTATTATCATGCAGATTTATAACTGAAATCTTGGCAACAAGACTTTATCAATGAGCTATTCTCTTTCTATTTTTTTGAAATTTAAAATAGAAACCAAGATCTAGATAACTTCATCAAAGTGAATCCTGAAGCAATCAGAAGCAATCAGAGGTAATCAAATAAAAGAAATTAATTCATATTTTCATCTATTGATTGCCCCTGGATGAGTCAGATTTACACTAGTAGTTTATTGACTTAGCACAAGACCCTCAAACATTACAAATCCTAACTTCTCTGTTGTCTTTTAAACAATCAAGATTGGGACATTCTTGTTAACATGAAGTCATCAGCTCTCAGAAACACAAATCAGGCAATGACTTCCCTGATTAATTTGAACATATTCCCAAGGTTCTAGGGTGGAAAATTTTCCCTCTTTCCTTTTTTGAAGAAACTTCTATTTTTCTTTAGTATTTGAAGTGAGGACACATTTATAATCTGTGTGTCTCTTGTCAACAGGAGCACTGTCCCTGGCTTCCTTTTGTTCAAGGCTAGCACTCTGCCACTTGAGCCACAGAGCCACTTCTGGCTTTTTCTGTTTATGTGGTGCTGAGGAATCAAACCCAGGGCTTTGTGCAGGCTAGGCAAACACTCTACAACTAAGCTACACTCCCAACACAACAATGTACTCTTTAGCAGTTCTCCGAATCTACAGAGAAATTTGTGGGTTTTGTGGGGTTAATCCCAGTTGCTCATAAATTAAAAAAAAATCTCTGAGTTGTTTCTTTCAGTGCCACAGAGAGAGTTTGGAATCCAGTGTTTGTTTCACCCTGCAGCATTTTGCTGTGGATTCCTATAAAAGTCTATTTTTCACACTGTGACTCACAGTTCTTCATCTTGTGCCACAGTGTAAAAGACACCACTCAATAGATGTAGTCTTAATTAAAGAACAAAAATTTATTTTTACAACTTTTAACTTGAGGAGTTTGAGAGAAGTTCGAACTTTTCTTGTATCTTTCAATCTAGCTAGTGCTACCAAACCATGCAAGGAAACAAAGCAAATATACATTCCATTATTTTCATTGTTGGGGACTCTCTAGTTTAAACATTGTTAGTATAGAGTGTTTGGGAGAAAATATTATATGCCACCCAGTCAGAGATATGTTGTATTATTGATTAAAATAAAATAAATTCTGTAAAGCCTCAAATAAAAAATGGCATACTTGATGGTTCACACCACTTGGAAGGCATACATAGGCTCTGCTTTTCCCCACTTAAAAAATATGTCTCAGTTGTATAAGGGGGTTTTATTTTGACATATTCATATATGCATTCAATCCACCTTGATGCCTATTTATCTTCCACATTATGAGTTGTTTACTCCAGTATTGGGTTAATTTTTCTGTATATCTGTGAATGAAGTCTCGAGGTAAACATCCAAGAGTTGATTTTTATATGGGCAGATGATTTGGTCTAAGATTTCATCGATCAGCTATCTTTAAGTGGCCTCAGAAGCCTCACTTTTTACTGTTTTCTAGCCACAAATGCCATCTCACAGGACTTTGGGAGATTTTAATGGGGCAATCCATGTAAAATACAGAGTCAGTACTTTGTGATACCAGGTCAGGACTCGTTAAGCATTAGCTAAGTGTGACATAAACAAGTGATATCTTTTCAGACTAAATTATCCAAATCTTCCTAAAAATTTATTTTTTAACATTTTTCTCTTGAATAATATAATCTATACTTTGTGTGTGCTGGGGACCAAACCCAGGGCCTTTTTCATTCTAAGCAAGTACACCACCACCAAGCAGCACCACAAGTTACACTTTCATATTTGATCCTTCAGTTGTATTGCTCAAATAGTTCAATGTCTGATTTTCAGTCCCCCATATTTCTATTGACTTCAAATGACTATGTCTAGGGTATTTACTGACTTTTAATTTCTGATTATTAAACTTGTTTATATTCTAAAATTGTGACATATATGTTTGTTCCTTTAGAGGCCAGGACCTAGACAATTTAATTGAAGTAAATTCCCATGTGTCTGAAAATAAGAATAGAAGGTAAGGGTCATTATAATTTACTTTCTTTCTTATGAATTCCATAGGCACCTGCATAAATTTTGAAATCTTAGAATATTTTCTCAGTGGGGCACCAGTGGCTCATGCTTGTAATCCTAGCTACTCAGGAGGCTGAGATCTAAGGATAGTGATTCAAAGCTAACCTGGGCAGGAAAGTCCATGAGACTCTTACCTCCAATAAATTACTCAGAAAAAGGTAGAAGTGGAGATATGGCTCAAGTGGTAAAGAGCTAGCTTTGAACACAAAGTGGCTCAGGCACAGTACCCAGGCCCTGAGTTCAAGTCCTAGAACAGGCAAAAAAAAAATATTTGGGGGAGGGGGAGTTAATTTAAACAAAAATAGTATCTAGAGAGGGAGGAATGACTAAATTGGTGGAGCCTAGAAAGCATGAGAGTTCAAACCCCATGACACAAAGGAAAGCAAAGCAAAACAAAACAAAATAAAATAGAACAACATACCTTAATTCAAAATGTAATGGCACCAGGTGCTTAGAAGATGATAAAGGAAAAAGAAAGAATTGAATATTAATTATTCAGAATTTCTTTCTCAGGCCTATCCTATTACTTAGTGAAAAGGAGTCATGGAAACTCTAAGTTTTTTTACTTGGGCTGTGAGAATTTATTTTTACTTACTGTTGCTTGGTAGATTTTTCTTTTCTTTTCTTTCTTTTTTTTTTTTTTTAGTGGTGTGGAAATTACTCAGAGAATCTTCTCTTTGGAGATATTGTGCTACAAAAATGAACATGTTCCCACAGCCACACATACACACAAACCTAATTTTGAAATTTTTAATAGCATGAAGTATAATAGCTTTAAGCTTTAAAATAACAACAGCTTGTTTGCCATTACAAGGAAGATTAAGATAAAAGCTGTGTTCCACTGTTGTTACAGCTTATTTACATTTTTGGGAGGATTTAATAATATTTCTATGTTTAGTAGTTCTACTTATATGTAGAGGAGCTGTAAAAACAGTAAGTTTGAATTTTCCATATATTTCTATTAATTGTGTGTAAGACATAATATTGCTGATTTTTTTTCCCTGCAGAGTGTGTGAAAGCTCAGGAAAGAAGAGCTAGCTCAGTTTCTCTCCACAATGCCTGCAAAAATCTCTTGATTCCAATAGCAAGATAGTTTCTTCTGTAGGTCCCCAAACCATCTTCTGCTTTCTTTGGCATAACGAGAAAGACTGACACAAATGATAAGGGTAACAGTTCTGGAGGATGTGCTATCCTGGAAGCATACTCACTACTTGGGGAATAGGATTAGGGAAATTACTAACAAATCACATTCAAATATTATTTGACTGTGGACAGGTTAAAAATGATGAGTGAACAATTTAGCATAGCAAAGAACATGACATTTAATTTGATTTAATAGTGGCTCCAATTTGGGTTGAACTTGTTCATGAAAGGTGGTTTTATGGAAAGGATTAATAAGGAAATAATTTACAGCAGTTACATTGAGGCTTAAGAAATTTGGGAAATACAATTCCGTTTATGACCGTACTGTTTTGTTAGTTATATTCTTCTTCTGTTATGAGCTTTTCAAACTGGTATTTTGATGTATTTTTTTTTTACTGATGAGCTCAGTGCAGATTGGCTGATAATCTTTTTCCTTTAATGCTACCTATTTTTAACAAGTGGATTTTACCTTATCTATCACGTTGTTTAAATATCTACCTATCTACCAGTCTTTGTCGGTCTGTCTGTTTGTCTGTCTATCTTTTTATGTATCTAAGATCAAAACTAAGGTCTTATGCATCCTAGGCAAGCACTTGCATATTTTTCAACAATTCCTAGTTAGATTTATTATTCTTGGGATGACATATTCTAATCATTATGTTAGAAAAATCTAATAATTCCACCTTTTCACTCCTTAGTATCATTTGAACTCAAATATATGCTTACCAAGCATCTATACCTTAAAAACATTAGTCTTCTATCATATTTGTCTCTATTTATATTCTCTCTCTCTTTGTCTCTCAAGAATTGTTTTTATTTTGTTCTACATTGCTGAGGATCAAACATAGGTCCTAATACTAAGATGTTGTATCTACAACCATGTTCTCTGGAAGAGAGTTCTCTGGAAATGTAAAGGTGGTTTGAGAATTATGAAGCTTGATTAATATCTGAACTCTCTTATAAGTCTTCTCTCTCCTGTGTGAGAATTTACCAATGTGAGTTAAAGAGGAAAAGGAGCTTTTGTTTTCTTTCAAATTTTACATTGAAAATGTCCTCAGTTCCATTGGAAAAAATGAATGTGCCTACAATCTGAAACATGCTGGCATTTTTAGAAGAGCATTGCCTTTCATTTAACAAAAAAAAGATGGCAACAGAAATTCTTAAAGCAACTCCTGGATCATTTTCATTAAACTGATAAATTCTCAGATATATTGTACCTAGCTAGCAAGCATTCTAAAATGACATGCTCGTGTGAAAAAGTTATGGGAAACAACTTCTGATGCTTTCAACCCTCCCTTCCATGCAAAGCTGTCCTTTCCTGGCCAAAGGTAATGTGGCACACACTTATATGTTATTCACAAAGAGTGGTTTCCATGGAGGTAATAAGATAGTCCCTGTGTTCTGTGTGCTTTTGTACAGAAACCAGATAGACATAAAGAGGTTCAGTGTATTTAGTAATGTTAATTGAATAGAAGTTAGAAAAAACTTCTAAGTGGTTTCGATTGTAAGTGCTAACTAAGTTTATTTATTCTTTCAGTCTAGATGGCCAAGTCAATGGCTTCTCCAGTACTCCTCTGCACAAGGAATCCACGAGACCCTCTGTCTGTTCTTATGAAAACAGGGACAATCTCAGGTATGACAACCCATTACAAAAGAAATGACAGGATTATTCTGGATTTGTTGTTAAATCCCACATTGGAGTTGCTTCTTCCTCTGAAATGCAGAAGTTTTTAATTTTATATGGAATTAGAGGTGAATAGCCATAGACCATAGTGTTGCGGTAGCTACTCACCTATTGTTGGGACATCTGTGCAGGAAGGCATAAAATGTGGATTTGTTTTCCTTAGTCTACAGTTTCAGAAAGCATACATGTGACATAGCTGTTTACATCCTTTGTCAAGTTCTAAATATGTCATTTAATCAATTCTCAGAGTGGTCCACTTTGTATTTGAAGCCTAAGGAGATTTATGGCATGGAAGTATGAATTGGACATTAGAGAAGCAAACACTAAAGCACAGTACACAGATTTTTGAGATAACCTTTATTCTCTACCACAAATTTACTGAGTGATCAGTTTTCATAATTATTCTCTGGGAGTAGGTCAAGGAGTCAAGTTGAGAATGGAATAGAAATAAGACAGGAAATGTTGCAACGTTGATTAATAATACTTTAACATTTATATTTCAACAATTATAGTTTAGAAGGAATACAAGCCTTGCTTTTTATATTGACTTGGATAACAGCCTAGTTATGTTTTGTTATCCTTATAAGTAAACTTTCAACCTGAAAGAAATGGTTTGTATTACAGCTCTAGTGCTGGAACCAGGCCCCAAGGACCCAGGGACACCATTGTATACACAAGGACATACGTGGAGAATAGGTATTGGAAATGTATTTAAAATACCTTGCCTTATTTTATAATTATGACTTTGTCTATCTTAATAAGAGATGCTAGTGGTTTAGAGTATGTGCCCTTCCAAGAGAAGACCAAAGAGGTGAGTATAATAAGCTCTAGTCATATCATAGCTCACATTGTTTCCAGTGTTAAGTAGTTGATAATCATAGCCAGTGGCTGGAGTCAACAATTTAAATCACACACACACACACACACACACACACACACACACACACACACACACACACAAACAGGGCCGCCATTCGAAAGTTATCACACACATATGTATGTGTGTATGTATATGACTACCTGGTTATAATTAGAGTTTTGAAATTCCATACATATTTTTATATCAGTATGGAGTTCCCATCTGAATTGGTGTTTCTAATTACTGTTGTTTTCTGCCAGTCTGAAGTAGAAGGTGTAACTTTGAGTAGATGCACTCTGGCTCAAGTAATGGTGACTAGAAACAAATGAAAGCTGCTGTTTGGAATGATAGTTGGAGGAAAATGGTAATCGAGACCAAGGATTCACAACCCACTTGATTTTTTATTTTATTTTTTGCTGGTCACAAGGCTTAAACTCAGGGCCTAGGCCTTGTCCCTGAGCAGTTCTTTTGCTGAAGGCTAGTGCTCTACAACTTTGAGCCAGAAGTAGCCAGAGTGCTACTTCTGGTTTTTGAGTGGTTAAGAGTTTCATGGGGACATTTCTGCCTGTGGTGGCTTTGAACTGCTATCAGATCTTACTTTTCAAAGTATGAAATACAAGAATAGGCTCAGTAGTAGGGTAATGTAATGGACCGCACAAATAAAGGTGTATGTGAAATGAGTTTGTTTCAAGAGGTCCTCAGAGCAGTCTGCAGGGGAGTCTTCTGTGTGAAGGGAAGGGGGTATGCTTTGGGAAACTATATATGTCAGGAAGGAAGCCATATCCTGAGAAGGCTCTTTAAGTCTATGCATAATATACTTTTTAGAATGCATTTTCAAAATTGCCTTTGCTTTTAATCCATTTGTCACCCTGTAGATTATGCACATTAATGATAGCTACTGTTTTCTTACTAAAGTAAAAGATAAAACATTTCAGAGTAAATTTGAAGATAGCAGGAAGCTACTAAAAAGAAATTGATAAGTAGGTAAAGAGTATTATATAATTTAGGAAAACAGCACACCAAGTATTGGAATATAGAATAAAAAAGAGATAGACATTTATTCTATGTTGGTGCAATAAATTTTTCATGTATTTTAACTCCAATGGAATATTTCATAAATATATTTTGCTTTCTAAAGAAATATCTCATGGGAATTAATGGCAAACAAATATAATACTGGGAAATGATGTTTTTTCAGAAATTAAGCATATTCTACTAAGCATCATATTCTAGACTTTTCAATTTATTGAATATAAAAATAACAGAATTTAACTTGGCTCACAGAAGTACATAATCTAAAAAATCATGCTGAATTGTTTAATGAAATGACTATAGTTATTTTTTTGGACTACTAGGTATATGTTAGTAATATTGCTGTATGCAATAGAGAGATATTATATAATTATATATGTATAAGTATACATATGTATACACATAGATATATGCATGTATATACAATATACACACATGATATAAAGTATATATGTGCTGTATAGTATATAATGAATAACTTCTGTGCATATGTAGAACAGTAATTCTCCAAGTATGGTTCTCCAGGCCATTCATCAATATAATTTGTTAAAAATGAAAATAATCAAATGTATGCCTTACATATGAAACTGTAACTCTTCTGTACATCGCTTTGATAATAAAGAAATAAATAAGTTTTGAAAAAAATGAAAATAATTTGAACCTACCTGATACCTATTGAATCAGAAACTTCAGGTCCAATGTCTTGGGCCTAGAAATCTGTGTTTTAACATATTTATCTTGTATTTCTGATTCCCATTCAAGTTTGGGGAAAATCATTGTAAAAGATAATATTGTGACATACCTGGATAAAATTGTTTGAAGCGTAGTATGTTCTGGAGGGATTTATTTTTTTCTATATTAGCCCAACATGATTACTGATACCCCTCAAATATCTTGAAATTCCCTAATATCTACCCTGACAAGCAGGACAGGATTATACAGAGTTACTGAAATCAGAGTGGGGTTGCGTCACATTAGTCATGTGGTTTGGCAAGGTTACTCTACAAGTCTCAGTTTCCTTGTTAATAAAATGGGAATAGTGATGTACATGCCTAGGCACATGTAAACTCCTACATGTATGACATGTTGTGGCATAATGTGTTTTATGAAGTACATTGTAGTTCTGGTAGCAGTCCGCTTATGGAAAATATGGAGTAAGAGAGGGAAAGAGAGATTTCTCATTACAAAGTATCTTAAGTGAGGTTTGTAAATTAACATCCACTGTGTGAAACTGGACATAGTAGCTTCTCATCTTGGTAAACTTCCAGGTAGTAGGAACACTCAGGAAGTAATTGTGAGGAGTCAGGTAGGAAGGGTTAATTTATTGCAGCAAAGATTGGTGGTTACCAACTGGGCTACAAAATGAAAAAGAGAGGACTTTAAAAGATTATACTTCCTTTGCTTACATTCTAAATGACTCTTTCTTAAATGTTTTCTAAATTCAATTTTTAGGATTTTTCTCTAAAAGGTTGAGTCTCTCTATTTGAGAATGCTGTATATGTGTGTGTATTTCCTTTATGCTAGACTACATGTAACTTTATTTGAACAAGTAAGTATAGATACAAATTTCATGAAAAATGATTTTTCTTTAAAAAGTGCATCACAAAAGAATAACGATTATAAGGCTGTAGGCTGTAGGAGGGAGGTGAGTGTTTTATGTTACCCTTATAGGGAAATGTACATCCATTTCTGGGAAAATAGCCCGACTCCTGTGTGTCTCTCTATATTTATTTTTAGCAAATCACCAAAGGATGGATATCAGGAAAATATTTCTGGAAAATATATACAAACTGTTTATTCAACTTCAGATAGGTAAGTCTGTTTCCAGTCACAAATGAATATATGCATACACATGTATACAAAGGACATATACATAGTGTATTAATTATATGTACATCTGTATGACAAAATTCCTGATATTAAAAAATAAAGACAAAGAATGAAGGATTTCGTTTGGCTTTCTGTCTGGGCAGTTCAGCCCATGGTTGCCTGGCTCCCTGCACTGGGACAGAATATCATGGGGATGGTAATGTGTGATGGAGGAGAATCTTTACCTCATGACAGACAGTAACCAGAGTGAGAGGAAAACATCAGGGGATTTGTTTACTTTCAAAAGTATTTACCCAGTGATCTGGTTCCTCCAGCTAGGCCTTACTCCTACCACCTGAAGTTTCCATAGCCACCCAGCTGGGGACTTAGGGTTTAACAACATGGATATTTAGGGAACATTTCATGCTCAAACTATAGCACACACTTACACATGTGTGTATTTAGATAGTCTCATTGTCCTATGTTCTAGAGCTAGATCTCTTAATGATAATTGTTAAACACGCATGAAAAGAAGAGCACACAATTCTACATCTAAGATTTTGCTTTTGATTTCATGGCGCTGCTACTCTCTGGTTTTGATTCTACTACAGTAGCCCTTTCTGTGCCTTACAAACTGTCTCCTAGGTGAGCTCTTCGGCAGTTGTGGATTTCAGGTGTGTCACCTGCCACATTGTTAGGTTTTATTGCATCACTAGACTGCCTCTAGCCTTCCCTCCTTGTGCTTTTCCACAGCCAACTCATCTTACAAACAGTTGTATGGTTATGCTCCTATAACATTTGTGCTTCTGGGAGTCAGGTTAGGTGTTTTGATTTAGTGCTGAGGAACGAATTGTCTTCACTCCAGGCTTCTGTTCCTAGGGATCCTCTTTACTACTTAATGTTCAGTAAGGCCTCCAGGGGACACTTCAGACAGTGTGGCCTGCAGGTTTCCAGGGGGGTAAATGAAAGTAATCAGCATTTCAACTCAACCACTGAAAATAAACTATACTAAAACAAATGATAGTCCATCATTAGTGGTGGTTCTTTATAGCAAGGGCTGGAAATATCACTCAATGAGAGAAAGATCATATCTCAAAACAAAACTTTATTTCTCATTGGCAAATTTGTGACAGTTATATCTTTCTGTACTATATAAGTTTTGTTAAGATAAATATTCTTGTCTTTTCCTTTACCATAGTAAATAGTAAGAAGAATGTTCTTGTGATTCTAAAATTTAGAGTCCAGATATAACAGATCCACTAGTTTTGAGTCTATTTTTTTGCCTGTTGAATGCTGTGCGAGTTAAAAATTTGCATTAGTCTGCAACATAATTTTCCCATGCAATCTATAAAATGATCTACGTAAATTAATAATTGACAACCCTCTTCTAACTTCAAGGGATACATATGTCCTAGATCAAGTAAGGAACTGAACATATTTGTCCAGATGCACTCTTAATTGCAGATGAATTAGTAATTTGAGCATTTCCCTGATGTTAATTCTTTGACATCATTTTGGGGTAACTAGAGAATTAATTGTATTACTAAAATAAGTAAACTCTGAGCTTTCATTGAATTTAGTGTAATTTTCTAAAGTATTCTCAAAATTGATGTTATCGTTTCCACATGATTTTATAGAGAATACATCTTTTATGTGATGATAAATTCATTTTCAATTGCATATGTCTTTATAGGTCTGTCATTGAAAGGGACATGTGCACTTATTGTCGCAAACCTTTGGGTGTAGAAACTAAAATGATTTTAGATGAATTACAAATTTCCTGCCATTCCACTTGCTTTAAGGTAAACAGGTTTTTATTTTGTTTAACTAAATGTAAAATTGCATAAGGACTAAAATATCTATTGAAACATGTAGCGTGAACTTAAATCTTTAAAATACCTGTATAATCTTCATTAAAAATATACTGCTTAACCACTCAAAGTTAGTAGTTTCTGTCCTGACTTAGAGTTGATTATCGCCACATCTATTTACTCTTCCACTAGAAATTCAAGTCTATGAGAAACAGAAACACTTGTTCTTTTTTAGAAAAGCTGTAACATTTTAATAAAACATGCTCTTTGTATAAATACATATATAGAGAGAGAAAGAGAAGAAATTTAGTAAGCATTTCATCATGAAATTAGGAGTCATAGGCTTAAAATGGATTAAATTCAGTCTGTTTTTGAAACTATGATTAATTGTAGCTAATTGTTGCTTAATCACTTATAATGAATTTTCATTAACAGAATACTTCACTGCTTTGTTTTCATCAGTCACTAATTTTCACTAGCATACTAACATTGGTGGGCCAGTATTATAGTTTTTATTTTAATTGTAGGAATACTGAAAGGAGAATCTGAAGACCTTAGTTCTTATTTTACCACTAACTGGCTATGTGATGTTGGAAAAATCACTTAAACTAGCTTGGCCTCAGTTTAATTACCTATAAAATGTGTTAGATAAGTGGTTTTCTCAACTATAGATACAAACTATCTATAATCATCTAAAAAGACAAAGGAGTAGAGGCAGAATGTTTGAGACCTTTCTAATTAAACCACAAATCCCAAAGATGATTTTCAGACATTTGTTTTTGTTTTTATTTTTGTTTTTGTCAGTTGTAGGGATTGAACTCGGCCTGAGTGCTGTTTCTAAGCTTTTTTGCTCCAGGCTAGCACTCTATCACTTTGAGCCACAGCATGGCTTACAGTGGTTTTCTGGCAGTTAATTGGAGATGAGTCTTACAGCACTTCCTGCCTGGGCTGGCTTTGCCCTGTGACCTTCAGATGTCAGCATCCTAAGTAGCTAGGATTACAAGCATGAATCACCAGTTCCCACCACACTAGTATTTTTTTTTTAAGACCTAATCAATTTTAGAGCCATTTGTCTAAATCTGTACCCTCTCTAGTGTTGACATTCTGAGATTGATGTAAATTATCTCACCTGAATAGAAAATTCTCTTGTTTATTATGCTTTGTATATAGAAATAATTTTTATCTATTATATTTGAAGTGATGATTTTCATTTTCAATATGATTATGGAATGTGAAAAGGAAAAGGTCCCACATTCAGAGAGAAAAATAATGTTTTTCTAGACATGGTAATAAAAAGTCATTTGAGATTATCTCAGTACATCATATTAACCATTTTTTTGCTTTAGTGAGTCCACTTTTGAAAGCTAAGCCAGTGTATAGATTGAATGTTTATCTTTATTCTCTCCCTCTCCTTCTTCCATTGGTTTACCTCCTTCTCCCTAATGGAGCATCTACATGTCTATAATTGATGTACCTTCTCCCACATACCTCAAGTACCAGGTTCCTGGAACTGATTTTTGTGAGATTGTGAGTTAGTTGTTCTAAGGAATTACGCCATTTGCTCCATATACCATATTTTGGTTAATATGGTTGTATACAAATGCTGATAGCCCTGTATATTTTTGCTTATATATTTAGAAATTAGATCTTATTTCTATAATCAATACAACTCATCATAACAAAAATGTCCTCTAAAGGATATCCTGTAAGATCAGGAGTTTGCTTTGTTTGTTAGGGTTGGTTCTGGATGGCATAGCTCTCCCTTATATAAGCAAATGATAAAGGCTAGTTTGTATCCTTGAAATATCCAATTAAAAGTATTAAAGCTACTCCACTACTTCAGTAGTAGATATGTACCCACCCATTAGAGAGATGATATGAGAATTCATTGGAAACGTTCAGTATGTCAATTAAGACCCAGAGACTCCCATTTCCCCCTGTTTTGTCTTGAGACTCTGAGTGTCACTAAAGAATATGGTCTAAAATGAATTATGAACACTTTTCTATCTTGATTTCTCTGGAGACCTAGACTTAGTCTGTAATGTAAGTGCTATATTTATATATACACATATGTTCTTCTTCAGTGTGAAATATGCAAACGCCCTTTGGAAAACCTACAAGCAGGCGACAGTATTTGGATTTATAGACAGACAATACACTGTGAACCTTGCTATTCAAAAGTTATAGGTAAGTAGTGAGCTCTCTGAGGAGCAGCCATTTTCACTAACATGAATGAGCACTGAGTGTTGTTGGAAGTGATGTAGTTCAATAAAGTTAAACCATTTTATAATATTTAGTTAAGAATTCAGCAACAGATAATTACACTTTGGTGATATTTTTCAATAGTTATGTTAATATGCCATGGTGGTTTAAACAAAAACAAAAAATCAAGATGTCATCATGGTGTAAATGTTATAAAAGATGTCAAATGTCATAATAGTACAAAATTTTGTCTTCTGATATCAGACAGGACAATTTAACGCAGCAAAGAAACCATTTGGTTTAGAAAAAAATTCTACCTTTTTAAATGAACGTAGATCTCTGATAAAATGACTTTTAATTCCTCTCCATGAATAGATTTTTACACTTGCATTTGAATGGGTTCTTTTTCCTGTTGTGGGGCTTGAACTCGGGACCTAGGCACTGTGTCTGAGCTCTTTTACGCAAGGCTAGCATTCTACCATTTTGAGGTACAGTTTGGATATAAGGGGTCTCAGACCACTTTTGGATATAAGGGGTCTCAGACTGAGAGTGGCTTTGAACTGAGATCTTCAGATCTCAGGCTTCTGAGTAGCTAGGATTATAGGTGTGAGCCACCAGCACCTGGTTTTGAATGTGTTTTAGTTGTTGATAGAGATCAGGTCTTACAGTGCAGCTCAGTCTGACCTTAAACTGGAAATCTTACTGTATTCACTTCCTAAGTGCTGAAATTAAAAGTATGCACCAACACGACTGTCTCTTAATATACTTTTAAATCTATTTTGATTAGCATAGCAATTGCCTTTTAATGTGTGTGTGTGTGTGTGTGTGTGTGTGTGTGTGTGTGTGTGTGTGTGTAGGCCAGTACTGAGGCATGAACTTAGGGTCTCATGCTCTTACTCAGCTTTTCTTTTCTTTTTCTTTCTTTTTCTTTTTTCTTTTTCTTTTTTTTGCCAGTACTGGGGCTTGGGCTCAGGGCCTGAGCACTGTCCCTGGCTTCTTTTTTGCTCAAGGCTAGCACTCTGCCACTTGAGCCACAGCATCACTTCTGGCCATTTTCTATATATGTGGTGCTGGGGAATCGAACCCTGGGCTTCATGTATACGAGGCAAGCACTCTTGCCACTAGGCCATATTCCCAGCCACTCAGCTTTTTTTGTTAAGGTTGGTACTCTATCATTTGTGCCATACCCCCACTTCCAGCTTTTCACTTTTTTAATTGGAGATCACTATCTGGAACTTTTCTCAGAGTAGCTAGGATCGTAGATTGAGTCACTGGAGTCTGATTTCAATGTTACTTTTCAGTGAAAAAAAATTTACAAACATGTATACATACAGAGTTAATTTGATATTAAATTTAGCATGTAAGGTTAGAATAAAAGTATTATAATTTAGACTTTTAGTTTGTATCATCAAAAAGGTGAGAAGAGAGTATTAAAGACATGTATTTTTAATTAACAGCTTTTATAAATGAAACTTGAAAATTAAAAGTGATTTAAAGGATGTACAATGATCACTTTTAAATTAGCAAACTAAAGTTCTATGACATTTTATTGGGTTTTTAAAAAAGCAAATCCTGCATTTTACTTTTAGATTTAACCAGATGGAAAGGAGAAAGTCAATTGTCCTGGGTGGACAAGGCTTTTCCTGCTCACACTGCCACACCATTGTCTTGATGTGGAGAATGGGAGGGAGCCATTTGGCATTGTTACATAGGGTCTGAAGTATGGAACTTAGTGGCAAATGCGTGAGCTTAATGAGCTCCTGGGAATCTACATCTGGAAAATGCTCTGAAAAAAATATTGAGAAACCCACGTTCCATCAGGCTTCAGAGTCAATTATAAGAATAAACCTCATTATATTCGTACTTCCCCTCCTATGTTCTGCTTTTTCCCAACAGTTCTCATATTCATTTTTCTTTCTAATTTTACAGCGTTATCACAATCCAATATTATATCATAGTTCTTCATGCGAATAGCAGTTACTCTAAAGCTTTTAGTCTCCCTTGAATCCATGGGAGAATCTTAGGGGTTTGGTAACCAAAAGACTTAAAAGTCATTATGTTCCTTCTTGCCTAGGTACATTCCATATATCTTGCATTTTTTACATTGCACATAAGCTGTCAGGATATGATTCTCAATAATTTAATACAATGTATTTCTGGTGGCTGGTACTTCATACATGACCAAAGGCCACAGGTGATGTATGAGAGTACAAGAAAAAACAGAAATCTTAATCTACCATTCTGCCCAGTGATAGATTTAAACTTTACTTGTGGGCTTATTTTTTAGGCTAAAGTTGTCTATATAACTGATTCTATTTTTACTTTGCAGCCAAATGGATTCAATAATGCTGGCAAATGGAAATCAAGATGAAAAAAAAAGCATTAAGGAATGATAACTTACAAGATGTACTTTAAAAATATGTAATCTAGAAAAGCTTTCACACGGAAGATCAACTTTGTATACAATTAGCAATCCTGCTATTATATAAATAATCTGATTATGTTCAATAAGGTCATAGACATAGAAAGACTCATCTGGTATCTGTGTAGATTTAGGTAAAAATTTCGCATGGTTCGAGTTATCAGTGCCAAAGGCAGGGAGCATTGTCGGCCTAAGTCAAATGCATCCTGCCCTATAATTTGGCTGTCATCCAGGTTCATTATAATTCAATTTCTTACCTGCTCACTTTTAATTCCTTTAAGAGTTTGGATCTGTAAGAGAAATGCTGATGGAACATTTCTCACAAAGTTTGGCAAAGAGATGGATGTCAACATTAGGAGTCATTTGGACTTTAGAAAATTCAAACTTTCCAGATTCCTGTGATATTATTTAGGGCACAAGGGGATTGTAGAAAATGACTTCCAAGGTCTCTTTATGGTCCTTAAATTACTGATTCTAAAAGAAGTTTGAGTTTGCTCTTTGGAAACATATCATTATATGTATCTGTTAAGCTTATGAACTAGATAGAACATATAAACAGTTCCAGCTTAGTGTCAACCTTCATTGTATTGCAGGCATAGTTTTTATAAACTGTTTTTTTCTAAAGAAGGAGATTTATGGGTAGTAGGTGAAATCACTATGTGTACAATTTATGTATTATAATTTGTTAAATTGTCTTTGCAGGCATTTCAAAAGCTGGGTACACAAATCATCTATGAGAAGTAATGGTTATGGATGACAAAGACATGTTGCTTAGCACTTTACATGTACAAAATGCTTATAAAATAAAATTTCAGTTGCTCAGAATCTTTTTGTGGAGTATCTATATTCACTAACACTGATTTTGTCAGTTATAGTGATCACAATTTATTATATTCTATGGTATGCTGGTTAACTTTAACTGCTTAAATCTTATATTATAGTTTTAATTTTTATTATAATGTATTAACTTATTTATTTTCATATTCCTGAGGTTTGAACTCATGATTTTGTGTTTTCTTGGTTTGTTTGCTTGGCTTGGTTACTACTTGAGCTGTACCTCCAGCCTAGCTTTTTACTATTTATTTTGAAGATGGAGCCTAGCAAACTTTTCAACATGGGCCATCTTTGAACCATGATTCCTCAGATCTCAGCCTCCTGAGTTGCTAGGATGCTAGGATTATAGGCACCCAGGTACAGTTTTTATTTTTAAAAATTAATTTATTGTTATTATAAAGGTGATGTACAGAGGAATTACAATTACGTGAGTCAGGTAATGAATGTATTTCCTTTCACACAGTGTCTTCTGTTTCCTTACTCTCTCCTAGTCTCTCCCTCCCTTCTCTACTTATAAATTGTATAATTCACTTTCTTTCATGTGTAGTGAACTCCACTGCTGCATTTTCAGTTTTTATTTTTAAAGAGATTTTTAAAGGGAAAGAATTGCAAAATCAACAATCACATGAGAAATTAGTATTATTATTAATGTTGAAGATTTGAACCTATAAACTATTTTATGGGCACATAGCAACTATTTTTTGAAGGAAGGCTTACTTAACTGGGGATGGAATTCTAGGTAGGTTTTAAGCAGCTGTGGAAAACTGACAGAGCAGGGAGATCAAAAGATGATGTTACATTTTACAAGTGCTGACAAATTCAGAGAAGTATTCTGATAATTTCATGCATCTGTCTCTCATAGAACCTGGTCTACAAAGAGTTAAACACAAAGTACTCATAGAAATACAGTGTTGTATAATTGTCCTATGGAGAAGGAGCCAGAAAAAACAATTAATAATAATTTGATATTCATTAATTCATGCCTGATGAGAAGCAGTGATAATTGAGCCATATGTTTTATTGTTCTTTTATTACATGCTATCAAAGTGAATCAAAAGAAATAATTTTCTTCAAGTTGAAATGTACTGCAGAAAAGGGTGGATGGATGAAATAGAAGCCCTGCCTTTTCTATAAAGACAATTAGCATCTCAATGCTTCTGTAGTAATCAAAAATTATGTGAATGTCATTTTTAAAGTATAAAAACCTCAAGGAAACACAATTCTCACTTTTCTATAGTTGTTCAATGGACATTTCCTTGTATACTATTGCATCAAATACAGCTGTAAAATGGAATAAATATGGAATGAAAGAGAATAGTTTCTGATTTAAGAACACTTCATTATGTCTGAATTTATTCCCACTATCAGAATGACAGATTCCAAAATCAATTTGTTGGAAGATAACATTTCTTGGAGCCAATTAATTATATCATTACTGGCATAGCTTTCCTGAATATAATTATCTAAATCGAAGAATATGGTGTCCTTAATTCTCTTAGTAATTAAAAGATATCTCTACAAGAGAAGTAAGTGTCATCATGACAATTCCCTCTTAGAGAGCAAAATAAATACAATAATTTCCAAAAGAGAATTTGTTAAAATAGCATTTATTTATTTATTGGCAGTACTAGGGTTTGAACTCATTTGAACCATACCCCCAGCCCTTTTTGCTTTGCCTAGGGCTAGGCTGGGGCCACAATCTTGCTTCCACATCCTCCTGTGAATTAGGATTACAGGTGTGCATGGCCACATCCAGCCATCCAGTTTATTTTGTTTGTTTGTTTGTTTGTTTTTGCCAGTTCTGGGGCCTGGATTCAGGGCCTGAGCACTATCCCTGGCTTCTTCCCGCTCAAGGCTAGCACTCTGCCACCTGAGCCACAGCGCCACTTCTGGCCGTTTTCTATATATGTGGTGCTGGAGAATCCAACCCAGGGCTTCCTGTATAGGAGGCAAGCACTCTTGTCACTAGGTCATATTCCCAGCCCTAGCATGCACTTTTAAAATATGGCCAAGATGTAAGAATTTATTCAAGAAGTATCCTGTGCATCCTTAGATATCTGATTGCTATCATTTAGCTCACTGGATAGAGTGCCGATCATTGCTAGTGTGCTTGCTCACTGCCTTCTTTAGTGTGGTGGAAATTGTTTTTGAAAAAAATCCTGTTCAGTTTATTTAGAGGGCTGTCAAAAGAGGTAATTGACCTGCGTCATTGGCAGCTAACAATATTAGGGGTTTTTGTTTGTTTGTGTTGTTTTTACTGTAGAATTGTTGTTTGGCACAATGAAAATTAACTTTACAGCTCCATCTTTTCTATGGTATTCAGAACTCAGCATGAATGTCCTCACTAATGTGTGTGAGCTCATTCTCTTCTGTTTAAACCCTGAAGTTTAGAATATTGGCTCTGCAATGCAGCCACAAGATCAAACATCACATAGTGTGGAGTATATTCTTATCTGTTCATATTCTTAACAGATCCTTTTTTTTCTAGATACCCAAAGTCACCACATGTTTTATATATAAGAATTTCATTTGACATGATCATAGCACAAATGCTCATGCCAGGGGAAATGAAACTGGGTTACTCTGTGAGATTGCAGTCATTTTAAAAATAATGTAGTATGATATAGAGAAAGTATTTTAAATAGTATAGGAATAAACAGAAGGTACTAGAATGGAAAGACTTCCAGGAGAAGCTGTCTTAGAAGGCCTTAGTATAACATAGGTTTATGCTTATAATCCTAGTGATTCTGGATGTAGAGATTGGGAGCATAGCAGTTTGAGGCTAGCTTAGGTAAAAGACCCGTCCTAAGAAATATTCTGGGCACATAGTTGTAGTCCCACTTGCTTGGGAGGCATAGTTAGGAGAATCACTGTTCAAGGCTGGCTCTATGCAAAGAATCTGTAACCTTATCTGAAAAAAGAGAAAAGGGGCTTGGGTGCATAGCTCAAGTGGTAGGGCACTTGATTGGCAAACACATAGATTCAAGCTCGAACCTAAGTATAAGAAAAAAATAACTAATTAATTAATAAGGGTGCTAGCTCAGATTTGGTGGAAACTGAGCCAGTTTTGAGTGAGAACTGCTTCTTTTAGATACAGTATAATGAGATGAGAATGCAAATGCTAGGAGGTAGAATAATCAAAAGACTTTTTATTTTTTTTTTTGCCAGTCTTGGGAGTTGAACTCAGGGCTTGAACACTGTGCCTAGCTTCTTTTTGCTCAAGGCTAGCACTCTACCATGTAAGCCACAGTGCCATTTCTGGCTTTTTCTGTATATGTGGTGCTAAGGAATTGAACCCAGGGCTTCCTGACTACAAGGCAAGCATTCTACCACTAGGCCATATTCCCAGCCCCAATCAAAGGATTTTTTAAGTTTCCCCTTATTCCCTTGGCAAAACAATGTTCAGATTTTATTCCTGCTGCTTTATGCTTTCTGTCAAGTCCTGCTTAGCCCCAGACCCTAGGCTGAAGACCACACGCATATTCTTGGTGAATATGCTAGCAGATGGCCCTTTTATATGTACCACCCTTAATAATTTTTGCTTGTGAATTTTACTTCCTTTCCTAAGAGGTAAAGAAAAGATT
Organism: Perognathus longimembris pacificus; assembly: GCF_023159225.1. Classification (NCBI taxonomy): domain Eukaryota; kingdom Metazoa; phylum Chordata; class Mammalia; order Rodentia; family Heteromyidae; genus Perognathus; species Perognathus longimembris. The sequence goes on along the minus strand of NC_063163.1, from coordinate 20,939,537 downwards.
AAGTGTCAAGGGTTCTTGGGACCTCTAATGGCCAACTAGGCCCTAAGTCCAGGGAGGCTTTGATATGATCCACCCATAGAAGCACAGCCAGGAGGCTGGGATCAGTGAAGAGATGGTATGAAAGAAGGAGGCAAGAACCAAGCCCATGGTAGTTTCATGGGGGGGGGGGGGTGTCATTAAAAACATACATTACTAAGTGAAGATCATATTAAATAAAATTTATTGAAGTTGTCCTAAGAAACTAAAATGAAATAGAATTAGTCTTGCTAAAGTTCACGGCCACAAATGGAAATCAAGTTGTGAATTTAAACATCAAAGAAATCAGAAGAGAGACAACCACCAAATTCCCTAGCAGGACAGTTTTAGCCATGATAAGGAGATCCTTTCTTCTCAAAGACCTTGACAAAGAAAGTAATCTTTACAAAGAAAAGGATTTGAAACAACCCAGTTCACTTTTTGTTCCCTGTTTCTGCTTTCTCAGCCCTTTCTCACCATAAAACCACTCCCTTTGCTTGGTTCAGTATTCTAGAATCAGGTGTTACCTAATACAATAAATAAGTTAATATCTTCAGACTTATTGTAATTGTATCTTTTGACAACTGACATATGGCCTAATTCATTTAGACCTTTTGAGAATTGTGTCATTAAAATATTATATAATATTACTGATTTTATGAACAGGTTTAAATAACTGAAATAAATATAGTCAAATAAGCTTTTTAAAATATATTTTACATGGTTTTCAGATTGTCTCAAATTAAACATAGATCTAAATATAAAACTGCAAGTGTATTAAACTTCTAGGAGAAAGCAGGAGAAAATTAACATGAGCCTAAGCTTGGTGAAAATCGTTCTACGTAAGAAAGAAAAAAAAATCAGTAAATTGAACTTCATTAAAAAAAAAAACAAGAAAAAAAACAAACACCTGTGCTCCATGGAAGAAACTGTTGAAAGGGTAGATCAGAGTCTGGGGGAAAATATTTTCAAAACACTTGTCTTTAACATATACAAACACTTTTTAAAAGGTGGCAATAACAACAAAAAAATAAAAAAAAATAGATAATAGTTCTGAACAGATATTCACCAAAGAAAATGTGTAGATGACAAAGTGCATATGAAAGCTACTCAACAATATGTTTCATTAAAAATCAAAATTTTAAACTGTATATGCCTATTGGAAAGAAGAAATCTGGCTGGGAGCATGGTTCAAGTAAAAAAGCACCTGCCTAGCAAGTCATACCCCAGTGTCATGAAAGAAAGGAACAGAGAAAGAAATAAAGGAAAGAAGAGAAGAAAACAAAGAAGTGTAAAACCTACAACCTAATACCCAACATTTTATGGTATGGAATATAGTGTATTTGCTTGTACAATTTTGATAAGAAATGTACCTACTGCCTTATGTATGAAACTGTAACCCTCTATACATCGCTTTGAAAAGAAAGGAAGAAGGAAGGAAGGAAGGAAGGAAGGAAGGAAGGAAGGAAGGAAGGAATGAAAGAAGAAATAAAGACCAAAAAAGTTACTCAGCTTATTATAAACAAATGTCAGTGTTTCACCCTGATTTCCTTGGATATACTTAGTGTCTTCTCTTCTGGTCTCTTCCACGATCTCACAACACATTTAGCCATCATGTCCCCTTAACACTTCCTGCCTGTGACAGTTTCTTGGACTTTCTTGGCTTTGTTGACCTCTTCACTCAAAACTTTTTCTGATGTTTTTCTCATGAGTAGGTGTTGATGAAGCAGACTATAGAGGAAAAAACCATTTTTATGCTTCCATACATTAAGGGTCTGTGCTAACCATATGATTTATTACTGTTGGTGTTAATCAGAGGCAGAGTTTGTCAGATTTCTTCATGGTAAAGTGACTCTTTTGTTCCCCTGCCTTTCCATTTTGCGCTGATTGGGTGAAAGAGAATGCACAGGCCACAGATGATGGAGGGAGATTCACATTTCATCTCCTTAAGGGTGGAGGAGTAGAGTAGCTACTGAAATTAAAATTGCTTTCTTGTACATCAGGTAGATGTATTTTCCCCATTTGTTTGCTTAATCATTTACTTATACCAGCATGGGCTCCTGGACACTTATTTTATACTTTGTATTAAAATTTAGTACTTCATCATATGTTGTCTTGCTCAGATTAGTCCTGGTTTGGTCACAGAGAACTTTTCCGGAAATCGCCACATTGTCATGTATGTACTCACTGCATATTTGGACACTTTCCTGCTTTTTTGACCCTATAAAATATTTTAAGCTCATATATCATACATTCTGTCCTAGTCTCAGAGGTAAAATGAACCTTTTCTTTTTATAGATGGACTAATTTCAGGCATTTGTCATAATGACTTGATATATGTGTTATAGTAGCTTGACTAACACTATGAACTTTGCAGATGAGTCAATTCTCTGAGGAAAAGAATGGAATGGAGGACCCTGGTAGAGTTTCTGAGAGACAATGATATCTCTTGCCCTTTGTTATAAAGTTGTAGCTGGCTTTTCTAGTTCATAAGACTCTCGGTAACTGAACTCTCAATCTAGAAGTATCCAACATGGGCTATGCCACCTAAGATTCTTCAGTCCCTTCATTGAACATGTGCTTCATACATACAAGTGAGAATAGTATTAAGTGTTTTTGCCATGGTGTAATAGCCACTAGATTTCCAGGCTATAGTATTTATTTCCTCGTTGTCCACTATATGTGCAATTAGCCCGTTCCATATGTTTTAGGCTTTTGTTTGATTATACTTGATTCCTAATGCCAATTTCTGTGTAAGTTAGGGCACAACTAAATGTCTATATTGAAAAGCCTTTAAAACACACCAACTAAAACGTGGTAAACATTTTTCGGTAAACATTTTTCTTCTGTTTCTTAGAGTGGAACACAAGTAGATTCTGTCCACAAAATTATCCAGAGCACACTATCCAAGTGCTTCCTGGTCAAAGTTGTACCACTAGCTCCTTAGCTGTGGCCCTGATTAGAGAAAAGGTGTGTCAAAGCTTCTTTTCTTTCACTCACAACCACTGGTCACTAACCAACTAACTCACACCCAGCGGGCTGTGGAATTTCGCTTCTAGTGATGTACCTGATAAAGATAAGGGTTGGGAGGGGAGGGGAATCCTGTGAGCCATAATGCCTGACCTGTCCCCATATTACCACTGGGTGGGAGCCCAGGGCTTCCTATAGTAACACACCGTGTATACAAAGTTAGTGAGACTAAATCTTCTCCAATAATTTTAGCAGTGTTTCCCTGTTGAGCAAATGATTTTAGACCTGGGTAGTCATTTGAGGGCTATTCTGACCTGATGACTTGAAATCTACAGGGAAAAACTGTATGTAAAGAATTTAGGGAATAAGAATGACCAGTTCTATTCAATGGTCAATTTATCAGTAACAAAGCTACGACTGGGACTTGGCTTGCTGAAGTCTCTCTCTCTATCTATGGGGTTTTCAAATGAATACAATAATCTAAAAATGATCTCACTAGAATAGAAAAATATGACAGATTAAGCCTTACATGCCTTTCTCTAATTTGGATAGTGCAGTATTTTATTAACTTTTAGAATTACACTGACACACTGCTAACTCCTACTTAACTTGTGGTTTGTACTAGTCTACATTAATTTTGCTTTGCCTTATATTTGAAAAATAAGTTCTGTTCTAGCTCACGTTTGTGTAGGTTGTTTTTACATGAGTTACCTTTTGTTCTCTGCAGGTGTTAGTATTGAATTGGCCAAATTTATAATCCTTTTCGAGCCTCTTTAACATGAGATCCTTAACAACATCGAACCGTGGAGCCAAATTAGAAAGTGTACAGAATTTAATTTAATGAGTGTTATCTCCATTATATGCACTCACTTTGCTTGATTTGTATCACTATTATAAAAATATATAATGAACTAGCATTTATTCTCTTAAAGCTCATATTTACTTCCCATGTCTCACTATTTGACTATGTATTCTAATGTACCTGTGGAAAAATAGTTATCTGTTTACACATCTGCATTTGTTTTCTAGTATGCGTGCCTTCCATTTTTGCTTTTAGGTTTTCTTCATGAATAGTTAGTTGTACCTTATATGCACAAAGCACTTATGAAAAGTTAGTGGGTCTCTAAGACCACCCTCACTTCTGACAACTCCAGAGTTCAGAGGAACTCTGGCTGTCTCTCCCTCTCTCAGAGGAACTCTGACTCTCTCTCTCTCTCTTTCTCTCTCTCTCTCTTTCTCTCTCTCTCTCCCTCCCTCCCTCCCTCCCTCCCTCTCTCTCTCTCTCTCTCTCTCTCTCTCTCTCTCTCTCTCGACCACAATTTTTACTAAAAGGATTCATAGAACTAAGAAAAGGAATGCTTTTTTTTTCTTTTTCTGTCTATTTACTTTTTGGTGTTAGTCCTGGGGCTTGAACTCAGGGATTGGATGCTGAGCTTTTTCACTGCAGGCTAACACTCTACCACTCAAGTCACAGTTTGGCTGATGGCTTTTTTGGCTGTGCTAACCATATGATTTATTATTGTCGGTGTTAATCACCTGGCAGAGGCAGAATTTGTCAGTTTCTTCATGATAAAGTGACTGTTTTGTTCCCCTGCCTTTTCATTTTGCGTGTATTGGCCTTTCTAATACATATGGAGATGTTTGGATCTATTGTGAAGTTTCCTTATACTTTCCTTACAGAAACTTTCTCCACGCTATGTCTATCAGTTCACTAAGTGATTTGTTAAACTGCTTATACACATGATTGAGGCTGGAGGCAAATCTGAAGTGATGCTTAGTCTGTGTCATGAAGAAGCAGTACAACTTCCTTTCCTATTCTCCTACTCCTGCCCTATCCCTACCTAATGCCGGCCTCAGGAGACTGATGTAATGGGTTCAAGATTAGTTCATGCTTGGTATATGCCTATCATCCCCAGTGACTCAGAGAAGTACAAGTAAGGCCTCAAGCCCAGATCTGCCTGGGCATAAAGTGAAACCCTACTTCAAAATGGGAAAAAAGGCTGGAGTTACAAATCAAGTGATAACCACCTACCTGCTAGGCAGGTAGTCTAGCAAGTAGCGAGGCAATGCACTGGGTTCAGTCCCCAGTACTGCTACTGCTACCACCAAAAAAATATCTTTTAGTAGAAAATGATGTTTAAAGATCAAGGGGATGGGAATATGGCTGAGTGGCAAGAGTGCTTGACTTGTGTACATGAAGCCATGGGTTCGATTCCCCAGTACCACATATATAGAAAAAGCTGCAAGTGATGCTGTGGCTCAAGTGGTAGAGTGCTAGCCTTGAGAAAAAAGAACCCAGGGACAGTGCTCAGGCCCTCAGTTCAAGGCCCAGGACTGGCAAAAAAAAAGAAAGAAAAATGAAAGTGTTGGCTGGGAATATGGCCTAGTGGCAAGAGTGTTTGCCTCGTATACATGAAGCCCTGGGTTCGATTCCTCAGCACCACATATATAGAAAATGGCCAGAAGTGGCTCTGTGGCTCAAGTGGCAGAGTGCTAGCCTTAAGAAGAAAGAAGCAGGGACAGAAAAAGAAAGAAAGAAAGAAAGGAAGGAAGGAAGGAAGGAAGGAAGGAAGAAAGAAAGGAAGGAAGAAAGATCAAAACTATTCAGCAGATTATTCATTACTACTGGGTTGGTTAACAATTCTAGGTTATTTCAGAGGCGAGTGCTTAGAATAATATTTTTCTTTATGTAAAAAGAGGAATGAATTCACACTGGTATTCTAATTCAACTTAGGACTCCAAAATTATGTGCATCTTGATGGATATCTTGCACTAGTCATACACTTCTTACAGCCTCAATATAACCCTGCTGACACTACTGTCCACAATGTGTTTCTGGTGATGTCTTCAACTCCAAAGTTTCTCCAGGAAAATGATGGAATGTGAAAACTAGAAATGGCAAGGAAAGCTTTCTTTTTTAAACAAGGACTAATTGCATAAGCTTAAGCATATTTACTGGGTGTTATTTGAGATCTAGATAACTACATTGAAATATTGTATTAATGTGTTGGAAGTTGGGCTCAAGAGAATGGGAAAGTTTTCTTCTCAAAATGAGCACCTTGTAGTCCAGATGACTTTCAAGGATATCTATAGCTATTTCTTATCTATGTATAGCTAATTCTTACTTATGTTCTGCATTAACCAGAAGTTTGACATATTTGCAGAGGAACTCTCTTTTAATGTGACAAGAGTCACAATGAGCTGGTCTCCCTCCTTGAGAAAGGCACAGTAGGGGTCAGGCCATACTGATTATACTATGCCTCTGTCTGGGATCCCCGAACAGTTACCATAGTCACTTTGAAGTACTCAAGTAACAGATGGTAAATTTAAAAGAACAGCTTTAAAAAATTTAAAACAAGTCCAAATGTAAACCTCCTTCGCCTTCTCCATTGCTTTCCTTGCCAAAAAAAGAGAGGGAAAAACATCAAAAGTATGAGCTGAGCTGCTTATTTTTGAAGTATTACTTACCCTAAGTTTCAAAATCCATTGTAATTCATATTAAATACTTAAAAAATAAGTAATGCCTCATTTTTGTTCAACTTTTCCAAAATGATGACCAGGATAAGGAAAGGAGAATTAAGAAGAAACTTCTAGAAGTTGGAAGCGCAGAACAACTACAAGCACTGCCCAGTTCATTCATCCAAATTAATGTAAGACCTTGTCAATGCATGTGGAAAGATTTTTAAAAAGTTTATAATTTTGAGCTAGTTGTACAAAGGGGTTTCCAATTTAACATAATAATTTGTGAAAACAATGCATCTTAATGTCTGAATGTGAACCTTTAAAATTATTTCTTTTTAAGAGAAAGGTGTTTTAGAAAACTTATTTATTTTTCATACATGAAAGAGGAGTTCAAGATTAGTATAGCTTCCTTTTGTTCTTTTAGCAGAGGTAACCTGATAGCTAATTAATTAATGTATGGTATTTGGTATTTGATGTTGACATGGACCTGTGATGTTCAAAGATGGCACATTGATTGTGGTATGGAGTTGTGGCACACTATGTAGTTTTTTTTAAACACATGTTAAGCTGGATATTGATGGCTTACACGTGTATTCCTAGCTACTCAGGAGGTTGAGCTCTGAGGAGCATGATTCAAGGCCAGCCCAGGCAGAAAAGCCTATAAGACTCTTCTTAAGTCCATGTAACCACCCAAAGGCTGGAAAGTAGAGCTGTGGCTTAAGTGGCAGAATGCTAGCTGGTCCTGAGCACAAAAGCACAAGAACAGTGGTCAGGCCCTAAGTTGAAGCCCTAGAACTGGCACAAAACAAACAACAAAACAGATATTAAAGAGGAATTTGATCTAACTAAATTACATGCATGTATGAGATACCATACACATTAAAATTTGACAGAAAAATCAGAACAGTCTATGTTAGAGAGTTGGCTATCAAAGTTGTTTTAAGATGGGAGGCGGGGGGATAGAGGAAGTGAGCTTGACTGGGGGACATTGTATGCATGTATAGAAATGGCACAATGAAATCTTTCTTGCACAACTTATATATGCTTATAAAAATATCCTTTAAAATGTGTTTGGCCTGGAAACATGGCTCAAATGATGAATCAGCAGCCTCAAGCAAGAAAGCTGATTGTGCTGGGTGCTAGTGGCTCATGCCTGTAATCCTAGCTACTCAGGAGGCTGAGATCTGAGGATCATGGTTCAAAGCCAGCCTGGGCAGGAGAGTCTGAGACTCATATCTCCTGTTTCACCAGAAAACTGGAAGTGGTACTATGGCTCAATGGTAGAACACTAGCCTTGAGCAGAAGAACTCAGAGACAATACCTAGGCTCTGAGTTCAAGACCCACCACTGACAAAGATTACAAAAAAAAAAAAGGAAGCAAACAGGCAAGCCATTGCAAGTGGAAGACCCTGAATTCAAGCCCCAGAACCAGGACCCAAAATAAATAAATAAATAAACAAGTATAGACTTAATATCAAAATGATATTCAAAGTTCACACTTTGGGAACCCACAGATCCCATGTTCAAACATATAACTTTTGAAGAAGATAATAAAATAGTGAAATAAGTGGAATAATCTTTTTTTGGAATATTTTTATTTTAAGTAGTTATACAAGAGTTGCCATTCAGCAGAGCAGTCTATTAATACAATATGTCCTGATCAATGTCACCCCTTTTTAACATTCTCATCCACTTCTCCCACTGCACCCCTTCCTTCACGTTCTTTAATTTTTAGGTTATGTAGTGTGCTTTTTTTTTTTGCCATTTAGCAAAGCACTTTATGCATACAATGCATCATGATCTGTGTCATCCCTTCAGCGCTCTTCAATCCCTTTTGACTCACACCCTCCCTTATTCTTCTCAATTTTGTGGTATCTACAAAGCATTCTTGCTTGTAATCTATTCCTTTCTCCCATTCATTCTTCTACCCCTTCTTCCTTGGCCCTGCCCTCCCCACTTGCAAGTACCAATTTCCTGGTACTTATTTTGTTGGGCTTTGACTTACTCTTTCTAATGAATTATACTTCTTGTACTCTCCATAGAGTGTATAATACTTCAGTTAATTCATTTATAACCAATGGGATACCACCCAATGTGTTTACTTATCAATTCATAGGCATAATCCTCTTTATGAAGAATGACCTGAAAGTAGCTATGGAACAGAAGTCTCGGGACTGTCTGTCTCGCCAGTCAGTGAGGACACAACCAGGACCAGGTAGAAGTGGGTATGAAGTCAATCACTCTCCTTCCTTCATTCTTGTCCTTCCATCTCTAAAAGAGAAGCAGAAAAGAAAGGTGGTGATGGTTGCTGCATAGAGTTACAGCTGACAGATCTGAGTGCCAGAGAAGGTAACAGGACAGACTTAATTTGCACCACCAAGCCTGCCCAACAAACCAGCCAATCCTAAGTTATTCCCAGTATAATAGTGGGATAGGAACACTGAGCCATGAAAGAAGGCTTTGTTTGGGGAGTACAGATATAAGAGGTTGAGCTACACCAACCACAAAACCTCTGAAGAGGAGGAAGAGAGAAAAAATGAAAAGTTGTTCCAAGCAAAGTGGATCTAAAATTAAAACAAAGTCAGGTAGTAAGATCCAATACAGTGATTCCATTTTATGCATACTTTCACTTTACATTGTTCCAATGGCCTGAGAGCAATCATGTCCTGGAAATATCCAATGGAAAATTCTAGGGACAGGCAATTTATAAGTGTGAAATTGTACCATTCTGCTTGTGTGATGAAGTTGTACTCTGTCCTTTTGTACTCTGTCCTGCCAGAGACACGAGTCACTCCTTTGTCCAATTTATCCATGTTGGATACCATTCATGCCTGTTCACCTCTCAATAACTGTCTTGACGATCAGATCAACTGTTTGAATTCAAGTAACCACTATTTTATTGAACAAAATTGTAGTGATGTGGGAAATTTGGACACAATGTTGAAGAAAAGTCATAAAGTACTTTAAGTGAAAATGTAAAAGCTCTCAACTTAATGAGGAGAGAAGGCTATTTGTCTGCTATGATTGTTATGGTTTTCAGTCCCAAAAGATACTTTGTGGGAGAAACCATATTCAGATAACCTATTGTATATGGAGAAGCTCGGTTTACTTATTTGTATTTCCTGGTAATTGCCTGTGGTGAATAATATATAAATTTAACCACATCATAGCTTTGTACATGAAGGAGAAAATACAAGCCCTGTGAATAAGGAGGGGTTATTTTATTGGAAACTAAATAATCTTAGGCAAAATGAAAATAAAAGTACTATCAAAAAGACTTTTGAGTATTTAGGTGTATACAAGATAGAGGTATGGATGTTTTATATATATGCACATTTTATCTACCTGTGTATAAGTTATATTTATGAATATTTATTAGTACTATAAAGTAGGAAATTATGACACATTAAAAAAATTAAAGTAACACAAGTAACTTGATTTCAAACAAATATATGTGATATATCCATATTAATATTATAATTTTAGATAAGTGCTACATATTTATGTATATTGTATACTATGTATATTACTCTGTACATAATAAATTATGTATATGTATGCACGCACAGTGTTCACAGAGGAATGGGGTATTTCTGTACACTGACAGTATGTTAAGCTATAAAGGAAGTCCTATAAAATTTTAACAATCAGATTTATATAGATCACAATTTCTGATCAAAGTATAAAGAATTAATAATTCAAGTTGATAATATAGTTACATACACCAATATACAAATGCAAAATAAAGTATGTATACACCAATATACAAAAAGTTATATACACCAGTATACAAATGCTAAGTATACTCGTAAAGTATGTAAAAGTCAAAGCCACATTGCAGTTAATTTATAACCACATAACCACCAAAACAGCAAATTACAACATTTAAGTCAGAATCTTTAAGATTAGCCTTAGCTTTAATTTAATTCAGCAGCAAGAAATATTTACATAAAAGACTATTGTAGTTATTATATATTTAGTATTTCCAGTCAACTAGTCCTATTATCCTGGTTCTCCCTCCTTCCTTTCCTCCCTCCCTCCTTTCCTCCTTCCCTTTTTTCCTCCCTCCCTTCTTCCCCCCCTCCCTCCTTCCATCCCTCCCTTCTCCCCCCCTTCCCTTCCTCCCTCCTTCCTTCCCTTTCTGTTTCCATGTATGTAAAACATACGATTCTTTGGTTATTTTGCTTAAGATGATATCCTTCAATACTACTAATTCTTCTGGAAATTAAAGAGTTTTATTTTTCGTGGCTGAATAATATTTAATTGTGTTTATATACCACATTTTCTCAGTCCATTTGTCTTTTGATGATTACATAGGTTGATTCTGTGTCATGGTTCTTGTCAATAATGCCACTATAAGCACAGGCATATGGTATCTTAAAGAGGCTTTACATATGCTCTTATTCTTCAAGACTTTAGCAATAATAGGTGGCTGTTTTCAAAAAAGAAATAAAATTGGATCTGAAATGCTTATTTATTTTAGGTAAAAGAGTTTTTGATTTTGAAAAAAAAACTTTTCTGGTTTGTTTTCACAGTTTTATATTTTTAGATACTAACCAAAGTAGTATTTGAACTGTTCAGAGAGTCCAAATGACTAGAAATGAGAAACAGTGTAGCTTTTGTGTGGTTTCTGTCATCTGCTCAGAAATATGCACTGAATGAAGAGCCATTGTACTGTCAAAAACTTTACCCCAACACTAGCAACTTTGTTGATCTTGGAGACTTACTGTTTTCTGATCTGTGCTTGGTGATCTTTAAGGTTCTCGTAATATTTTCTTCTTGATGAATTGCACTTTGTTCAAGGCATCAAAGCCTACTGCTTTTACATTAGTCTAGAGTTATTATTCATAGACCATTAAGACCAAGCGGGATCCTCTGTTAGGTGCTGCCTATAAACCAGAAAGAGGCTTTACATGTAGGAGTTAATATTCTAAAGGAATAAATGTAAAAAAGTTTCTTTCTAATGGCAATGGCAGATATATGAGCCATGAATTTAAAGAAAAAAAAAAAAACAAGTGACTGAGTATAGAGGAAATGGTATTAAGAATTAGGGCTAGTTCCTTTGTTATTGGGTGCATCCTGTATCCTACCTGATAAGTATCACACTACATTCTATTATGCCTCCTGGATGGACAAAGAGAATCAACCAGATAAAATCATGTCACTTTCTACATGACGGCTTCTTTCAAGTCAAAACCAAAATTGCCCCTTCTTGGCTACCCACGTGCTAATATATATATATATACACGTATATATATACATATATGTATATGTATATATATACGTATATATATATCTTCTCATTATGCATATTACAGTATGTCTTGTACCATAGCTAGTTTTGCAGGTGCTTCTTTCTTTCTCCAGTTAAATAAAGTGTTATGGAAACACTATTTTACTCAGTTTCTAAAAATCATAGAAAATATGACTTGAATATAAGACACGTAATAAGTATTTATTAAGAAGGGTCCTATAAGCAAAGCTTGCCCAATAAACAGAATTATTATTATTACTATTATTGTTATTATAAGTACTGACACGTGGGATTAGTTAAGGTATAATTGCATTAGGATTTTGCCAAGAGTTCAGGTTGTGATATTGTGTGATGTCAGAAAAGTGCACCCAACACAGGGATTATTCTTATGAAATATGGCTTCCTATACTCCCAACTCTCCATTATTCTCTTATATTAAAATAAAACACATTAGATATAGCAAGAATTTTTCTAGTTTTATTTGTGTTAGATGGAAAAGAATCAGTTTTTATAAGATCTGAACTCTTCCTGTATTGTTACCATATCATAAATATTTACGGAAATAGGTAATTAAAGTTCTGGTCTAAATTCCAGCTATAACTTGGGTATTCATTTATTTATTTTTGAGATGGTTCCTTATCTATCTCCATAGCTGAGGCTAGCCCGGTACTCATCATCTTCTTGTTTAGCCCGAGAGTTCTAGGATTACAGGCAGGAGGCACCTTGCTTGAATATTTGCCTATTTAAAAATAATTTCAATTGGGCTGGGGATATGGCCTAGTGGCAAGAGTGCTTGCCTCGTATACATGAGGCCCTGGGTTCGATTCCTCAGCACCACATATACAGAAAATGGCCAGAAGTGGCGCTATGGCTCAAGTGGTAGAGTGCTAGCCTTGAGCAAAAAAGAAGCCAGGGACAGTGCTCAAGCCCTGAGTTCACGGCCTAGGACTGGCCAAAAAAACAAAAAACAAAAAATAATTTCAATTGCTATGTTGAATTGTACAACTACTTTCAGGTAATAAAAATAAATTAAAAAGTTTTAAAAATCATTTCAATTTTGTTTAAATATGGAGATGTGTTTAAGTCCCTGTGGGACTTCATGGATTATGGAACTGACAGTCTCCTCCTTTGTGCTAGTTGGGAACTAGGGATGTTTGTTAATAGGCATACATCACTTAGACACCATAGCCTGAATTAAGTTAGGGATCTTTGATCTCAGTTTTGCATATTAGGCAAGTTTTTTTTTATTATTTCTTGGAGTAATTTGATCTATGATCTTTGATTAAAATGGTGTAAGGAAAGCCTAATTGGACCATTAGAAGCTGCTAAGAGCCACCATCATTTTTATGATCAAACTTGGGCAAGTGCCTTAATTTATCTTATTTGCAAAACTAGAACAACATACTGTGCCTAGATTTCCTTGGAGAATCCTACTTGTATATGTAACAAGAAATGATGTTTCTTGTGCAGTTCTGTTGTTGAGTTGATGATCAAACTGCAAATCGATATCTTTACTATTCGAGAGATATGTGGATAGTAGAAGCTATGATAAGTTTATTTTATTCCTTCAAATTTACTAGAGTGGTCTTAGCCATAGCATATTTTACCCAATTTTGAATGTTAACTTTATAGTATTTCATGCATTCTTAAAGCATAAAGTTTTTAATGAGGCATGCACTTTCATGTGCAGATCTTCTTTGTAAACTTCTGAAATCACTTTTTTCTTTCATTTGAAATAAAAATTAATTTGAGCAACCATGTATGTAATTTCTTTCAGAGAACACTGCTTAAAATTTGCATCAGAAAAAAAAGGCAAGACTGCTTAATTAAAACCTAGACACCATCAACCTCTTTAATTATGTGTTAAAGAGACTGGCATCCTGGGGATACCATGTTAAAATCAGTGGGCATATTGAGGGTCTTTGTATGTGTACGTACTGTTCTCTGAAGGGGGAAAATGAGGGCTTTAATAAAATAGACTGATCTAAAATTTCTCTGAACGTGAATTATTTCAGGCTTCCAAAGTAGGAAGAGGACAAGTTTGTCTTTTTCAGAAGAATAATGCAGAAGAGTAATGTAAAACAGAATGTCTCTGTCTTTTCCATGTTTAAATTGCCATGTGTGCTTTTCTTTTAGAAACAAAGGAACATTTTTCTTTTAATCAATAATTGTTACTTCGAAAACAGTTCTAAAGCTTGACTTCTGCTTGCTGGGATATGTTCCATAGACAACACTGGGTGAGTGGGGGAGGGGAGGGCTGTTTATTCCTCTTTTTCTTAGTGTGCATAAATTTCGCAGCAAAACCACTGCTTTTCTTTACATCTTAATTCTTGTTGTCTTCATTATGATGTGCTTATCCCCAATTTCTATCACTAATGTGGAACCCAGCAGCTCTTTGTTCTCATTGTGTCTGTCCTCTTCCTTTCTTTGTGTTGCAGAGATACAGCTACCCGCATCTGCCACTGAGCATGCGGGAAAAATCCTTCAATAGATTCTTTACTTAGGACTTTCAGTAGTATGATTCCACTTCTCCAGGTTTTAGAAACAACCAATACATGGAAAAGACAGACTGGAACTTGGAAAGGTGATGGGAGATACAGGTGGTTCTGAGGGAGGTAGGCTAGCAAGCTGGGAAGATTCAGGGCAGTTACCGTACACATTTGTCTTATGTATGGAAGTTCTCATCCAGCAAGTTAAATGAGAACACCCACTTTGTGTGCACACAGAAGCTAGAGATGCAAAAAGACAACCGAGAAGATACAAGTGGTTGAGCAGGAAGGCAGAAAGCCAGATCTAAACCCAATAGATATACAATGTGCTAGCAGTTCCACAGAGAGGCAGAACATTGTTGCAAAGATTGGTATGGTCAGTTCCTGAGAAAGGAACTTCCACTGATACTGTATCATCTGGAGATGAGAACCGCCAAAATCGGCTTTTCTCATGATACAATGTTAGGCTTTTTTTTCTGGTTGGGCTAAATACTCAGAACAGTAACTGAATGAAACTTGATTCTCGTCTACTGCTTAGAAGTTCTTTGGTTGAAATAAATAGATTAAAAGAAAATCTGAGTCGGAGTCTGGTGGCTCACGCCTGTATTCCTAGCTACTCAGGAGGCTGAGATTTGAGGCCTGTATTTGTTTTTTTGTTTTTTCAAATTTTTGTTATCAAACTGATGTACAGAGAGGTTACAGTTTCATACGTTAGGCATTGGATACATTTCGTACTGTTTGTTACCTTGTCCCTCATACCCCTCTGAGGCCTGTATTTGAAGCCAGCCTGGTCAGGAAAGTTTGTGAGACTCTCATCTCCAATTAAGCACCAACAAAGCTGGAAGCGGAGTTAGCCTTGAGTACAAAAAGCTCAGGGGCAGCACCCAGGTCCTGAGTTCAAGCTCCCATTATCTGCACAAAGAAAACAAAAATTGCTCATGGTTTCTAACAGGCGAGGAGGCAGCAAGCTTACAGATGAGACCAGAAGGGTTTGGGTAGCTTTCTGAGGTTTACTGGTTTGTGTTCCAGCAAGTCTGATATTAAAAGCTTGGGGATATTTAACAGATGAAGGGAAGGCTAAAAAAAATTGGCTCCTATTTTTCCGCACAATGAGTTTTGACTGTTTTGTTTATTGCCGGTATACCCAGCTTCTAGAACTGTCTGAGGTACATACACAATAGATTCCCAAAGATCTTTTTGTCTAAAAAAAATCTGAGAAAAAAAACTTTTGCTTTTATGGTGATTAACTGGTGGGAATAATTCCAAGTTGACCGTTTTAGAACAACCTTAAGGGCACATTTTCTCCCTTGCTCGGTGAAAAGAGATTTTTCTTTTTTCCTTTTTCCCCTCCCTCAGCCTTCCTCCTTTCTCCCACCATTTTGTTCCGGTATCACCAAATACTGCATTCATGGCAGGCTTGCAAAGCCTTCCTGCGCTGAGTGTCTACTTTGGGCTCGTCCTCTTCCGTACTTTTCACTAAGAAATACTGTTACATCTAACAAGGTTTTCGAAACAGAGCAAACCAGCAGCCCGAGGTACAAGTCTTGGACCCGCGGCACCTGCAGGGGCATTTTTAGAACCCCGCCCTAGGCTCTGAGATTCCGCTGCACTGTCCCGGTGCTCTCGGGCAACAGAGGTAGGAAATGCTTCTGGCGGGAAAGTTCAGGCCAGGTCCGACAAGGCACCTGGGGTTAGGTGGCCCCAGGGGGCTGGTCCGCGCTGCAGGCCCCGCCCCCTCGGGATGAACCTCAGTCCCTGGCTGGTCCTGGGACCACCTGGCCCCGCCCCCAGCCCTCGCGCTCCGCCCCACCCCCGGGCCGGGACTAAAACCCGGAGCCACCACGGCGCCCTTAGGGACTGGCGGGCCGCACTGAGCATGTGCGGCGCTGTTCGGCGGTGGCTGCCTCGGGCCGAGGCAGGGCCGGGGTGCTGATGCTGACACACCGCCCGGCCTCAGTCCCGGCGTGGTGGGCTACCCCAGCCGGGGAGACGGCACCGGAGCCGTAGCCTCCTCGCAGCCCGAGGAGCCGTGGTGGCGGTCCTCCCTCCCCGCCCTCGCCGCCAGCCCGGTGGCCGCGGCGCCCTCGGGAGCCCACGATGATGGCGGAGCAGGTGAAATGCGCCTCTGCCGGGGGCGGCTCGGCAGCGGGCTCGGGGCCGGTGGTGAACGCGGAGCTGGAGGTGAAGAAGCTGCAGGAGCTGGTGCGCAAGCTGGAGAAGCAGAACGAGCAGCTGCGCAGCCGGGCGGCCAGCGCGGCCGCCGCCCCGCACCTGCTGCTGCTGCCGTCGCCGCCGCCGCCGCCGCCCTCCGCGCCGCCCCCGGCCGGGGCCTGCAGCCCGCGCAGCCCGCGGAGCCCCCCGGCCGCCGCCACCGCCCCGGCGAGCCTGGGGCTGGGGCTGGCCCTGGGCACCGGCGGCGGCTCCAGCCCCACGTTCCCGGGGACCTACTGCCTGCCCAGCCCCGCGCCCTCCCTGCTCTGCAGCCTGGCGCAGCCCTCCGAGGCGCCCTTCGTCTACTTCAAGCCCGCGGCGGGCTTCTTCGGCCCGGGCAGCGGCGGGCCGGAGCCGGGGGGCGCGGGGACCCCACCGGGGGAGGCCCTCGAGCCGCCCTCGCCGCCCCCCACGCTGTTGGACGAGGTGGAGCCGCTGGACCTGGAGAGCTTGGCCGCCTGGAGCGACGAGGACGACTACACTTGGTACTGACGGAGTTGCACTCCATTTCCCAGGACCCCGACCTTGGGGACCCGGGAGACGGCTGGGGAGCGGGCGGAGGGAAGAGTGGGGACGGATGCGGCCGCCCGTATCCTCTCCCCACCCCAATTTCCGGATCACAGTGGCCTAGCAGGTGCCTTTAACGAGGCGCAGAAAGAAGCCTGCTTTCCGATAACGCGCATCGATCCCATGGTGGGTGGACCGGTCCCCACCATCTGCCCTGGGATGGTTTGCTCAGGTCCCTAGCTGCTCCTCATTAGCATGAACTGCAGAATCCATGCCATCTTGTCCTGATGACCAAATTCTGCTGTTTCCCCCATTTTTCCATCCCTGTGGTGGTGGGGGGGGGGGGCGGCGGGGTGGGGTCAGGGACGAGAATAAGTCGCTTTCTACAATTGTTACTGCTTACTCCCTCCCTCCCCCGCCCCGCCTTTTACCAAACGAATGTGGGACAGGATTGGCATCTGCAACTGCCTAGTGATGGATGGATCTCTTCTTAGAGAGAGATTCCTGTTTGCATTGGAGTTGTGCAGTGCTCTGCCCTCCTTTGCTGGATTTTCACTGATAATTTTTGCAGATACTGACTTGCTTTCTTAGCTATGCTTGCTCACGATCTTTCCCATCAGGATTGGTGTAAAAAAAGGCACACTTGTTAGAGGAAGACATAGCAGCGGGTTTGAAGACACTTGAAACACACACACACACACACACACACACACACAACACCCTTTGATCCGAGTAAATTGTAGATTGAAAAATGCAATTCGGGAAACTTTATTTTCTTTTTAGAAACTTGCAGAGTTGGTTGGCAGAAAACTTGTGACTGTCAGTGTTGGTTCAGTTGTTACCTGTGTAGTGTGTGTGTGTGTGTGTGTGTGTGTGTGTGTGATTAACTAGTTTTTTTGGATGGGGCAGTTCCTTGATTATGTATTTTTCCCACAGATTGCTGGTGAATAAGGATTATTCATAGACTGATTTCTTTTGATTGGTTTTGTATGTTTTCCTTGGTCATTACACACACACACATACACATACATACATACATACATACATAAATACATACATACAGTGGGATATAACTGGATGAGTTGGAACCCAAGTTCTCCAGGAAGGGGAACAGCACTCACCTCAACACAGTAGTGACTTGTTGACTGAGTTGTCCTTTTATTTCAGTCCTTTCCTGTTTTCCCAAATTGGGGCTTCCTCACTCTGCCCAACTTGTTGGGTGATCCCAAAGGAGCAAAACTAGAGATGGAGAGCTTTGTTGGTTTGTATTGGAAACTGTAGTGTTTCTTCCCCTTTACACTCTTATGTGACAACTGGCAGTGAAGCACATGAGTTGGTTTGATTGAAAACTAAAACTATGGACAGCTGTCCTCAGCCTTTCAAAGGTATAATCCATCAGCCTCCTTTATGTTTTACTTTTATGAAGATGTACAGGTTAGGTTATAAAAATCAAGTAATCACTTTTCCTGGAACAGTTTTGAAGCCATTCATTAGAGATTGTTTATTATTTTTGTAAATCATCGGATTCATTACATTTTCATTTTCAGCCTGAATATGTAGAATGGCCTTATGGTGGCTCTTACACAACACTATGACTGCAAGCCCTATGGCCTTTTTTGATGATGTACCTGAACAGTATGAGGAGCAGTGTGAGTGTTTTTTCCATGTAGATACAAAGGAATAAACTCAAGCTTTGAAAATAACTGTCATTAAAATCTTGTTAGTATTTTCTTTTGATTTCTACCATATTTAGTTATCCAACTATTACTAGTGTACTGATATGTAGGCTTGTATTTTTGCCATTTTATTTGTTCAACTATTACTGGAATTACTAAAAGAGAGTATGATTAGCACATTAGATTTTCAGATGGTTTGAAGCTATTCTAAATTAAAACAGGTCCTGTTGATTTCATTCATCAAATATGTAGGTGAAAAATCAAAGCCTCAGTACTTTACAAAATACTTCTGTGGATATTTGGCACACTATTTATAGAACATCTCCCTTAAACATAGGAATAGTCTTAAGGTGGGAAAACAAGGAGAGATCATTAATCTTTGTGAGATAGGTGTAAAAATGTTAAGGTCACTTGATTTACAGAAAATTTGTGTATTATAACACTTGGTACATTAACTTTTTTTGTATTGCAACTTTTGCCTGTTGCAGCATTTCGGCATTATGATGAAAAAATCTTCGCATATAAAGTATGTTTTAAAGTTGAAATCACTTGTTGCTGGGTGCTGGTAATACAAGTTTACTTAGGAGGCTGAGATTTGAGAATCTTAGTTTCAGACCAGTCCAGGCAGAAGAGTTCTCTATACTCCATTTCCAAAATAGCTAGCAAAAAGCAGAACTGGAAGTATGGCTCAAGTGGTAGATTGCCAGTCTAACAAGTATGAAGCACTAAGTGCAAACCCTAGCACCTCCAGAAACAAATATTTGTTAATGCTTACAAAGAATTAAGAAGTTTCTTTATTATCATTGTAAAGTATCCAAATTCATATCCTGTATTTTCACAAGAGTACTTTTCATTACCTGATAGATTTGTAGGATGACAATTTGTTTTTATTTCCTATGTATATTAAGACACAAGTAATGAGTGCATTGTGCCTGGTGATTTAAAATATATTTTAACTCATGAAGGATGTTATATGCATATATTGAAGTGTCCCAGTGAAACCGCTTTGTGCAATTAGTATACACTAATAAAAAATGTAACTTAAAACTAGGTGTATGAAGTCACAGTTACAACTCCTTTCTCTTGTCCCAGTCCATTACTGTGACTCAAAATTAATCCTATAAATACTTGGTAGATGCTCAAAACAGCAACAAAAAACCCTCCATAATTACACAAGTCAATATGCAGATAGATACATGGCAGGATTTTTGCACTTACCTTATAGCATCAAACATATCTTGGGATCTTTGTAACTGTAGCTTCCTCCTGTAACATTATGTGATTTCCCCATAATCACCTACAAGCAAAGAAGTCAGATTGGTGGGAAATTGGCATGGAAACTACAAGCTGCCTACCAGACCTGGCTCAGCTCCTTGATTCAGTATTGAGAGATCGAAATGACTTATGTGAGATTCAGTAGTTGGTTACTAAGAGTCCTACTAAACTTTACATTATGAACACAGATCCGCAAGTGTTTAAACCATCGACATTTTCTCACAAGCAGGGTTATGACACTCCAGTGGATTATAGTTAATTTAGTGCATTTACCAGCATTAAAAAATGAAAAGCGGCAACAAAACAAAACAAAACCTGGTTAACTTATTTTAGTTCTACACGTGTTTGAGTAAATGCATTTGTGTGTTACAGTTAAAGTGAGAAATGATCCAATTTCCTTTTGTTGTTTGATGAAGCAATGTATCCAGAGAAACAGATGGAAAGGGACAGCACTCTGCAGATTGTGTAGCACCTTGGAAAGTCAAGTTGTAGACACTTCAATCAAGAAAACAGACATTTTATTATCTTATTTATTATTAAGAAAATGCTCCCCCAAATGACCAGTCGATAGCAATACAGCCTTTCTAAGAGGGCTTTATTTTAATTTAGTGATAATTAGTAGAATATTGTGACAGGAATTTCAAATGTGCCCAACTAGAAGGGGCAGGAAAAAATTATTAAGGGAAAATGGCAATATGTACAAATTAAGGGAGATTTAATGAATGAGACGCTCATCTTCCTTGTTTAATACCAAGGCCCCAGACAGCTGGCTAAAATCATTGCCAATTTTTCATCAAAGCTGGTGAGCACCTTGGACTGTACATATGGCATGTCTAAATTAGCCCACCTAAACTGTTTTTTTTTTCATAATTGATTTTCAGAGAAAAGACCAGAGGGTGCTTCACTTCCTGACAATGCTAATTGAAAAATGTTCAGTGTTGTGTAAGAGCAAATGGAGTTGACTGATTATATGAGAATTTTATTTTAACGTGTCAGTATCAGAGCTTGAACTTAACTCTTTCTGGGCTTTCTGGCCCATTTGTTGTTCTATCACTTGAACTATGCCTCTAGTCCAATATTTTGCTGCTTTGATGCTTAATTGGAGATGGACTCTTAAGATGGCTTCAAACCTTGATCATCTAGATCTCAGCCTCCTAGTAGGTAGGATTATAGATAGAGGCACCAACACCCAGCCTTAGTTTTTGTTCTCCCAGTTTTAACCACATGTAGTGGAGGTCCAGAATGTCAAATGTATGTATTAGAACGATAATAGTTTCTAGGCGTGTACTTTGGGAAGGTGTTGGAGACAAGTTGAATAAAATTAGACTGTGACATTGCAGGTGGTAGTTTTTCTAGAATTTGAAGGAATCTGATGAGTTCATTTGAGGCTTTCCAGATATTTTTACACCATTCAGCACACCATTAACAAAACTTCAAAAGTTGAGAGAAGAGTTTGTTAGCCATAGCAGAATCTTTACATGTGATAGCAAGACAGGGTATTGTAAATGTCAGTGGCACTCTTATTATAAAAATGAATATGGTGATTCTGAGTATCACTTAGAAGTTTGAACCATTTAAGGGTGACATTCCTCTCCTTGCTTTCCAAATCTTAGAAGTATGTTTTACTCAAGAGGTGCAGAGCTCAGGGTTTCCATAACTTTCCCTTTGTCTTTTTTACTTAAGTCCAATCTAGGTTTCCTGGCGGAAATAGTAAGCTCACATATGTGGACTTGTTAGGGAAAGTGAAGATGCAGTTGTCTCTTCTTCACCCTCAAACACTATATCTCTTTCCTTTTCTCCTACTATCTTTTATATCCTATTTAATTAGAATGTTATTAGCTGAGCCGTGTTAATTGTCAAATGCTTTTGTTCCTCTCATCCTTTTCTTTTACTTAAAAAAATCTTATAAAATTATTTCCCCAGATACTCTAGTGGAAACACAAACTTCATCAAGAAGCATAGCTACATTTGATAATCTCTCCAATTTGTTTATAAAAATTCTTTCTTGGGGACTGTAAATGTGACTCAGCCTCAGAGTGCTTGCCTAGTATGCATGAAGCCCTGGGTTCAATTCCTCAGCACCACATAAACAGAAAAAGCAAGAAATGGTGCTGTGGCTCAAGAGGTAGAGGGCTAGTCCTGAGCAAAAAGAAGCCAGGGATAGTTCTTAGGCCCTGAGTTCAAGCACCAGGACTGGCAATTTTTTTTTTCTTTTTTAGCCCTCCCTCTAAAACTTCAACTCCAGTAGTCTAGAAGCCTAGCACTACTGTCATGAGAATTCCATCTCCCCTATTTCTTGAATTTCTTTTTTTTGTTTGCTGTAAGTGGTGCATAATCTCCGTGCTTCCAACAGTCTTTGCCTCCTGAGAAGGGGAACATTCATGAGATCTTGCAGATTTGAAAATATCTTTATCCTCATAGGAGATACAGAGTTGGGATAGGTCAACCATTTTTCCTCATATTCAAAGGTGCTTTTCTATTTGTTGTGGTTTCTTTTTTTTTTTTTTATGTTCTAGCTACTGAGTAGACTAATGATTCATTGGGAGCTTGTCCTTTTGAACTTTTTCTTTAGTTTTCTTTATCCCTAGTAAATATATCAGATTGTGTCTTGGTATGTATGGGGCTTCCTATTCATTGTTGATGTGGTCGTTTGTGGATGCTTTTACTCTGGAGTCTTAGTATTTGCTTTATTTTAAGTAATTTTCTCTTCTTTTCATCTCTTCCCCCGTCCGTCCTTTTTTCTTTTTCTTGCCAGTACTGGCGTTTGAAGTCAGGACCTCCCTCTCACTTGTTCAGCTGGCACTCTTTCACTTGAGGCACTCCTCTAGTCCAGTGGACTTTGCTGGTCCATGCTGGTCTTGAATGGGCATCCTCTGAATTTCTGCCTCACGAGCAGCTCAGATGATAGGATTGAACCTCCACTTCACAGCCACGTTTTTTTTCTTAAAGAAAGAAGTAGGTTCGTTTCCTTCTATAATTTAGTTTTCACATTTCTCTTTTCTCATTGCTAATCTGTGTCATTATTTGCTTCTGAGAGATTTCTTCAATTTGATACTCCAAATTTATTTACTCTTTTTTTTTGCTACAATAGTTGTATTCTTCAAGAAGGAAGAGAACTTTTTTTTAACATGCCATTTTCTTCTGTGTTGCATGTGTCAATTTCTCTTAGTATTGGTTACAAGTTGTCTAGTACTTGCATTTTGTGCTGGTCCTGAGGCTTGAACTCAAGGCCTGGGTGCTGTCCTTGGGCTTTTTCCCCCTCAAGGTTAGTCCTCTACTACTTGAGCCACACTACGTCCAACTTTTTAGTGATTAAATTGGAGGTAAGTGTCCAGACTTTCCTGTTTGGACTGGCTTTGAACCTTGAACCTCAGATCTCAACCTCCTGAGAAGCTAGGATTTACATGCATGAGCCACCAGCACTGTTTTGGTTTATTTTTAACCGCAGCATTTATGTTAATACATCCAGTCACTTATGGCACTTAACAAAAGCTTTATTAAAGTACACTCAGATGTACAATTGGATGGTTTTTGGCATGTGAATATGGCCAAGAAATCATCATAATGATGAAGACAGCATACTTTGACTCTTAAGTTTTTTCCTTGAGGCTCTCTGTATTTCTTCCTTCCTAATTCTATCTACCTCCAATTTAGGCAGCTGCTGGCTTGTTTTCTATCAGTATGGATTAGTTAGCAGTTTCTATTGCTTTCAGTACAAACATGTAGCATGCTCTCTTTTTCATTTGTTTTGACTTGTCTTTTAAATTTTGTCTATGTTATCACATGAATCAGGAATTTGTTCGTTTTTATTGTGGGAGCTATTAGATGGCCTGGATACAAGTGAACTGTGATTTGCCTATCCATTGTTTTTGGATGGCCATTTGTTATAACAAATGGTTATGACAAAACTGCTGTGAACATTAGCAGAAGTCTTTGTGCCACAACTCTTGTTTCTCTTGGATAGTACTTCATGACTCTAGTGACTGGAGCAGACAGGAAGTGAGAGACATGTTGAGTTTTTCAGGTGCTGCCAGACTGTTTTCCGAAGTGGTTATACCAGTTTCCATGTCCACCAGTAGTGTGGATTTCAGTTGTTCTGCACTGTTATCTGGCTCATGAGTACTTGCTTTGGTGAGGAGTTTTTTTTTTTTTTTAAACTTTAATTGTAGATAGATGTATAGTAGTATTTCATTGTGGTTTGGGTTTACATCTTTTCATATCCTGTTTGCCACCAGTAGATCTTTGGTAAAATGTCTATTGAAAACTTATGTTCATTTTTAACTTAGGTTGTTTGTTGAGTATACACACACACACACACACACACACACACACACACACACACACACTACATGAAAGTTCTTTATACATTTTTTTTTTTTGGCCATTCCTGGGGCTTGGACCCAAGGCCTGAGCACTGTCCCTGGCTTCCTTTTGCTCAAGGCTAGCACTCTGCTACTTGAGCCACAGTGTCACTTCTGGCCATTTTCTATATATGTGGTGCTGGGGAATCAAACCCAGGGCTTCATGTATACGAGGCAAGCACTCTTGCCACTAGGCCATATCCCCAGCCCCACTTTATAAGTATTTTCCCTAATGCATGAGCTGTCTTATCACAGCAGTGTGTCTCAGACACTTATTAACATTTTTATTTTTGATAGAGTGAAGTTTAGTGTACTAAGCTTTTAGTTGAGAAACTGTATGTAATCAATATTTGCCAACCCAAGGACACAGACTTGCGTCTGTGGTTTCTAACAAAAGGATTTTATGGTTTCAAAATTTACAGTTTGGTCTACTCTGTTTTGTGTTAATCTTAGATATTGTGTGAACTGTTGGTGAAGGTTTACTTTCTTTTGTATGTGTATTCCTTTTTGTTTCAACACCATTTATTCAAATGACTACCTTTTTCATCAAATTTTCCTCATGTTGTATTAAAAATTCTTATTTTATGGATAGTTCTGTTTCTGGACCATTTCTCCCCTGATATATTTATCTTTATGCCATACTAAGCTGTTGTTATTACTTTAGTTTTGTCCTAGGTCTCAGTCAGTTAGTGATAGCCCTACACATATTATTTTTAAATAGCTGTTTGCCTATTCTGGGATATCCCCGTTCCTATACAAATTTTAGAGTCAGCTTTTACATAGAAAATATAAAAAAATTCTTTTAGGATTTTGGTTGGAATTCTACTAGTTATATAAATCAATTTAAGGAGAAGACTATTTAGTCTCAGAATGACAAGCTTGGTCTTTATGTCTTTCTCAATTTCCCTTGGAATTATATTGTATTTTAAGTGTACTAGTCATGCTTACCTTTTGTCAAGTTTATCTTTAGGTGCCTTTTTTTTTAATGCCATTATAAGTGGAAAGAGAAATTTGAAAAGATCATTTTTGTTGCAAATATATGCAGTATACAATTAATCTCCCTACTTTAATCAGGTTCTACAGTATTGTTACCAAACTGATTCATTTTCATACCTTTTATTGTAAAATCAGGTGTTTTTTTGTGTTTTTTTTTTTTAACCATAGGTTACTCATGTCCTCTACATATAAATGCAGGCTTAATTTTTTCTTTGTAGCCTGAATGTTCTTATTTGTTGCCTGATTGCACTGGTGGGTACTGGCTGGGGCCTCTATAAGGTACTGGATGGAAATGATATTTTTGCTTTGTTCTACTGTTAGAGGAAAAAATGTTTAGTTTTTTCATCATTCAGGATGCTTTTTTTGTAGCATCCTCAATCAGATATTTAATTGGATTGAGGGCATTTCTTTCTGTTTCCAGTTTACATTTAAATTTTTAAATCAGGAATTACTATGCATTGCTTTTTCCTAGTTGAGATCATCATCATGATTATTTTTTATTTGTTTCTTTTGTTTTTCTTTCCCATTTTAGTTGATACAGTAAGTTACTCTGATATTTGGATGTTGACCAACCTTTTATTTCTGAGATCAGTCCTACTTGGAAGTAATGAAGTATCCTCATTGATATTATTGGACTCAACTTGATAAAATATTTAGATTTTTGCATCTGTCTTTGAGTGAAATGGCTTTTTAAAAACGTTTTTATTTCCTTTCCTGTAATACCAGTGTTATATGATTAAGATAAAAACAACAGTATAGAATACCTTCCACTTTTTTTTTTGTTTTTTGTTTTTTTTGTTTTTTTTTTTTGTTTTGCCAGTCCTGGGCCTTGGACTCAGGGCCTGAGCACTGTCCCTGGCTTCTTCCCGCTCAAGGCTAGCACTCTGCCACTTGAGCCACAGCGCCGCTTCTGGCCGTTTTCTGTATATGTGGTGCTGGGGAATCGAACCTAGGGCCTCATGTATCCGAGGCAGGCACTCTTGCCACTAGGCTATATCCCCAGCCCCCACTTTTTTTTTTAAATGTATGAAGAATTATATTTTCTTAAGTGCGTGATAGAATTCATTAATAAACCTTCCTAGCTTGGACTTACCTTTGTGGATAGTGTTTTTACTTTTGAAGTTTTTTTTTACCTTTAATCTGTTAAGGTGGCTATATTTAAAGTGAATTGTTTCTCTTTCTTTTCATTTGAAACAAGTTCTAGTTATATAGGGCAGGCTGACCTTGAATTTAGTGATCCTTCTCCATCTGCCTCCCAGGTGCATGGTACCTAGCAGTAATGCTTGTCAACAGGAGGAAAACCTTGCCTTCAAGCCCATTAGATGCTTTACTTGCTTTTTGACTGTATGTAGGGCTTTGGCCTGAACCAGTCCTGAAGAAAGGGGAACAGTGGAAGGTGTGATCTGCAACCAGTTAATGGCATCACTTGACAACTTGATAGAAATTCAAACTCTTTGGCTGTATCCCAAAGCCATTAAATCAGAAACCTGGGAGTGGAGTATAATCTAGCAATTAGTATTCGAAGCACCAGAGACTGGCATGAATTATGCTACTTAGACTAGAGAGTGCCGCCCTGCCTGTGCACACAGGAGTCTGTTAGCATGTGTCATGGTAGCGTTGAGGCCCATTAGCTAATGTTCTCTTAATAGAGATAGACTACCTACTACAGAAAGAATGATATATTACAATCACTGTAAATTGTTTCATGGAGGTATTTATTTATTTATGGCTGTACTGGGGTTTGAACTTGGGGCTTCACTATTGCTACTCAGGTACTCTACCATTTGAGCCCAGCATTTGTGCTTTTATTGTTTTTTGAATGTGATCTCACTTTTCCCCCTAAGTTGGCCTGGGCTTCAATCCTCTTATACGTATGCTTTCTGAATAGCTAGGATGATAGGCATGAGTCACTCTTCTGCAGTAGACTTTAGAAATTTCCTGAATAAGAAGAGTGAACAAACTATGTCCCTAAGGCAAATGAGGGCTGTTGCCTGCTTGTATCACAGGGAAGATTGTTTTTTTTAATATAATGGAAAAAAATTAATTCTGAAAATGATGGGAAACTTGTTGTAATTTCATATGTTCTACAAATAAGACTTATAGGAACACAGACGTGCTTATTTATTAATTTTCACATCATCCATGTCACTTTTGAGCTGGAACAGTAGAAATGCATAATTACAACTGAGATTGTGTTCTAAAAAGAAAAAAGTATTTGCTTGCTGGTCCTTTCCTGAAAAAGTTTGCCAACTCTGAGCTGGAAGAATAAGTTACCAAAGAACAATTCATTCCCCTTCCTATCATGAATGAATAGGTAAAAGTCCTGTATAGAATTATAGTAAAAGTATACATAATGAAGTGTGTTAGTGCAAGAATGTATGCGCATTATCTTTGTAGTAGTTGTAAAGGAGTGTTACTTTAATAAAATTTATAATTAGAATGTGCTCAAGTATAGCAAGATCAATTACTAGATCCCACAATTGCTGGGAAATAATCCTACTCTCTATACTGAAAATACGCTTATGCATTATGTATCCATGAGATAAACTCCATGGTTAGCTGCAGTGCCTCCTGGTGGCTATTTTGAGTACTTCTCATTTGTGTGACTGAAAGTAAAATGTTCTTAAAATCCGTCTTTAAAGTTATATCTTTGAATTTAAATTTTCAAAAGAAGCATCTACCAAAGTTAAGTATAAATTTAGATAGTAGAGATTTCATGTAAGGTTCTGAACTTATTGGTGTTTAGACTGATTTCCTTTAAATGCATGTAAAGCCTTATCACATTTCCAAAGTTTGTGTATACAACTCTGTTGCAGGAAAGAGATGAAGGTGTTCATTTTTAGACACTGTAAGGTGAGATCATAAGGTCCTCAGGAGGCCTAACCAATAAGAAAAGCCCCTGACCCCTGACTCTGAAACATAGTTTAGGGGAAATAGCTAGACATGTGTTTTTTGTTTTTTTTTTTTTTGGCCAGTCCTGGGCCTTGGACTCAGGGCCTGAGCACTGTCCCTGGCTTCTTCCCGCTCAAGGCTAGCACTCTGCCACTTGAGCCACAGCGCCACTTCTGGCCGTTTTCTGTATATGTGGTGCTGGGGAATCGAATCCAGGGCCTCATGTATACAAGGCAAGCTCTCTCGCCACTAGGCCATATCCCCAGCCCCGCTAGACATGTTTTTGAAGTAGTTCTCAGTAGGCTTTGGGAAGTAACATGTTCTATTTGGGAATATTTCCCTGTTACAAAGAACTTTGGTACTTTGAAGTGTACAAATGCAAGTTCTTTTTCTATAGGAACTGTTAAACATACGTTGTTCCCCCCAGAAGACCAGCACTCTACCTATATTATACCTATAATATAGATTTCTTTTTTCAAGGTTATATGTGGGCTCTTCAAAGACCTCATCAGAGAAGTCCTTGAGTCCTTTGCAGTGGTGTAGACACGTCCTAGATAACCCGACTCCTGAGATGGAAGCAGCTCGACGTTCCCTGTGCTTCCGACTGGAGCAAGGTATTGTGAGCATTTACATCCTCTAGCTCTCGCCATGGTGTTTCTGCTTTTGTTGTTGGTTTAGGACAGACACTAAAGTAAAAAAACAACAGCAACTTATTCCCGAGATATAAATGTTGCATGCAATTTTTTTTCACATATCCTGCATACCAGTTTTTCAGTATAGGCTGTGTGTAACTTGGTGCTTGCTTTAGTTTGTATTGTAACATAGGAACACTTCTCTTTTGCTTTTTGAAAACATGCCAATAAATGGAAATTTGTCAGCCTTCCATTTCCTGGAGTCACTAAACAGGTTGCGTGGCTGGATCCTAAAGCGGAAAACTAGGATTCTTTGGGATCTGAGTGCTAACCTTATCAAATTCTTTCAATGTTTAGTTGTATAACTGGATGTTCTAACCTTCATAAACTAGGAAAGAATCTTTGTAGTGTATATAGCATTATTTAAGCCATGGAGCCCAACAGAAATGTCACTAAGGGGGAAAAAAAAGAGAGGAGGAGAAGGAGGAGGAAGAGGAGGAAGAGATGGCAGAGGCGGAGGTGGAGGCAATTATAGAAGTTGAATTACTTAGGTTTGGGGTTTGTCTCTTAACCTTATGGCATCTGTTTCATTATCTAGAATCTCTTTCTATTCCATAAATCTCTTGCATCCAGGTGACCTTGCAAGTACAGAGTCTTCCTTTCAGTGTAAAGATTCAGTCTCAGAGTAGGTCTTAGAGAATCTTCATCAACAAGTTCAACAGCATGATTTATTTATTTTGGTTGGAGACCAGAACTCAAACTCAGTACCAACTGCTTTAGCTTGTTGGCTAGCCCTCTACCAGCTGAGCCACGCTTCCAGTCCCAACAGCCTGATTCTTATGCACACAGTTTGAGAATGCTGCTCTGAAGCTCAGCCTACATTGGGCCATCTCAGGCTGCACTTTTACAGTGGATGCTTTCATTGATTTGCACATAAGGTAGATTTACTTTAAAAAATGATTTTATAAAAGTAGAGGAAAAGCTTTTGTTCAGCTTTTTATTAGCAAGGGCCTTAGGGAAAGGCTAATTCATAAAAGGAATTCTGAGATCTTGGGGACATTTATTGGTATGCTAGAGTTTTTTTTGTGTGATGTAAGTTACTTAAATTTTATCATTCAGAGTTTAGAATGATTCGTGTGTGTGTGTGTGTGTGTGTATTTTTAAATAAGATTTGCCTAGGCACTGGTAGCTTACACCTGTTATCCTAGCTACTCTAGGCTGAGAGATGAAAGATCACTGTTTGAGGCCAGGCTGGTAGAAAAGTTTCCTAGACCTTCATCTCTAGAATAACCAGTGAAAATCAGACCTGGAAGTCTGGCTCAAGTGAGTAAGCTCAGTGCTCTGAGTTCACATCCCAGTACTGTAAGAAACAAAGAAAAATAAAAAAGAAAACTAAGATGACTCCTTTACCAAATTTGTATAAAGTTAAAAAAAAACCTGCTTTTGCTATGACACTAAAAATTTTTGTTGTAAAGATCCATCATCCCTTTATGGGATAAGAAGTAACTGGTTTGGGCTTGGGATTCAGTGTATAGTGCTTCCTTGCCTAGCATGCCTGAGGCCCTGGCTTTGATGCCCAGCACAATTGAGAAAAAGAGGATTATGCATTGTTTACTGCATAAAAATTCTTTTGTAGTGCTTGTACTTAGGAAATGTCTATAGTTTATAAAGTTTGGTTTTATGGGTTTTATAAGAAAGTATTAGATTTCTGCTCCATCCTTCCATGCCTATTTTATTTCTCAGGTAAATTAACAAAAGCTATTTGTTTTTATTTCTTCTCCTCCCCTCCCTTTGCCTAGAATTGAACCTAGGGCCTCAGGCATGCTACACAAATGCCCTGCCACTGTTTACTTCTTTATAAATTTCCATTCTTACCTCTCTATTGGCTCCTTTTCCCAATTTTAAATATTATCCATTAACTTTTGGCTTTGATTTTATAGGCTTAATCTGTTTGTATCTTTTCTCTGCAGATCCTTCCATGTAGTTTTATATCAATTTCAGTTTTAACTATGTTAGAAACACACCTAAGGCTTGTATATTTTATTATACTTCTTTTTTTCGTCAAACAGTTTTGGTTTTTAGTTTATTCTAAAAAGATATCCTGTTGCTTCTTTTGCTTCTGGCTATCAGTTTATTACCAGACTCTTCAAATATCTCAGTTGAGTGAGGGTTTGCTTTTGTTTCTGCTTCTCCTAGCCACAGCCTCTATTGTTCCATTCTCTTTAGTACTGGTCCTGGGCATCTTCCCCACAGCTGTCATGATGGAATCTCCTTTTGCTTTCTCCAGGGAGTTCTCTGGAGTTCAGTGTCTCCTCTGATTCTCTAAGACTTCTGTTCCCTTATATTTTCTCCTTTATAGGATCCATTCTTCAGTTCCTATTTGGTGTGAGTAGGAAGTGTAGGAAAATATGTAGAAGGCGAATTTTGAGAAGTTGTATGTTTGGAAATGTTTTTATTCTATCTTTTCTCTTACACAGGGTTGTTCTTCAGGTTAGGCATAGAATTCTAGGTTAAAAGCTATTTTCCACAGAATTTTAAAGTCTTTTTATTTTACTTTTTAAGGGGTGGTGGTGGAAAGATCTGTTTCTCTACCTGTAAAGACACTTGTTAGAGTTTTCAGATTTTAACTGGAAGAGTTTTATTATTTTGTTTTTTTGCCAGTCCTGGTGCTTGAACTGAGGGCCTGAGCACTGTCCCTGGCTTCTTTTTGCTCAAGGCGAGCACTCTACCACTTGAGTCACAGTGCCACTTCTGGCTTTTTCTGTATATGTGGTGCTAAGAAATTGAACCCAGGGCTTCATGTATACGAGGCGAGCACTTTACCACTAGGCCATATTCCCAGCCCCATCTGAAGAGTTTTAGAATTGTAGTTTATTTAACAACATTAGAAAGCACAGAAAAGTCTTCCTGGTCTGGCCTTTTTCTTCTGTTCCTTAGGTCTCCATGTATGAGTTGGACATCTCTAGCTTGAAAATGTAAATCAGCATAATGTTATAAGTGGAGAAATCCCATACCATGAAATTTTAATTTATGCACAAAATTATCTAGAATACTGTATAAATTGCATCAGCTATTAGCTATAAGATATATATGAAACAAATGAATTTTGTATTTGGGTTTGGGTGCTATCCCCAAGTTACCTCATTATGTGGATGCAAATATTACAGAATTTGAAGAAAGCTATAAGCACCTCAGATATGGTCTATTCAACTTGTGTTCCATTTGTAAAGTGTCCATCTTTAGACTTTCCTACTGCCTTGGACTCTGTTTGATAAAAGTAACAAAATTCCATAGAACTTCCACAGGTAGGATTAACTCACGTGATACCATAAATTGGATTGAGGATAACCTAGAGTTTTTGATAAATTTGTGTCATGAGGTTGGGATGTTCATCAAATAATGATCCAAAAGCTTATCTGAGTAATTCAAAACACTCAATATGTGGCGCAGTTAATATGGGGCCAGGTAATAAAAGCTTATCTTGACGTAAGGTGCTCAAATGTCCTTAACTACTGAATCAGGACAGGTCACATGTGAGGAGTGTGGTTTCACAAATAGCATAGACCTGCATAATTATTATCCTGGGTCCTGTTTCCCTACCACTCTCTCTCATTTCCTCCAGAATTGTATGGGGAAGATGTGAACAGACAGTATTCTTTCATTGAGCTTTTCTTTTATCTTTCTATTACTGCTCCCAATCTTGTTCCAGTGGTTATGAGGGTTACTTCTAAATTTAGCTAGGGAAGAAGAAAGTTGTGGACTGACCCAGTGTGCTGATGGTGGCCTTTTCATTTGTAAAAAGCCACAGAGATTGAACCAAGACACTAAAAAGCTTATCAAGTATTTGTTTCCTGGAAACTGTCCAGTTTCTCCTTGCTTGGCCAAAGATGCTATCCCTGTCAGCTCAAGTTTCCATTCATGAGGTGCTCTGTCAAATTTGGAACACAAAATTAAAACTTCGCTTGTGGAGTTCATGTTAGGTAAGGTTTGCAAAGGATTCCCGTTCTTGGAAAAAATAATTTGAAATCAGAACTAGATTTTTGGGCAGAGACAGGGTCTCTTGATATTTGGTAATATTTCTGTATGCTGGAAGTTGAAGACATGATCTTACTGTGGGTTTCTATTTTATTTAATTTTTTAAAAAAATTTATTATCAAACTGATGTACAGAGAGGTTACAGTTTCATACGTTAGGCATTGGATACATTTCTTGTACTGTTTGTTACTTCTTTTTTTAATCACATTTGCTCTGCTCTTACGTTCAGAATAGCCTCCATGCATTTGTTTTAGTATTGGCAATAAGCTAGTACAATAAGTTAGAAATAACCAGGGATTGCACTTCTATGAAATGTGCACTCTGTCTCTTATATCCAGCAACCTGGATATAATGTGTTTGACAGGTACCTTTGACAGTCTTTTGTTCTTATCTATTGTTGATTCTGCATGTGTTTATTATTTTGTTTTACCTTTCCATCTTGATTAGAAAGGTATTTAGGGCTAAGCAATGGTGGCTCATGGCCTGTAATTCTAACTACTCAAGTCAGAATTCTGAAGATTACCCTCTGATAGGAGTCTGGGGAAAAAAATCTATGACATGCTTATTTCCAAGTAACATAACAGCAAGAAAAGCCAAAAGTGGAGGTGTAGCTCAAGAGGTAGTGCCGTCTTTGGCCAAAAAGCTAAGCAAGAGCACAAAGCTCCAAGTTCAAGCCTCAATACCAGTCTACACACAAACACACATACACATACACACACACACACACACGAGAAAGGTATTTATTAAAACAATTACTATGACTGTAACAGTTGCTGTTGCAGTGAATTTATAAGTGAACATGTTATTTTGTTACCCATACGTACCAAGAAACAAAGCAATGAAAGTTCTTCCAAAGAAGATGTGAGTGTGTGTGTGTGTGTGTGTGTGTGTGTGTGTGTGTGTGTATGCTGAGATTAAAGTCTGGGACTCCTGCCTACTCAGCATGTTTTCTACCACTGAGCTCCACCCTCAAATCCCCAAAATAGTTTAACTCTGCTTTCATACTGACATGATGCTGATTAAATTTGACTGTGTGACAGTGAAATTAATTTTATTGTGGTAGATGTTTATGCCTATTTTGGGGACTTCTAAAAAGTACAGCCAAATTTCTGCTTTCTGAAATACTGGAGCTTGATCAGAGATAATTAGGATGCTTAGTGGTGTGAAGTACACCAGCCACATAGCTAAGTGCTAAGTACTGAGTACTTAGTACAGAGGCAAAGGAGACCAGCTAGTGTCTGACCTTTGGAGTAGGCTGTCGAATGTAAGGAACAGATGACACTACCCGTGCCTTTTGCTCTGTATCTTCCTCTGCCCCAAAGCAGGGGTGTGATGCTAAGAAGAGCCCTAACTACAGATGAGAGGCTGGCTAGGAAATACTTTCCTGAGAATATGACCTGTCACCTGGGTCTTGAGAATTGGTGAGAGCCATCCCCATCACTGTGGGGTGAAGGTGAAAGGGTACTCAGACTATAGGAACAGAACAAAGGCCTTGTGATAAGTAGAGAAGTCCAACATGAAAGAGACAGGCTGGGCATTGTGGTAGGGGTGTGATGGGAACTGAAGAGGGACAGATCCTAACCTGTAAGATTTTCTAGACAGGCACTCTGCTCTTTGAGTCACATCCCTAGCCCTTTTTGCTTTTGTTTTTTTTCTAATTGGGTTTCATTTTTGCCCCATCTTGGCCTGGATGGACCATGATCTTCCTATAGTTATTATGCTTCCTGCAAAGATGCCATCATGCTCAGCTTTTTATTGGTTGAAATATGGACTCATGAATTTTTTTGCTGCAACTGGTCCTTCTGACCTCAGCATTTGCATAGCTAGAATGACAGTTGTGAGCATTGCACCCAGCCAAAGATCAAATCTTTAACTTGGCTCCAAATTCTGAGAAACGTTTGGAAAATGGTTCTAGGTGGGGAAGAAAAAGAGATTTCTGCTTTAGACCTTAACTATGTATTTTGATGTTGGTTTGGGAGGAGATATTTTAATGGTGTCATGAATGGATTATTTTGGGACCCAGAAATAGTTTTCCCTTTATCAAATCACTCTGAACTTATATATTAACTTTGTACCACCTCCCAGAATGAGTGGGCCAGAGACCCTCTGGAATATAAGGTAAATATATTGTGTTCCAAACTGGATGAAGAATATTTTAGTCCAAGAGACATTGGAAAGGAAGGATTGTTGGAGTTTTGATCTCCTTGTTCTTCTGTTGGGGAACTTCACAGTGCTTTCCCTCCTGACAGTTGACTGGGTTTAGCTTTCCCACCAGAGTGCACACCTGTATATAAGTGTTTGAGGCAAGCACTTTACCATTAGGCCATATTCCCAGCCCTGTATGTGTGTAAGTAAGAAGATTCTTAGAAGTGATCTTCCTTTTGGAATAAGGATGGCTCTACTCCTTTGAGACGAGGTAATATGGCCTATTTTTATTCAGAGAATTAAACTCCATATATCCTTATTTATATCATAATTGTAGTTTAGAACTTGCAAGTTCTTCTGGGTGGTGGTTATGGCTTCCATTGTGGCCTCAGTCTAAAGTGGAAACAGCTGACTGCATGACAGAGTCACATTGGTAACAGGTCTTTAGGTCACTCTTTGTTTTCATTTTCAATGATTACTGTCTCTAACATCTCTTTACATATTCTGTGGCTATTTTCATTATCTTTAAATTTGATTTAAGCTAGAATGAACAGGCCTAAGAGGAAAATAGCTCACACTAAATGGAATTTTTACTTTCCTTTTTCTTTTTAGATTGTACTGGGGTTTGAACTCAGCACCTCATGCCTGCCTCTGGAGCTATACCTGTTGTCATTCGTGTGTGTGTGTGTGTGTGTGTGTGTGTGTGTGTATGTGTGTGTATGCATATATATATGTATATATATATATATACCTCCAATGTGATTATAATAACTGCTAAGATCTGGGAAACATTTGACCTGTTAAATTTTAACATTAAGTATAGATAGAAAATTTTGATCCCAGTGAAATAAATGCAACATATTAAGCAACATATCTTACTCAACAGTGAAATTTTGTAGCTGACATTAATTACTTATTAAATGTTACTTGTCATATGAGAGTTTTACAACCTCTTAGTTCTTTTAAACCAAATAAATATATTTTAAGCTTAATACTAATGTTGAAAGGGACTTTATTGAGTAGCTCTGTATTAGTGATTAGTAATTGAACTTCTATTAGAAATAAATTAAGGGTGATATGTGAATCATGCTTTGTAGATGTCTACATTTTGAATACAACTAGAAGTTTAAATAATGAGTATTTACAGTGTCCTGGAATCATAAACCTTTATATACATACATATACTTATTTTAAATTGAATTTGTCATTGTAGGTTGGATAAATGGGAACTATAAGAAAGATTTAAATTAGCTTCCTTATAGGTTTTCTGTCTGTAATTTGAAGATTGAAAAACTTGGAATAACAACTGTTTACCCTGATAATGAATCTGGTTCCTAAGAATATCCATTCGGTTGCTAGCCCTTTGCTTGTATGGAATTGACCATTACATTACAGTCCTCTTTATGTTGTGTGTGTTAGGGAAAGAACATCATGGGCATATATATGTTTGTAAGTAGTCGCAGGACTTCCTAGACCCCATATGTTTGTTAAGTCACTCATGGAGCACTGTGGAGAAATTAATGCCACTCACGTTTACCCAGTAAAAAATAGTGGATCAGATAAGCAGCAGACCATATGTTACCACTCTAGACTGCTTGTTCAGGCTTGAGAGAGCTCAATGGTGCTGACATATGGTGGCTGGCTTTTATCTCAGCCAGGGCAATTTAGAAGAGTGAAACAGTAAAATACCATCTTCACTTTGGTTTCAAAGCTCTTTCTTAGATTTGTCCAG
Source organism: Perognathus longimembris pacificus (assembly GCF_023159225.1). Classification (NCBI taxonomy): domain Eukaryota; kingdom Metazoa; phylum Chordata; class Mammalia; order Rodentia; family Heteromyidae; genus Perognathus; species Perognathus longimembris. The sequence continues at coordinate 20,902,885 of NC_063163.1, read as the reverse complement.
ATATTTAAGTATTTCTGTAGAGTGTGTATGTGTAGCTGTAGGTGCTCATGGTATGTGTGTAGGCTGTAGGTGCTCATGGTATAAGTGAACTCTTCTAGCACATCTATATTGAAGAGAATTGCTTATGGAAAGGAAGGTTTTGCTGCCCTGGTAGTTTGACTGTAGTGAATATTAGCACAGGCCAAGTAATTTAATTCCTGTGTATGGTGTGAATTGATGCCTGGCAGCCTGTACCACGAAGAAAGGAAGATCCAGCAGGATTGGAGGGCTGGTTACCTGGCCTTGCTTCCTTCTCCTTTCCAGAACCCTGTGATACTGAATTATTTAAGAGTCAAATTAAGATTTGAACAAATTATCTATTTAGAAAATAATAATAAAATGTAACATCTGTAGCTTGCTTTCTTTGATGTGGTTTTTGAACAAACAAGTAAGAACGGTTGACCATCTTGTTCGAACCGTGAATGTTCACGGTTCAGTACTTTGTTCCCTCAGATGTGGCTTACTGCATTTATTCTATCCTAGTGTTCTTTGTCTTGTCAGGTCTGCCAGAGATGTCTTCTAATTGATGTCTCAGTCATCAGTCCATTTGGGGAATTACTTAGTCCATCTGTAGGGCTGTATCCTCATAAAATAGCATGTCTAATTCTGTCTTTCTCCATCTCAAAGTCAGGACATTAAGGAATATGTGTATATATATACACACACATACACATATATGTATACATATATACACACACATATTTATGAATGTACTGTGTACAAGCATATGAATTTTACACACCTCTCCAGCTCCTTTCTCACATATACCCTGAGCACTGGCCTAAACACTTGCCAGTCCTTGACTCTTCTGTTCTGGTCTTTCTTGCCCCCATACTTTCATGTGTACTGTCTCTACTTAAGGTGGCATTTTGTCTCACAACATAGACTCCTGATCTTCAGCCACTAGTTTTCAGGCTTTGATTACTGGAAATTATGGGGACTCCAGAGAGCATGCGTGGAGAGATCTTCATAGGAGTTTAGTTGAAAACTTCTGGGAAAGAAAACGTTGGCAAGTAGGATGCATTTAATCAATGCATCAGAGTTGTTTGGGCCAACTCTGTGCTATTCTAAGGAATGGAATTTAATGAAAATTACATAACCCATGTCATCTCCATTTTTCTTATAGGTAGACCTTTTCTTATGGACAGAATTTGGAATAGGAATATAGGAGAATTTCACTGTTATTTAGAATTTTTTGCCCATTTTCTCCTTTGGCAAAATTGTCTTATTCTTCCTATAACGTTTTGATCATATTTGAGTCTCTCAAAACAACATATTTATACAAAAAATCAGTGTATTTAGTGAAGGAGATAAAATATCCTCCATAAAAACTCTTCAGCCCTTAGGTTATGGCTCAAGAGATGGAACACCTCCTTAGCAAACACAAGGTTCTGAGTTCAAACCCTAGTTCTAACCCCTCTCCCCTGTGTTCTTTACAGAAACGGTTTCTGTTAAATTTTTTACAATTCTAGTTACATAGAGAAGAATAGGAGGATGCAAACCTTTCCGCTCCTTTCCCTTCCCTTCCTCCACTGTACTCTTGGGCAGTAATAGAGAACCTTTGTTTTGTGGGCTTGCCTCTACAATAATTCTCCTCCCTCTTCTCAAAAGCCTCAATGCTGAAGAACAATGTGGAACATTCTTTCTTGCAATAGACGTTAATTGTGTTCTTAGTTGGGATCTTGCTGTCACAGCCACAATAACTGTGTCATTGTGTGGGGAGGCTGGGTTACAGTAGAGGTTGTGCAGAATAATGAATGCTGTTTACTCGTGATGTGTCGTCCCCAGCATCTGTGGCTGAGAACACACAGTCACTGTAATTCTTCTGGCTAGTGATCAAACTGATATAAAATAACATCATCTGTAAGCAGGAGATACAGTCACAAAGAACTACTGACCTTTTTTTTTAAGTATAGAATTTTTAATGAGACCTATCTAATAATGAAGATTTAAGGGGTGAGAGCAGCTACAATGTGTACTGTACATTAACCCCTGTTTTGCAGTGTATTTCAGGATGATGTTGACCTTTGCAGAGCTGAGAGAACAGGGAGTACATGTCTGTGCTCTGGCCCAGAGCAGTAAGGGTTGCAGAAACACAGAAACACAGTTGGATCTAAGGGATATACAGGACTATGTCAATTGAGAACCACGTTTCAGTCAACATCCGGCCATGGAACTTGTGGATTCTGAAAGTGTTAGAGTAAATAGTTGCCCTCCCATTCTTTTACCTACATAGGAAAAGACACACACACGCACACACACACACACACACACACACACACACATATACACACACTTGTTGGAATGTCGTGGGGCTTACTTAAGAATTCTTGCTGAAGTAAGAGGAAACTTCTTGATCTTAAGTTGTAGTTTTCAAGGATCTACAAGGATCTCAGTTTGAAGCTGATTGTTTACTTGACTCTTCACATCTCTGGTTTCTTCCACTCCCATCCGGGAGTTAGAGCTCTTTTCAGCTCTTCAACAGCTCTTTTGCATCACTCATTAGAAGATGCCTGAGGGGCTGGGAATATGGCCTAGTGGCAAGAGTGCTTGCCTCCTACACATGAAGCTCTCAGTTCGATTCCCCAGCACCACATATATGGAAAACGGCCAGAAGGGGCGCTGTGGCTCAGGTGGCAGAGGGCTAGCCTTGAGCGGGAAGAAGCCAGGGACAGTGCTCAGGCCCTGAGTCCAAGGCCTGGGACTGGCAAAAAAAAAAAAAAACAAAAGATGCCTGAGAAATGTATTTCAAATGCTCCTTCCTTGTGTTTTGTCAAAATTCTAGTAAATATAAACCAACATATTGCTCCCAGTGAACTTTAACTCATCGTTCCTTTTTTCTTTTGGTCTCTTTCTTGGTGTCCTGATTAGTATGTATGTAACTGATTGCCTTTTAGGGAATGTACAGTTTGGCTGCCACATGAAGTCCTATGAAGAGCCAGAAGATGATATTTGATGTAATTTACTCTTTTTTTTTTTATGACATTGGGGGTCTTTTTCAGGATCCTATAACTTAGAGTTAATAAGGAGGTGATGGTTTTGGAGAGGGGAAATAAACCAATTAAGATAGTTAGGTCATTTTAGTCATTGTGAGTCATTGTTACTTTAAATACATCCATATCAAAATAGTATTAATGCATATAATCTAACTTTTCAGTTACATGTAATATTACATATGCTCTTCAGAAAACTTGTATTTAAAAAATTTGATTTGAGAACAAATGTATTTTTAAAAATCCAAGTTATGACAAGTAGTCTATAGCTGTCATTATATTTTGTTGTAGAGATCTGTACCCTACTTTATATATCTTTCTTTCCCCCCCTAAAAACTGTTTTGGGCTCAAGGCCATTTGGGAACAAAATAATCATTTCAAGTTTCTTCTGAAACTTGGACAGAAAATGGACAGAAAAAGTTTAGGACTATGAATGTTAGAACTGAAAACATTTTCCATAACTTCTGAAGACTAGCAGGTTTTTTTTTTCAGTTTAATACTTTCTTTTAATACAATTCTTTTTTTATATTAATACAAAACATGTCTTTATTCAAAAGTAGAAAACATTCTAATGTAGAAACTCAAAGTTTCATTTTCATGCAGGCCTACTGACTTTCAAGGTGAGATTGATGTGTAAATTGGTGCTTATTCACAAGTTGACTATTTTTATACATTTTTCCTTAGATAAATAGAAGTCAGTTTAAAAGTTGTTTCAGTTTTCTTTCCCCCCACTTTAAAACTTTTAAATTTCTTCCTTTTCCCTTTCTGACAAAGCCACATCTGCTTCTGCATAGCTAACTACTGCTGTTTTTCTGCTTCTGTGACAGCTAGCCGATGGCGGAGTCTCTTCTCTTCAACTGCCTCCCTGGCCTTCCCTTATAGTCCTGTTGCAAGACTCAGCCCTTATAGCAATGGCATTAATACTCCCAGCTTCTCTAAAACCTCAAATAAAGCAATACTAACACCTGAAAAAACAGGTAATATTCCAGTGTCTTGACCAGTGCTTGCTTTGCAGTTTAATCACTACACACAACTCTGACATCCATCTTTCACTTACAAAGCTTGAGGGTAATCTTATTATATTGGAGAGTTTTTTGTTGTGCACTTAGTGTTGATACAAAGAGATGTTTGCTCTCCTACCACTGAATTGCTTGCTCTCTGATGTATGTGGTAGACTGTCTTCCCTCTAGTAAATGAACATTAATGTTGTTGCATGTTTTCAAATGCCTTAAGTGCTTGCATGGCTAAATGTCAAGTATAATTAGGTAGTTTTTTTTTAATGTTCAAGATCACAAGCCTGTGTGTGTGTGTGTGTGTGTGTGTGTGTGTGTGTGTGTGTGTAGTTTAGTTTTTCTGGTAGCTTTTTTTAAGCTAAGATTTTGTAGAGAGAATAAATATAGTATCTTTTTTTTATTAGCTATGGGTCTCATCATTTCTTTGTGTGTTATTCCATTCCTACAGTTTTCTTCCGTTTGAGTATTTTGTTCTTTAGTTCTTTTATCTAAAGGCATTGCTGCTTTATATTCACTTTTATGAGTGACTATAAGTCCCCTGTGCTACTCATTGATTCTGAGGGCTTTGTATGTGTTTTTGTATATTATGTGCTTTGTGTATATGACATTATCTATTTATGGCACTACTGTGTCTATGTAGAGTAGACCACATTAAATTTCAATTTTAAAACATATAACCAGAGAAAAATATGCCTCACTATTAATTAAAAGTATACATGAATGTATGCTCACGCCCTACCATTTATGTAGTTATCATTACATAATATCATAATAATTATTAGTGTTTTTCTTAGTGATATAAAATACCTAACTGGTCTGGTGATGTGGCTGAGGGGTAGAGTGCTTGTCCAGCATGCTTGAGGCCTAGGTTTAATCACAGCGCCTTACAGGAAAAAGAAAAATCCACATAACATGAAATCTGTCCTTTAAACATTAAAGAAATTTAACTATTTCAAACAAAATTTTGGGAGGGGGTAAATTTTGAAAACTGAATTTAAGAAAACAGTAAACAATTTTTTGTACATATGAATTATGAACACCTGAAGATGTACTTATTGTCTGACCTTGAGTGGTGGTATATACTGATAATTGTTTTCTGACATTCTGAAAAAAAGTAAAAGGTATAGCTCTTTTTTAAATTGCATGACATACATCTGTTCTTTAAACGGAATGAGAAGCATATTTCCACTGTTTTTTAGGTTACACTTCCCGAGGCTCGCCTCTCAGTCCCCAGTCCTCCATTGACAGTGAGCTGAGTACTTCAGAACTGGAGGATGACTCTATCTCCATGGGATACAAATTACAGGACCTCACTGACGTTCAGATCATGGCTCGTCTTCAAGAAGAAAGTATGTTCTTTTTAAATCATGAAAGCGAGGTTTTCCAGGTGATCCAGATGTGATGGGGGTGGGGTGAGGACTCAAGAACTTAATGGGAAAATAATTTGGTTATTTCTCTTGTATTGTTTTACTTAGTAGAAGGATGAAGATGAGTTATATGTCTGTCATATGCTTAGGAATATCATAAGGTATTAGGCATACTCTCATAATACATTGATAGTTTTTGGACACCATGTGTACTCTTGTGTATTTATCCGGGAACAGCAGATATTTGTGTTGATATAAAATCATATACCAGGATGTTTTAGCAGCTTGTTTGCTCTAAACTGGGATTAGTTTAGGTGTCTTTCAGAATGAGAATGGTTAAATAAATTGTGATATACAGTGAGGTAATAGAAAGAAACAAACTATTGATATTGTATTTTAGATAGAGCATCCAGTGAATCATACGGAGTGAAGAAAAGAGGATTCCAAGAGATTGAATGTTGTATAATTACACTTATATAACCCTTTGAAATGACAAAATTTTATAAGAGGAAGACAGTTTAGTGGTTGGGAATTAGGAGTGGTACCTGGGGTTTCAGAAAGGAGAGGGAAGTGGTTGTGTTATGAAAAGGCAACACAAGGGATTCTTTTTTGTGGTGTTGTAACTGATCAATATTTTGACTGGTGAGGGATATGCAAATATGTTATGAAATTTTTAACACATATATGAGTAAACTGGGGAAATGAAAGGTGGATTATGTTTAGTGCTAATTATGCTATTCAGTAATTTTGCAAATTATCATTGGGGGAGTGATGAAGCGCATATTGATAATTTCTAGCACTGAATGTGAGTTATTTTAAGAAAAACCATTAAAATATATTGATCTAAGTGTGGTAGTAAATGTCTGTATTCCCAGCATGCAAGAGGCCAAGACAGAAGGATTGCAAGTTTGATAAGACTAGTCTAGACTACAGAGTAAGACATTCTCTCAAAATAAAAAATCAAAACAAGACAAAAAATGCATTGGTATACCTCTAGATAAATGGTTGTTGAAGAGTAGAAACTTGGAAATGGGACAGTCTTTCACTGATTCTGCAATACAGTTACAAGTAATCTAGGTGTGTGTGCTACTTCACAGACATTACAAGTGGCACAGGAAGATGTAGACGACAAAACTGAGCTTTGGTTGTTTGGGGGTTATCTTTTCAGGCTAACTGACATAGAAATAGCCAACTGTCATTTAAGCACACCAAGCTTTCACTTTCTGAATTAGCAAAGCTACTATGATACATGAAAACACTTGTGCAGGTTTAATAAGGTACCCTTAGGAAGGTTATTATTTTGTATCACTATTGCCAAGAAATGTAAGTGCTCATTCTAAAAACATACGGCTAAAAGGTTGGCTGTCAGTTTTTAGTACTTAAATAGTCTGAAAGACTGCTTCTAGAAGAAAAGTTGTATAGGCAATCACTTAATGAAAAATTTGCACTTCTGACTATTTTTGCATGGTTTCCATTTAGGATGCCCTACAATATTAAATATTTTGGAACATAGTATTAGTAACAAATAGGAATAAAATATTTGATTATGTTAGGAGGTATTTCTATGTCATATTTTAAACTTTCCTTCTCATTTGAAAATATAGGGAGCAGATTATCTTCTAACTTGGGCAGAGATTTGATTCATTCTCTTAATTCAGAGAAAAGGAATAATGATGGATATTTCTTCCTAATTTCTATTTTTCTAAACATCTCCAGATTTGAAAAGGGTTGCGGGGATAGTCATAGGTACTGTTTGGTGGCACTGTGGCAAGTATATTTAATATTTATTGGAATGGAGGAAATGTTTTTGCAATATTGAATTTTCTAGTATTAGTTTTCTATTCCATCATAAATATATTTGTTTTGGAGAATGGGAATTAATAAACTAAAAACCTAGCTCCAGGAGTCATACTTAAAAAAGGTATTGGCATATATTTTTATCAATATGATTAACTGTAATTCAATGTTAGCTAGTTCAACATATAATACTATTTGTTGTTATGTTCTATAGGTCTCAGGCAAGATTATGCTTCTACATCAGCATCTGTCTCGAGACATAGTTCCAGTGTGTCACTGAGTTCAGGAAAGAAAAGCACGTGTAGTGATCAAGAATATGATCGATATAGTCTGGAGGACGAGGAAGAATTCGATCATTTGCCACCACCCCAGCCTCGTCTCCCAAGGTGTTCACCTTTCCAAAGAGGAATTCCCCATTCACAGACTTTCTCCAGCATTCGGGATTGTAGGAGGAACCCCAGTTCTCAGTATTTTCCTTCAAACAATTACCAGCAGCAACAGTATTATTCACCTCAAACCCAGACTCCAGATCAGCAACCAAATAGGACCAATGGAGGTAGGTTGTACATTACAATCTATTTTTAAAAAAATGGTAAGTGTTTCTCCTATTTATTAAGTTCATCTTCAAGACCTTATTAATTTTTGGGCTTACAAATTTACATCTGAAATCAACCATGTTTCAGTTACATGTCCCAGAATTATTTTCACTTCAAGAGGACTACCCAGATGTGAGCAGCTTAGAAGGTATAAGTATGAAACATCTTTGTGTTATTGCTAGTTTTACTGTAGTATGGAAAGGGTTGTACAGGTTGAGGAATTGGTGGCTGTGTCACATACAGCCAAAAGTACTGAGTTGTATCCATCTTTACCTTTCACAAAGCCACCAACCTCTTACTGCCTGTTCCTAGATCAGGGTAATGATTGACATCATCATTAAGCATCTAAGGATGCTTAGAAAGGATGCTGCTGTAGCATATCCAGATTTAGGGAGAGTTTGGGTTGTTTATGCCGACTTCCTGATATCTAAAATTCAGATCTCTGTTGCAGAGGTTCACTCTTACTTGCCTTGGTAATAGGGTGCTAAAGGCACCCTAGTGGAGTATTTATCATTCTCTTCTTTTTTCATGTTTTTATCATTTATTCTCCAAAATCTACATACAGAACAATTGTATGATATTCTAAAGCTGTTACAGTTTTATACTTTTCAAGTGAATCCCATAAACTAGAAGAGAAGCAAGCAGCTTAAAATTTTTTGTGTTTATATAATTATAGCCTTCAATTATTATACCATATTATCTCTTAAAAGTTAGGCCTAGTAGTGCTCAAATATTTTCTTTCTCTGTACTTTCTAGTGAACTAAGGTTATTTGAAGGTATTTATAATAGGAATAATTGCAAATTTGAAAGCATGTCAGCTAGGGATTTTGACCTTTAACTTATTAAAAAGCTTATAACCATGGAATGACAGTGCTGCATTCCTGGCGTTTACTGGGTGCTGTTATACCATGTTAGAATCGAGAATCAGGCTCTGGAGTTGTTTTCAGTCACCTGCTTTACAACACCGCAGTTTAGCCACCGGGCAGGTGCTAGCTCTGCATCTTGATTAGTATTGTGACTGGGATTACTTTCCTCTATGCTTCTGTCTGTGGCACCTTAGAAAATTGATATGTGCTTTCATTAAATACTGTTTTGAAAAGGTTAGGTTTCCCTTAAACCTGTGCTGTGATAGGCTTCTCAGGGACATGGAGACCTACTGTAATGAAGGGTCTGTTTGTGGGATTTTATTTTTCTTAGATGATCTGCTTTCTCCATACAAATATAAAGGCAGATTTCTGTTTATGACTAATTAGCTTAATAGCAACGGCTCTGAGGTCCAGTAGACCCTAAGTTCTAGTCTTTCTTGCCACGTGACCTTCCCGTGATGAAGTTTTCCAAGTTTCATTAGCTTTAAGATGTGAGGAAGATAATACCGATCTCTTAGAAAACTGTAATTTTACACCAATCATCTGCTGTGTATTCTCCCAACCTAAGTATGTTTTAAGGAATAAATTAAATAATGAATGTTTCATTGCCTGGGTAAGTGTTCTGAATAAAATTTGTCTTCCACTCCATCCACTCTTTAAATTTATTTTAAACATGTGGCTCATATGTATGAGCCTTCATTTGCTAGAATATTACTTGAGTATTATTTGAACAAAATTGAGAAGAATGGCAACTTTGAAACTAATCTAGCAGATATTTTCTAGATTGCCTTAATAACACATAGGAGAAAATAATGATTAGCTGTCTTCCATCCACCTAAAAATACTCAAAAATAAGATGAAATACATTTGTATATTTACTTCTTCTGTAGCTCCTATACTTTATTGCTCCAAAAGAAATAGCATTAAAAATAGTTTGTCAAATAGTAAATAACTTGTCAGCTATCAAGAATAACTAAATCTTGCAGATTCTTTTCCAACCTTCCTGCATCTTTTCAGACATAGCAGTGGTGTTATGTGGTCACTAGCAGTTCAAGTATCTTCCTACATACATTCTTTTGTGACTTTGATTGTCTTAATAACTTAATCTCTTTGATTCCTAAAGATTTCCCAGTCTGCTCAATGGAGTGCTCAGATTTTGCTGTCTTTATTTATGAGCACATTCAATTGAATTCTTTACTTGGTGTGTTCTTTGAGCTTCTGGTTGCATCTCAGTGCTTGAAGGTGGAATTGCTATCTTAGGAAAAGAGAACTAGGACATGGCTTCTCGTTCCTTGAACTTTAAAGTGTGTGGTTATTACTGATTCCACATTGTTTGACAAAGAAGTGAACTTCACATCCAGATGGTCTGACACAACTTCAAAATCACAGCTTAGTTCCAAGAGGCATAGTGGCAAAATATTTATATGTAGATGGCTTTAGTTTTAGGAGTATATGTTAGGATTAAAGCTTTGTGAAATTGGCTTGGTAGTTAAATAAATAAATATTATTTTAAAAGACTGATGCATTTTAGATTACCAGAGATGAGAGATATAACCTACAGTAATGTGTAAACCTTGACTGGTTTGTGGCTTAGGGGGAGAAACTTAACTCTTAAAAGACTTGGAAAATTTTGTGTTTGGGTTATAATGTTGTTAATTTGCTTCCATGTTACTGAAGTGTTCTGATCCTTTAGAGTTTCCTTTTTTCTCCTTCCTCCTTCCCTCCCTCCCTCCCTCTCTCCCTCCCTCCCTCCCTCCCTTTTGTTGTTGTTGTTGTGGAGCTTGAACTTAGGGCCTGGGAAGAGTCCCTGAGCCTCTTTGTGCTCAAAACTAGCACTCTACCACTTGAGCCACAGTGTCACTTCTGGTTTTTGAGTGGTTAATTGGCTGCTAATCATGATCTTCAGATCTCAGCCTCCTGAGTAGCTAGGATTATAGGCATGAGCTACCGGTGCCCAGCTCCTATAGAGTTTTCTATAGAACCCTGTAATAGTTATGGTTAAAGAATCAAACATCTACAATTTCAATTTTGTTTAACTACGACAAAAATATGGCAAAATGAAATCAACTGATAGACCTAGGAAGACAACATATAGGTATGGCATTCTTTCCAATATTTCTATATATTTAAAATTTTTTGTAGTAGTTAGAAAACAAAAATATAGAAACTTAATTTTCTAATTAATGCAATATAATTATTTCCTCCCAGATACTAATACATTTCCTTCCTAGTTGCCTTAAATAGTACATAGTAAAAGTAATAGAGTCTGATTACTGACTGAGACTTGCCACATAAATTTTTGTGATGTCAGAAGATTCTGGAGTGGGTAACCCTTTTTCGGCCAAGGGTCATTTATATATATGTATATGTGTATATATACATATATATGTATATATATATAAAACAATTGAGGGTCATAAAAATACCAATATAGGGAGAAGGCCATAGACAACCAAGAATTTGTATCTCCTGTCATATATGAAATTGTTTCTCACGCCTTATGTGGCCTAGAGGCTCTAAAATATAGGTTCTGTTCTTTCTTAATTCTTCACTTCTACATATTCTTTACATAATGTATGATACTTGTTCAATATATTGTTTGCTGTATGAGACTTTAAGAGGAGTTTGGGAATAAAGATTGTTCAAGGTAGACCTCAAGTACAGCCCAGGATGGAGCTCTGGTAGAGTGCTTGCTAGCACGTGGGAGGCTGTAGGTACTCACTTCAGCATTGTGAAGGAGGAAGGGTACATTAAGGAAAGGAAATATAGTAGATTCTTCCCTCCCCCCACCCCCCAGCTGAGGCTTTGTTTTCTATAACTTTTTACCTGCTGTGATCAGGATTAAGTGTATTACATGCAAACATCTCAGAAATGATCCATGAGTTTTGAATAACTTTTATTATGATAAACTTTTGTAAGGAATTTTTAGTTCTTCCCATCATAACTTAGAAGGAAACTGTCATAGGTATGCACATACATGAAAAAAATGAGTTTATGTTTTGGTATTTCCCATGTTTTCTAACATCTATGAGGACCTTGGATGGGACCCCTGAGAATAAGGGAATATTGACGTAATGAGGAAAATACCAAGAAATAGAACAATCAGAGGCAGCATTTGTGTGTTATTTCTCTAGAACTAGCACAGGTCAGGAAATGTGTGAGTGGCAGATACGTCAGCCAGGAAGTGCAGAGAAAAGCTGTACTTCTTGGAGGGATACTGTGCTAATTCTTAAAATATTAATAAAAATTATTAGTAGGTTGGTATGAGCCTTGGAGGTTTTTAGGAGTGTGGGTGGAGTAGAGTTGGACCGATTTAATCCACAGCTAGCAGACAGTGCTTGTGTTCTAGGAGAGTGGAAGTGCTTATTTGGAGGAGGGATTGGGGGAGCAAGACAGGGACCAGGAGGACCAATGAAGAAGATGTTGTGAAAATGTGGGTGACAAATAATGAGGTTTTTATCTAAGAAGATAAGGAAAGATTCACTGGGCAGAAGAGAAAGAATTTGGAATCCTAGGTGGTGACTGTTGTAACTGGGTTCTATGTAATGTAGAAGAAACTGTGTGAAAAGGAGAAAGAAAGGAGTCCAGTCTGTGCTCAGTATTCCAGTATACAATTTGTTTTCTGAGCTTGCTTGACATGATATATTCTTTTATTTGAAGCAGGGGAAACGTAGCACTAAAGAAAACAACAGCCTGGGGGGAAAGTTTGTCTGACTTCTGATTTCAAATCTTGGCATGTTGAGATTTGTGTATGATTCTCTGGTGCCTCTTGGTGGTAGAAGATGTGCTTAACAAGAAGGAAATCTGGGCATTCTCTGGGTCTTTTTATTTTCCTTCACATTTTTTTTAGTATCAATTAATTGGGCAAGGGGCTTTCATTTTGACATGTCTAGTGTCATGCAATGTACCTTGATCAGACTCCCAATCTCTGTCACTCTCATTCATCCTCTTCCTAAACCAGTCTCTGCAGTCTTCATTGTTCCCAGTACATAAAATATTTTGACTTGGCTGGGCACCTGTGGCTCATGCTTGTAATCCCAGCTACTCAGGAGGCTGAGATAGATCTAAGGATCATGCTTTGAAGCCAGGCGGGGCAGATAAGTCCCTGTGAGACTATAATCTCCTCCAGAAAAACTAGAAATGGTCTGTGACTCAAAGTGGTAGAACTCTAGCCTAGAAATGGCTTTGTGGCTCAAAGTGGTAGAACTCTAGCCATTCACAAAAGACCTCAGGGACAGTGCCCAGGCCCTGAGTTCAATCAAACCCCACAATTTACAAAAAAATTTTTTTTTGACCATATTAACTCTCTTGTTCTTGTCCCTCTCCTACTAGTGCCCACATCCACGATAAGGCCTGTTTAATATTCCTCTCATTCATTTATTTTGGTATATGTCACTTGTGCACAGGGGTTTCACACATCACACATACAGAGTATTTTAATCAGATTGACCTTCCTCATTCTACTGCTGCTTTTTGTTGTTGTTGGTGGTCATTGGACTTGCAGTCTGGGTCTGGGCACTGTCTCTGACCTTTTTCACTCAAGGCTAATGTTCTGCCACTTTGAGCCACAGCTCTACTTCCTGCTGCCTGTTTTTTAGCAGCTTTCAGTGAGTTTGCTCTCTCCACTCACAGATACAATATATTTTGCAAACAGTTGTTGGCAAACTGATGAAAGTTAAAACTTTCCAGAAGTTGATGTCATCATGTTGATGTGATGAGTGGATAAACTATCCATCGATTTGTTAATGTGTTTCATTTTGGTGTGTTAGCAAAATATTCAGTGTTAGTTTAGACTCTTCTTTATAATTTTATTTTTATTTATATATTTATTTTGGTCTTGGTACTTGGGCTTGAACTCAGTGTCTGGACACTATCCCTTAGCATTTTACACTCATGGCTAGTGCTACCACTTGAGCCACAGATCTACTTCTGGCTCTTGGTGGCTAATTGGAGATGAGTCTCATAGATTTTCCTGCGTGGACTGACTTTAAGCTTGAATCTTCAGATCTCAGCCTTCAGAGTAGCTATGATTACAGGGTTGAGCCATTGGTGCCCAGCATTAGTCTCTCTTAGTTTTGACTTTTTTATTTTAAATAAGCACAAAACTTTATTTTTGTGTTCTAATTCTAGCTTTATGTGATAGAGTTTTGTCTAGTTACTGAGTAGGATCAGCCAGCTAATTGATTAGCCAGCTTTGATCTCTTTACAGGACACTTATTTCTTTTGACAACAGTCTACCTCTGCTTAGAATTCTGCTTACAATGTAGTAGATTAATTCTGTTCTCCTATTCATAATGCACATATTTTTTAAAAAGAAAATAAATAAAAATTCTAAGTTGCTCAGTAACAAAAAATATGTTATTATTAATGAATAGATTTCTTTTTGGGACAACATCACTCCTTCCTTTGCTCTCCCCTAGTTTCCCTTCCTTGCCTACAATTGTGTGTTTTATTTTCTTTTGAAAACAAGTGTTTCAATTGTCAAGAAATTTTAACCTAGTGAAATGTTTTTCTCCTCCAGATAAGCTCCGAAGAAGTATGCCTAATCTAGCCCGGATGCCAAGTACGACTACAGCCAGTAGCAGCATTAGCTCTCCTGTCACTGTGCGGAACAGTCAGAGTTTTGACTCCAGCCTGCATGGGGCTGGGAATGGACTTTCAAGAATACAGTCTTGTAGTAAGTACAGCAGCTTTTAATGTTCTAATAATTTCTAGTCATAACGCCATTTCTTTTTTTTTTTTACTTAAACATACTAAAGGATTTTGATGGGGGTTGCATTGATTGTGTATGTCATTTTTGACAGTAAAGCCATTTTCACAATATTGATTCTATCTATCCATGGACATGGAAAGTCTTTCCATTTCTTGGTGGCCTCTTTGATTTCTTTCTTCTGATTTTTACAGTTTTCACTATAAAGATCTTTTATGTCTTTGGTTATGTTAATTCCTAAGGTTTTTCTTTTGTATTTTGAGGCTATTGCAAATGGAATTGTTTTCATGATTTCCTTTTCTGCTTGTACATTGTTGGCATACAGAAAGGCTACTGGTTTTTTTGTTTGTTTGTTTTGTTTTGCTAGTCTTGGGGCTTGAACTCAGGGCCTAAGCACTGTCCTTGGCTTCTTTTTGCTCAAGGCTAGCACTCTGCCACTTGAGCCACAGCGCCACTTCTGGCCGTTTTCTATATGTGTGGTGCTGGGGAATTGAACCCAGGGCTTCATGTATATGAGGCAAGTACTCTTGCCACTAGGCCATATATCCCCAGCCCAGGCTACTGATTTTTTTGTGCGTTAATTTCTTCATTGATTACCCTCTCACATTCTCCTAAAAATTCATAATGGATATTATTTAAGGAATATTTGTAATAAATTTGTCTTTTCCTTTCCATAGTTAACAACTACTAATTGTCCCCTTGTTTTGTTTTTACAAACCATTCTCAGAGCAACTGTCAAAAAAAATCCCAGTGGCTTCTAAGTAAGTAAGGGTTTGTGAGAACCCAGAGATTATTCAGTATACCAACAGGGAGAAGGCTATGCTTAGAACTAGCTTCTAAATACTTGACTGGTATAGATTTGAACTGTACAAGTCCATGTATGGACAATTTTTTTCTTTTCTTTGGGAGATTGGCTACAATCTTAAAAACTATGTGGATGGATGGAGCCTTGTAACTAAAAAATAATGGAAAAATTAAGAAAAAAGTTACATGTGCCACTAATGCACAAAATAGACTACTTTTCATCATCTGTTATCATAAGTATGCATAAATCGACTATAAAAGTTTAAAACTTATTAAAGTTGATGCACACTCGTACAGATCATACAGGTCCCTATTTGCAGGCAGGATAAATGCAAACAAATGCAAATATGAGGAACTAAATCATAACTGCCTAAAATTAACTGAAGAAACACTGGGCTACTGTGATAATTTCGTAGCCACATCCTGTTCCTGTTGGTGAGCTGTGCTCCATGACACTGCTCATCTCTCTCTGAGCGATTCTTCTCTCCAGGAAGTTGTCACAGTAAAAAGTGATTCCTTGCAGTTTTCAAGAAATTTCCTGTAACTTACAGTTAAAGAACACTTCAATGAGAAGTACAGTGAAACTTTCATTGTATGAATACATGCACAGACTAGGTACTAATCCTTTGTTTATATTACTGGCAAATATTTAGGCCAACAGGAGACTGCTAACTAGATTTGGGCAACTTTCAGGTTACAGTTGGATTTTTCACTGCACAGCTTTATTTCTCCTGACTCCCAGGTGGCTCAGGGGTCGCCATCAGTTAGGCACTCCTCAGTGCTGCAAACTGATGGAACTGGAGACTCTTGTCAAGGAATTTTCTCCTACTGAGTGGTATCTGGAATCTGAACTTTTACATAGAGACCTATGCATGTCATGCATATTTTCCTAAGATGGGTGATAACTCACATAAGCATCATTTTCTCTTTTAGTTCCATCACCAGGACAGATTCAACACAGGGTCCACAGCGTGGGACATTTCCCAGTGTCTGTCCGGCAACCACTTAAAGCCACAGCCTACGTGAGTCCAACAGTTCAAGGCAGCAGTAGTAATATGCCTCTATCCAACGGTGTACAGTTGTATTCCAACACAGGAATCCCAACCCCAAACAAAGCTGCAGCTTCGGGGATCATGGGCCGCAGTGCCCTTCCCAGACCTTCACTGGCAATAAATGGGAGTAACCTGCCTCGGAGCAAAATTGCACAACCTGTCAGAAGGTGAGGGGCTTTAGTTTGTTTACATGCCTTCCTCTGCAGTTTGACAGTTCAAAAACTGCTCCAGGAACCAGCCTCACATTCCTTTGGCTCAGTGTCACCTTAGTTAAACTTAAGTCATGCAGGTCACTGTCCTTTCTGGCCTGACTTGTATAGTCCTTTCTTGGGAAAGTGATGGGTTTAAGTCCTGTGTTGCTTAAGTTCCCTTCTCTTTTTCCTTATCTTTCCCCCCTTACTCCCTCATCACTTCATTCTTGGCACACTCTTCTGTTCGCTTTTGCTTGAGTTTATGAAGCCTTTGTAATTCTTCTGTTCCTGAAATTATGTGTATAGCTTATTCCTGGCCTCTGTCAAGATTTTGCTCACAGTAACTCCTCTGTCCAAAATTGCAAGCTGTGAAGGTGGAGGGTCATTGATTCTTGGGTTCATTGCTGTGTATCCCTGAAGCCAAGACTGTATGCCCTGTACTGGGTAGGATATCAAACAAATGTGGAAAATGTGCACCTCCCTCCCCCAGTTTTGAAAAACCATCTTAGTGATACTCACATAAGCCTTTACTAGGGTAAGTTCAGTAGTCCTTTTAGGTACTTTTTTTTTCTTACCTTCAAAATCTTAGGTTCTTTGCAGTCACATTTTAGACAAGCCCCTGATATATATATTTTTTAATTGTAAAGGTGATATGGAGAGGGGTTATAGTTACATAAATCAAGTGATAAGCACATTTCTTTTTGAACAGTGTCACCTCCTCCCTCATTTTCTCCTAAAGTTTCCCTTCTTGACTTCCCTTCCCCGTAAGTTGTATAGTTCATTGCCAACATAGTGTCTAGTGAGTACCACTATTGAATTAGTTTACCCTTTGTCCTACATTTCTGTGTTTCCCGTTCCCCTCTCCAAGTCAAATAAACGTATATACAAGACAAAAGGTACAGAAATAAAAAAACAGACAAAAAGGAATAAACCAATTTTTAAAAAGAAAGGAAAAAAAAAAGAACCACAAATAGTATAATTAAAAAAAAACCTCTTGTTTCCATTTCTTGGAGTTCATTCTGATAAGCATTATTTTCCCTGATTGTAATGTAGCCTCTCCAACTGGGTATCATAGAATGTCTCATAGTGGGGAAAACCAAATTTTTACCAGTGAGTGAAAGAGAGACTGGTGATGGGAAAATAGTAAAGACAGAGGTCTTATAAGGGATAATTAGGATATGAAGGAGGAGAGAAGAACCGAGGTAGAAGTTTGAAAGGAATTTCGGAATACATACTTTTTTTCTTTATGTATCTTTCCATAGTTTTGATTTTTCTGATTAAAAGCAATGACTGTTCAGGTCACAAACAAATTCAGAAGCTACTGAAAAATAGAAAAGTAAATAAAGCCTGACCCATAATTCTACTATACAGACAGAAATCATTGGTTTCGATGTTTAGCCAATAAAATTTTGTCTTGTTCTCTTCACCAAATTCAGAGCTGTATCATGTTTGTGGCTAATCGAATCATCTAATTTGATGTCTATCAGTTATTGAGGCCTCTTCATTTATCCTAGCACATAGAGCTCCAAGGAGGAAAGGTTGTTACTGCCAGACTATGAGAGGGTTTGTCCACAAACACCGTGTGTTACTATCTTTTAAAAATGCTTTGCAAATATGATAACACAGTTTTTATTATTAGACCGAAAATTTCTGCATGGACATTTGGTATATACATTCAACGAAGTCACCATTTATTTACTTATTTGTTTTGCCATGTTTTCCCCCACTGCATTAATCTTTTTCCTTCTGAACTCCTTATACATGATGCTGCATATTAAGCTGTGCATGTGAAGCACGCGTGGCCCTGTGCCATCACTGAGGCTCCAGCAGGCCAGCATGTTCTTTGAAAGCCCAGAAACATGAAACTCGAGGCACACTTTGGGCCGTGCCAGGAGCATGTCTTTGCTGGGTGGAGAAGAGATCAGAGTGAGACATGAGACTCACAGGAATATTAACACTCTTTCCTCTTTTCATCTCTTTTTAGTTTCCTGCAGCCTCCAAAGCCCCTATCTTCACTCAGCACATTGAGGGACGGGAATTGGAGAGATGGCTGCTACTGAAGCAGTCTTATGCACCCTGGAAGAGCAGGAAAGAAGTGACGATGAGGGTGTGTTACCTAGCTGGCTGGGTAACAGTGGATGTGGGGATATTCTTTCCCTGTTGCATTTTAACACATTTCCTGCATTGTTTTTCAATGGACCAATCACCAGAGACTAATGATTGCACTTAATATTTACCCGAGGTACTGCAACATTCTCAAACCCGTGGTTGCAGTATTGTGACACTTAGATCTAGGAAGTTTTTGTAGACCTACTCTGTACCTGAATACTTTTTGAAAGAATTGAGATGTATCAATAATGCTTTGCCATATGATTTTTTTTAAGTAACCTGTCCAATTTAGTTACGTGTTCTAAACATCTTTCCATTACATTCTGGGTTTTTTTTTAATTATGTACTTTGCATTTATACAACTAGGTTCTATACCATATGCTTTGAATTTTACTTTTTTATAGTTTACAGGAATTTTATTTTTTTGTGCCTATTTCTTTTTATGCCTCTGTGAGCCACTATGGGACAACTGAAAATTTTGTGCCATAAAAATATTTTTGTGGTAAGGTACTATTTTTTTAGCTCTAGGGATATATCAACAAAAATACACCATACAATTTGAGACATAATTTTATGTTGAATGAGCACAATGTACTCTGAAGCATTACAAGGAGATATAGCCAGACAGCAGAGTTAAATGGTCTTGTCTTTTTTCACTGTTAATTTATTGTTGTACATGGACTTCATATTTATAATGGCATCCCAAGCTCATTGCACTTAATACCGGCAATGTTTGCTACTCTACCACAATTGATTTTCAATACTTTATTACAAAGGATGAAACTGTAATGTTTTATTAACAATGCTTCTGGAAATGAATGCATTTTAAAGCAAATAAATCTTTTTGATAGACCTTTTACAAAATCCATTTGCACTAATGAATGCTTTCTTATGGTGAATGACTTACTATTTGTTACTGTGTACACTGCTGTTTTGGAATGTTCAGAAATAAAGACTCTATTTCAGCAATAACAGGTCATGCATGACTGTGCAGCATGAACCGTGGGAACCATGTGTCTGGGTTTCACTGTCATCCTGGAAAGAGTTCTGTGGGCAGATGACTTAGATTTTAAACAGGTACACTTAGAACACTCACACCTGTGAAAGCTGTTTCTTGTCTCTGAAATACTACTGATAAGAAATGTGAGGCTTTAGTTTTGTAACAAGAGTTGGGTCTTGCTTAGAAAGGCCACCAGAACTAACGTCCTCTTGCTCGGAAAACTGGTTATGAATGAATACTTTCAGGGAAATTTTTATGTCTTATGGGAGCTGAATTTGAAATACTTTCTTAGTATTTGTAAAATACCAAAGTGCTGTCAACATTTCAGCAAATGGATTTATGTTAGGATTTAAGGAGATTCTACCTACAGTCACTAAGCATTATTAAAGTAGTTTTGTTTTTGTGCTTTTACATATAATTCCATCTATTGTATCTGAAAGGATTGTTTTACAAACAAGCTTACATTTAAAGTTAAGTGTGAGTGTAAGGCGATGAGATAGGATTTTTGTCTAACGCTATAAGGATTTTGTATAATTCATCCAATTTAATTCTAACAGTCACCTACTGCTGATGAAGATGAAGATACTGAGTCCCAGTATGGTCACACCAGCCTCTGGAAAAGTTAGCTGGCAAGTAGTGGTGCTAGAATTCAGATTCTTTTCTTTTCTTTTTGCCAGTTCTGAAGCTTGAACTCAGGATGTGGGCACTGAGCCTCTTTGTGCTCAAGGACAGTGCTTGAGGAACACCACTTCTGGCTTTTTCCGAGTAGTTTTTTGGAGATAAGAGTCTCTTGGACTTTTCTGCCTGGGCTGAGTTTGAATGGTGATCCTCAGATCTCAACCTCCTGAGTAGCTAGGATTACAGGCCTGAGCCACCAGTGCCTGGCTTAATTTAGTTTCTTTTAATGAAAAAGAAATTGTTATTCTGAGTTTCTGCCCTCTACTAATTATACTTTCTTCCTGTACACAGGTAATTTTGTTTATGTAAAACATCATTTATATATTCTGAGGAAGTGGAAGATTTAATTTATTTTCAGTTTGAATATTTGCTTTATATTCAGAAAAGTTTGTTCCCCTCTTGGAATAAAACAAAGATCCCTTCATCTTGTAATCTATATTCTTGCTGGGGGGAGAGAATGTAATCCAAAATAGTTATGTAAATCTCAGTATGTTGGATCCCAAGTGCCACGGTGTGGGTGGGAGAGATCTAGTAACAAGAAAGAGGAACAAATACCGGTGGGGAAATGTCATACTATATAAAGAATTGCCTGGATCAGTGCCATTGTAAACTCACACTGAATAAAGACCTGGAAGAGAATTAACTGTGCAGATTTTTCTCTTGCAGGTCTCAAGAACACAAAGTAGGGTCAGTGGTTATTTTCATAGTGTCCCCCACCTCCATGGTGATGTGCAACTATGATGCTGGGGAATTGAATTTAATACATCACACACACCAGATGTCCTAGGGCAGCAGATCTGTCAAAGGATGGTTCCCACACTAGCAGTGACAGCGTCATTTGGGGGGACTTGCTGGATTCAGATCTTCTGAATCAACCCTGTGTATGATTGCAAACTCTGTTTGGAAAAGGCTTCTGACACCAATCTAATTTCCAAAATGGTTGTACAACGTTATATTTTTTTTCCAGCAGCGCATGAGGATTCCAATTGTACATCCTTGGCGTTTCTTTTTAACTGTTTAGTTTGCATGTGTGCAGTAGTCTATATTTTTTTAGTTTTTTATAGTTTTTCTGTTTGGTGCCATTGTTCATGCCTGTCATCCTAGCTATTCAGGAAGCTGAGCTCCAAGGATCACTGTTCAGTGTGAAGCCAGCCTAGTAATGAGTCCATCTCCTATTAACCAGCAAAATGCCAGACTGTTGATATGGCTCAATTAGTAGGGTGCCAGCCATGAGCAAATTAAGATGAGTTGTGAGTACTAGGCCCTGAGTTCAAGGCACGTTATTGCATGAAAAGAATTGCATTTCCTTTATTGTTCGTGATATTGAATACCATTTACATTCATTTATTGAACATTTATATATATTCTTTCATGGACTTCTGTTCAGATTTTTTGCCCATTTTTTCCTTGGGAATTTTTTTTGTATGTTCTGCTATGTCTTTTGCCATTTATATGCATTCTAAAATATCTTCACATTAGCTTGCCTTTTAATTCTCTATTATGAGTTGAATTGTTATTTTCATATAGTCCAATTTTCCATGACTTGTAAGAGTAGTTCTTTTTCAGTCTTATTGAAGGAATATGTCTTTAGCTTGGGATTGGGAATGTATTTTCCTGAATTGTGTAAGTTTATTATTTTCCTTTTTTCTCTTAGGAGCTGTTTTGATTTGATCTTTGTGTATTGCATGAGACAGAGGTTCATTGTAGTCTTATACTTTCTTAGTGCTATCAACACTCAATGAAAACACTCTCCTTGTCACACAGCAGTTGTCCTCCTGGACATCTGTATTTCGACCAGACTGCATTGTAATCATTGTAGCTGTATGAGCTTTCTAAATCGCAGAGCAATCTGCTCTGCTGTCTTGCTTTGCTTCAAGGATGACTTAAGGCCAAGTGCTGGTGGTTCTATAATCTGTGGTGCTGGTGGGCCTATAATCTCCTAGCTTCATTTGAGGATTACAGTTCAAAGCTACCCGAGGCAGGAGAGTCCATGAAACTCTGATCTCCAATTAATCAGCAAAAAGCCAGCAGTAGAGATGTGGCTCAAGTGGTAGAACTCCAACCTTGTGCAAAAAAGCTAAGAGACAGCACTCAGGCCCTGAGTTCAAGCCCTAGTAGCATGTATGTGTGTACATGTGTACACACACACCTTAGATTTCTTTTTACATTTTTGTATACATGTTTGAACAGGCTGGTCAGGTTGCAGAGAATCTGGAATCCTTTGGAATTTCAATAGAGATTATATTTTAGGGAAATTAAATCTTTATAGTTTTGAGTCTTATACTTCAGAGTCTACCTCTCACTAATTCAAATATTCTTTAATCTCTTATTAAAATTGTACACTTTCCATGGAAGATTTGCTCATCAGCCTATCTTCTAGGTATTTGATATTTTCTGCTATTATAAAAATATTTTCTGTGGCTTGTTCTGAATATTTATTCAACAACCTTCAATAAATGTTATAGTATTTTTATACAGTTAGGTGTATGGAAGCTAGGTTGATTTTTTTTTTCCTTTTCTAGTCCCAGTTTTTCTTCCATGCTGATGGATTTCAGTACAATATTAAATATAAATGATAGCTATCTTTTAGTTATGTCCAAAAGAAAAGTTTATTTTTACCATTGAGTTTCAAATTTGCTAATAGTATCTTGTTAATAAAGATACTTTTCTCTATATGTATTATATTTTGAATCAACTTTGCATTATTTAAGCAAATCCGATTTATTTATGAAGTGTTTTTTAAAAGTCAGGTGAACTTGATTTAATAATATTTAGAAATTTTGTCCAATTTTGTGAAATTTCAGTATTACATATCTATTAGATGGTCTAGTGTTTAGGTTACATGATGTTTCTATGATCTGGTTTTATATACAAGTATTCTGCTTCTTAGAGAACTGAGATAACACTTCCCTCTAATAATGGGCGCTTTTATTTCTCCTTATAGTTGTGTCCAATTTTGCTTTATGTCTTTTGTTTTGTTTGTTTTTTGCCAGTCCTGAGTGCTTGGAACTCAGGGCCTGAGCACTGTCCCTGGCTTCTTTTTTTTGCTCAAGGCTACCACTCTACCACTTGAGCCACAGCACCACTTCTGGCTTTTTCTGTTTACGTGGTACTGAGGAATCGAACCCCAGCCTTCATGCATGCTAGGCAAGCAGTCTACTGCTAAGCCACATTCTCAGCCCTCTTTTTGTCTTTTGAAGTCATGTGATTTTGGTGCACTCTAAGTTAATGTGTTTTATTTTCTTGACTGTGTCATTATTGGAACTTTTTTTTTTTTTTTTCTAATGCTAGTCCTGGGGCTTGGACTCAGGACCTGGGCATTGTCCCTGAGCTTTTTTTTGCACAATGCAAGTACTCTACCACTTGATTCACAGCTCTTAACTTCTGGCTTTTTTGGTGCTTAGTTGAAGACAAGAATCTCACAGACTTTCCTGTCCTGGCTGCTTTGGATCACAATCCTCAGATCTCAGCCCTCTGAGTACCTAGGATTACAAGCGTGAGCCACAGGCAGATGGCTAGTCTATCTTTATTTTTAAAAAAATGTTTTGAAATCGATTTTCCTGATGCTAGGTAGTTGCATTAGAATTCTTAGTTTTCGGATATTTTCTTAGCCTTCTGCTTTTAGCCTTATTATTTATTTATCTATTTGTTTTCTTTCAAGAAATGGCTTTGCTATGTAGTCCTGACAGTTCTTGAACTCACTTTCCTCCTGCCTCAGAATCCTTAGAGCTGGGATTACAGGTATGTCCTACCACACCCAGCTCAAACTTCTAGCATTATTTTATCGAAAACACTGCTTTGTTGTTTTGTGAAAAATATTGTAAAGTACTGACATATTTAGACTTAAATCTTCTACCTCAGGAGCTTCCTGGGTATTGTATCTGTTCTTTGTCTGCATTTGTATCCATACTAGGGTTGTTTAATCTTCATACTTTCTTTCCATTTGTTTGGACATTATATTATAATTCTCTTTTGAAATTCCTGGGTAACCACTGGTTACCCAAGAACTGATAACGAACATTTTTCATCTGCAAAGGAACAGCATTAATCTTTCCTTTGCTGTGTTCTAAGGCAATAATATAGATGTCCAGTCTCCTTCCATCTAATCAATGCTTTTGCAACTCAACTTTCAGCCAGAGAATGGGAAGGAGGGATCATACAAGTTTTATGTTCTCTGAAAGATGCTATGTTTGGGCTGGGAATGTGGCCTAGTGGTAAAGTGCTCGCCTCGTATACATGAAGCCCTGGGTTCGATTCCTCAGCACCAAATATATAAAAAAGGCCAGAAGTGGTACTGTGGCTCAAGTGGCAGAGTGCTAGCCTTGAGCAAAGAGAAGCCAGGGACAGTGCTCAGGCCCTGAGTTCAAGCCCCAGGACTGGCCAAAAAAAAAAAAAAAAAAGATGCTATGTTTGCTAAATCTTTATGAAAAAAAAAAAGATTTAGGTATGTCCACACTAGAGAGTGAATAAGGGACTTACCAATGTTGGTGAGGTCAAACAGGTTTTCTAGGTAACCTGGGTTTGGTTGTTTGATCTTAAATGAGACCTAGCATTTGTTCCCTCAACAAATATTTATTGAGAGGAACTGATTGCTAGATTGTATGCTAGATGGCAAGGATGTAAGTCTTAAGCTAGATTTACCTTCAGAAAATTTACATTGTTGATTCTTGTGGGAAATATTCAAGCCAAATAAAGAAGATACTTTCTTCTTGGAGGAACGAGATGGAGTAGAATGAACAGGATGGAGTAGAATGGACAGGATGGAGCAGAATGGCAAAGGTGAAGAAATGGTGACAGGATTGCTTAAATAGAGTCCTCCAGGAAGGCTTTTCTGCAGAGAGGAATTTTAAGCTGAGGTGGTATAGGAATTACATGAGGAAAAGGGGGATGATTATTCTAGGCAAATGGGGAAGAATTTAGGGCATTTGAAGCACCAAAAAGAGGGCAAACTCTGGTTGGACCAATTGTAACATGTACATGATTTGTGGGACCCCTTATTGAAAGCATCGGAATTTCAGCAAGATGTCAGTAGAGCATTAAACCAAGCCTGGGTCCAGTGCTACCTCGTGTGCTCATAAGAGCAGCCCAGGGTAGTGAGGAAGTAGTAAGATCTGAGTTTCAGAAAAAGGATAAGAGGCTCAATTTTATTTTCTTTCAACTTCAAGGGGACACTAATATCAACACTTAGTGTTCTTCCTATATGCCAGACATTCTTCCCTTTTGGATTCTAGTGCAACCAATCCTTACTACAATTACCACCATTTTAAGGATGATGAAACAAAAGTACAGGAATGTTACACAACTTGTTAAAAGCTAGCAGAGGCTAGATTCAGAGCCAGGCTTTTAACCAAAAAGGAGATGTGAGCAAGTGTGAATGTAAAACTCATACTACTCTTATAAAGAATAGATTATTGAGAGTTTTACAAAGAAGTAGGCACAGAGTCGATGGGCTCTCCTTGCTGCAGAAATAGTACATTCAAAAGAACAATGTACGGGGCTGGGGATATAGCCTAGTGGCAAGAGTGCCTGCCTCGGATACACGAGGCCCTAGGTTCGATTCCCCAGCACCACATATACAGAAAACGGCCAGAAGCGGCGCTGTGGCTCAAGTGGCGGAGTGCTAGCCTTGAGCGGGAAGAAGCCAGGGACAGTGCTCAGGCCCTGAGTCCAAGGCCCAGGACTGGCCAAAAAAAAAAAAAAAACAATGTACAAAGAATAAATTAAATTGCTACTCTTCCTGTCTAATGGTAGCGTTTTCCTTGGGCACCATCATTCCTCTTCATTTCCCTCCACTCTCTGATGACCAGCACTCTACAAGTTTAACTCCTGTAGAATCCACATACAGGTGGTGGGATGATAATGTTGCTCTGTATCTGCAATCAATACCCCAATGAATTAAAATTGGTGATGGGATATCTACACTCTCACATTCACTGCAGCATTATTTACATCAGCTGAGATACAGAAACAAGGTACAAGCCCATCCATTATTGAAAAGATGGAAAACATGATGTATATGTACAATGGAGTAATCAGCTTTAAAAACAGGAAATTCCAGCATCTGTACAAGTTAGAGTGAAACTGGAGGACATTTGGTAAGTGAAATAAAGCAGAATTTCAGAGAGGAGTTTATTGTCTTTAACATCATTGGGAGGACTCATAGCCAGGTTGAGGTTAGCCACCAACATAGCATCATATTGACTATGACATGATTTCATTCGCCCTGTAGACATGGACAGACCAGGAGGGAAGGCTAGGTGAGACATGAAGACGTTCAGAGGCAGGGCTTGATGAAGTTGGGTTTCCACAGAGCTAATCTAACTAGATAGCTTGTGTTTGGCAGATTCTTTCCAATGCATGTCAGTCTCATCCAGGGATTAGAGGTGGGTGAGGGCTGTGGTCTGCTCTCCCCCCACCTCCCAGGCAGAGGTTATCCTTCACCAAATGTATTACCGTTGAGATAACATGGCCATTCATTTTTCTTGCTCGGATAACCTTTTCCTAATCTCACCATGCTGGACCAGTGATAGGCCTTTCTCACAGAGTCACAGAAGGCCTCTGATCCTGTGCTTGTCATTGTATTACGAAGGACTGATGCACTAGCTTGCATTCTCCCCAAGACCATCCTGAGGCAGGCCAAGTTGCTTAATTGGTGCTATAAAAAATATTGAAGGAGATGGGGGATAAGAAATGACTAAGAAAGCAAAGAGACTGATTAAGTAGGTTGCTAGTGTCGGGAACTGGTGTGGGCCTATGAGGAACTTCTGAGAAATAGAATACATGCCTCAGACCTGTCTCTCCTGAATAAAGTATTTTGCTCACCACCTTCCAACAGTGTTTGTGTCCTGAAGGGTGTTAGCTTTCCCTACATCTCCTATGATTGATGGCATAGGGAGAATACTGTCAGCTACTATAGAACTCTCCACAATTGGCTAGATTAGGGTTGGTAAGTTATGCCCCATAGGTCAACTCTTATCTGCAGTCTACTTTTCTACAGTTTATAAGTTACGAATGATCAGCATGAATTTTACTTTTATATAGATGCTAGAAAAGAAACTAATCTTACGTGGCAGAGATGAGGCCTAGAGCATTTGCTTTGACTCTATGGAACAGGCATGCCAATCTCTAGTGGCAATGATCTTTCAGTAGTGAAGAATTTCCAAATCTCAGGTTAAAAACAACCGCTTGTGATGCAGAGTCTGTCCTCCAGAGGGCAGCAGAAGGGTTTGCCCCACATCACCCCTTCCTGCCTTACAGGGCTGCCCTGTTGACACTCCTTGCAAGTCAACAGGCCACAAGGAATTCAGCAGGAAGTGAGAACACAAAAAAGTAGGCAGCAAACTTGTTATGCTTCCCGCTGAAGGGGACATGTGTCATCTCTGGTAACCACCTGTGACTCAGCCAGTCTCTACTCAAAGGAAGCATGGGAGCACAGTGCGGAGGAACCTGCAGAGCCTGCTGTGCACTGCTGCCCACCATACACACCAGAACTTCCCTCCACTCCCCAGGGGTGGTTGGGATGGCTGGATGATGGACTGCATGTGAAACCTCTTTGCTTCCTTAGTCTTTCCATGTGTCTCCAGTGCTAGAACTGATAGCAGGTAAGTAAATAGTATATATAAATGTATTTTCCTATACCAAGGAGTTAACTACCTTTTTAAAAGTGTTTTAGATTTGTTAACACTATGGCTGGTTTTATTATTTTTTGTTACATTATACATAGTTCTGAAAAATACTTCTCTGTTTCAATTTATCAGGGAATCTTAATCCAGTTTTTATATGAGGGTTTGTAATAGCTACAGAAATAGTTAACAATAGCTTCATTCTCTTTCTCTCTTTGTGTTGGTCTTGGGGTTTGAACTCAGGGCCTAGGCACTGTCCTTGAGCTGCTTTTGCTGAATGTTGGTGCTCTACCACTTGAACCACATACCATTTCTGGCTTTTTCTAAGTAGTTTATTAGAGATAAGAGTCTCAGACTTTCCTATGGCTAGCTTTGAACCTTGCTCCTCAGATCTCAATCTCCTGAGTAGCTAGGATTACAGGTGTGAGCCTCCAGTGCCTGTTGATACAATATTTTGTATTTCCATCTCTCATTAGTTTTGATGTGTGGAAGCTTTCAGTTTTAAGGATACTTAAGATATCCTATCATTGCACCATCAACAAAATGAATATTAGATGACATAAAATCCTATATATTTTCTTTCTAAAATTAAGTTCAAATGAACCCAGTCTGATGATTAGAGTATTTTTCTGGTAGCATGTCATTTATACTTGTAGACATTCATATTTTAGATGTTTATACTTTCACTTGTCCTTTCAGTATCAGTTCCAAGGATGATAAGATTTCATTACGATGAGACAGTAACAGTGATCAAGTGCTTAGGAAACACTGTGACGTGTACCTTAAAGTCATACCTATAGTCCTTAGCCCAAGTTAGGAGAAAATCTCATATTTGCAGGCAAAGGATAAAGTTACATTACATTTTGCTCCACAATAATTGTATACTACAAAATGAAACAAATTAGTACAAATTTAGAACATCACAAACATATTTCCCTCAGTATTTATAGATCAACAGTCCAAGCTGGGTTGAACTGGATTCTCTGTCCAGCCTCTTACAAGGCAGAGATCAAAATATCCATGGGCTGCTGTATTTTCTGAAATTTAGTCTCTCAAGCTCATCCATGTCATGGACAGAATTCAGTTTCTTAAGCTGTAGGATGGAGCTTAAGCTCAGTTCCAAATCGTCAGTAATAAGGCCTGCGGGGCCCTCTTCTCATGTCCCCTTAGGCTTCAAAGCTATCTTTCTAGAGATCCTTTTAAGATCTGACTTACTTACATTTGACCCACCTGCATTCCCTTTAGAGAACTCAAAGTTGTCAGATTATTTGATCCCAAGACTGTGTGTTCTTTATCATAGCCCACACTTGGCTGAAATTCAAGGAGAGAGAATTATTGCACATATCAGCAAGTACTAGGAAGCAACATTGTCTGAATTCTGCCACTTCAGAATTCTGCCCGCCACACTGTTCATTTGTGGTCAAATTAACGGTCACATTTCAGGAAATCAAATGAGAGGCTTGTAAGGAAAACATGAAGTGATATTTCTTGGCTAAGACACTTTCTTTCTTCTTTTGCCAGTCCTGGGACTTGAACTCAGGGCCTGAGCACTGTCCCTGGCTTCTTTTTGCTCAAGGCTAGCACTCTACCACTTGAGCCACAGCGCCACTTCTGGCTTCTGTTTATGTGATGCTTAGGAATCGAACCCAGGGCTTTGTGCATGCTAGGCAAGCACTCTACCGCTAACCTACATTCCCAGCCCCAGCTAAGACACTTTCTACCATTCTTTAAGGCTTACAGCATTTACAACCGTACGTTCACTGCTCACATAGATCTTGCTAAGGATCTTAGGATCCCTTCTGATATTTTCTACTTATTATTTTCTATTTTCTACCATTTCTCTTTAAAAGTTGTTCATGACTCATAAAATGGGTTTCAGGACTCATGGCTTGGAAAACATAGTCTTAGTGCATAAATGTCTTACTTAGGAAAGGAAACATGATTTTAAAATAGAAATACATCAAACTATATTAATACAAAATATTTGTTTCTAAATAGATTAAACTATAAGCACAAAGGTATAACTGTGTAATCTTGAAAACCTAATTTACAGTGTTTTCATGTTGCATATATAATATGAATGTGAAGGATAACAGGATTATTGCAGTGAAAAATTAAGATTAATAATTAAGCAATCAGCAATACCACTAGTGTCCTCAGGAGGGCAGTGTCTGCTCATGGATTTTTGAGATAACTTGAACATACTCTTTTCTAGGGACTCTAGAAATCCTGGTAAATGAATTATTCTGTAGTGTAATAGTTCAAAAATGTGGTTTATGGTCAGCAATTAAGAACCAGTCCTGTCAAAAAAGAAAACTAAGAGCTATGATTTATTGGTTTTGTAATGGTCCAGGAAAAATAATTGAAGTCTCCTTTTATTCCCAGCTTCTTTTTGCAGTTTCCCTTTATGTAGTCTGTCTTCTCATTACCCAGGTGGTTGAGGTTAATTCCAGAAAGCATGGGCTCTGAGGATGTGCAATGACAGACACGCTTTGCTGACTCAGACTCGTTGTAAAAGCTCCTTGGATATCCTCACTGCAGTTGACTTTCACAGGCTGTCTGTCGTCCATGCTGGCTGGTGGTTCTGAGAAGTGCCACTTTTGTGAGTGACCAGACTCACGTGCTGCAGGAGGAAGGCCTGCCCCACAGAGGATACAGAAATCCTCTTATCTTTGGACTGTGACCTGCTGGAGAAAGATCTTTTTCAGTAGTCACAAACTAACAAAAGCCAGCTGTTTAATCAAACGTTCCCTGTTAGGCCTTTTCAGGATTCAATCTATTCATGGGTTATAGGAAGAAAGTAAACCATTTTGAATCCTTCCTTCTCTTCTCTCTTCTGGACTTACCTTTCTCACCTTAAAGCCCTGGGCTGACATGACACCACTCTGTGACTCAACCCACAGGAAACAGGTAGCCAGAGCCTGCAATCTAGTTAGATATGGAGCAGTTTTCCTGTTCTTTATCATACATAGGCCTCTGTTATTATCAGTGATAGCAATGGCCATTAATGTGCATTTGTTTCGAATAATTCTATTTCTGGAAGTGTTGTGTTGGCTGAGTGACATTTATACTCTTTTCTTTCTTTTTTTCTTCTTTTCTTTTGCCAGTCCTGGAGCTTGAACTCAGGGCTAGGTGCTGTCCTTGAGGCTCTTTGTGATCAAGGCTAGTGCTCTCTGACTTAAGCCACAGTGCCACTTTCATCTTTTTCTGAGAGGTTTATTAGAGATAAGAGTCTCACAGACTTTAATGCTCAGGCTGGCTTTGAGCCTTGATCCTCAGATCTCAGTCTCTTGAGTAGCTAGGATTATAGGTATGAGCCACTAGCATCCAGCATGTTTATACTCTTTTAAAGGGCCTTCGATAGGTTGTGTGGATGGCATGTAGTTGTTCTTTTTACCGAGGGGCTACTTTACAGAGTTTGGACACTCCGCCTGTTTTCTCTTACCTTTGTTTGTTCAAATTTGTGGCTTGGTTGGCTCAAAATGCTGTTCTCACCACCCTGTCCTCTCCATTCCCTGCCAGCACGGTAGTGAGACATTCTTGGATGGGGGAGGTGTTCAACATAGAATGAGCCGAGGCCAAGAAACTGGAGGATGAGAACCGTCAGCCGATGTGGATCCGCGGAGCGTGCGCGTGGGCTGCTTTGCTCTGGGTGACATCCTGACCATGGTTCCATGGACTTGTAGGAAGGCACCACTGGCCCCATCGCTGCCTGAGGGTGGGGTGTGTGGCCTCAGGACGGTGGTTCTGGAAGAACAGAAGGGGCTCTCACTGTGTGCCTTGCACTTGGCCTGGATCCTGAGTGGAATGGGAAGGGAGAAGGATTAGCACCCCAATGGCAGAAACCCAAACTATACATGTGCTGGAGTGCCACAGAGCTGGTTCCATGTTTACTCTAGAATACAGGCTGCTTTCCTTCTATTTCTTTATTTCACTTCAGTTTTGTTTTATTTTAATAGTTGTAGAATTGAACACGTGTACAATGCCTCTTAACCAGAGTCATCCCTTATATCATGATTGCCCTCACTCCTTTCCTTCTTAAAGAAATAAAATAAGCACATTATGAAAAGCTCTGTATCTCTCATCACAGGAGGCAATGATAACCATTTAGCATCACCCCCACCCCTTCCCACATGCTTAAAAGGCCACGAGACAGCCAGGCCCTGCAGCTGCTCTGAGACCAGCTGCCAGAAGCAACCCAAGTTCATCAGCACCTCTTTCCCAGAAGTGACTCCAACCATGCAGCTGTAGTGGCTGCCTGTGTCAACAACACCAGGGCCCCGACTGTTACCCCAGTCCCTGAAGAGGAAATAGCCCAGTATTCGGAGGGAAGCGGCCTGGGACCGCTGAGGTGGGAACAGAGACTGACATGTCTTCATAGTTAGGAGCCCAGCAACAACGATTTCAAATGACAGCTTGAAAACAACTTGGGAGGAAAAACAAAACCAAACCTCTAAGGCTCAGCCATAAACCATACTCTAGAACGTAGCTAATGTTTCTGCAGACATTCTCCCTTTGGTCACCTTACAGCTAACCCTTGGAAAGTCATTACCCTCAGCAGGGAGAGGACAGAACTTGAGCTGCTTTCTACGGTGGAGGATGCTCTATTTGAAGGAAGGTGGCTATACGCGCCCTAGAATAACCATTTGGGAAGGCACAGAGGCTGTTATCATGGGTACAAATGTGAACCTGAGGATGAAGCAAGAGCTACACAGTTCTTCTTTGAAGTTCTATCTTCTTTTACAGAATTATTACTAAAAAGGAAGAGACTGAGAAAATAGATCATCTGAAAAGCAAAGTATGTATGTGGCATAGCAAAAGATCCAAGTAGAAGAACACATACTAAGGATGTTATTTTTTTAATAGTAGTGAAAATTAGGAAAGAATCTGAATGAGTTTCAAATAGAAACATAAAGAAATAATGGTGCATATGTGACAGTAAACTGAACGAGCAAAAACACATAGGCAAATGGGGAAAGGTCTTGAAAACATAACTGAGGGAATAACAAAAGGGCTAAGCAGAATGATAGTATTTAGGTAGCTGCTTTTGGAACTCTAGTCCTGGTTCTTACCAAGAAGCAGGTGCTTTGTAAGATCTGTGTTTCCATTCTTGACTTTTCCTCTTCCTTTTTTTCTTTTTTGTCTGTTATAAGCCTTGAACTCAGGGCCTGGGAACTGTCCCTGAGCTTCTTTGTGCTCAAGGCTAGCACTCTCCTACATGAGCCACAGTGTCACTTCTGTTTTCTGAGCGGTTAATTGGAGATAAGAGTCTCATGGGGACTTTTCTGCCTGGGCCAGCTTCGCACCACAATCCTTAGATCTCAACTGCCTGAGTGGCTAGAATTACAGAATTGAGCTTTTGAGTGACTTTGAGATGGAGTCTCATATCCTCATCATCCCTCACCTGAGTTGCTATCCATTTATGTGAGGCTTTCCGGTAGCTAGGAGAACAGGTGTAGGCCATTGTGTCCAGCTCTTCATTGAAAAGAGGCCTTGTGAACTTCTCTTCTGCTGGCCTTGAATCACATTTCAAGCATCTCAGCTGTTTAAATAGGATTACAAGTATAAGCTTCTGGTCCTTGGCTAAAATTTTTCTTAACTTTTTTTTGTTTTTTTTTTTTTTGGTGGTAGTGAGGTTTGAGCTCAGGATCTCACACATTATAATCAATTATGCTAAACTAATATCAAATTCAAGATACCAATTTTTCCAGAGGGTTGGGAAGGTGAAGAGATGGATTACTGGATTTTAGCTGTAACTGGAACATCATCTTTTTAAAAATAAAACTTTAGGACCAATATGGCTATAGATTCCCAGAGGTGTTTTTATTACCTTCTGCTACTTTTAGTGGGGTTGACACATGAAAGTAAAATTAAGGAGATACATACATGAGAGCACTTAACAACTGTGCCTCAGATAAGAATTGTTGTCCAATTTCCAAGTTAATTAGTTCTTGGACTTGTAAAAGAAATTTTCCTAAGCATTTCCCCCACTTTCTGAGACACCTATGAGATTACTGGTGGTGAGGCAAGACTGCAAGAGGAAGAAACACAGCAAACACAAGTCTTTAGATACCAGGTGGTTTTATTTTCTCCCAGAATGGCCCTCTTTGAAGGCAAGGAGAGTCTTTGATCCTAGTACAGATCTAGCAAACAGTCCAGTGCGTACATCGCAAAAGGCAGCTGGGGCTCGCCAGTAACAAAACGTCCATTCTTGCCGGGCTCAGCCAAGTTGCTCCAGGATCACCTCCTGTTGCTGCCTCCCAGGGGTCCTGGGAACCCCGTTCAGGTCACCTTACCAGCACAGCACCACTGCCTGATGGCCAGGTCTTGTCCTTCTCAATAAGGAAATGTGACCTGGGGACTCCTGTGGCGGAGAGGTTGGTCAGGTTGGTGGGGCTCATGACTATGGAGAAGAGCCACAGAGTGTTTCTCCATTGGGTTGCATTGAAAGGAACTTGTAGAGTTTACAGATTTTCTGTGTGAAAGAGATTTTCCTTATTCTGTGTCAGTGCTGGGGGACCCCAACATGGTCGTTTTCTCTGTGGGGAAAAGAAATACAAGGGCACATGTGTAGCACTGCTCCACTCAGAGTTGATCTTTTATAGCTTTGGTTAGATAACTAAAGTAGGGAGCCAGAGAGCCCCCGTGCAACCTGGTTCATTTGGATTTCTTGGTAGATGTTAGTCAGTCAGCCATGAACATCTTAATTTCTGATAATTGTCTTTGGTTCATGGCACAGTTTGATTGTTTCCAGAAAATGAGTACAAGGCCCTGGGTGGGTTTCTGTAGGCTGGTGGGTGGTAGTCAGGTACATGTGGGGCCTGCCCAGCTGGAACGAAGTAAACGATTCTAAAAGAGTTCACAGAAATGACAGACATCTGTTAACCTCGTTGTTGACTGGATAACAAATTCTGAAGTAAGGGATTATTGGCAAACTATCACTCAGTCTATTGGTAAATTTGGCCCACCATTTGATTTTTATTTACTTATTTTTTTTGAATGTTTGGGTTTGAACTCTGGGCTTTATGCATGCTAGGCAGATATAGTTTTTCTTCCTTCCCTGGACAAAGCTCTCTAGGTTCGTAGTTACCGCACGCTGGGATCTGAGACAGCTCAGACCTCTTAACAGATAAAGTAGTTCGGATCACAGCTAGATTTCTGCTTTCCTTCTGTCAAATCCACATGCGCAGTTCTGCAAGCAATTCAAACGGCCCACATCACAATTTATACCTGCTTTTATGCACTCTGCTTTGGGCTTTTGGCTATTCCAATAAGGCTCAACCCCCAGCTGAAGTAGCTTCAGCTCATTTTTGAGAAAACCACACTTTTTTCCTTTTCTCTAATAGCCTCACCCCTTTTGAGATCCCAGGATGCTTTTCAAGTAAAAACAAGCATTTTGGATGCAGCCTTTCTAAGCTATAAAAATGTGACCTACGAATATTTTAAATAAGCAGCCTAATAATTTGCCTCTGGATGATATAAATCAGTCACAACTTAGATATTTATGAACTGATAATGCATCTTACTGTGCTAAATGCTTACATGTTCATACCAATTTTAAATAATGAAGGTGAGCAGGCTATGAAGAGCTTATAATATAATCCAAGTTAAGATAACATGTGCATCTCAGAGACATCTTTTAATGATTTTAGAGAAACAAGCTGTTGTCTAAAAGTTCTTTAGATTTGGAATGGTAGCCAACTATCTTCAAATGCAAGGCATTTTTTTTTTTATTGGTTTCAACTCTGTGGGTCGTGTGTGTGTGTGTGTGTGTGTGTGTGTGTGTGTGTGCAAGGCAGATTCACATGAATGATAAGGTGGATTTACTACAGGGAATTGACTTTGTGCAATTATGTTTTCTGGACTCTATGAAGCCAGTTGTAAATGGCCCTTGGAATTCCAGTCTTCTAAAGTATCATTGACATATATCATTTCCTATCATATCATCAACAATTCTTTCTGTTCTTATTGACTGGTATCTTTTCTTTCATCCTAAATTTTGGGGATTGAGGGTGTACTTGAGGTAAGTGGATTTACTTAATCCACAGCTATTAGTTGGAAATCCCTGCTTGAGTGTGTCAGCCTGGGTCACTCTACACCCCCCCCCCCCCCCACCGCAAGGTCCTTCCTTTACACCCATTTTAAGAGCTCTTATTTCAGGTGTCTCCTATTGATCTCCAATGCTCCCTTTCTTCCTCATAGATTAGCCAGCTGTTTATCTCCGACCTGGCCCGCCTGGGCTTGCAGGAGTTGCCAGGCCTTTCTGCAGAGCCAGATTCCGTCTTGTGGAATCTTTTGATCAACCTTGTCTCTCCTGACATGAGTAAATGCTCCGTTCGTAGGATTATTATTCTAGCTTAACCAAATCACTCAGTGCTTATTGCCTTCCAAAACATCCAGACACGCTGCACACTTACCTGTGTTTAAAAGCAGTGTCCTGACAATTCTGCCTTCTGGAATCCTTTTTTGAATGATATGGCCAGTGGTGATGATTTCAGTTGTCTTTATTTGCAGGGTCATTGAGAGCGGGTTTTTCTTTTTCACATAGGATCAAAGGTTCCTTCTGGTCATTTCCTGACTGTGAGTAAGTGGGTGTGGAGTTGTGAGAGGATGCCAGAGGTGATGACCCGTGGTAGCGCCTCTGTTCACCTAGTGTGCTTTGGTGGATAGGCATAGCCAGGAAAAGGAGGGGCCAGGTGATTAGTAGATAGGGACCCTGGGTAGCTTTGCAGGCTGGTAGCCTGGGGCCTCCACCTTCTCCCCCCCCCCCCCCCCCCCCCCCCCCCCGTCACCTACATGTGCCACCTTGCCTACCGTCTGAGCTCTCTAGAGATTTACTGTTTACTGTTTGCTGCAATGTTAGAAAGGCCTCCAATCATAGAGCTTGTTTCTTTTCTTTCCTTTGTGTCTTGTTTCTCTCCTCTTCACTTGCTAAGATCTAACTTCTAATCAATTTTCAGTATTAAGAGTTTTTTTTTTATATAAAGTGGTCAAACATAGTTGGTGTCTTTCAAGACTTTAACCATCACTGGTATTATTCTTAAAAATATTTCAAAACAACCATATTTTATTTTCCATTTTGTCCCTTCCCAATTCCATTCTCTGCTCCACTTTGTCCCTGTGCAGTAACAGTGTCATCACTAACTTCATGACTTTTTTTTATAGCTCACATGCCACCCACATTTGCTCAATTTCCCTATTTTTCTCTCATAAAAGGGTGTGTCAACTTAGGAATGCATTTGTTAGCCCCTAATTAGGAAGTCTGCCTCAAACCCGCCCATCCTTTGCCCTGAAACACAAGGACTGAAGGCAATGAACTCATCTGTTTTGGATTTCTTGGTGCACTCACGGGGTTAGAGTTGGTTTCTTCCATTATCTTAATTGAATCCATCCTCTGAGAGTAAACATTTTTAAAGGGAATGTCGGTTGTGCTGATAAAGGCAAGGACCTTAAGTTGGAGGCCTCTTTATTATTTATTATTCCACTATATTCAAACACGTTTTGCCTCAGTTTCCCAGAATGGGTCTGTTATTTCGTGAATGTGGAAAAGGTTGTGTAGAAATATCCGAGGATGTGCCTTTGCTGCTTCAATACTTTAATTCCACTTTAAGATGGCAGAATATTGCAAAATATGGCTCCTTGTTGCTATGATCCTGAGCAATGTTTCATATTTCAGCATTGTTTTATATTCCTTCAGCGTAGTTCAATGTCTGTTTTGGATTCATTAATTGGTTCTGTGTTTTCTTTCTAACTCTGGAAAGGTGGAAGTCATAGCATTCTCATGAGATAAAATAAGCTTAAATGAGTCCAGTTTGAATGGATACCTCCTTTTGGCTTATAATTCCTTCTCTTGGCTTTTTTACACTAAGGCTTATTTTTCTATCCATGTATTTTCCCCACCTAGTTAAGGTAAAAATAACTTAAAAAAATCTGAAGATGTGTTTTTCTTCTTGTTTAAACAAGCAATAAAAATGATCTAGTTCCATGAGTTTATAGAGGATAAAAATAAGAAACTTTCTTCTCCAAATTAAAATTGTTTTTCTTCAGAACTAGTTTATGATAGTTGAGTTTATTTAATCTATTATCCTACTTAAAGATGAACATTTGTTATAGGAAAAGTAGCTTAATTGCTCATGGATTCTTTATTTTATGAAATTAGTATCACTATAATGTATCAAAAATATTTAATTTACGAAAATCTATTTGCACACATTAAGGAATTGCCTGAACTCATATATATCATCGCCACAGGAAGTTTTTTAAAACATAAATCAGATAATGTCTCATTTCTTCTTAAGTTCCCCAACAAGTGTTCTACTATGTTTATAACATTATACTTGAGTTATGTTCTATAAGGCCCAATGTCATTTACCTTGACTCACTTGAGCGGAGTGGAACCTTATTTACATGGAGCTTGCATCCTAGTGGTTGGTAGGTAATAAAAAGTATATAATGTATTAAGGATAGGCCTGGTGAAACAAAATGCAGCATGGCATGCAGGTGAAGATGATGCAAAACATCGTTGAGAGATGTAAGTGAAATGAGAGGATGAACTAAGAGTTTCTGCAGAGAGAACAGCAAGTGCAAACGCCCTGCAACAGAAATGATTTTGTGTTGAAGAGACAACAAGAAGAGGTCATTACTGGGAAGAAATGAGAGAGAAGAGGGAAAGGCACAGAGAGGCAAGGCAAGATCATGTAGAAACTCACAGCTCATGACAAGGGGTTGGGAATAGATTCTAAAAGTGGGAGAGAGTAAGCTCAGGGTTACACAAGAGTGGCTGCAGGTGTAAATGTGAGAAGGAACTGAGAGTAAGAAAGTACCAGTAGAATCTGGAGAAATACTCAGATTATAGAAACACTTTTTAAGATGAAGTCAAAAGTGCTAAAATTGAATTCCTCGTTGTGTGTAAAAAAAAAGAACAGAAAGAACTCATGAATTTTTAGCTGGAATCACTAAGTAAATGGTAGCACCGTTGGCTAAAAATGGAAAGAGTGAAGGACAAGTAGGGGTTTGTAAGGAGAGCAAGTTTGGTTTTAGCTATGTGGCATTTGGGTGTCTATGAGACAGAAGGATGTCTAGGATATTCAAAACATTAATCTGGAGCTTATGATAGAGGTTGAGACCAGGGCAGGTCAACGGTGTTTAAAGTTGACACATGGATAAATTAAGTTAGGAAGTTAATGTGGATAAAGAAAAGGGTAGAGGGCTGTGTAGTGTGCCTTAGGGTGCTACAACATTTACAAGTAAGAAGAGGGAAAATTGTCCACATAAGACACTGTAAAAGATCACTAGTTGAGGCTGAAGGAAAATCAAATAGATAAAGACTTAAAAAACAGTAGAAACAATCCACAGGCTCTAATGCTGTCATCCATGCTAAATGAGATGTGCATTGCCTTGACAACCAGATTTACAGATGTGCATTGCCTTGACAACCAGGTTTACAGATGTGCATTGCCTTGACAACCAGATTTACCAAGCTGGAACCGCTGGGCACCTAGACAGGAGTGATTGTATTGTGAACGTGGCTTAGTGATAGGGTTGGGAAAGTTGGCAACATTTAGCCATTTGGCAACTAGAAAGGAAATATATTGAATGTGAAAATCCCTTTAACAGTCTTACTCTGCGCAGTGTTCTTATGTGAAGACTAAAATAACTGACATGGACAGAGTTTAAGATCTTGGTTAGGTAGCATCAAGTTTCAGTTTATGAAAGAATGGAAACTGGAGATGAGATGGGTGGGCTCAGGCCTGTGACAGCTTGGGACAAGAGGATACACAGCATCCAAGGCTCTGTGAGCAAACCCTTGCTCTTCCCATGGTTCTACACTCACTGAGTTAACCACTTGTTGTATTAAGTAGGTAGGTTAATGGCCAGATCAAGAAATAGCTATGAGATTTTACTATACAAAAGAGCTATTGGTAAATACCATGGACCTTTAGCATCCTTCTTTATGGTGTTATGAAGGAGTTGAGTAAGTAACCCACCAATAAATATCACATTGATGTTCATGTTAATGAGAAGGGCTTCTATCTCCCTGTATCTCTTTTATCCTGAAGAAATAAATTATAATTCAATTTTAAAATTCCAGGATATCAGTTAGCCTTCTATCACTTAACAAACACTTGAGACAATCAACTTCTACAGTGAAAAACTTTTATCTATCTCTCTATTTATTTGGAGATTATAGCCCATAATTGGGTGACTCTATTGCTTTTGGGCTAGAGGTGAGACATCACATCATGGTGCCGAATGCATATTGGAGCAAATACCTACTCACTTTGGGGCCCGAATGCAAAGGAGATGAGCGCAGAAAGGAACAGGGTCCTAGAGTCCCCTTTACAGGCACGTGCCTAATGACCTAAAACCACCCACTAAGACCCTCTTAAAGGTGCTACGAAGATCTAGTACTCCTCATTTGATAACCTCCCAATAGTGACATTGGCTGTGAGTCTTTAATATTTAGGCCTTTGGGGGGCACTAGATCCAAACTAGCAGTTAGTTTTCTTTTAATCCAAGTGTGATTGAGGTTCATAGGTACTGTGCCCAAAGCTACTTCCCTGGAAGGAGCTATTTTAGTGTGTGTGTGTGTGTGTGTGTGTGTGTGTGTGTGTGTGTGTGTGTGTGTGTGCGCGCGCACATGTGTTCATGCATGCCAGTCCAGAGGCTTGAACTCAGGGCCGGACACTTTCTCTGAGCTTCTTTTCCTCTACCACTTGAGCCACACGTCTACCCTGGCTCCTTTGGTGGTTAATTGGATAGAAGAGTCTCCAGGACTTTCCTGCGCAGACTGGCTTTATCATGATCCTCATATCTCAGTCAGCGTCCTAAGTAGCTAGGATTATAAGTGTGAGCTACCCAGCACCCAGATTTATTTACTTTTTCTATATATGTGGTGCTGGGGAATCGAACGCAGGGCTTCATGTATTTGAGGCAAGCACTCTTGCCACTAGGCTGTATTCCCAGCCCTTATTTACTTTTTAAAAGGATATTTTTAAAAAGACTCTCTCTTTCTCTCTCCTTCCACCCCTCTCTCTCTCAGTTTTTCTCCTGTTTGTAATCCATCTTTGTATCTATCTTCATTCTTCTGATTGTTAATCTTTATTTTCTGACTCTACAGATAGCCTTGCTTATTTTAGGGTGAAGGAGACATTTTTTCCCCTTAATAACTCTTAAGCCAATGATGGCTATGTCAGGTAATTTTTCACTATAGATTTCCTACCAGGCCACTTCCTGACTCCATCTGGTGGAGGGCAAGGAAAATTCCTTCCTGGTTTTTTTTTTTTTTTTGGCAGACAGTAAGTAAACATAATAAAAGAGCTCTGTGGAAACTTCTATGAAGCTTAACTTCATGATGTCCTTCAGACTCTTTCCTTGACCCTGTCCTGTACACTTTGGCTTTCTGCACTACCGTCTTTGTAGTTGGAGAATTTGAGTTAATTTTGGGAGTGTCTGTGTTTCTTCTCTTGTTCACCAGGTGTGACTTAGCCCCCTGAGTTCTTCAGGCCAGCTCGGAGATGCTCTCTACCAGCTGGCTCTGTTGCATAAC
Source organism: Perognathus longimembris pacificus (assembly GCF_023159225.1). Taxonomy (NCBI): domain Eukaryota; kingdom Metazoa; phylum Chordata; class Mammalia; order Rodentia; family Heteromyidae; genus Perognathus; species Perognathus longimembris. Next base: position 20,861,499 of record NC_063163.1, on the reverse strand, counting down.
ACTGTTACTTACTATCATTGTTTGGGAGGAAGAAGACTTCTGGGACCTGTGACAAATGATGACATTTCAGAGAGCTAATTCCTGAGTGCTTAGGGAAGCCATGGCTCTCCCAGAAGGTTGTGGGCTGGGCTACCTCTCTTGTTTATGATTTCCTGGAGGTCCATGGATCTGTAGGAACAAAATCTGCACCAAGGTAGCCCATAAACAAGGTTAGAACCTCTATTTCTCCCCCAGTTGTGTGTGGGTCACATTCAGCTGCAGCTCTGTGTAGAGGAATCAGCGAAGGCTTTGCTTATAGCTGCTTGAGTGCTCAGAAGGAAGTAGGACTCACACAGCCTGGAGCTTTGCTTTTTTCTGCTATGAGAGTCAGGCAGGTTTTCTGTACATGTCTTCCTGAAGGGGGAAGGTCTTCAAGTGCTTACATGAACCCAAGAAGCACTTTTGATTTATATTTTTGCATGTTATCCAAGTTTGTGCAGCAAAACTTTTGGTTTGATCTGAGAGAGAGATTTTGCATTTGCTGTGAGGAGACTGCTGGAAAGCCAAACAATATAAGTGGACATGTAATTGCTCTGAGTTAATTGTAGAAACTGAGGGGTTTCACTATGATGTTTCCATACATGTATATTATATACTTACTTGAATCATACTTACTCCCCCTATTACTTTTTATTGCCCCTCCCTTCCCTGTCTTTAAACTTGCTTACTGATTTTTGCATGTGTTTTATTGTGATCTTTTCATACATACATTCTAGGTTGTTTTAACACGAAGTATAAAGTGTTAGAGACACACTTGAAGCTGTCCAGGATATTCTGGGCTATAAAGCAGAGTAGATTGTTGAGATTTATGGACTCTTAGGAACTTTATGTATTCATCTTTCAGTTTTTATCTGTGCTTTGGGAAGAAGTAGCTGTTGTATCAACCATGGAAGGTCACCAGCATTCCTAAATCTTGGCTAAACTGTAGGGGAAATCTAGTGACAAATACTGGATCTAAATTGTAGTAAAGTCTTACTAAGACAGGTTCATTTTTACAAGATACGTTGTGCTTGGAAAAATTATTTTTTAAAAATTCCTACAAAAATTGTAGTTATAGGAAATTATTTTTTACACTTGTAAAAAAGTGTGGCCTTTTATAAGTATAAACCTGCTACTATGAGGTTTCATCATCTTAAGGAGCCAACCAAGGGTATTCATTGTTTTAGTGAATCCGTAGGCCACATGAAATTTTTGTTAGTCATTATCAATAATTTTAAATAGCTAAAGCAAATTTACTCAACTGTCTTCAGAATGCTGATCAGGAAGAGATATTTTTGTTTGTTTTCAGAATCCCATAATAAATTAGTTTTATGTCCCTCATGTGAAAGTTCTGCAATTTTAGAAGAGAATGTTAAAAGCAAGATATCAAGGGCCATTCTGCTATTTTTACATCAATAGACAATAATAACCTCGAGAAAATGGACCCAAGATCCTAAACCCAACAATCCAACAACTACCAGATGGTTTTTCTCTCGTAAAACTTCACATTGATATCACGAAGTCACGTTAGTAGAAAATGCTGGTGGCTTTTATCCTGGCTCCACAACTTGTTGTCCTATCTATAAATTTTCTCCTGAGTGAAAAATGAGAAAAACATCTTCCTGTACATATTTGTATCTACTCTAGGAGTTGGAGGGAATTTTCTTGTCTTTCTTAATGAGGCGGTAGAGTCTGTTGGGGGGGGGGGCTGGTGAAAAGAATTAATTTATAAAGTGTCAGATTCTACTCTTCTCTAGTACCCAATACTTTTTGGTCCCTGAAACAGTGTTGAGGAGACTGTTGGAAGTTTGCTCAGTGATGAAGTTCTGGAAACTTTCTTAGATGTACCACTTTTGATAGCCTAAGTATAATGATGTATGAACAGTGACATTTTGTTCCTGTGCCTATTTACAATAGCAAAAGTATGGAAACAATCTAATGTCTCCCATTTGATTAAAAAAAATGTGGTACATGTGTACAATGAAATACCATCCCCCCCCCCACCAAGAACCAAATCCTGTTATTTGAAGTCAAATGGAGGATATTATGTTAAGTGAAACAAGTCAGGCACAAAAGATAGTAATGAATGTTCTCATTCATATGTGGAATCTAAAGAAATTGATCTTGTAGGGGTACTGATTGTTCTCATTCATATGTGGAATCTAAAAAAGTTGATCTTATAGGGGTAAAGAACACAAGAAAAGTTATCAGCGGCTAGGAGAAGAAAAAGGAGGCAGGGTCATTGGGCACAAATTTACCTTTAGATAAAAGAAATAAATTCCAGTGTTTTCTTGCACAATGAAATGATTGTAGTTAACGAGAAAAAATAGTATTTGAATAACACAAAATAGTGAAATAGTGAATTTTGTGAATAGTGAATAGTGAATTTTCATGTTATTTCTGCAAAGAAATGATAAATGGATGGGGTGATGGATAGTCCCAAATCCCTTGAGTGTTTATTGCAGAGTATACACAGCTATCAAAAGATCACTTTGTATTTAATAAGTATGTACAGTGATAATTTATCAATTAAAAACAAAACAGGAGGTGGAGATATGGCTTAAGTGATTGAGTTCCAGCCAAGAGCAAGCAATCCAAACCAGAGCATGAGGTCCTGAGTTTAAGCCCTGAAGATACTAAAATAAAAAGTAGTAACCAGGCACCCAGTGGCTCAAATCTGAAATCCTAGCTGAGAACCTGGAGGTGAACCTGGGCTGAAAAGTCCTTGAGACTCATCTCCAAAATAACCAGCAGAAAGCTGGGTTGAGACATGGCTCAAGTGGTAGAGCACCATACAGGAACAAGAATGCTGAAAAAGTGTAAGGACTTGAGTTCAAGTCATAATACTGATACACAAGAAGTCAAAATAAATAAAATTGTTGCTTCTTGTTTCCAGATGAGATCAGAAGTCTTATAACAGATTATATTCACTATGGGGAAAGGCCTTCATGTAGATAGATACAAGAAGGAATTACCTTTTTCTCTTAGGCAGTTCTAATAGTTCAGCTTTATAGACTTGATAGCTATATATTTTTTCCCACATAAACAATAGTTACATAAAGGTTTGGGACTGTTTATGACTGTAGTTAACTAACTGGCTTAAAATGATCAAAAGTCTATGTGCTCATCTGAAGCCACTTTTAAAATAGTGCTAAAGTCATAAATACATGTTGCTATTTCTCTCCCTCTCTCTCTCCCTCCCTCCCTCCCTCCCTCCCTCCCTCCCTCCCTCCCTTCCTTCCTTCCTTCCTTTTTTTTTTTTCTTTTCTTTTGCCAGTTCTAGGGCTTGACCTCAGGGCCAGGGCTCTGTCCCTTAGCTTCTTTTTCTCAAGGCTAGTGCTCTACCAGTAGGGCCACAGCCCCACTTCTGGATTTTTCTGAGTAGTTTATTGGAGATAAGAGTTTCTTGGACTTTCATTATCTGGGCTGGCTTTGAACCACAGTCCTCAGATCTCAGCCTCCTGAGTAACTAGGATTACAGGTGTGAGTCACTGGTGACCAGTTAAATATTGCTTTTTCTAAATGATTATTATATATAGATTTTTCCAGATTTTCTACCCTATATATACCCTGATGTCAGACTGATTGTCAAATATGGCAGGCACAAAATATTGCTACTCAGCTGTCATGTGGGGTGATTGTATCACTGTACTGGGAATTTTTTATTTTTTCTTGTGCATGTTTTGCCTTCTTGGAAGTTACAAAGTATGTAAAGGGAAAAGGCTATGTTATCTCACTGTCTGTCTGTCTCTCTGTTTTCAGAAGGTGAAACTGAGCTCTGTTGACTGCTTAAAGGTTAGTCGCTTCCTTCTACTGAAGTAAGAAGACTGAAGAGGAGCCCAGTTTAGTTCTCAGTTCTAGTTTTGGGTTCTGATCAAGGCCTTGACTCTCTTGGTATTAGAATCAGGAGGTGTATGGATGACACTGATAGTAACCTTTGTTGAACTTCTCTGCAATCCTGCACAGAAAACAAATCCTGGCTGCCTCTTTCTTTCTCTTTGCTTTATGTTTGGGCTCATGGCAGAACTAAAGTGGAATTTTGTTGTTTTCCTTTCCAAGAGGGGAAAACATATAACTTTAAGCAATTTCTGTTTTTCAGTCATTGCTTTAAAATGGTGCCACACAGTAATTGACACATACCATACACTTAAACTGGCTATGTACCAATACAGAGCAATGTACCAATACATGGGCCATGTGTCTCTTTCTCCATCTACTCTTCTGTCCTCACTTGCCATATTCGGTCTCAATGACTCTCTTTCTCTTCTTCTGTAGTAGCAAATGTATCTAGGAGTCTTGACTTTGCTGGAGTTTCTGTCTGGAGCACTGTTAGGTGCTCCTCCCTCAGATTCATATAACAGATTTCACCCACAATTCAAGACTTCTTAGTTCAATGCTATCACAACCATTGTATCATTTATTGCCATCAGAATGATCTTATTTATTTGGTGGCTTGTTTATGTCTTTTTCCATAGAATGCATATTTCCAAAGACTAGGGTCCTTTTCTTCTCCATCCTATGCTCCTTTCTGCTCTGTTTGAAGTGCACAGTGCATAGTGAACAGCTGGTTAGATATAGTCTAGTAGCTATTTCACTGGTTGAATAAAGGAGTGGAATCTCCTGTCTAATATTCACAAAAATATGGGATATTATTTTCCCATCTAAAAATATGAAAATAATTCATGGAAGTTAAGTGGCTTTGCATTGCAGAGGTAGCAAATGGAGGAAATTCATTTATTACTAACTTTAGCAGCTCTTCAGGATCATCAAAATCTATATTCTTATACTGACCTCACCCTTATTATACCATCACAAGAACCACCGTGCAGAGTGAATGATAGGTGGATGGGTGATTTCAACTGTAGGACATTCAAACATTCATTTTTTTTATTCCCTGAAATGCTCCAGAGTAATTTAATGCATATCCTCAAGCTAAGGGCAGAGGAAGAGTGTGCCTAGAGTGGATAAAATTAGAAACGTAAAATGAAGATGAGAATGGAAGTAGTATGCAAAATGCCCACCAGAAGCACTTGTGTTTTTTAGAGTTGAACTGTAAGTCTTATGCTACATTGTCTAGAAAAGGACCAATTGTGTGCTTCACAGCATTCATAAGACAAAATAAAACAACACCTCCCTCACCCACAAAAAAAAAGAACAAAAAGTAAGACAAATGAAAAGTCAGTGATTTAAAAGCAGAACAATATTAAACCCTGGGAAAGTGTCCCCTCTTTCTCACAAAGAGGACACTGTGACGTGAGAAGCAATATCCTCTACATCTATTTGGTAACCATAGTCAAATGTTTTCATGTTTGCCTCCTATACTATGACAATACACGAAAGCCTGAGTGAGTAAAAAGCAATGTAATGGAACTCCACAAATAATTCTAAGAAAGTCTCCCAGTGCAATTCCATGGGAATCATTGGAGGAGCCTACTAGGATGCTGTTGTTTGGTGCTATGGTGTCTGAACCACGAAAGATATGTTTGACATAGTTATAGAAGTATCTCTTTTGTAACAGATCACAAAACATATTCTCTTTAAACCAATCTGACCAGTATTTGATGTAAAGAGGATATCCTCATATTCTCCACGTATTGTGAATCCACTGTAATACCTGGTAACTGACTGGAGTACAGAATCTGATACTGGTTAGATATGCAACCATGAGGCTTGACAGATAGCAAAGCTTAGAACTAGATGGTAGGGATGGCACAGATTGGAAATCTTAAAGATTAGACTTCAATTTCAAGAGTTATTATTTTGAATTAATAGCAATCATTGTACTCTAGGCAGTATTTTAGATAGTACAATGTTTAAATCATGCTCATTTCTACTATTCCATAGCATGAAGCACTGGGACTAGGCACTAGCAATCTAATTGTGAGTATTTGTTTATTCCAGTTCCATCTTTCAGAGAATAGAACATTTAATTGTGAGGCTAAACTGACACTTCATCCGATCTTATGTGAGTGATGATTTAATTTTGCCTAAATTTATTGAATCACCTGGATGGTTCAAAGTATTAAATAGCCCTAATAATATTTCCACACACTACCAAGTCATTTTCAACACTGGATTGATTAAGATGAAAACCTTTGGCATGTCAAGCATGAGTACAGTTGCTGGGAAATAAGTCAACGAAACACTAATCAGTTCATTTAGGAACTAATAACATCAGCCCCAAGGCTACAAGAGCCATTCAGACAAGGTTTCTCCATGAGGGGCACATGGTGTCTCTGAACTGGTAGTAGAGTGGATTTCATCAGATAAGCTGTCAAATGCTTCATAGAACATGCCTCAGAGAATTAAGCTTCCACTGTTCCTACAATTTTATCAGACACTAGCAAAGTAGATTTTCCAGTAAAACAGGAAATTGCCCTAAGGCCGTGCTTTTGAACATTTATTCAAGATGTACTTTAAATGCTGTTTCAGCTGTCACTTTTTGCTATCGGCAGAAATGTTTTGCTTTTGTTGCAGATGAACAGTTCTCTTTAATCACCAAAACCAACTAAAGTGCAGAGAAAAGAAGGGCTGTGAAATTAGAGTATTTGCAAGAGGGGAGAGGTAAATTTTGATGCAAAAGCAATTTGAACTGATTTGCAACCATGATCGAGAACATGAATTGTCAACAAAGAGATTTACATTTATCTGAATAAATTTAATAAGATATACAATAATAGAAGAAAGCTGTAGACTATAATGTTTGAAAGTACAGACTTTATCAGCTAGCCCAGGTTCAGATGCCATTTACAGCTATAGGATTTTACCGTTGAATAAATTACTTCATTGCCTCAGTTTCCTCATGAATAATTACATAATGCATAGGGAAGAGGAAACTTAAAAAAAAAACTTTGAATGTTTTTGGCAACATTGGGATTTCAACTTAGGGCTGCATGCTTGATTAGGCAGACATTCTACCACTAGGGCCATGTAGGATATTAAGATTAGGTATGACACTTAAAAAGCACTGCATAATTATGGGCTATAATTACTATACTTAAAAAATAAAATTCGTAAAAGATCATATGAAAAGTAGAATATAAACATTTAGATACTATAAAGTAATTTCAGTAGCAGAATCAATAACTTGTAAAATATACTACTTTTGGTGGCGCTGGGAATCGAACTCAGGACCTCATGCTTATTAAGTATGCACGTTATCACTTGAGCTACACTTCTCAGAAAGGTATACAATTTCTATCTTTAAGAAGTGAAATATGTATATCTCAGAAGTAGGGAGTGAATGACTGCATAACAAATGAAACATTTGATTATCTGTAAGTGGAATGCAGGACTTTCAGGAGGAAATGAGCTCTTAGTAGATACATTCAAAACAGTTTATCATACAAATACCTTTATCATAGCCAATCATTTAAAAATACCACAACCATTTTCCATTTTATTAATTGTGAATCCAAGCCAGAGTCTCAGGAAATAACTGGCTGATCTCATGTGGCATTCGTGTGCTTCTCTTTCTTCTATCTGAGCATAGAAGAGTCATTAATGACTTTTGCCTCAAGTCATTTTTGAAGAACGAAAGTTTATTTCCTCAGTATAGTAAAAGAAAATGAAATTGTCCCCTTGCTACTTATCTTAAAGTTCATGCTTAATATTAAACTATACTTCAAATCTGTAAGTTTTTTTTATTATTATTGAAGACACATCTGCTTTAGGGTACTTTATTGGCCAGCATGATAACATAGCAACACTAGTCACTAAATAGTCAGTTATTGCAATGATTGATTGGTGTTATAAAGCTACATTAGAAACAACTTTATAACACAGACTCTTTCTAAAGATATATGTATATACTTATATACATATATATCTTAACAAAAATGTAACATGCTAAGCAAATGCTTTCTGTTCTGTTATTAAAGCATAATTTGAAAGTAGCAGTTTAATGCAGCCTAATTATAATTTAAAATTTAAAATATTTTTATATCTCACTATGTTATTGTAATGATCTTTATATATATAATCAATGATCATGAATTTAGATTAGGTGAAATTATAGTAGGTATAAGGAAAGACCCAACGTATGGCTGAATTTGGTACGCTTGTGCATTTGATCATTTTAGGCTTATTTGCTTCGTGTGATTCACATAATACTTATTATAAAGTTAGAAACCAGGATCTTATTCTGATGTTTCCACAATTCCATCAGAAAGAATATATGGGGACAATTAAAGTGACTAGCTACACGGGTGGTCAGAGGTTTCCCATTCTGATTCATTCCCACTTCCTGGGCCCCCAGGAACACTTTTCCCAGTCTCTGTTGTTAGACTGACCGAACCATGTGGCTGCATTATGAACCCATGGTGGCCTCATATGACATGTGTTCCCTGTGGGAATTTTTATAAACCACCTCATACACTTCTTCATGTTCTAATTTTCTAGTTTTTGGGTGTATGGGAGGGTGACTATGGAAACACAGTGTTTAATCTTAATCAAAAGTAAGTTAACCTGAGTGGGTTGAGAAGCACCTAGAAGATGAGTAAAGCACATCTCTGGGTGTGTCTGCGAAGACATTTGTAGAAAGGATTAACTAAACATGGTACCACCATCCCATAGGCTGGGGTATTGGAGGTAATAAAGGGGAAGAAGATAGAAGTCAATGAGCACAGTCTTTTCTGTCTGTCTGTCTCTTCCTCCCTCCTGCCTACCAGAATGTGAGCTACTCTACTCCATCATGCCTTCCCCACAAGGATGGACTGAAACCTTGTGCCAAAAACAAATCTTGCTTTTAAGTTGATTATGTCTAGCAGTCTATCATAGGGATGAGAAAAATAACTAATAGGTGTTAAAATATAAAAATCCTCAAATTATAGCCTGAGATGCATTGTACTACATATTAATTCACTAGTAGTTTAAAATTAAAAAAAAATTATCCCAAAGAGGCTTTAGTTCAACATGTCAGTGTGTGAGCACAATATATCTTGATCAGCGTTACGCACTCCATCATTTACCTAGTGTGTGAATATTATGAACTTTATCCCTTTTCTTTTCTGTCAAGCTACGTTTTTAATATCCTTTTAAAATGGAGTTAAAAGCAGTAGGAACTCTAGATAGGAGAAGCTGTTGCTTTGCCAGCAATATGGCATGCCACTTCCCCTTGCTTTATTGGGGCCACGAGAAAGCTGGAAATGATGTTGCAGGAACAGCTGTCTGCGTCTGGAGATGATCAAATCAGCTACGTGTCTGTGAACACCACACAGCTGGACCTCTCTATTACACATAGAGTTGTTGATTTTTCACCCAACTATTAAGATTTTCATAGCAAACAAATGTTGACATAGCTCAATATTTGATGTGTAAATGATTTAACTTTGTTTCAAAATTCATAGACGCATTCCTTGGAGCTTGTCAAAATGCCTAGCATCTTCAGTGGTCTGTCGAATGTTCTCTAGCCTTCTTTCATACTTCTGCATGGGGAGGAGAAAGCAGCTTATCCCTATTTTAGAGAATGTAAAAGATAAATGGAATAAGTATAAGTGATTTGCCCACCTTAAGTCTATCCTGAAAGAAGATCATTGTTCCCCCCTTTTTCTCTTGTAACCTCAGGCTATCATTTTATTTTAACTTTCTTCAGAAGCATTAGTGAATGTGTTTTGATGTAGTTTGCTACCTCCTTTCAAATCCAAATACAGAGTATTTATACTGTTTATGCAGCCTGGTAAATCAGTTGTGCTAAAACACTTATGTTGAAAATGTGAATTTGTTCCAGCATGATGGTTAGAGGACAATTTGAGCCTGATGTGAAGTTCACATTTGTTTATGTGCAATTTCATTCTAAGAAACATGAGGTAAACATGGGAAACTACACCCAGCTGGCCGTAGCAGCATGGGAATATACAAAACTCACCCCATACTTCTCACACACCTATCATATCAGCCCTTAGGTTATTGGTTGTGTCTTGAGCCAATTTTCCCCACATCTGCAATTACAACTGGCCCTCCCACTTAAGATACCCCTCACCATGACTCACAATGCTTCTTCGGGCAGAGTTTTTGGACTTGTTCCAGTTAAGTGTCAGGTTAACTATTGTGTTTGTTTATCCCTTAACCATTTTACATGTGCAAGACTGCAGTTCTGCTTTTTATCAGATTCCAACTTGGTATTAATTTGTGATTACCTTTGTAACCAACTCCCTGTTTCCTATAGAGCCATGAGTCATATGGCAAGGTTATGTGCACGCAGTGGTTTTTTTTAACAGAGTGGTTTTTGGGGTGCATGTGTCACGTTCTAGAGAACTGTATGTGGAGTACAGACCATCTTATGCTTTGGCTCCACAGCAGTTCTGCAGTACTGCTTATGTGTCAGGAACGACTCCAGACATGGCAGCAGACACAAGCTGAGTACCTCTTGTCCCTGCTTTGTAAAATCACTCATGCTTTCTTGGAGAGATGATTGCACCCATGAGCATCTCATTCATACAGTGTGTGTGAATGAATGAAAAAAAATCACAATGTGAAGATGGAGGGAGATACATATTGGACCCCAGAGGATCTAGAAAGACTTCTTTGAAGACACAGTATTTAGCCTGGGTTCTTAATGTCAAGAGAGTAAGGATTTCTGGTGATTCTTAAATGGCTATTTGAAAATGCTTCCATTAATGACTGACCAATTCTGTCTATAATGGAAGAAACTTTTTTTTTTTTTTTTTGGCCAGTCCTGGGACTTGGACTCAGGGCCTGAGCACTGTCCCTGGCTTCTTTTTGCTCAAGGCTAGCACTCTGCCACTTGAGCCACAGCGCCACTTCTGGCCATTTTCTGTATATGTGGTGCTGGGGAATTGAACCCAGGGCCTCATGTATACGAGGCAAGCACTCTTGCCACTAGGCCATATCCCCAGCCCGAAGAAACTTTTTTATAATTTAATTTTATTGTCAAGGTAATATACAGAGGGGTTACAATTACAAATGTAAAGTATTGAGTACATTTCTTGTTAAACTTGTTACCTCATCCCTTATTTTTCTCTCACCTTCCCTCCTCCCCAATTCTCCCCCCTAAGTTGTACAGTTAGTTTACAACATGTTGTCTTGTAGGTATCACGGTTGCATTGGTTTGCCTTTTGTCCTTTGTCTCGCCATTTTGATGTTCCCTTTCCCTAATTCAGAGATATATATATATATACATATTACCCAGGGTACCAAAATCAAATACAGTGACAACAGGGGCTCAACTGTAGGGAAGAAAAACACAAGAAAAAAGAAATCATTTCACATACTACATTAAAATAATAACCCCAATGAAAAACCACTTGTGTCCATACATATGATCATATCAGATGATGCCAAGCGAAATGAACTCCACAATATGGAAGAAACTTTTAAACAAAGAAACCCAACAAAGGGACAGTTTTTATGCAGTTCAAATAGTTTTGGGATCCTTTGAAGAAAATGACAATGAATTAGAAAATTTGACTTTATGAACACCTTTTTTTTCATTCTTACTTTCTTTCTCTAATTCCAAAAGCACTTCCCTTATTATTTACTAACATAGTTGTTACCATAAAAGAGTTTGGCTCCTTCTCGAGGGTCTTAAAACTCTAGAGGCACATTTAGAGAGGAAAATGGAAGGACAGAGGGTCCCAGGGAAACATATTTGTTGACTACCTGTTCTATGCCAAGTATTGAGCAAGTCAATTGTCCTATCTTATGCCCACTGCAGAAAGGATGAAGATTCTCCCCATACCTACAGCAGGGGTTTTAATCTTGAATGTCTATTAGGATATCAGTGGGTGGGGGAACTTTTAAGTCCCCTTTCCTAGACCATACCACATTAAGCACCATGCAACAGGAGCCTGTGGGACTGGAACCCAGGTATTGGCTCTGGGTAGTGTCAATATACAGCCTAGGTTGAGAACTATTTAACCAGGTAAGGTCTGATGCTTCCTTCTTCTGTTCTTGCTATGCCTTGCTGTACAGAAGGAAATGTGAGAGAAAATATAAGAACAAAGTCAATGTTCTGTGAATGATCATTTTGTGTAGAGTAAGCCCTTGATATGATACTCTGAATAAAGAAGCTTCACATTGTCCTTAAAATCACTTTAAATTAGAAATGTACTTGTATAGAGTCTATGGAATTTGGGTGATGGCTGTTTCTTTTGCAGCCCAGGATGTAGGAAGTATCAGGTAGGTTTTTATTAATATGGAGATGCTGTGAACTGATGGCAGATGAAAGTGATGCCCTTAGTTGGTCCCAAGTAAGCGTTAGAGGAGCAGGCTATTCATTCAAGAATGCAGCATGAGCCAAAGAATCAAGAAGTTGCAAGGGAAATTTTACAGTGAAAAGAACCGAACTTCTTCAAGATAGTGGAGGGGGTAAATGACCTAGCTGAGGAAAATTGCTTCTTACAGGTTTCAAGATCCAGATATCAGTGAGTATGGAGGAGTCAAAGATGACCATATGAGCTGGGAATGGTGGTGCATGCTGTAATCCCAAGATTTGGGAGTCTGAAGCAAGAGAGTTGCCATGTTTGGAAACATTCTGAGCTTCGTAGTGAGCCTTCAGATATGTGATCATAGCAAGACAATAGATGATGATAGGACCATAAAATTCTTAGATGACAGTATTAAAATACCCATATTAGAACTAAGGATAGCAGGAAGAAAAATGGCTTTTAGCTGGTAGTGTGTAAGTAAGTTTTAGAGCAGATTTGGTTGGAGAATAGCATTGATTTATACTGTTTTAAGAGGTGAGTGAAGGGCTGGGAATGTGGCTTAGTGGTAGAGTGCTTCCCTAGCATGCACAAAGCCCTGGGTTTGATTCCTCATCACTACATAAACAGAAAAAGCTGCAAGTCGCACTGTGAATCAAGAGGTAGAGTGCTAGCCTTGAGCAAAAGGAAGCCAGGGACAGTGCTCAGGCCCAGAGTTCAAGCCCCAGGACTGGCAAAAACAAAGAAGTGAGTGAAGAGATGAAAAAGGGGAGAGAAAGAGGGAATTAATTTGATCAAGGTACATTGTATGGGATGTCAATGAAACCTCCATGTACAGCAAACATATACTAAATAAGAATCTTAATATAAAATGTTAAAAAAAGAAGGAAAGAAAGAAAAAAGCTGAATGCCGGTGACTCATGCCTGTAATCCTGCTTACTCAGGAGGCTGACATCTGAGGATCAGGGTTCAAAGCCAGTTCAAGCAGGAAAGTCCATGAGATTCTTACCTCCAGTTAACCACCAAAAAGTTGTACTGGGGGCTGGGGATATAGCCTAGTGGCAAGAGTGCCTGCCTCGGATACACGAGGCCCTAGGTTCGATTCCCCAGCACCACATATACAGAAAACGGCCAGAAGCGGTGCTGTGGCTCAAGTGGCAGAGTGCTAGCCTTGAGCGGGAAGAAGCCAGGGACAGTGCTCAGGCCCTGAGTCCAAGGCCCAGGACTGGCCAAAAAAAAAAAAATTGTACTGGAGGTGGTGTTCAATTGTTAAAGAACTAGCCTTGAATGAAAAGGCTAAATGATAATGCCCAAGGCCTTGAGTTCAAGCCCTAGGATCTGGGGGAAAAAAGAGAAAGGAAGAAAGGAAGAAAGAAAGAAAGAAAGAAAGAAAGAAAGAAAGAAAGAAAGAAAGAAAGAAAGAAAGAAAGAAAGAAAGAAAGAAAGAAAGAAAGAAAGGAAGGAAGGAAGGAAGGAAGGAAGAAAGAAAAGAAAAGAAAAAAAGTTGCTCTGAGTTTCAGAAGATAACTAACCTGTACTGGTAGGTACTTTCAAGCAGGTCTGTGATTGGCCGTTGTTCTCAGAAGCTCTTGATAGCTCTATGGTTAGGCACTCATGGACTAGATTTTCTTTCCAATCCAGTTTGTGACTATTTTTTCCCAACGATGTACATGGCAGTACCATTTCAAATGACATGAACTTTTCATCAAACAAAAAAAATAATAGACTAAAATTACAGGGAGTTTAGAAGAGATGGGGGCCTACGCAGCTTTTGCCTTCTGGGAGTGTTGCTGTTTTTCGGTGTTTATGCTGGTTCTCCTGTTTCTTTGTCCCAGTCTATTCTCTTTTCTGTCCTGATTTGTGCCCCAGGAGTCAGATCCCTGAAACCTGCTCCTGATTGGGCTTAGCCAATGAGAAACACTGGCAGGCGATCAAAGGGCAGGAGGAGAGGCAATCAGGAATTTAATCTCTAGTCTTTCCCTCTTCTGGTACCCCATCTTTGGCAGGGAGTAAAAACAATCCTTGCCTGGAAGACTGTTCCTAGTGGTTCCAGTTTTCATTGCATTCTGATAACACTATTTCCTCCCCTTTTTTCTTAAACCAAATAATGGTAATAACATCCTTTTTTTTGCTTCTCAGTGTCTTGGTTCCTTTAACACTGCCCTTAGTTCTGTAATTATTTCCTCTATTAAAGACTCTTTGTAGGAACAGCCTGGGAGGAGGGGTGATGACTTTGATGTCTTGTAGGGACCCTGATTCTTACAGTTGCCCTGAGAATGGATACTGCTCTTAGTATCCTTGGCTCCAAGTAAGCTCTTATTGCCTACAAGAGTCTAGGATTTGAACATGAGATATTCACTGCCATTAGGAGTTTTAAAATTTGTGAAATTAGGCCATTTAACCATTCTTAGATCTACAACTGTATTTCTTTCTTTTGGGCTAAGAGGATCCTGAAGTATCTGTCATGTTCCAAGATCAGTGTTACAGTATTTATTGTTATAACATGATGAGGTTTAATAGTTGATAGATTATTCTGTACACATCAGATACCATAGTGAAAGATCTGGAAGATCATCTCACTGATTCATTTTATGGTAACTTAAATGTGGAAAAGAATGAGTATATTTACTTTTAATGATGCATTAATAGGTTATTCAAACTAAAGTTTTAGGTTTCCAATTAAGAACAGGCTTACTCAATGTTTTTCCATAGTGGCTTTTAGATATAGGGTATTTTATCTGGTAAGATAAATACTCCACAGAGTTATCTGGTAAGATAAATACCCCACAGAGTTATGGAAAGAAGTCTAATTACTGAATGCACTATAATCTACCTATAGGCAACTTCTCTTGAGATTTACCAAAACATGATATAAGTACGAGTCAATGAAGCAAGAACTGGGGCTTTATTATTATTATTATTATTATTATTATTATTGTTGTTGTTGTTGTTGTTGTTGTTGTTGCAGTACCTATGTTAGAGCTTGAACTCAAGGTTTGGGGACTGTCCCTAAGTATTTTCTCTCAAGGCTAGTACTCTGCCACTTGAGCTACAGCTCCACTTCAGGCTTTTGGTTGTTAACTGGAGATAAGAATCTCATGAAGTTTTCTGCCTGTTCTGACTTCAAACCAGGTCCTCAGATTTCAGCCTCCTAAATAGGTAGGATTATAGGCATGAGCCACCTGTGCCCAGTGGGACTTTATTTTTCTACTATAAAAGAAAGCAGTTGTTCCTTATTTAGGACTCTGATGAATACTTTTGAAAGCTTTTAAGGAATATATAACAATGACTAAAACAGTCGAAGTAGAACGTCCTAGTGTCCTTATGAAGTGCCAGACTTTGAAGTCAGGCCCCACTTGACCACGCGAACCCCACTTTACCACGTGAACCTGAGATAAGCAGGCCCTGTGAGCAGACCCAGGATAAGCCCATTAGGGCCCAGTCGGTCTAGAACTCTAACTGCCCCCAGAATGCCTCGAGCCCTGAGCCAATCAGATTTGTACCTGTGTCCTAATCTTGCTTGCTTGAACACCTGATTGCTGTAACTTTTTTTTGCCTTTATAAGCCCTGTGTAATCGCAGCTCGGGGCTGCCTCCTAACCTCTGCTGTGTCGGTGGGTAGGACGAGGCCCGAGTTGCAGCTCGCTTAAATAAAGTCTTGCTTTGCTATTGCATTTCGGAATGTCTGAGTCTCGGTGGTCTTCTTGGTGGTGGTCTTGCGACTTGGCACAACACTTAAATGAAGATAGTAGCAAGTAAAAATGAAAGATGAACGGGTTGAGTAGGAAACACCTTTTGACATGACCAGTTGTGTTGGTTCTTCTATGCTAGGGAAATTCTATGCAGTTGAAAATGTTTGCAATTTCAGCATCTCTTGGATTATATGGTGTCGAGGTTCTCCACCCCCCCCCCACCCGCGGGAGAGACGAGGAAGGCACGCCCCGACCAGACAAGCCAAGAAAGGAGAAGGGTCGGCAGGCTGCCCGCACCCAGCCCTCCCTCACCGGAGGACAATCAGACAGCCTGGGAATCAAGTCAGCGCAAGATCTCGTTTATTGAGGAAGCACGTACAGCTAAATAGGGCAAAGGAGCCAATCAGATCTAAGATTGGCAGGAAGGGGAGGGATGAGCTGTCCATCAAGGGCAGAAGGGGGGGGTCATCACTGCCCACAGAACCGCCTCCGGGTTATAACCAAAGACACTTGTAGCAGCTGCGTGTTGTTGTTAGGCACTGCCATATTAGCCACACGTGGTCCCAAGACTGAGAAACAGGCGGGGCCAGCTAGTTGACTTCCAGGTATGCCCCACAATGTGGCTGGAATTTTTCCCATCTAGGACATGTTTTTCTCTGTCTTATCTTCTCTGAGCTTCAGGGACAAATATAGCCAGTAATCCAGCTGTGGCAGCAATCAATAGAGGTGGAACAAACTAGCTGAATCTAGCAATCTGACCACAGGGTGGGCACTGGGTGCCCTATTAGAGCAAGGGAATTCATCACTGAGGGTAGAAAATTCTTTTAATGATGGGTCATACCTAACTTTCTTTGTTTTCCCTTTTCCTATTACCCTTTGATTTGTTGAGGTCAGGAGTTAGGTACTCACTTAATTCTTTGCAACATTTCATTAGGGAATTGATTTTTTAATTCAATTGATCTATAATCAAGTCAAAGTTAAACTGTAGATAATAATGCTCACACAAATACATGGAATTATTTTTGTTTGAACATCAATCATCTTCCATTGCTCAAGATCAAGGAGGAGGGATGCCCTTGCTGTGGAATGGAGCTTAAATTAGATTATTCAATAAGATCTTTTCTGGTTGTGGGATTCCAGAATGAAGTGGCAATTAGTGAAGCCCCACCCAAAGGATTGAGGACTTTGGTTTATGGTGTATGTATGGGTCAACTACAAGCTGCATTATGGAACCCACATCTATGCAGGCAGCCTTTTCTCAGAAGTCTCTTGAGCAGTGTGCATATGGATTTGGGTGAGATTGGCTTTCTAATGGGCACAAGAGGCAAAAAGTAAAGTCTTCCTTCCCAGTTTTCATGTAATTGTTACGGATCTTCAGGGCTCGCGGCAATAAGCAGGCTGTAGAGCTGATGAGAGGGTTGGCTGAAAAGCCCTATTAGAGGTGAGCAGGGTCCTCTCCCTCTTAGTCATTTGCACTGCTGGTAGAGTTAATGTTTTGAGTCTGAAGGACACTATGACTGTTATCAGTTTTATTGGACAAGTGACTATAAAGGTAATTAAAGAGACCATGCCTAATAACCCAACTCTTACAATTTAAAAGTAAGAAAGAGGCCTGATGGGGTACCAGGGATAGACCTATCATCCTAATTAAGTGCTAACAAGACAGTTGTCCTCAGTTTGGTAACTCTAGTGTATTCCCTGTGTTAACCGTCTCCATCTCATCTGCAATTCTTAATTCTTCTCCACGGTTACCCTTCTTCATTCTCCACACGAGCAATGTTGCTATGGGTTTCAGTGTGTAGCAGGTGGTGTTCCCAAAGCACTCACCCCAAGTTGTTCATCCAGTTTATTCATTCGTCCACCTTTTCACACTTTCCTCCTGCAGTTCAGATTTGGCCAAATTGCCACACAGCTTGAACTTGTCATCTCCCCTAGCACTTCTACTTTATTAAGCAAGCACATCTCATAAATGAAAACAAGAGAATATGTATGGCAAACTCATTCTCTTCTTATTTAAATTAAAAAAAATCCCCTAGCCAACTTGCATTGCTTCAAGGAAGTGGGTAAAAATAAATCAAATATTTAAATGTATCTGTTGAGGATAAACAAATGAACATGCATAATCAAGGTACAATTTTCTAAATCAGAGATGCCTCTGGCTCTAGCCTTATTCTTTTACCTGGATACTTTGATTAAATATGCCAAAGGAAGTGTTTTAGATAGGTAGAACAATGACTTGGGATGTACAAGTCAAAGCAAAAGCTTGTTGCAAATTACCCGTGAGTTTCCATTTTTATTTGAGAACTTGTATAGCTAAGCTTTTTTTTTTTGCCTTTTTAATTAGTTGAATTCTGAGTTAGTTATGCCTCTTCATTTTTTTTATAAGGTTGATTTAAAAAAGTGAGAGAGCAGAATCAGAGTTGCTGCATGTTAATTTTTAAGATGTAATGGACTAGTCATTTGTATATAACCCAGACCCAGGAATTGTTACAGGGACCTGATAGATTCACTTAAAGAAAGGGAGTCAGTGGTAAAAGTATGATATTTCAGTTAGACTTGTGATTTACAGCATGCAATATACTGTAGGCACATGGACTACTACCATGCACATCAATGTAAATAGAGGCTTAACCATAGTAAACGATCATTCATTATCTAGAAAAATATCACTGATGTGACTCTTTTTTTTATAGGCCACATCCATTGTCCTGTGATATTTGTGTCTTAGTTTCTTCTTTATAATGACTTCTTCAAAACCACTCCTTTCTAATTTTTTTAAGTTTTATTATGTATATGTAGAGACCTAAGTCTTTTTTTTTTTTTTTTTTTTTTGCCAGTCCTGGGCCTTGGATTCAGGGCCTGAGCACTGTCCCTGGCTTCTTTTTGCTCAAGGCTAGCACTCTACCCACTCTACCACTTGAGCCACAGCGCCACTTCTGGCCGTTTTCTGTATATGTGGTACTGGGGAATCGAACCCAGGGCTTCATGTATACGAGGCAAGCACTCTTGCAACTAGGCCATATTCCCAGCCCTCTAAGTCTTTTTTGTAGTATTTTACCTAGTTCTGTAAAAGACAATATTGAGTAGGTCCAATAGCTTTTTTTCAAAAAACTGAACTGATCTGTATGCAAGAAGAAGAGGTATTTTATTTGATATGTTAATTGCTTATGGATACAAGATAATCAGCTAAAATCAGATGGAAGCCTGACAAATAGCATAATGTGAACTACATAAGGTTGCCGGCTAGGAACTGTTCAGTTGAAGAAAGTTATGAGTTTTTCAGAATAAAAAAATGACATTTATTTGGTTAATAGTTTTACATACTATCATGTACAGGGAAGAGATGAAAAAGAAAAACTGGAAAAGGCAAACCAGTGATATTTCTTTAATAAAGACACCAATGGTTGAAAATAACTGACAAATAGGATAAAATTTATTTTTGCCTAGAAGATGTCCAGTACGATAGAAACAGATCATGACCTCCTTAAAATGTTAAGACAATAAATAAATGTTATAAGTCTTTAAAGTATCTTAATAATTTAAAAGTTATTTTGTTCCTTTAGAGATAAGTGAGGTTTAAAACTGGGCCTTGTGCTTGCTGGGCAAATTCTCTATTACTTGAACTCTATCTCTAGCTTTTGGTTTTTTTGCCTAGGCCCTTTTACACTTCTTACTGTAGCTAGGCTTATAGTTATGTATTACCACACCTGATATTTTCTGTTGAGAAAATGTTGTCTTGCAAATTTTTTTGCTCAGGCTGGCCTATTTAGACCCAGGCTGACATCAATCATAATTCTCCTCATCTGAGCTTTTCAAGCAGCAAAATGGACAAATATGGAGGCACATGCCCAGATTTTTTACTTTGTGTGTGTGTGTGTATATCTTAGCTGAACAAAAAAGTTTGAAAGATTACACACACACAGAGATATTCATATATAATGAGGTTTTTTCTTTATTGTCAAAGTGAAGTACAGAGGGTTTACAGTTTCATATGTAAGGCAGTGAGTACATTTTTTATTTATCCAATTTGTTACCTCCTCCCTCATTTTCCCCCACCTCCCCCCTTATATAATGTATTTTGGTCAAATGTACCAGCCTATTATTCTTTGTTACATATTTGTATCCCTTTTTGATCATATATACTCCCTAATACTTCTCCTATCATCTTCCTTAACAACCCTTTTACAACTCTTGTTTTATTTTTCTTTTTCTAGCTGGGAAATGAATGTGGTATGTGCTGCTTTCACTCATTGGCTAGTGCTCTACTGAGTCATACCTCCAACCCTGATCTTGTCTTTTTGTGAAAGTCAATATTACACAGATGAGAAAAAAATGTGTCTTCACAAGTTGTAGCTATTTAAAAAATGTAATCAGGATCATTTCTAAACAATATAATATATTTGAATTATATCTCCCTTATTTTATATCTTTTTACTTTTCTTGGAGTTTAGATTTCCTTTTTAATTTATTTCTTGATGCTTTTGGATAAAAGCCTAAGTCTTCCAGACTTCAATGGCTCTATGAAACACCTCCCAAATCAAACACTGGGTATGGTGAAAGATATCAAACAGTTTATTTGCTTCTTTGCTGAATAAACTGTACTTGGAGCTTCTAGAGTGAAGTAGACCAGATATTTCCCATCATGATGGCCAGCTCTCACCCTAGTGCTGTCTCCTAATTGTTAACAATGAGTTGTTCAGAATATTTAAAGCGTTAACAAGAGAATTTTATATGCCACGTCCTATGTAATGTACTTGGCACACTGTATTTTACTGGGCCCTCAGAAGCTTCTCCAGTAGCATTTACTAAGTGCCCCTTGGGGAGGAGAGGGGCAGACAAAAACACTCAAGTAAACCAGATCTGTAGTGCATAGACCAATAGGAAGAGCCAGCGGTGCCAAACCTAGTCGGTGCAGGAATGATGAGTACATAGAAAGTATGGATCAGACTAGTCTAAGGCTTAGGGAAAATCTCATTCGAAAACTGACTTGTCAAAATCAAGTAGGTAAAATGAGTGATAAGAAGAGCAAAAGTGAGAGAGAATGCTGCGGAGATGAAGATGGTGCAAGCATACATTCTGGCTAAAACTGCAAGTGTGAAGAACATAGAAGAACAAGATGTGGTTTGGAAGGAAAATGATTTCAGGTCTTGGGCACTATGTTAAGGATTTAGTTTAATGTCTATGTCTGGGTCTTGCAAAGCAATAAATGCTTGAGGTTAATTAGGCCTAGCTTTCTCCTCTTTTTTTGGGGGGGGAGAGGGAGGGCAGTCCTGGGGCTTAAACTCTGGGCTTCGGCACTGTCCCTGAGCTTTTTGCTCATGGCTTGTGCTATACCACCAGCTACAGCTCCAGTTCTGGCTTTTTGGATGGTTAATTGGAGGTGAGGTTCTCATGGACTTTCTTGCCTGGCCAGCATTGAGCTGTGGTCCTGAGATCTCAGCCTTCTGAGTAGCTAGGATTACAGATGTGAGCAGCCAGCACCTACCTTCCCTTTTCTTACAACACCCAATATTTGTATAGTAACTGCCAACTCTAATCTTGATCACTAGGAACTGAGCAGCTGGCCTCCAGCTCAGTTCTTAGCTGTCTGTAATAAGGGCACACAGAAATAGAGCTGAAACTCTGAGATCTGGAGACAAATAGGGTTGGTGTTCTTCACATGTGAGTTTAGTGCTGAGCTTCCAAAATCCCAACAGCATCCTTTTGGGCCCATTGCACATGCTCTCTCCTGCAGACTGGGCAACTGTAGCACAGGCAGAAATAGTTATGGTGGCTCAGCTTCAAATCATAGTATACTTTTCCAAGGAGTAAATTCTGTGAGAACAAGTAGGTTGAGCCAATGATGCCATCATATAATACTTAGACAAATTGTCAGAAGAAGAAAAATCAAGCAGACCTAACCAGCTGACACTATAGAAAGAATGGATTTGAAATGGGATTGCTTCACGTCAGAATGAAAAGAAAATGCCTGAATACCAAAACTTCTTGGTAAAGCAATATCTGAATCATACTGCTATTTCATAAGGCATAGATCCTTCAAAGATCTTCAAAGACGTCAGTTCCCTTCACACAGAACAAGACAGCATTTGAGGAAAAAATGGGTGTTTCATAAAGGTTTTAACTATTTGAATAGTGGATCCACACAAAAAAGCCGCTTGCACCTTGGAACTAAACTCTCCTTTGGCTCCTACGGTCAATTACTTCTTTGCAGGTGATGTCTTTCCCTTGGCATTCTTGCTAATGCTGTACATATCTGCCTTCTGCCAGCCAAGTTACAAACCAAGTAAGTTGTTTATGGCTTCCTTCATAATGTCTGCTGTCTTAACCTGGAGGATGTTTATTAAAGTCCTTTATCTCAAGGAAAAAATAGTTTGTGTTCTGTCATACTTTGTAATAACTCTCATATGCCTGAATCATGTTGATCACATTCGAGAATTTTCAGTTTATTTTTTCTGTGATCACAGTCACAGAATGCAGGAATGCAGTTAGGCTTTTAGCCTATATTATGTCATTGAGAAAATCTGACTTTCATTGGGGAGCAAGAATAATCTATTTGAGTATCTATCATGTCATAGCCTGGATCTTTGTATCTTCATTTTATTTTTCTGTCTCCATGCCTCTTGTGGGTATCTATATTTTGTATCTTTAAGGATTACTGTTAGAAAGCAGGAACCTAGTTGATGTCATTCATTGTACAGACCTAAGTACAACAAAGCCCTTGTTAAAACTATTGGATGTGGTGTCTAGAATTTTCAGTCTGGGGCTGCCATTTTCAGTCTGGATAGTTACTATGGTTTTGTGAGCCAAGAATCTAGGATATTAATTTACTGATTGAAACACTGAAGTTTATGATTAATCCTTAGACCATACATAAATTCATTGGTATCACGGTTTTTTTTTTTTTTTTTTTTTTTGCCAGTCCTAGGCCTTGAACTCAGGGCCTGAGCACTGTCCCTGGCTTCCTTTTGCTCAAGGATAGCACTCTGCCTCTTGAGCCACAGCGCCACTTCTGGCTGTTTTCTATATATGTGGGGCTGAGGCCTCGAACCTAGGACTTCATGCATATGCGACAAGCACTCTTGCCACTAGGCCACATTCCCAGCCCAGATGGGTGAGTTTTGATGTTTACCCTAATTAATCTCAGATGACACTCACAAATCGGAATATCAACTTAGTTGAATTATATCTACTTCCTTCTCTCTCCTTGCCCTTGCTTCTTTCCTGAACCATTTAGCAAATTCCTCTTATTTGTTCAAACCTTTACATAGTTTCTCTTATTGATGAATGTCCCCATTTTATTTATTAAAAATTGAAGTCAACTAATAGGTAAATTATTTTTAAAGTGTTGAATAAACCATTCATGTTTACACAGCTCATTTACAATTGAGCCTAGATATGAATGGAGGTCTGTATAGCTTCAAAGCTACTTCTGTTCATTTATTTTTCTTTATTAGACTACAATCTTCTTTTCCTTATTTGCCTATTTCCATATAGGAAAATCTTCATGGGAAGCTATATTTTAACTGGAAATCTTCAAAATTAGAGTGAGATATGAGTTAAATGGTTCATCACAGTACTACTGTAATTGAGAAGGTTAGGTAGATTATTTTGTGTTCTCAAAAAGAATATATCGGGGCTGGGGATATAGCCTAGTGGCAAGAGTGCCTGCCTCGGATACACGAGGCCCTAGGTTCGATTCCCCAGCACCACATATACAGAAAAACGGCCAGAAGCGGCGCTGTAGCTCAAGTGGCAGAGTGCTAGCCTTGAGCGGGAAGACGCCAGGGACAGTGCTCAGGCCCTGAGTCCAAGGCCCAGGACTGGCCAAAAAAAAAAAAAAAAAAAAAAAGAATATATCTATGAAGGGAATTTGCTGTTTAATTCAGTAAGTTTCTACCTCTATAATATTTGGTATATTAAAACTTTCTCCTTCATTGAACATTACACTTTTGTAAACCTGCTGTCCTTCAGATAGAATACAGCCTTGATCACTGGAAGAGCACATTGCTGACATTCTATTTGTGATAGGGCAAAGGGGCAAAGTGGCTGGGTCTTGAAAGACACCATTGAGCTACTGCCCCATCTTGGTACTGCCTTTGTTGAAATGATTCCATAAGAAAGCAAAAACATGTATTTACAATCTCTGCAATCATTCATCACATTGGGTGTAAGTAGCCACTGAAAGTATCCCTGTGCAGTCACTAGATTTTAAATACAAACAGTTGAAAAATCACATTGTGAATATGCTGGAAAGAGAAAAATGTCGAAGATGCAGAGCTTTCTCCAATATCTGAACATGCTTTTAGAGTAGATGTGCCCAGTCCAGTGAAATCTGCTGATTTATGAGACCAGGCTTCATGGGTACTGTTGAAAGATGACTGTGCTGGTGGCAATTTGGGTAATATGGCTTCTAAGTATCAATGATTGTGATTTGTTTACATCTAAAGGGTCTGCACTGGGAGGAACTTGGACAAAGCACCTCAATCTAAGCTTTGGTTTTTGCCTCCATGAGGCTTTGTGATTTGGGGGAAATAGTTTTCCTTATCTCCTCGTTTTCTCCTCTTAAAACTGAAGGCTTTTCTTCTCTTTTCTCCATCTTTCCCTTCCCCTCCCCTCTTCTATCCTTTCTTCTTTAGAAAAACTAGTGAGACCCTCACCTCTCCTTCTCTTTAAGAAGACTTGGAAACAGTTTGTTCTTTTACCAGGCCAGACTGAGGTTCCTCTCTGGCTTGCTTCTCTCCTGCCAGCTTTTTTTTTTTTTTTGGCCAGTCCTGGGCCTTGGACTCAGGGCCTGAGCACTGTCCCTGGCTTCTTCCCGCTCAAGGCTAGCACTCTGCCACCTGAGCCACAGCGCCCCTTCTGGCCGTTCTCCATATATGTGGTGCTGGGGAATCAAACCGAGAGCTTCATGTGTAGGAGGCAAGCACTCTTGCCACTAGGCCATATTCCCAGCTCTCTCCTGCCAGCTTTGCAGAGCTGAGAAGTCTATGGAAGACAGCATGCAATCATCCCTTTTGCCAGTATTTTTGATTTCTGCTAATGAGGAGCACAGAGCCATAGCTGGAACATCAGAGTTCACACTCACCATGAGGGAAAATGCTGACCTGTTGTTTCCGCCCCCCCACCCCATTGTTGGGCTATGATGACTGAAGCCATTGTACTCACTGGCCCATGAAATTAAAGGAGTTTTAATCCCTTTAATAGAGTAGGCTTTCTAAGTGGTATGTCCCTTGGGTGATTTTTTTTTTGGCAGTTCTGTATATTAACTAAATTTACAAATTTGTTTACCCAAAAGAAAAGAAAGTAAACTTTCACCAAAAACAATTAAATACTTGGAGTCATATTTGTTGGCCTTATGCAAATGTGAATAACATGGGGACTTTGAATGCAAATCTTCAGATGTTCTCTTAAACTGCCAATCTCTTTTCAAATGTTCTAACACAAAAGTGTTTGTCCACTTTCCACATAATGAGGCTTTTTGGGCTTCATACAAATGATGCTAGGCTTACACTGGGGCAAAATAACAGGCGTACTTCTCTTCTTTTGTCTAACCTAGTATTTGCCCTCTTCTTGAATGTGTACCTTGAATAAATACGTAAAGTCCAAATACAAATTTCATTTCTAAAGAAATTTCTTTAGGCTCATTTTATATCAGTTTCTTACCCTGCTTGCAAGTTAAAATAAATAGCTGTGGCTTTTATTAAGCTCTGAAGATCTGGCATGCTTGTCTGTGAATATGGTTTCATCTGTAGCATTTGAATGGAGAAAATCCTTTATGTGATTTCAACAACCTTTTTTCCAGAGAGCTAAATGCACTAACAGAGCTTTTTGACAGCCACAGAAAAGTCTCTGTTGAATACTTAATCAGTTCCTTAACTGGCTGGCTTCCATTTTCCTTTCTTTAGGGCTAGATACTAGAATTCTACTTGTGCCTGAAAAGTTCAGATCAAGTGTATTTTATATCATACTATTTTTATTATAGAGACTCAATAATTTATATGCATGCACATACATTAGGATGTATTGAAATTATTGGCTTACACTCTTGAAAGATTAGTTTTTTTCTTACCCATGAAGCTTTAAAAATTCAATAGCTTCATTCTTAACTATGCAATAAGATTATGAGGGTATATTTATGTATTAACATAGAAACCTAAACCAGATGAGATACTGTTTCTAGGAGTCAAATAGAAGACTTTGAGGCAGTAAAGAATATATGATCAATTTCTATCCTACTGAATAAAGTCAATGACATTCAATTTTTCCTCTCTTTTGAGTGTTTCACTGCTGTTTCTGGCAGATTTTGTAAACCAAGAAAGACAACACTTTTCTGTAGTGAGTCTTCATCTACTGGGTGTGTGGAGTGAGTATATTAGATAGAGCTTGATGGATTGATTCCTGCTCTTCCGTCTTCCAAAGTAATTAAGCCAGCCACATTTTTTTCATTGTTTTCTATATATGAATAGACTTCCTTTGGTTGTTATAAAGTTTTTGAAGAAGAGTCAAGTCTGCTAAACCTAAACCTCCTTTCTTACAGATATAGGCAATGATGGCTGTCATTATAATCATCTAAGCTTATTTCTTTGGATCTTGATTTTAATGTAGATAGAGATTATTTCTGTTTAAATAGGGTTTTAGTTGGGGAGAAACATTGCTTTGAGAGACACAACATGCATTACAATATTATGATGTATTCAGCTAGATGCTCAAGAAGTGTGCTCAGGCCTTGAGTTCAAGTCTCCCAACTGACAAAAAATAAGACACAGTGAGAAGTTACCCCCCTTTTTTTTTTGTCACTCACAACAAAGTGCATTTACTCTTCTGGGATCTGGCCCATATACTCAAGTATATTTCAAATGTGTGTACTTTCTTATCCTGAACAGTGCAGGAACCATTTGGATTAATTTATTTTTTCAGAGTTGTTAATGCTGTAATCAGTATGTCAGTAAGTATGCACTTATCCATCAGAAAGAATGATACTGTACCTTTCATAAGGAAATGGAAAGACTTAGGAAAATTATATTAAGTGAAGTAAGCCACACCCAAAGAAACAAAGGTCACAAGGTTTTCTTCATTTGTGGTAGCTAAAATGTGCCTATAAATCTATAAGTAAACACACTGAGTGGTATGCAAGTGGTTAAAAATGAAGTAATGAGTATATGATAGACTCTAGGGCAAGGTCTAATTCCTTAGAAAATCAAAGTCAAAGCCAAAGGAAATAATCAACAGGAAATGGGAACCTATAAGAGGTTGATGGAACCAAGGAGAGAGGGATAGACAAATGAAGAGGGAGTAAGGGGAGAGAATATAATCAAGAATTCATTGTATATAGTATAAAATTAAGAAAAGTAAGCAAAAGGGTAACACTGATCAAGATGCAATGTATTCATTAGTATCTTTGTATAACTACTTAAACATAATTTTTATTAAAAAAACCTTCTGAAATTATAAACTATGTCTGTCCTCCTTTAAAAAAAGAGTTTACAAGGTGACCATTATGTAGACTGTAGTTGTTCAGTCATACAGGAATGGTTGGGTTCCTCTGGGGATGTCTGTATCTGAAGATAGCCATCAGAGCACTTCAGAAAAGGGAAGGGCAAATCCAGGTGGGAACAATGGCCATGGATTTATGATCACTTCATTCAATTTTTTCACAATCCAATCACATCTCTAGTTGCTACTGCCCAGCACAGTACTGGCATATGCCAAGTACCCAATGCATAATGGCTGAATGAAAGAATTCAATCTCTGGAGCCTGCCCTTCCTTTTCTCTGCAGTGAAATCACTGCATGGCAAAGGGTCTTGACACTTTTTAGTCATGATCCCATGCGAATTCGGAAGCTTATGTATTTTATGAGTAAAGTAGGATATTACCTTATAAAACATACTTAATCACTAAAGAATAAAATCAATAGAATTTCTAATAATTTATTCTTGCATTCCAATAGGTCGCTTACCTGTCTTTCTCACTCTCCTCTAGAGACTGTTGGCTATAAACAGTAAATGAATTATGTAGCCCCTGTCCTGCAGAGTTCACATTTGATCAGTAAACCAGTTGACCACAAGGCAGGACAATGATAGAGAAGGTAGTTTATTTGATGGTATACTATAAGTGACTCCCACTTTATAATTTTGTTACAGATACAAAACTTAAGCTATTTTTCACTGTCGACAATCCTTCATTTGTGGATAGACATTTCTCACATTGAACTGAGTTCAAGCACATTCTAAATTTTTCAGTAGATAGGCTCTATCCTCTTTAAATCATACACAGTTAATATTAAGAGCAATTTTGTTTAAAGTTCCCTCTTCCCTTTATCTTATCCTTAGTAGCTTGTCCACATGAAATTGTCCCTTTAGTAAGCTTCTTTTTTTTTTTTTAATGTTGTTCTTGAGACTTAAACTCGGGCCTGGGTGCTGACCTTGAGATATTTTTGTTTTGTTTTGTTTAAAGCGAGTGCTCTACCACTTGAGCTACAGTTCTACTTCCAGATTTTTGATGATTAATTGGAGATAAGACTCTCATAGACTTTCCTACCCAGGTTGGCTCTGAACTATGATCCTCAGGTCTCAGCTTCCTGAGTAGTTAGGATCACAGTGTGAACCACCAGCACCTGGCAGTTTTATTTTTTTAATGAGATGTTAATTTATGTTTGCTAAGGAAAGAGCTCTATCACTTCAGCCATACCCCCAAGTTTTTGTGCATTGACTGTTTAGAAATAGGGTCTTACGTTTTGCCCAGCCTTGCACCTGAACCACGATCCTCCTATTCACACTGCAGATGGAAGAACAGGCACACACCACCATAACCAGCTTCGACTATTGAGATGAAATCTCACAAACCCGTTGCCCAGGCTGGCTTGCTTCATGGTCTCATCCTACCAACGAGTCAGAATTATAGACATGAGCCATCACACCTGGCTTATTATTAGTATATAATTTTGTTGTTTGCTTATTTTTTCACAGAAAGATAAGTTCTTTTTCCTGAACTGCCTGCCCCACTGTGCATCCTAGGGATGCATGTGGCCGGAGGATATTATATTATTTTCTTAATTTTTACTTTGAAGAAAGGATCTGAGATAAACATTTCTTAAACATATTGTAGATGCTCAATGACTTTAGGGATATAGAATGATGCTATATTATGTTTATGGATTATAAACATAAGCATAGTAATTCTGTAAATAACTTCAATTTTCTTGGCCAGCAATCTAGACACTGACGTCAATGAAAATATCCTTTTAGTTTGGTGTATACATATTTTTTAAGGACTTTTCAACTCTTGTTAGCTAATTGTTTCATTCTTCACCTTGGCTTCCACTTATTTTCTTCTTGCCCTGAGGGCGTGTATATCTGCTTTTTAGCAAATCAAAGTGGTTTCCAGAATGGTAGAAAAGGACGATGATTTAGAGCAGACTGGTAAATACCTACACAAAGCCATAACATGTTAATTTTTACAGGAAATTTATTGGGCAATTACTTTGTTTTGAATGACTATAAAATACTACCATGTACCAGTGATGATCATTTTAGCTGCTATAAAACACAATCTGTGAGGTTTAGTCATGAGCAGAATATGCTTTCTTCTTCTTTAGCGAACACTCTAAAGCAGATGTCACTGGGAGGGGGGAGGGGAGGGGCTTGAGTTGCTGGAGGCTACCACCTTCATGACATGACCCCCTCATCCATGTCACATTGAGTGCTGATATAACAGGGAAAGAGAGTAGATGTGGGTAGGAAAGGTAAACCACTTAAAGAGAAGTTATATATATATATGTATATATATATGATATATGTGATACACAATATATGTATATATACATATCTCTGCACACATACGTGTGTACGTACATATGTATATATGTATGCATATATGTATGTATTCTGCTCCCTGTCCATGGGACAAGTCAGTTCCCTGCCCATATATAGATGAAGGAAGGAGGGAATAAGGAAATGCTGTCTCGGACACCAGCCACTTCCCAGCAGAAACTCTACAGAAGGAGAACTGAAAGTGTTGAAGAATAGCTAAGCCCTCCCTGCCACAACCCATAGCATTGTGAAATGTTCCTAAGGACAGGAGAAATGTTAATGTAATCATTAAAAAATCCCTTGCCTTGCAAAGTAAACCTTTGGTTCAGTGTTTTAGTCCTAAGAACAAAGCATGCATCTTATATTAACAGTGAAAGTTTAAATTATGAAGCACAGTGTTTAGATTGCTTTCAGTATACAAAGTGATGGTGAGCTATAACAATTACTTACGTTATTTCACCAGTGGAGACAATGGACTCCTAGACCTAACAGATTTGAAGCTGAATTGTCTGACATTTCACTGGAGACTTAAATAGGTGTAAGCAAAATGAACTCTTCCAATTGTTTTATATTACAAAAGAGACTGTGGTTTCTTTTTCTCTAGCAAATTATTTCTAATTGATTAGTGGAAAAAAGTATGAGTCTTTCTAGATGTGAAATACAGCAGAAAACACCCCTAGTTATTAATCTTACATTTTGAGGATCTGTTCATGGAAACACTCTATGGTATAAAATGCGAGTCTATGAATCAAGTTACAGAAAAATATCACTCAAAAGTAAATATATATTTCTTAGTACATGGTACTTTAGAAATGAACAAATATTTAACAGGCAAGAGATAGACTGAAGTAAATATTGAAGCTACTTCTCCATAAAAAGACTTGAATTCTGTTTTAATATGTACTCTTAAACATGGCTAGTCTTCTTGTTGAAGGAAATTTTCCCTTGAGGGTCCCTCAGTGTATAGATTCTACATTGAATGAAACAAGAAACAAATGCAAAACCAAGAAAAATATTTAAAAGTCAGTTATATATTTTATATTGTGCTTGTGTATTTCTATCTTATTTAATATATTTCTTTTTTGGCCAGTACTACTAGATCTTGAACTCAGGGCCTGCTTGCTGCCCCTTGGCTTTTTTGCTCAAGGCTGGTAGTTGAGCCACAGTTGTGGCTTTTTGGTAGTTAATTGGAGATAAGTGTTTCACTGTTTTGTTATCTGTGCTGGCCTCAAACTACAATCCTCTGATCTTTTCCTCTTGAGTAGCTAGGATTATTACAGCATGAGGTACTGACACCCAGCTTGTATGTATGTATTTATTTATTTATATTACCTTTAAGCATTTGTACATAGGAGCTACTCACTTCAACAAAGTAGTTTATGAGTATGATGAATCTTGGTACTTGTAATAAATTGATTCATTGTTAGTATTATAAGGAGATCGGATGATGGTTAATGTAGACAGCCAAGTTGTGGTCAACTTACTCAGAGAGAAAAATCCAGAGGGAAGACCTATGTTACATCTAACCAAAGAGGGTAAGGGTGGGAGGTATCAGAGTTTGAGGAGTTAAAGGGTGACACATAAATGCAAGAGAATCTTTTCAGTGATCTCTCTCAGCTGTGAGTATAGGTGGGTTGTAGAGTATTTTCCTAGCTGTCTTGAGGCCTTTCATTAGTCTCTAGCAAACACACACGTACATACACACTCACATACACACACACACACACAGAAGGGGAAAGGAGGAGTAAGGGGAGAGGAGAGGAGAAGGAAGAGAAAGAGGAGAAAGAGAGTAAGAGATCTGGATGCTTTGTGAACTTGTATTTAACAATGGGATATAAGATGGCGAGGCTGAGTAGATTACACTGATGGATGGACTCGGTCTGCTGCCTTCCTCTCCAAAGCTACATGCATCAGAAAACTAGAATTCTTTAGTTCATACCAGTGTCAGTTAGGATGATAATAAAATGATCCTAACAGTAGGTTCTCTTGAGTGCTTACTCTATATTAGGCACCATAA
This sequence comes from Perognathus longimembris pacificus, assembly GCF_023159225.1. Classification (NCBI taxonomy): domain Eukaryota; kingdom Metazoa; phylum Chordata; class Mammalia; order Rodentia; family Heteromyidae; genus Perognathus; species Perognathus longimembris. The sequence continues at coordinate 20,829,800 of NC_063163.1, read as the reverse complement.
CAGAGGCTGAAAATTCACCCAATTTCAGATTATCCATTCAAGCAAGAGTCTCCTTCTCCTGTTTTGCATCTGTGAACTATGAAGTTCAAGGAAGTTGAGTAATTTGCTCAAGGCCACAGAATTATTTGTGGAAGAGGCGGGCTGCGGCTCACCTGTGTCTGACCTCAGTGCTCTTGTGCTTCTCCCCGGATGAACCCCGCTCTGTCTATGATGTATCCACAGCAAAATTCGTGGATCTATAGACAACTTTATCATCACATTTTTTTTCAGGCTTCAGTCTTCCCCTTGCTCAGACATTAGTGACCGCCCCAGGCACTAGCATTTCACTGCACATCGTAGCAATTATTTATAACTTGGAGATTTGCAGCCTGGGGCTGGTTTGCCAGAACCGTTTTGAACAAAAACAAAAGGAACTCTTTTTCTTGGTTGCTCCATGATTCTTTGATGTGGAGGAACTCTGTCTCCTGTAGGAGATGTGGACGAGGAATACTCACAGAAGAAAGGCCGCTTCTAGGCCCATGACCTTGTTCAAGTTGGATGAGTTGAACTTTCATAATAAATCTCATTAACTGCAGCATCTGATTTACAGTCATTTTCAATTCTCTGAGTGCTGTGGTAGGACAGAGTTAACTGAAGATGGTAATGTCATCTCCAAGAACCGACTATGTGTACTATATATAGTGCAAGTAGAATGATCATTTTATATTATACTTACATTATAACTCTTCATTATGGAATGATGAGACAAATAAATACAAATCACACATACACATCCCCTTCTGTGCCTTCAAATCTCTTATTATATATTCTTTTTCTTTCTTCCTGATACCAGGGTTTGAACTCAAGGCTTGTACTCTCTCTCAGCTTTTTTTTGCTGTGGCTGGCACTTGACCTCTTGAGGCATGCTTCCAGCCCAGTCCTTTTGCTGGTTAATTGGAGACAGAATGGCTTTTTGTGCCCTGGCTGGCTTTGAACTTTGATCTTTCAAGTCTCAGCTATGATTGCAGTTGTGAGCTACTGGCATCTAGATGTTATTATTACTATTTATTATTATGATTAGCTCTGACCTATTGTTTTAAGACTCAATCGAGGCTTCAACTTCTTTCAGAAAAATCTTTTATTTTTCCATGCCAGGGTTAGGTGGCCTGTCTCTGGTCACATAGCATTCTGTTATTGGATTTATCATATAAATATCCCAGCAAATGTTTGAGTCTAACAATTTATAATATAGGACACAAACTATGTCTACTAGCATTGTACTCTCAAAACCAGCTGCTAATACCATAGAAATTCTTTGTAAGTCTTTGAGAAGAATTGAGATTCACTTTTTATTTAATCAACATTTAGCAAATACCTACTATGTAGAGATGCAATGAAGTTGAAAATCAGGCCTTTCCTTTTTGCTCCTAAAGCCCATATATTTGTGCATGCTAGATGAACAATTTACAATAGGACTTGACATATGAAGTCATTCAGAGGTTACAGAACTGGGATGCATTGTATAAGCATCCCAAATGTAGACAAATGAGAAAGAAAATATTCAATTAAGTAATTCTTTTTTTTTCTCAAATTTTTATTATCAAACTGATGTACAGAGAGGTTACAGTATCATACGTTGGGCATTGGATACATTTCTTGTACTGTTTGTTGCCTTGTCCCTCATGCCCCCAGTAATATTATTTTTGTTCTAACTTTATGGGTTTATTGTTACTATTTGATTCTGGGTCATATATATATATATACACACACATACATATATACATATATACACACTCACATGTATATGAACTTTTATTTTTTATTATCTTTAAGTAGTTGTACACATATGTTTCAATTCAACATGTTTGTGAGTACAATGGATCTTAATCTCACCTCTTTCATCACTCTTCCCCATCTCTCCTAGCCCCACCCATCCCATCTTATCGACTAATCAAAGCCAATTAACAAATCAGTTATCACTGTGTGTACAAGGCTAAAAACAGAAGTAACTGATATATACACATAGCTCTACATAGCAGGAGAAGCCAGGTACCTTCTTAGAAAGCTCAATTATTACCAGTTTCTTCCTCTTCATGCCATAGTTTAAGGAGAAAAAATATCAAGAATTTTTGCTATAGCCACATCTTTCAATATATATAGAAACTGCAGCGTAAATCTTATTGATTGTATTAGTCTCTTGCTTGAGGTTTTATGTTTAATTTGCTCTCTGAAATATATATATATACATATTTCTCTCTAAAATATTTCTAATATATCATATATATCATATATCATATATATCACATATATCATATATATCATATATATGATATATATATATATATGTGATAAGATTGAGATTCTGTGCCATCCCATTCAGGCTATAGTAGACACTTCTTTTTTATTTTGCATCCTATATACTATGACTGCACCATAACCAACAGTTCCCCTGTTAGACAGGAGTTTACTTCTTCACACCTTTTCCTACAATCTGTGCTTGGAGAAGCTTCCCCTATTTCCCTCTGAGGTGCTTTCCCTGTCTGCACTATATCAAAACTCAAAGTTCAACAACCAATGCATGAGTATATGAGCTCCACGCATTATGCATACCTCCTAACATACAGCATGCTTAGCATAGTTCATTATCACTTTTGGTTGTCTGTTTGAGTTTGAGATCTGAGAAAATAAAGACCATGTCTTATTGTTAAAATCTTTCTGTGTTAGTGACTGGTACTTAAATAGGTTGCCATTTTTATTCAATTGTGTTACATTTGATTTACTGAGGTAATTTGAAAATATACAATGTAGTAGTTATTGATAATTTCTGTACACAACTGTGTACAGAAAAATCTCTGGAATTGATTCATCTTTTATAACTGAAATTTTATTAGAAATATACCATTTTCCCTTCTATCAGCCCCTAGCAACTGCCATTATTTTCTTCTGAGTTTGACTCTAAGTATAGTCAGGCAATGTCTGTACTTCTGTACTTGGCTTTTTCCACTTAGCATAATGTGTTCAAGGTTTACTCAGGTTGTTGCATGTGTTATAAAATTTCTTTCTTTTTAAAGTCTACATACTATTCCATTGTATATACATATACCACATTTTATCTACCTACTCATTCACTGATGAGCCTTTATGTTTCCACAGCTTAGCTATTGTGGGTAGTACTGCAATGAATAAGGTAGTGCTAATATATATTTGAGATCCTGATATGATTAGTTTGGGTAAATACACAAAAATGGAATTTACCATCAAATATCTAGAAGCTTTATTTTTCCATTAAAAAAGCTCTATACTATTGCAATTGCAATTGCACCAGTAGTATTCAAAGATCTATATTCAAAATATCTGGTCTAACATCTCTTGTCTTTTTTAAAAAAACCTTAAGGATCATCTACTTGTATAAGCTAGTATTTTATTGCAGCCTGATTTTCATTTTTCTGATTAGTGCCATGAGCATATTTTCATATAACCTTTGTATGTTTTATTCAAATGCCTATTTAAATCTTTAGCCCATTTTAAAACTTATATGAGTAGCAGTTTTGCTTTTGAGCTGTAGGAATTCCATAGTTATTTAGAGATTAATCCTTTCTCAGGTGAAAGGTTACTGCAGCTGTTAGAGGTCACCTACTTGTGTGTATCTTCTTTTATCACAAAATATATTGTGCTCTTTAAGACCTAGTTATGTCAGAAATCAAGAGAGACGGTTCCTACATAACTACTTCCCTATTTGCAGTCCTAAGGACTCCCCTAGTCTCCACAATTCCTTCTCTGTTTAGGGAGACAGTTTCTTGGCAAGAGTATTTTAGAGTTTATGCTAATGAGCTGGAATCCAGGCAAGATGCTTTGGAATACATATTCTACCTATTACCCTTTATTAGTTCTTTAGCCTCCCTGAACCCAGTTTTCCTGACTGTATAATGAAAATGCTAATAATATCTTCTTCATGGACTTTTTAAGTATTAGAGGAAACTGGACAGAATAGAGGTAGACTCTAGAGCATTCCTAAAATTCTCTTTTCTTCCAAGTCTTTGGATTTCCATCCTGTTCAACTTTTGTTTTACTTATACTGTAGTATTTCAGCTGTAGGCACTAGAATACCTACTAGTAGCTAAGGAACTTAGTTAGAACACAGTTTGCTTCCAACATGTTAGATAATAACAGAATTGTGTCATAGGGACATGAAGACTCAATGAATTACTGTCTACTTCTTTAAGGAGTAGGCATTTTAGTTTTTTAACCCTTGAACTTGCATTTGAAAAAGTTCAAAGAGAACACAGTGATATATTTTTCTTTCTGACTCTTGCAATTTTTATGTTATTAAGAGTTGACCGTAGAAACCCACCTTGTTGACTGCAATGATTGATGTAGGAGTTAAAAGTGATGGTCTAACATTGCCTGATGGGTGATTCCCTTAGAATTGTATAACTGCCACAGACAAAGCTGTGCATCGAGGGTTCAGGACTTTCAAAGTTTGTATTTTATAATAATTGCTCATGGACTTACTACCATGTTGAGTCAATCTGAGAAAATAAAGATAACCTCAAAACTATAGAGATGAAAGAACAGGGTGTTCTGATATGCATTAATCTGTGGTTCTGGTTCTGGCTTTGTCCAAGCAAGCTGAGAGGGAGATTTATATATATGCAGAGATAGTATAGAGTATGTTAATCCAATAAAAATAGCATAAAAATTTACATATAAAATTCTGAACTTTCTAGTATTCTAAAGAAATTAATTTTAATGATCTATTTTTATCTCACTCAAACTAGCCCAAATATCATTTGCACTGGTTATTGCCACAAAACCCATGAATTGACATTTTGCATTGCTTCTACTAAGTATTTGAAATCATGAATTTTATATGCACAGTATTATATCAATCCAGACTAGGCACATTACTAGGGACCAGTAGCTGCAGGTGGTGATGGCTAACTTAGAGGAACCCTCTCATCTTCAGAAGAGACAGGGAAGGATGAGAGAGACTAAGGAAAGGAGCTAACCTTCAAGATAGTTCCACAGTTCAAATAGGTGAACTTGGAGGTCTTCCTCAAAGAGAGACAACTGAGAAATACACCCTCTAGTAGAGTCTACGTCATGAACTGGGTGAGCAGAAATGCTGATCCTGTTCGGACAATCTTATTTACTCTTCCCATGTATGGTATAATTACAGACTCAACAAATAACAGATAATAAACAGCTAGAGGAAAAACTGGCATATTTTTATAGTGGACTTTTTATCTTGTACATACTTTGGTGTTTGGAGAAGCATTGTGGGAATATAAAAAGGGAAAGTTTGAAAAGCTTGTTCAAAAAATATGAGAGTATAGGAGAGGAAAAACTTACCTTCTTTTTGTTTATTTAGAGAAGGATTTTGAACTGTCTATTAATAATAAAACACAGGACACTATTTCTGTATGTACCTGTGGAGGAGCATAGCAAAATAGAAGAGCTGTTTACTTACTGTAGATGTAGACGTTCAGAAAAACAAGTCCAGAGCTAACAGAATAAGTGTATATAGCTTTATATTATAATGGAACATGCAACATTCTCAAGAAACAATGGTATCAAACAATGTGTCACCCCAAGTCATTACAAGTGAAAACACAATGTTGTCTTTATAGTCTTCTGATTAGCAGTTACTCATCCAGATCTATTGGAAAGGATGAAAACAGTCAAAGTTGATGTCTTCAGAAATATTAATGAAAACCTTTGAAAACAGAAACTTGCCAATACATAACATAAAAGGTAGACCAAGTAGGCAGCAATCAGTGTAACAGTAGAAGCATTTGCAGTCAGCATAGACAGGCTGAAGTGTGTATAAGTTGGTACTGATAGGAAGATAATGCATATATTTGTCTATGGCAAAGTTCTACAATTTCAAATAGCATGTTGGTGATGAGGGGTGGTGGATGTAGAAGCTTTTAATTAACAAAAGCTATTTCAGATTGAACCACATGACATTTTTTAGGTACACTAACAGAAATGCCTGATGGGCTTAAAGATAGCAAGTGTTAACAATGCTACATTATTAGGAATGTGGAAAAATTTAGGAAATCTTCCCAATCTCCAAGTGTTTATCCAAATAATTCAGATGACATAATAAGGCTGGCAGTTTCACTGGAAGATGGTTTGTACTGAGTTCTGGCTAGGGATCTGGCTTCAGTAATTATATGATGTCATACATGCATACATATGATAACATGATACATGTTTGAAATGTATATGATACATCATATATGTATTTTAATGACTGTACATAAACCCCAATTATGTGACTATGGCAGGGAAGAGGCCTTTTAGGAAACCTCCAAATGTCCCCACGTCATTATTTAATCGGATTAGAACAACAGGATGATAGCGGGCATATAATTCAGACAGTGAAATGTAATGATTTACTCTACTTCTGTGTTTGAATATTAGAAAAAAAATATGCTAGGATAAGTAACTGGCTTCCAGATTCACTACAGTCTCATCCTCCCCAAGAGGGGATTAGTTTTGAAGTTTGTTTGAATAGTTTATAGTTACTAGAAACTGAGGTAGGAACTGAAAAAAGAGAATGAAAAGGTCTGGGAACCAGAACAAATGATGAGATGATGAGATAGTATTAGCTTATAATGTTTATTTCTATTATTTTTTTTGATACAAGGTCTCTCTATGAAGTCCAAATTGGTCTTAAAATCACTGTACAGCTGAGACCATGAAGTTAATGATCCTCCTGCCTCTGCCTCCCCAGTGCTGAACTTATAGGCATGTGCCCCCACCCCTGCCTAGATTATGTTAATTTTTAAATTAGAAATAAGACTCCATGGAAGTAAATTGCCAAGTGAAAGAGTCAAGCTACTCTGTGGTAATAAGTTACTCTAAGAAAAGCAAAGTTAGTGCAAGAATCCATTCTTGTAGCATTGCCTATTGTGGAGAAAAATATTCATCTGAAGCCAAATTCCCATTGTCTGTAGCTTTGAGTATTTGCTTTTTGTATAGTAATTTGGCAAAGGCTTTTGGTAGGTGTATACCCTTAAAGAAAGTAACATCCATTTTGTTAGATGACTTCTAGTTAATTAGGATTCAAACCATTGGTCTCCATGTGATCTGATTTTATGACTGTCTTAACATGGTAAAGATAGAAAGTAATCGTTAATAATAATAATAATAAAAAGAAGCAAATGAGAGGAGGAAGGCCCTTTCCCTCAGTTCGCCTCCTTCATTAGCAATGTGTGAAGAGGCAGGAACAAAGCACTCTGTGTTTTCTCTGGAGGATCCTTCAGAGCCAGGCCTGTCTGTAGAAGCTTCCTTTTTGCTGGTGTGGACTGAATCACTGACAAAGGCCAGTGTTCATTGTTGGCTTCAAGTATCTAATCCCTGGAAAGGAAGCATTTCCTTGGAGGGCTTCGTAATGCACTTGTCAAACATTTTAAAGCACGGAACAGAAAAGAGTATTGTGATGACAGGACACAAGATGGCCAGTTCTTCGCAATGGGAGGATCCTTCCTGGCTCCAGTGGCTCAGGCGCCGATCCAAACGCGGTGTGGAGTCCACTCGGGAGCTCCGTTTTGGTCATTCATTTTGACTAGGCTTATTTCTCATGTTGCCTTGCAGAATATTGTATGAATATTTTGTTGCAAACAATATTTCTTCCAGTGTATCCTAAATGTGTTTTACAGGGCTTTATGATTACAAACATGTCTTATAGTCTTAGAAAAGAGACTAGAATAATAGTAGGTGCTGGGAAAGAAAGGAAAGACAATGGAATCTCCTTTTGTTGTCTGTCAGTTGAAGATTAATTTTCAGGCACCTTTTCCAAGTACCTATAATCATAGCTACTGAGGAAGCTGAGATCTGAGAATCAAGACAGAGAATGTGATGAGAAATAGTCATTGCCTAGCTGTAAGAAATATGATTCTAAAGATAAACAACTACAAAAGCAATACTTGCAAAACTGTTTTGTGTAAATGAACTGAACAACTCATGGGGGTGGGGGGGAGGGAAAGGGGGAGGGGCGAGGGGGGAATGAGGGAGGAGGTAACAAACAGTACAAGAAATGTATCCAAAGCCTAATGTATGAAACTGTAACCTCTCTGTAATTCAGTTTGATAATAAAAAAAAAAGACTTGGAAAAAGTCGTACTAAGCGAAGTGAACCAGACCCAGGGAAACATAGACTCTATGGTTTCCCTCATTGGTAATGATTGGTACATGTCTAGGATAGTCCTTGCAGAAGATCACAATAGCTCAATAGCTGTACATAAGATGATGCTAAGCAAATTAAACTCCAAGTTACGCAAATAAGTGGTTTATCATTATTGTTATTTTTGATGTTCCATGTGAAATCATGCCATTTTCTCTTGTCTTTCTTCCCAATAGTTTCACCCCTGATATCACTGTAACTGATTTTGGTACCCTAGGTATCATATATATATATATATATATATATATATATATATATATATTTATCAGGACTAGGGAAGGGAAAAGGAACATCAAAATGGAGAGACAAAGGGTAACAGCAATACTTGCGAGACAATATGCTGTAAACAAACTATACAACTCAGGGGGAGGTACTTGGGGAGGGGGGTTAGTTGGGAGAAAAATGAGGGAGGAAGTAACAAGTTTGATAAGAAATGTACTCACTGCCTTATGTATGAAACTGTAACCCCTCTGTACAGCACTTTGACAATAAATTTTTAATACATTTAACAAAAAAGAAATATGATTCTATACTGGGCAATGTGTTTTAATCATATCTGGGATGTCATCTTTCCATCCTTTTTTCAAACTATAGATAATTTTCTATATGGTGTAATCTTAGTAATTTTAATAAGTATCCAAATGTTTATTAAGGGCTAGGCATGTTTTGCAAGTATTGTAAACCAACTGAACAACTCATGGGAGGAGAGGGAAAGGGGAAGGGGGGAGGGGGAAATGAAGGGGGAGGTAACAATACAAGAAATGTACCCAAGGCCTAATGTATGAAACTGTAACCTCTCTGTACATCACTTTGACAATAAATAAGAAAAAAATTATGGTAAAAAAATAAAGGCTAGGCACCACAGCATGTATTTTAATATTTTCCAATTTAATCCTCTACCACAAAATCCTCCAGAGGAAGCTACACTATGATTCCTATTTGTGTGAATCAGCTTTCCATTACTGCAGCAAAAAACTGAGATAATCAATAAGGGAAAAAAGTTTATGTGGGATCACTGTTTTAGAGATTACAGTTCACGATGAAGTGGCCTTGTGGTGCTTGAGTCTGGGCCTGTCTGCACATCATGGCAGGAATGTGTGGTGGATAAAAGCTGCTGTGGATAAAAATTGCTGTTCAAGGAAATGACCCTAATGAGCGGGAGACATTTTATTAGGCCTCACCTCTTAAAGGCTCACCTCCCATTACCATGATGGGCTGGACACCAAACTGTGAAAATGAGGACTTGGGAGACACTTGTGCAAATAGCAATACCATTTTTACTGGTAAGTAGACAAGACTTACAGAGATTAAATAACTAAAAAGGTGAGATAAGTTGGAAGTAGAAGCAATTGGACAGTGACTAAGTTACCCACATGGTTTCTGCTTGTATGGCTTGTCTGTAATACTCACACATCTTCTGTTGGGAGAATTCCTACCCAAGTATTGTTAATTCTATGAGTTCCTTTAAACTATTTTCTTTTTTTCATCTTAAAGCTGACTATCATTACAGTGCTACTTTCATGAAATGTTTATCTTAAGTTCAGATAATTTAGGAAAATAGTTTGAATTTCTTCTCAAGTACTTAAAATTTTTGTCTATCTCTAGGATTTGGATCTAGGCACAATGATGGGAGAATGGAGAATCATTGGGATCAATGATTCCTACCTGGAAGAAAGTGTTCATTAGTTTATCCCATCATTCTTGTTCTTTTCAAGACTTTGATTCCTATGCTTTCCTCACTCTTCTGTGGATTAACTATCTGTGCCAAATAAAATCATGTTTTGCTTATGATAGCTACGCTTAGTCACTGTTGCTTACACCCAATAACCCTTCCTGGTCCACCACATATTCACTTTCTTCTGGCTTTTCTTCCTTCTCTGTTCATTTTGTAAGCTTTCTCTCATCCTTAAAAAAAAATTTTTTTTTTGTCTTTTTACTAGTCTCATGTTTTTCTTTCTCTTGTTTGGAGGCTTTCCAGGGTAAATGAAGAATAGCATGCTAATACAAAAATAGGAAAAAAATATGTTGAGGGTGTTTAATCATAATGTTTTATTTTCTTTTTCAATTGAAATGGAAGTTCCTCGATTATATATGTCCCATTTCAACTCTTATCTGCATGTATACAAATACTACTATTAATAGTAAAAAATTAAAAACAAGACAACTTAATCCTCTCCCCAAATTACAGAGTACATCCAACAATTTTACAATTCAAACACATTTATGGCTTGTCTAAACTAATTAGATGATTGGACTCATGCAGTATTTATTTTTCAAAGGATCTGTTGCCAGCTTTATCTCTTAGAACAGCAATTAACAAAGTTATTTTGAGGAGGAAGAATTAAATGTTTTCTCTGTAGCAGGATGAAAGAGTTTAAGTTTTGATGATCAGACTTACGTTATAATTGAAGGTAAATTTAAATATTTAACACACTACTACAGGAATTGTAGCTAAAAAGTTTACTTGGAAATGAAATGAGTCATTTCACTGAGTTATTTATCTCTTAGGCTTGCAAGCAGATCAACAGAAGTTTGTATTTGTCCTCAGTTCTCTTCTTGAGACATACAACAGCTGTTGTTTCCCTCAAACTGCAAACCTCGTGTTCCTGCCTTACCTTAATTAATTTTCTCAGATCCTAGACATAATAACAATTCAAGATCTGCAACATTTTTGTAAATTACAGCAGTTACTAGTAAAAATAACGGGTAGAGGATTTGTTGAACTAAAGCTGGGTTGCCTAACATTAACAAAATTAAGCCAGGTAGTGTTTCTAAACATAAACCACTTTAAAAAAGAGAAAAATGAGCCTCTCCTAGAAGTATTTTTTAAGGGGTGAATCTGGTTATTTTTCTCTCCTTAAAATAATGTAGCAGCAGACTAAGACAGCTGATTTCTGAATCCATAAAATTTCTCATTTTAAAATTGACTTAACAGAGGGAACTACATAGAATCCAGGAGGCCGTAGGAGGCATGGTGCTCAATCTTATTTTTGTGCACTTCTACAAATTGTGCTGGAGCACAGTATTGCTTGACACTTCCTCTTAATGAGTTCGTTTGTTAAACTAGCAAACTAATTTATGTCTACTATCCTGACCACAGTAGTTAACAAGTTAGCTTTTCTTTTATTGTTAGAGTACAATATAGTCCCTTTGTACTTTTTCTAATACTTAATATACTTATTGATCATACATAATCTAAATATTTTTGGGTTAGATTTTAAAAGTCAGAATAAATGGGCAATTTTTTGCCAATTTAAAGGAAGAGAAAATAAGTTAGACCCAATCTTACACTCAGGATAAGATTTTATGAATCCTTAGACATCAGCTTTTCCATTTTTTTTGATGGAAATGCTTATTGTTTTGGGAGTATTACAAGTACTTTAACAGAAATGGTGAGAAAAAAGTGATAGGATTTTAAGATTTGATTTGAACAGAAAGCAAATAAAGCAATAGTAAATGCCAAGACTTGTGACGTCATAATGAAGTTTTTCACTAGGTACTACAATTTTGAACAGCAAAATCCTGGAATAATTGGGAAATTAGGTGAATGGGCTTATGAATACTTTATTAACACTAGTTTAATAAGGTGTGTTCCAGAAATTGAACGGATTTCAAAAGAAAGTTCTGTGACAGAGCAATCTTGTGGACTGCAAATAGTTGGCATTTAGTGTTAGAAGTGAAAGAAGTCATGTTCTGTTTATATCACATCTAAATATATCTAATAGTTTTTACTGGGCTGTGAATTATGTCCTGCATTGGGTCCAGTGCCACTGTGTGCTTTCTCCAAGCAGAGTAACTTTGTAAGAGTTACAAAGTCAGAATTACAAAGCCAGAATGGCAAGTGCTATGGTTTACAGTTTCCCTAAATCCCCTGAAATTTCATGTGCTGGAAAAAGTAATACATTAATGAGAATACTGGATATAGTTAGTATTGTTGATTTTGTAACATGTTTGAAAGTTTACAGTGTCAGTTACTGAGACTATGAATTACTGAAATGCATACCAAAGTAGTCTGTTGGTAAAACAAAGCATTTATTTTTCTAGGGATCAAATTATGGCATCATGCATGTTCAGCTAACACTCCACCACTGTGTTACATCCTAAACCCCTAAACCAAGTTATTTATTGTATCAGTAAGAAGTTTTGTAACTTTTTTTTTTTTTTTTTTTTTTGGCCAGTCCTAGGCCGTGAACTCAGGGCCTGAGCACTGTCCCTGGCTTCTTTTTTGCTCAAGGCTAGCACTCTGCCACTTGAGCCACAGCGCCACTTCTGGCCATTTTCTGTATATGTGGTGCTGAAGAATCGAACCCAGGGCCTCATGTATACGAGGCAAGCACTCTTGCCACTAGGCCATATTCCCAGCCCCAGAAGTTTTGTAACTTTTTAAAAATTAAATTTTATTGTCAAAGTGAAACATATTGGGGGTTACAGTTACATAGTAAGGTAGTGAGTACATTTCTTGTGAAATTTGTTACCCTTCCCTCATTTTTCTCCCAGTTTCTCTCCCTGCAACTCCCCTGTCCAAGTTGTATAGTTAATTTCCAACATATTGTCTTATGATTATCACTGTTGCATTGGTTCACCCTTTGTAACTTTTTTTACAATTAAATCTTTTTTTTTTTTTTTTTTGCGCCAGTCCTGGGCCTTGGACTCAGGGCCTGAGCACTGTCCCTGGCTTCTTCCAGCTCAAGGCTAGCACTCTGCCACTTGAGCCACAGCGCCCCTTCTGGCCGTTTTCCGTATATGTGGTGCTGGGGAATCGAACCTAGGGCCTCGTGTATCCGAGGCAGGCACTCTTGCCACTAGGCCATATCCCCAGCCCAAATCTTTTTTTAATATTTATTACCTTGAAGTAGTTGTACAAAGGAGTTGCCATTCACCAAAGCAGTCACTTTTAACAATAAGTTTGAATATTTATAGAGCAATTCACAGATTCTGGTTTAAGGCATATCTTTCAGTGTGGGTAGAAGACAAGTTAGGATGGAGTGAAGATTTTAACAAAATAGTTTGGACTTGATCAACATGAGGCAAAGGGTTCAAAACAGTCTTGGAGAATAAATAGTATACTTGTCTCATTGAGCAATACAATGTCATGAGATAGTATGATTATTCTTTTTTGTGTGTTCTAGTAGTGGGACTTGATCTCAAGACCTCACTCTCTAACCTGGCTATTTGCTCAAGGCTGGTACTCTGCCACTTGAGCTATATCTCTATTTCTGGATTTATACTATTACTTGGATATAAAGCTCTCTCAAGTTTGTCTGTTTGGGCTGGCTTTGAACTTCAGTCCTCAGACTTCAGCCTACTAAATAGGATTGCAGATATGAGTCATCAGTGCTCAAATCAATATGTTTATTTTTTATTTATTTATTTATTTATTTTTTGCCAGTCCTGGGGCTTGGACTCAGGGCCTGAGCACTGTCCCTGGCTTCTTTTTGCTCAAGGCTAGCACTCTGCCACTTGAGCCACAGCGCCACTTCTGGCCGTTTTCTGTATATGTGGTGCTGGGGAATTGAACCCAGGGCCTCATGTATACGAGGCAAGCACTCTTGCCACTAGGCCATATCCCCAGCCCCAATATGTTTATTTTTAAGAAATATAATTGAGTAGTCTTTGTTACAAGAATGAGCCAGGTGCCAGTGGCTTATGCTTCCAATCAGTTGAAAGCCAGCCCATGCAGGGAAAAAAAAAATCTGTGAGACTCTTATCTCCATTTAACCACTCAAAGAGAAGATGGAAATGAGCTGTGGTAGAGCACTAACTTTGAGCAAAGGCGCTCAGGGACAGCACCTTAGGCCCTGAGTCAACCCCCAGGAATGGCCAAAAAAAAAAAAAAAAGAATGAAGAAATTTTTGGAAAGTTCCTTCAAAAACAATTAATATATTTGCCGTTTATCCTCGTGGATAAGAGCTTACTGGAATGGAGCTCACTGGAATCTTATTTGAGTAAGCAGTCAATTTGTAATGTCATTTTAATGTAAGCAACATGCTATACATATGGTTTAGTTTGTCCATAGCAAGATTTTACAATGTAATTATAATGTATATTTCAGTAAGATTTAAATGTTTGGTCACTTACTGGTTGTCCCAGGATATAAATAATCGAAATGTTTTGGGAAGGTCAATTTAGAAAACATTGTCTTTAGAGCTGAAAGAAATGGAAGCAATAAAAAAAGCCAAATATTAAATATATTGAAGTAGTCCTAAAAAGAAGAAGGAGAGACATTTTTCATATATAGAACTGTTTTGCTAGCTATTTTCCTTGGAAATAATTTGTAATCTGTTGGTGATTTGTGATACTTCCAAAGTAGATAAAATACTTTTATTGTTTCTTCCTTATAGCAAAAAATTCTCACAGGCAATAAGCTTGTTTATATATATTTTTAATTCTTGTTTTGTTGTTAGAAGTTAACATTAGTTGGTGACATCATTAATGTTTTTTAAACTTAGAAATGGTATTAAGGCAAATCACTTGTTTTGGACATGCGCCAGCTGGTCCTATAATACCTATTGATAAACTTGACTAAAATCATTATAGTAACGGTTTCACTGTACAGTAGACAGCTTTGGTGTAGAAGCTGAGATCTAAACATTTTATCTCAAAAGAAGTGAAATAGGATTTGTGACCCTAGGGAAAGAGTTACCACTGGAATAATTTTAGCATTATTTTAAGCTTCACACCAGGAATTCCACAGCAGGTATGTCTAACTTGTTCTTTTTCTCATTTCCCTTTTACAATTTAACTTAAAAGTTTTCATCCCTTTCCTCTGACTTTATTGATGAGCAGAAGACTCTAGATCTTCTCTTTCTATTTTCAGTTGGAAACATCAATATTTTTAGAGGTGTATGAGTTTAATAGTAAAAAAAAAACCCTGCATGTTATACTACTTGTTTAATATTTTAATATTCATTATTTTCTTTTATGTTTTCCAGTTGCTACCTTTCAGATGTTAAGAAATATATGCACATAAAAATAACCCTGGGGATGATGTATATTGTTTTTGGCGTATATCAGGAGCTTTCCAGGGATTCAGCTGAGTCTCAATGTTGAGAAAGTAATCTAATAATTCCTAAATAAAACTCCATACTATAGTCTCTGAAGACAAAAAAGAAACAAAGCAGTGATCATGTATATACTCAGTGTTGGTACCCTCACACATCAGTTGCCCTCACAATGGAGGTATTTGCTCCCAAAGAAATCAGGTGAATAAAAATGAATGTAAATGGCTTTGGGGATGGACTACATGCAGTATTCATGGAGCAAATCCTGCAACAATGTTGATTTGGAAATTGCATATCAATCCAGAGTTGTTGTCCTACAATGTGAATTATAGAGAAAGCTTATGATGGAAGAAAATGGATTCAATCACCAGATGACTTCTACATAGTTGATCTGTGATCAATCTAGAAGGCCCATTGTATCACCAAGGTTAATGATTGAGCTTTTTCACTTTTTTTCTGTGTTTCTGTTATGGGGCACTCTTACTGTTTTAAGATAAATCTTAATATTAGTTGTAGTCTAATTTCAATTGAAAATGATAGGAGAGATGGGGGTGGGGCTGGAGAGACTGTGGGAATAGGAATAAAACACATCTGGTTCTCACAAGTATTTAGACTGCATTAACTCCTTGGGATAGATTATGCTAAGCCACTTTCAAAAGAAATATTCCTAAGAGGAATTCTGTCAAGTTTCTATAAAGTATTTAAGCATATCAGTGTGTTGATACCACAGTTTCCATGCAAAACTGAGAAACTGGAGAGCCACGTGAATAGAATTCAAGGTAGAGTCTCACAAGGTGGAAATTTATCAAGGATGTATTTACTATATCACTATCAAGTAGAGAGAAATGAAAAAAAAAAGAAACTTTTTTCTTCCACTTAGACAATAGCAGTGAAGACTCAAATGGTGGCTATAATGTATGGCCTTTATACCTCCTGAGCTGGGGAAACACACAGGAATCCTTACTAGATGGGTGGAATGTATGTGCTGTTTATCATGCTAAAACATGGAGGTATGATCTAAGCCCACCCACAAAGCTGGGACCAGAAGCAATATGAGAACTTCTTGGCCTTCCAATTGTCTGTTTCTTCACCAATTTGTAAAGAGTTTACAGCTTCTTACCATCACAAGAAGGCACATGAAGAGAGCCATTTCATGTTATTTATTCTTGTAAGCTAACATCTAAAGGTAGATGTGGTGGGAGGGGAGCTTTTTGCCTTGTATATTCAGTTTTTACTTTCTGGTTAATGTAGGATTCTGGACCTCTTAATATTTATTCATTTTAATTTCAAGTCTATCTAATCTAATCTATCTCTCTGTCTTTTTGTCTGTCTGCCTAGCTTTAGTCCCAATTTTTTCCTCTCTGCCATCAGTGTCATATTTCTGGAAAAATTTGGGAAGTGCCACAGTACAGTCACATTGTTGTGTCAGTTTCATCTTACACAGATTCTTCCTCTAGAAAAGATGTGAGCCATTGTAATTTCCACTGGAATCAACACTTCACTGGTCAGTGTTGGTGGTGTTGACATGGTTCTTGAGGAGACAACTCAAGTAGTAGCTGAAGAACCTGGCACACGTACAAAACTCTGTATGTTAACAAAAACGGCTTTCCAAAGACAGCTGCAGATGTTCTGTCGTCCAGAGAACAGCTGGAAGAAACCACCAAGCCCTGGTGCGAATGTCAAGGTCAGCAGCTGCTGCTCTCTTGACCTGAGTTGCTATGGAAGCAGCAGATAGAGTTTACTCCTGGGAGATGGTCCTTCCAGGCTTCGCTACATCTATGACTTCAAATGGGTCATTTGAAGGAGGGGATGAGGGTATGTGTGTGCGCACGTGCCAAGGAGAGGGCTAGGAAAAATTAAAATTAGACTGAGGATTTGTGGGAAGTGATGTTTTTCCTTCATCAACCTTTGCTGCACTAATGTAACTGTCGTGCCTCCCAGCAGGGCTGGAGGCCTGGGAATTTGGGGTGGATCCCTGAGCCAAACTAAAGGCACCCAATAGGAAACAGGCATCTACAGTGCTGGTGCCTGAAGTGAGAGGCTTTCATAAGGAAGAACCTGGAGTTGCTAAGTCATGCCAGGGTTAGCTGTCTGCTTCTCAATTCTCAGATATTTGGAATCTTTATCCAAGGTTAGATGAAATTGAATCCTCTGACTATGCAAGTACACTCAATATTCTTTGAGCATTTCTGTTTTAGCTCAAAAGAATCTTGAGTAATATCCTGTTGTAACCAAAGATTGCAATGAATGTCTAACATGAAGCAGGTGAATGACTTTGGCTTAAGTACACTTAAGATGACTAGACAAAATATGAACCTCTCTACCCTAAGGCTTAAAGGGTGGATCTCCTAATATAAAATACACGATTCTAATAATCTTATCCTAAGTCAGAATAGACTGACAGGAAATGACAAAAATCATATTGTCATTTGGAATGGATTTTGCCAGGAAACTTCTGTTTACTAATCTTCAGCAGTGCGGAAACTGCTGCCTGCTCCCTTCTGATGTTGCTTTTTTCATTTTTTTTTTTTTTAGGTGTAATGCAGATTAGTCATGCAGAGTTTTCTACATTTGAGTGAAGGGTTCCCTGACAGGTTAAGTAAAGTAATATGAATTGCTAAACCAACAATATTGAAATTTGTTTGTACATATAGGAAATTGACAAAAATTTCCATTAATCTTTTGGTAGGAGTTAAAATGATGATGTAAAAGCTAAAAATCTGGAGTTAACCAAAATATATCTTAAAATGTTTTTCTTTTTCAAGTATAATTTAAAAAGAGGATCCATGTGAGTATTCGCATATATTATTTTTCAGACAGTGAGTACATGTAAGGACTTTCCTATTTGTACATTTACTCAGAATGCCAGTAGTTCTTCTTGGGGGTTGTTCTTGCTAAGACCGCCCCCCTCCAAAAGAAACAAAATCCCTAAAACCCATTTAAAACCCTATAATCTCAAAAAATCTATATATGATACCACCCTATGAGCTATTGCTTTTCTATCATTCTTAGATTATTGAGTATTGTCCTCCATGTTTGTCAATGTCTTAAATATGTACCAAATGGAAAATTTCTAAGACAGAACCAAAGAAAACTTTTACTTTCTGTGATGAAACTATAAGATTTTTGTTTCAGCTACTAAAAAACTAGCAGTACCAACCCAGTAGCCAGCTTGGAGTCAGTCATGCTCATTCTTAGAAAGGGTACAGATCTGGATTTAATTTTTTCAAAGCTGATCAATATATCCTGATTCCCAAATAATCTACCTGATCAACTCAGATTCATTGTTGTTTTCTACCTCGAATTAAAGTTGTTGTGAGTAGACTGCTAAGACTTTTTCAGAGTCTCTCTCAGGCATAACTGGGCTATCGCAGGTACAGTACTTGTAGATCAGAAAGTTTGTGCAAATAAATGAATATAAATAAGAATATAACTTCTTAATAGTGTCTTTAAAGAAGTCTTTATGTGCACATTCTTCCATGATTTACTCTGTCACAGGGTAATTCCATAACTCACATATGGTGATACATTCTGTTTTTCAGGTATTCCATGCCATTTAGCATGGAAATTCTGAAAGCAATAACTGTATCAGACAATATACTTCTTTTCCCCCTTTTCCATTCCACTCCACTTTTCCCTAGCCTGAAAATACCTAGCACTTTAAACTAAAAGGAGTTATTTCAGGGCCAGAAGGTGTTGAGCTTCAAGTTATGTTTTTCATGCATTTGTTATTATTATAAAGGAGATGTACAGTGGGGTTACAGTTACATAAGTCAGATAAAGTGTATATTTCTTTTTAAACCATGGTACCCTTTGCCTCACTCCCAGTTTTTTCTTCCTGTCCCCACCCACAAGTGGTATAGTTCATTTTCAACATAGTGTCCAGTGAGTACCACTGCTATATTTGTTTACTCTGTCCCACCATTTCTATGTTTTCCCCCACCATCCTAAAGACAAATAAATGAACAATTAGACAAAAGGCACCAAACAAAATCATAAGCAGCAACGAAGAAAAAAATTTCTTGTTTCCATTTCCTGATGTTCATTTTGATAAATATTATTTTATATGATAAAAAGCACATGAGTATCATGCCTTTGTGTTCCTCTCCTAATAATATCCCCCTTTTGTCTCAAGTGTGTGAATGCCTAGAGACCTATATAATTGATCATGTCCTAGTATATTTTTAAAAAATTGTATTACCCTCCAGTGTGTATACTTATAGATACTTTATAGGATATTTTTACTCAGAAACTTTATTTGTAGACTTAATTCAACATATTTTCAGAGGCTCACATAGCAGTGCAATTATGGTGATGCAAATGAAGCTTATCTGGTAGATTAAAGAAATATCTGGAAATCAATTTCTCATTTGAATGGGTTTTAATAGCATTAAGTTCTAATGGGTACCTTTGCTCTTTGAACGTCCTATATAGAGACTCGATCTACAGCTTCTCGAGTCACATAACTGCTGGCCAGATGAGATTAGTAAAGAAGATGTGTAAATCAACTAAGAAAGATTAGAAGGGGTGAGGTGTGTGGAGGGTCAGACATACTCCTGTAGACATCCTTCGACCTGTGTGCTTTGTCTGTTGATGCTCCTGCAGGAGTTTATGGTCTTACAAGCCAGCCTCTGAGCAAGGAGAATGATGCTATCTCCTAGACAAACTTGAAAGGAGAATAAACAACACATTCCTCTTCAGTAAAGTACGTCACACTGCTGACTTTTTTTTTTCTATGTAAGAGTTTACCAAAGAAAATCTGGAACCACTAAATGTTACTTGCTCAACCAATACCCTGTAACCATAACATCCAACTCTCTGGAAGAAAGAAAGATAGAAGGATGGGTAATATTTTTAATTTCCCAAAGTCCCTGTAAATAGCCAGTTCACTAGCTAGTCATAAAGGGAATCTATTCTGTTTGTGAGATTGTAAGTCTGTAACTAGGACTTAGATTTTATAGTCATGAACAAACTGATTCTAGTTGTATTCGAGAAGAAATAATCTGGCCTATCACAGTACCAGGCTTCTCATTTTATCCAGAGTCTTCTACAATCCATTAAAAAAAGGTCTGGGAGAACAGTGAGTATTAAAAAAAAACAAAACACCCCACAGTAGCTCTTTGTCACAGTCACGTCGTCTGCAATTACTTATTCTTCTGTCAGGAAACAAATGGTTGGCTCTATCAGTCTGGGGGCAAATCAAGGGCAGATACTTCCAGGTCAGTTAGACTGACTTCATGAAGTACTTAGCATATAAGAGGTTTTAGGAAAAGCATTCCAACTTTCTGGTGATACAAGGGTGCACATGAGATTCCTCTTCTTCAATTTAACCATCATGTATCCTGTTGTTTTATAAGATTTAAAGATCCTTTTGATCGGAGGAGGTAATACAATGACACATACAGCTTTATAGGAGGGAAGACCATTAGACAGGGCCAGGTGGTGAATTGCTCTAGGGTTAGGGTAACAGCTAGCAGGAGCAGTAGGTTATCTAGGGCTATGGGATCGCTGTGGATAGCTAATTTGAATAATTTCATACTCCAGTGCATCAAGACTGTTTCTAATTGCCTGATACCTGGCCCTGAGGGCATTAGGGTTGGTCCATTGAAAGAGAAGATTAGTTCAGACCAAGGCCTCCAGGACAGCATCTTGGCCTAGAAAGCCAAAACCAGATGCAAAAAAGACATTTGTTTCAAAGCAGCTTGTCTCCACTTCTTCCTCGATGTGTCTAGTTTTGATAACCTTACCGTGACCTTGGGGAAAGGATTTGTGGAAGGGACTTGTTTAGAAATTGACAACCAATCAGAATCTTGTAGGATCTGACCATCAGAGCACAGCCCAGGATATCAAAACCCTTCAGACACAGCCACCTAAGGAAGGAAGAAGATGAATAGGGACAGAGAGAACACACAGCGGACAGATAAGTGAGCAGCAGAGCCAGCAGCAGTGGCAGCAGCCTTGGAACAAGATACTTTTCTTCTGAAGAAAGTTCCTTACACTCACCCTTTATTGTCTTGGACTTCATCAAATTCCTGAGATAGGAAGCCAAGGAGATTACAGTGATAGTTGCTGGCAGTGGAGCTGCAACACTGGCAAGCATTGCCTGCTGCTTAGTTACAACCTTAAGCAGGCCTTGTCTACCGCTGAGCTACAGATTTGACCAGGCATTGTTGACTACAGGCTTGCAACTCTAGTGCTCTCTGCCAGCTACAGAGCCAGCAGGACTGTCTGAGCTCTGTCTACTGCAAACACAACAGAAAGTTCCTTCCCTCTAGAAAATGAGACTAGACCTGAAAACTAGAGATGGAGTCAGTAAATGTACATTATATGTATACATGGACAATATCACAGTTTTATAGTGTATAGATAGAAGATAGATTACTACTTGAGAAATGATTCCTGACAGACTGTTCTTCAAGATGCACAATAAAGACAAAATAAGGTATGGCAGTACCTTGGATTGTGGCTCAAATACTCTGTGTCAGAGTTTTTTTGAATGATAGGACATTTGCTTTTTTTTTCCAGCCTGCTATGTTTGTTCAGGCTTGCCCTACATACATCCATTTATTCATCTTCTAGTGTCTAGAAGAAGGAGTAAAGTTCATTTTCATCATTTTCCATTTATTTGATGTACTCGAATTGGTGAATATTTTTTCTTTGTATTATTTCTTGTCTTCTTGATTTATTTATCTAAAGAATGTGAAAAAAACATAATGTACTTTGTGGATGCCACCTTATATAAATAGTTTGTGGGAAATCTGTAAGCAATGACTGGAAACATACGTGAGCAATTGCTAAAAACGTATTCCCAAAGTATGTCCTATTGGAGGGAGTATAACATGGAGGGACCTGAGCATTCATTCTGATTCTGTGGCCAACAAGTTATACTGGGCTAAAGCAAAAGTATACAATTAATACTTGATAAACTAATGGACTAACTCAAACAACAAATTGTGCATCTACTGTATTCAAGACACTGTTTTTGGATCTAGGGTGAGATAGATGATTTGTAGTCCTTATAGTTGAGACTCTAGTTGAATATAAAAAGCAAAACAACCAAATCCATGGTATAGCACTATGAAGAGCAATGACTCGGCTACTGAGGAGACTGAGATCTGAAGA
Organism: Perognathus longimembris pacificus; assembly: GCF_023159225.1. Taxonomy (NCBI): domain Eukaryota; kingdom Metazoa; phylum Chordata; class Mammalia; order Rodentia; family Heteromyidae; genus Perognathus; species Perognathus longimembris. The sequence goes on along the minus strand of NC_063163.1, from coordinate 20,807,505 downwards.
TTGTAGTTTGAAGTCAGTCCAAGCAGGAAAGTCTGTGAGACTCTTAGTTCCAATTAACTGCCAAAAATAGTTAAAACAGATGTGGCTTAAGTTGTAGTGTGTTAGCCTTCAGCGAAACAAGCTCAGGGATAGATTCCATACCCTGTGTTCAAACTCCAGGACGAGCACAGGGGAAAAAATAAGAATGAAGCAAAGAAAGGAGAGGCAGGAAATATCAAACAACAAGAGGTTGTTCTTTTATATAGAGAGGTTTGGAAAAATTGATATTTGAGCAGTTGTCTCAAAGAGGGCTAGGAGAAACACTCACAGAAAAACTACACAGGTACTCTGCAAGAATATTGCAGTAATTTTCAAAGGACAGCAAAGAAATAAATAAATGTGACTATAATGGTGTGAAAGTGACAACTTCTATCTCCAGTTGAGAACAAGAGGAGTGGCAAGATACTAGATTTTGTAGGAAACTGAGGAAAAGGAGAGAGAGTGATACCTACACACATCATGGCGAGATGCTATCTAAAGAAGGAAGGAGTGATCATCTGTGCCAAATGCTGCTGAGAGGTATTTTAAAAAATAGCATAGAAAACTTGTTGGATTTAATATGGCAGCCTCCAGTGACCTTGAAAGAAAGACTTCAGTAAAATGGTGTGTGTGTGTGTGTGTGTGTGTGTGTGTGTGTAAAAATTGGGAGTAACTTCTAGACACTTCATATTCACTTTTTGCTACTTAGCTGTGGGTGTTTATGTTCTTTCAATGAAATAATAATGAATACAATGAAATAGTTATATTCTAGGAACTTGATGTTAATTGAGAGCGATCTGCCTAGGGATTATATGGTCCGTGGACACACTAACACAGCAAATTGTTAATAACCATTGATGCCTTTTTCCTGTTTGTACATTGTGTTATTTTGAACTCATTGATTTAAAACCTATTTGGTATATTTTGATCCATTATAATCTTTTTTTTATTATTCAAATGCTACTTCTTGGACCAGTGAGAACTCCTTCAAGTTGGCATCTATGTCATTTGACATAGACATCATGGTCTTTCATAGTTTTCTTGGTTTCTGTTATCAACAGGATCCAGACTCATCTTATCCATTTCCTGTCCTGAGAAGGTATATTCATTTCACCAAGGTGCCCTGGTTTTGTCCAAAGACAACTATTACTCAGAAACCAAAATTTGGAGATGCTGAGGTATGTCTTACTACCATGCTGCTCTTTAAGCTTATACCTCTTTAGTGAGCAGATGTAATAAGTACTTCTTTCTAAGAGAAAATACATGAGTTCTCACTCATATCTTCAAGTCAACTATGGGGCTATAGAGTTTTTACTCAGCTTCTCTGATTTAGTATCTGAACATACTCTTTCACGAAAGACATCTCATTACTACATTAGGGAACTCAGTAACCAAATTGAAAGGTGAGGCTATAAAGGCCCTTCTTTCCATAGACCACTGTGGAGCTTGAATGATGTAAAGAATGGAGGAGACCCACACTGAAGAAGAACTTTAAATGATAGTGTAGGATTGATTATGATATTTTGATACAAATACATTGTTACATAGATACAGTTCTTAAATTTCACATTGCCTTAAAATGAAGGGTCACAACTTTAATGAATGGATGGGAAGGGACACTTATTAGGAGATTAAAAATCATTTATATACTTTATTAATATATGAAGTTATTAATATTAATAGATATTTTGCTATTTATGTACTTCATTATTTATATATTTGGAACTTTTCAAGAGGTGTATTTATTTTAGAAAGCTTGCCTCAAAAACTTGCTGCAACCTATTAGAAAGGAAGACCACTTACTTAGGAAAAGTAAAGAGCTTTATTTTCTAATCTAGGGCTCGGTTTGTTGTGGAGTTGGAGATCGATGGTCTCAATGTGTGTGCGCATGTGCGTGCGTGCATGTGTCCGTGTGTGTGGTGTGTGTGTGAGAGAGAGATGGGGTAATGTGGAGCAGGAGATTGTAAGAAAAATGTCTCTAGTTTCTCTACTTAGAAGCAATATAGTTGAGAAGGCATGAATATGTGTAAGCGGAGCTTAATAACTGCATGAGGTCAGCTTATTCCTCTCTCACATGAACAGAGGGACAAATTTCATGCTCACTTCTCAGCTCCACTTTCATATTATATGTTTATTAGTGGTCTCCGAATAAGAAGAAAAACACAGAACATTGTGACATTGGGTTCCCTTTTACAATACTCTCTTCTCTAGCTTTAAGAATTATTAAAAGTATGTTGCATGATCTATTAATACTATATTTTATACTAATGTGTATGCTCCTAAGCAAAGTAACTATATAAATCAGCACATGGGGTTTTAATGTTTCCTCCTATTTGGGGCACAGTTTCTTGGGAAATGCAATATTTGGAAAGATACACTTGAAATTCTTCTGATTCAGGGTTATGTACATAATTTTGTGGAAGTCCTTTCTGTGAGGTGCTGGATTTGGGGGGTGACTATTATATATTGACAAACAAGGACTATTACCTTTATTGCCTGCAGTGAGTCATTTGTGGTAGAGGGGGCTTATTGTGTAGTGGGGTTTTTGATAGACATTCTATCTCTACGCTATGTACTCTCTGTCCCCTTTCCTAGAAGGAATTTCTCTGGTCACATCCTCCTCACTAGTAACTTACTGTAGATTTTAGCTTAAATATCATCTACTCTGGGAAACTTTTCACAAGGGCCTGATATTCAAGTTGCTGCTGTGCTTCTCTGATCAGAGTTCTTACCGAACTTGACATTTTGGTCTGCTGCTAGGAATAAGTGAACATGGTCATTCAATTCTAGAATGATAACTTGACTTTCCTCATAGTACTGTGGATTTGATGATGGTTGTAGTAGTTGTGGGGCTTGAACTCAAGCCCTAGGTACTGTCCCTGGGTTTTTTTACCCAAGGCTAGTGCTCTACCACTTTCAACCACAGCTCTACTTCCAGTTTTCTGCTGGTTAATTGAAGATAAGATTCTCACAGACTTTCCTGCCTGGGCTGGCTTTAAACTGTGATCCTCAGATCTCAGCCTCTTGAGTATCTAGGATTACAGGTGTGAGCGACCAGTGCCCAGATCTTCAGAATATTTTTGGATGTCCTGATAAGATGGTTCCTCACACAAGGAACTGTAACCACTAGAACTGGCATTCTAATTCAACAACATCCACTTTTCCTTGATATTTACATATTTAGGATAAATTATGTCACTTAAACCATTTGTATTTCCTTCAAATATGTAACAACTCAGTATTTCATGAATTAATGCCTGTAGTGAAAAAATACACTGATTTTTAAAACATGTTTTTATTGGTTTTGTTTACATAATAAGAAATCAGCAACTCCAGTAGTTGCCACTTTTTAAGTGACCACAGAACAAAAACAAAATAAAGAACTATTTTACATGCTATTTTACAATTTTATAAAGTTAGCTATAGTTTATCCAAGTTTTCTTATCACTGTTTTTCTTTTTGCCATATATGCAAGTTGTCAATATTGAAAGGTGGTTGAACACATAACCATTGGCAAATAAAAGAGAGAAAAGTTTAAAATCATTTAGGATTTTTTGAGCTGTAACATACTTGTTAGCATTGTTTTGTCAGTTACTATAGTAAATACTTCTTAATATTAGAAAAATACCAAATTAGTAGCACCTTTCATTTTGGTTTTAATTATTCAAAGAAGGCATATTTATTTCTTGCTCCTGTTTATGTGTTTAAGTTTTGAATCAAACCTTTCCCACATTTTATGTGCATATTCACTATACAAAATAATGAACTTCCTGTTGACATTTTCATATATGTATATAAAGTACTTTGATCAGAAGTGCATGGAAGCCGTATGTATACAGGTTAAAATTGGCAAGATGATTGCAAGATGATTCAACATTGAAGGAGGAAGGAAAGGGTATTAGGATGTCAATGAGGTTATTAGGACATAAAAACATGGTCATAAAATTGATTTAAACTTCAACAGGTATAAAAAAAATGCAAATGCTATGAAAACACTGGTGACCTAAAGCTAATTTCAAATTGAATGTCTGAAAAGTCTTCTACAATGACAAGATTTGAAGAAATAAAAGTGGGAAGAAATGAGTAAACCAGAACTGTGGGTGACTGTGAATAGCATCTATGGGGCACAGGGATTAATTATCGTGTCTTTGTGACACGGTTGCATTTTGGTTTATTGTATATGGTCTCACTGAGTTTTGGCAGAAACCAGCATTCCTAGCTGATTTCCAACATGTGGCCTGGCTTACTAAGAGGAAACAGAAGGGGGGCAGAGGATTCAATTCGGTTATATTTTAAGACAGAATGAAAGCTCTTGGGCCCTGTTCGTTCCTGAAGTCACTCTGAGAACACTGCACTGGATTTTGCTGGAACAGAACCAGGACCTTTTGCATGGATGTGACAGGCAATGACGAACAGCAGGCGAAGAATGGGAATCTGTCCCCACAGTTTCCTCCTACCCCACCTCATTTCCTCTCTCTTCCTTTTCTCTGGTGCATACTTTCACACACTTCTCATCGAGCCACAACCTAAGGCACTTCGTGGAGGAGCTTAAAAAAGTATGCAAAAATGCACAAAGTGAAGAGATCTTTTTAAATTTTCTTTCCCTAAAGGGTTCCACTACAGCAGTTTTGCCTTGAAATGATAAAAAGGCACTATATTCAGAACTTCTCTATTGCTTATTTACAAAAATACTGCAAAAATTACTGATTAGCCTTATAAGTAACTGCTAAATTGACTAATTTGTGTGATTCTAAAAGAGAGAAGTTTAACTGTAACCTGCTAGAGACCACTGTGCCCACAGTATGGCTCTGCTATACCTGGACGCTGTGTCAGACAATTCACATTCTGTCCATTATTGGGTCACTGGCATCTCTCCGTCCTAAAAATACGAACGCTGGGGCCGGCCCATTGTTTTTTTTTTTTTTTTAATTATCATATCCATGTAGTGTATGTGACTAAGTACTTACAGACAAGATTGAACAAATAGAACTTAAACTACACAAGTGAAGGAATTATTTAACAATACTGAAAAATACTGTAGGTAGTTGGAAGATCTCAAAAGAGTATGTTGTATTAGCAACCCCAACCTGTCTTTCTCTTTGAGACATTTGATCTTAGCTAAATGTAGAGTATGATGATTTTTCAAAAGCAATCTTGATCTCTTAGACACTTCCTTCCTAATCATAAATGCTTCTAATAGCTAATATCCTTCAAAGCCACGAGCTAACTGGCTTTTACTTTTTGCATCCAATTACAGGGAGACCAAGACTGTGACATTCTTTGTTTTCAAAAAAAGTTGTTTAATTAAAAAAAAATCCAATTAAGTAGTTGAAACTTCACTTAAAAATTCAGTTTCACCGTGACTCATTTTCCTTGATCTTGATTCATTTGGTTTAACAATGAACCGCTTTAATAGAAATTTTCAGTGAGCTAGTTTGAAGATGGAAGTGCAGATGAACACACTTGGAGCTTCTTAAGAGCTATGCTGGAATGTTAAGTGTAATGAAAAACTTAAGTGCTTTCCTCATGATGTTTGTCAGTTCCCATGACTTTTCTACTTTGCTTCTTGTTGTAAAGAGCTCGTTAGATGTCAGGTGTCAAAGCAATCTCTCTTACATTGCCACGTGGATTTGTGTGAACATACAGCTTTATGCTTTGTTTTGGAAATGGATTCATCTGTGTTTTAATGACTTCTGTCCAAAATAAAGAGAAATGAGATTAAGATTCCCTCTCTCACGATGAGCTGTACTTATTACTGGAACGGAAGTTGTCATATCCGTGATCATGAGCTTTGAACTTTAAGCAGGACTGCTTTTCCTCCAAGGACTGTTTTTCTTCAAATGACTGGCACCAGCAGCACAAGCATGACTACAAAACAAAATAATGTGTCACATGCTGACATCTGTCACACTGTCACCCTTCCTCCTGCACTCTGGGGCTCTGGCTTTCTGGCAGAATTGGAAGTTCTAGGGCCGTTTCTTCCCAGGCTCTCTAATGTTTCCCCTTAAAAATATTGGTGACATATAATAACATTTTTCACTAAAAAAGACCGAGAGGAATAAAAACCTGTATAATTAAAATGACTCACCAAGAGTTGGTACTGACTCTTGGTGACTTGGTTGCTCTTATTATGTGATAAATGTAGAGTGTAAAACTTTCTTCTTTGTAAACATAAATATAATCTCATGCATGACTATTTGTCCATGTATGAGTATATGTGTAATTTACTTCAATGGGATACCATTATATATATACTCTATAACTTGTTTTATCTTATATGGTAGTGTCATAAATATCTTTCAACCATATAGTATTATCATAGCCCTTTTCAATATACAAAATAGTAAAGAACATGTAAGAGCATTCGTTCATTTATTCCTTTAAGGTTTAAAAAAATCCCCAAATTTGTTCATCATTTACTTTATGAAAAGCTATATCTGAGAAAATAGAAAGTTTGTTGTTTCAAGTTCTTTAAAATCTGAGTTATCATTATTTGACTTTTGAAATGGTAATCCCCCTGAACAATAGCTTAGTAATAACAATGAAGTTATTATTTTTTTAAAAATCTGAGTCAAGGGGCTGGGGATATAGCCTAGCGGCAAGAGTGCCTGCCTCGGATACACGAGGCCCTAGGTTCGGTTCCCCAGCACCACATATACAGAAAACGGCCAGAAGCGGCGCTGTGGCTCAAGTGGCAGAGTGCTAGCCTTGAGCGAGAAGAAGCCAGGGACAGTGCTCAGGCCCTGAGTCCAAGGCCCAGGACTGGCAAAAAAAAAAAAAAAAAATTCTCAAAAAAAAAAAAAATCTGAGTCATGGGCAGGCACTGGTAATTATACCTGCAATCACACCTCTAATTCTAGCTATGCATGAGGCTGAAATCTGAGGATTGTGATTCAAAGCCAGCCTGTGCAAAAAAGCCTATAAAAGTCTTATCTTTAACCACCAAAAAAGCTGGAAATGAAGCTGTGGCTCAAGTGGCAGAATCCTATGCATGAGAAAAAAAAAAGCTCAGAGACAATGCTCAGGCCCTGAGTTCAAGGTCCAGGACTGGCACCAATAAATAAATAAATAAATAAACGAACAAAATGGAAGTTATGAATGAGCAAAGTTTTACAGACTGTTGTATGTAACCAGGAAACCAAATCTTTGGCTTTTCAATGATAAAATATGAGAGACAATGGCTTGTTTCCATATAAAGAGAAAGTGTAGTTCATTTTGAGTTGGATTGTTGACAGAATAAATGGATATATGAATGGAAGTTATAGTGAAGAGCCAAATGAAGACTAATTAGACATTATACACATAGAACAGCAGCTCTGCTATACACAGAAGGCAGAAAAGGTAGAAAATCAGGTAGAACCTGATTCAAATTTTTAATTTGATTTTCTGTCTCTTTTTGCTTTCTACCCCTCCTCCCTGACTTCTGCCCAAATGGTGGGGATCAGGTCCAGGGCTTGTGCAAATGCTGTACCATCGAGCTATCTAGCCCCAGTGCTTTGACTTTATTGTTCTTATAGTCCATGTGAAAAAAGTAGTAACTTAGGTCTAATACAATGTGTGATGGAATAGTCCAACATCTGCCAAATATAGAGGAACAATGCCTTTAACCATATTTATAGTTTTTTAAATCTTACTTATGTGGTGTCTGTCACAACACTTTCTTTTTGTTTCAGTACTGATACTTAAACACAGAGCTGTGTAAGCCCCTTCCAGTCCTTCTGCTTTTAGTTTGTTTTTTAGATAGGTCTGGCACTTTTTCCTTGGCTAGTCTTGATTCTCTTCCCTCGGCCTTCCAAGGAGTTAGAGTGCTCCACCATTTTTATTAATTTCCTGAGCAATTTTATAAGTACAACTAATTGGCAAAAGATGTAGGGAGTGGCTGGCTAGGACTGATAGGCAAATATCAACTGTAGTGATTTCTAAGTGGAAGTCATATTTTAAAATAATCATCCATGATGTAGTACAAGGGAACACTAAGCAATTAGCAGAATCACTCCAGCTAGAAACATGCATGATTTTCAAGGTTAAACTTTACATCATAGTAGGAACAAGCTTCTGTTTAGAATATTCTCTTGGGGCTGGGGATATGGCCTAGTGGCAAGAGCGCTTGCCTTGTATACTTGAAGCCCTGTGTTCGATTCCCCAGCACCACATACACAGAAAATGGCCAGAAGTGGCACTGTGGCTCAAGTGGCAGAGTGCTAGCCTTGAGCAAAAAAAGAAGCCAGGGACAGTGCTCAGGCCCTGAGTCCAAAGCCCAGGACTGGCAAAAAAAAAAAAAAAGAATATTCTCTTACCTTAAAGCAGTTCTTGAACCTTTTGCTCACTAAGTACAGAGCAATTGGATTAATGCAGGAATTCAAGGAGGCCATATTGATGCCGATATAGTCCAATACCAACAAAAAGCTGTGGAACCAAAATAAACAAATAAGCAACCAACAAAAACAAGCATCTATCAAAAACTGTTCCACCATGAGTGGACTATTGCAGACTTTTGTGGAGGAAATAATTAGCTAGTGATTCTGAGATTTTTTTTTTCTAAGTTACTCTTAATGATGACCTCTGTGTGTATCTCTGGCCTTCTGTCTCTGTCTTCTCCACTGCCCTTCCCCATCCTCTCCCATGTCCAACTCTACCTCATAAAGTAAAATTTCATTTGGAAATGCGGAGGCTGACTGGAAAGAAAGGATTGACAAGTGCCAGGGAGAATCAGATCGGAGATGTTCAATCTTGCCACTCCCAAATCTCTGTGACAACTCTGCCTCTGTGTTTCCAGGGTTCTCTTAGGCCTCATTATTTCTCCTATGGCACAGGAGTGAAAAGCAAAATTGGAAGTTTTAATTGTTCCCCAAGGATTGGAAAAGTGGCACTCTCTCCCTGCCTAGGAAGGATCGATAAAAATACTTCTGAATGGCATCTAATTACCAGATGATTTCGATTGTACCTCTCTTACCTCAAAAGTTCACATCTGTTGGGATCATTCTGATCATAAAGTGTGAGCTTCAAAATCCTGCTCAGGTGAAGGGGAAGCCAACAGAGAGCAAATACCAGGACTAGGCAAAACACTGTCTTGGCTACTTCTCGTCTCTGAAAGAAAACCACAATCATGTAATTAATAATGATTTCTTTATATTCAAAGCAAACACAATACTTAATATTATTTACAAAATCCAGTGACATTTGTAAAGACTCAGTATACTGAACTTTCAAGTGTAGAGTAAATGTGAATTAGAACTAAAATAACTTGGGGTTCATCTTTTTGGGTTGTATAGACTATCTCCAATTAGACAAACCTGGAGTAAGAAAATGGAAGCATGCTTTGGTATGTAATTTAACTTTGTTATTGTCATAATTTTATAAGCATTGTAATTACAGCCTTGAGCCACTCATCTTGCATCTTCTTACCTGCTTTAGGTGATCATTTAAGGCAATTTGCATGCCACTCTTCTTTCTCAACATTTCACATGTCATCAGGGTATAAAAAAATGCAGTGATAGCCAAAGGCAAGCAGAAATAGAAACTGAATAGCCACCAGTCCTTAGCTTTCTTGTAAAACTAGGGAGAAGAGAGAGTTTTGTGGTTAATACCCAAACTATATATATGACATTTTTTTTTTTACTGGTATTTGGAATTGAACTCAGGTCCTTTCTTATGTTAGGCAAATGCTCTACCACTTGAACCATGCTATACAAAATGTTAAACTTTAGAAAGAATATCAAGGAGGAATTTGCTTCTAACATGGATTTATTTTGTAACTATTATTTAGAACTTTTCAGCCTATATCTATGAACAGATAATTAAATAGACACATTATATGAAACAAACTTTCCCAATATGTGTCAGTTTTCTGGGACAGTACAGCATAACTATGCCATATATATTGGACAAAATTTATTCAATATTTCTACTTTACATAAGCAGGCTATTCTTAGGGGATTATTTGTGCTAAATATCTTATCTGAAATGTACAGATATTCTAATGCTTAAATGAAGTTTTCACTTTTTATTAAGTGTGTTTTGTGGTTAGTTATGAAAAGGTTTATTAACCATTAAGATCAGTAGTATATTAATCCAAGTCCAATTAAAAAATCAAACTATTCATGAGCCATGCCTTTTCTCTTATTCTTTTTCTATTCTTCCACTGTTTTAAAAAAATGTTGCTTCATCTGTATCTATGCCTATGGGGCACACTTTGTCTTTTTACTTGTAAAGCAACAATCCCATTTTCAAGTTCATGTTAATCTCTTTCATTATTCTCTTACTGTGATAAACTCAGTTCACAAAAGTTAGTCATTTTATAAATAATAGAAAATAATCCTTGGTGATAGACCAGCCACTTTTGCATTAACTTCTTTTCATATATTCTGTTGAAAATATCCTTTCATATTTAGGATTGTTGTTTGGAGTCTAGTGTCATTGTTCTTTTCTTATTTCCTGATTAAATGTAATTTTTTCTTGTACTGGTCTGAGGGCTTGAATTCTGGATCTGGGTGCTATCACTCAGCTTTTCTTCTCAGGGCTAGTGCTCTACCACTTAAACAACAGCTCCACTTTTGGCTTTTTTGGTAGTTAATTAGAGATAAGAGTGTCACACAGTCTTTCCTGCCTGTGCTGGACTTGAGCCATAATCCTAATATCTCAGCCTTCTGAGTAGCTAGGATTATAGGCATGAGTCAGCAGCACCTCACTCATTCTTTAATAAATGGCCAAGATTCAAAAAAAATTACCAAGGTAGTTATCCTTTTCCTGTCAGACAAATACATAGTCAAGCTTGCCTGCAGAATCCACTCATACCAGGTGACTCCTGGCTTTGAGCCATTCTTGCCTTTCATGATTGTTGAGCTATTTAACACTGAGTATGTAGCAGTAAAGAATCCTGAGTGCTGGGGCTGGGAATATGGCTTAGTGGCAAGCGTGCTTGCCTCCTACACATGAAGCTCTCGGTTCGATTCCCCAGCACCACATATATGGAAAACGGCCAGAAGGGGCGCTGTGGCTCAGGTGGCAGAGTGCTAGCCTTGAGCGGGAAGTGGCCAGGGATGGTGCTCAAGCCCTGAGGCCAAGGCCCAGGACTGGCCAAAAAAAAAAAAAAAGAATCCTGAGTGGGCTTTGGGTAGGAAAGTTATAATTCTACATCAGTTCTCATGTGAACTTGGTTAATCTTTGTAAGATCCAGAGGGGTCGGGGCAGAGAGGGGAGGAAACAGGTTTGACAAGAAATGTACTCACTACCTTACATATGTGACTGTAACCCCTCTGTACACCACCCTAACAATAAAAATTAAATTAAAAAAAAGCAAGGTTGGAGAGGAAGGAGGGGTCTTAGAGAGGTACCTGATCCTGATTTTTACAACTTGGGTCATTAGTCATGGTTATGGGATCTACACTCTTAATTTCTGCCAGTGATAGTCATAAAGCAACAACTTCCTAAACAAGAGGGCCTAGAGAAAGTTAGTTAAATTTCATAAAGCAATATCATAAAAAGAAAGAAAACAAAAGGAAAATTTACCTGCATGAAGCCTGTTTGCTGAACAGGATGCAGCATACAAATATGTAGACGTTTTCCTTCGTAGTCCATGCTAATCATGTCAAAAGCTATAGCTTCGGGGACAGCCAGAACTATGGAGGCCACCCAAATTAAAGCAATTTCTACTGCTGTCCATTTTGGAACACCAATTCCTTTAATACGACTCCATGATGCAACAGCTCGGTATCTGAAGATGAAAATAGAACTGTTTTCCAAGCTGTTAGAGCTTGGTTTTACTGAATTTACATAGTTTACTTCCTCAACAAACAGTAGCAGCAGTCGTATCAGGCTTAGGGTCTTTGTAGCTTAAAAACAAATTCTTACCTGTCAATGCTTAGAGCACATAGACTCAGCACAGTGATTCCCACAGAGGCCTTCTGTATGAAAGGCACCAGCTTACACATCTCAACTCCAAATGGCCAGTCCTTCGCAAGGAGCTGCATGGAGGACACATGATACTCTGTTAGAGAGCCTTACACAGGCCCCCTCTCAATGGCTTCACTACAATAACACATTCTTTACAGAGTAATAATATGTAGAATAAGATGATGAATTCTGGTTTATACTCTCATAGACAACTCCTTTGTGTTTAATATGTACACCAAGAGAAAATATGGGGAATCATAAGGACATAGACACTTTATAAGAATTCATCATACTATACAATAAGTAGCTTAGATGGGTTTCCTCTGGGCATAGTGGGAACCTACACACTATCATATAGTCTCACAATTCAGATCATAGCCAAACCAAAATGTAGACTAATTTAAAATAGATGATAAATATGAGACTAGATTATTCCTTGACCTTTTCCTACTTCTTTTTTTGTGTGTATGCTAGTTCTAGGGCCAGTGCTAGGACTCAGGGTCAGGGTGCTGTCCCTGAGCTTTTTTGCTCAAGGCTCTACCACCTGAGCTATAGCTCCATTTCTGGCTTTTTGGTGATTAAAGATGAATCTTACTGACTTTCCTGTCCAGGTTGTCTTTGAACCTCAGTCCTCAGATCTCAGTCTCCTGAATAGCTAGTATTACAGGCATGGTACACTAGTGCCCCACCCAATTTCTATTTTTTTTTATGGCAGTTTTGAGGGATAATTTTGAATGCGCTTCCTACTGCATAGAACACATATTTGGTAGCTTATTTTTTTTACTATCTCCCTCTCTAGACAGAGTATCAGTTTTTTTTATTACCTAGGATAAAGTCTGACACAAAGAAAATAAATGCTTAAGAAATATACATGCCTCTTTTACCTACCTACCTACCTATGCATCAGTGAAAGGACTTATTCTTGGGCATCAGTAAATGGATCTATTCTTGGTATTAAGTACCTGTGATTTTTCTTTATCTGAGTATACACCATTGACACAACTCATCATTAAATGTGGTTATTTTCTTTTATTTGGACAAAAAAAATTGTCACCAATGAATGATGATAGATGAATCACTTGAGGTAAACATATGGATATAATGCTTTTGAGGCATCAAGCACACAAAAATATTTCAAATACTTGGGTTTAAAAATTATTTTAAAAATATCATCCAAAGTGAAAACAATTTTGAAGCATAATTGGGCATGTCTGACCTTTAACTAGGCTAACATATGTGTCTCATTACGAATACAGTTTCATTTCTAGACTACATGTGAAAAATTACACAGATATATGGCAACAATGTTGGCAGTCTTATGATATATGTGTTTAAGATAGGACCCTAGCCTACAGAGTGAGGTCAAGTTAACAGAGCAGTGAAGAGAGACAGCTATAATCAAGTCATTGGTTTCAGGAAGAGAATGAGGAGTGATAGGTCTGGAACAATTAATCCCCATTTGAAAGGAGCATCTGCCAAGAGACATCAAGTGAGAAACACCATATATATATATATATGTATGTACATATATATACATATATAATGTAAGTATGTGTATATGTGTGTGCATATATAATATCTATCTATCTATCTGTCTATGTCTCTTGATTTTTCAGAAGGAACCAAACCAGAAGTTGGAATTTTTATGTGACATTTGACAATTTATAAAGGCTACTGGCTAATTCAGATTTTAAAAACATCATCACATATTGTATTAACCAAATGCAACAATCTTATGACTTCTGGATTAATCAATTGAATCAAATTCTTAACTCTGATTTGTTAGTTGGTTCAATAAACATTGAGTATTCAAACTTGTCAAGGACCATTCTCTATATAGAATGCATGAAAAGGTAAATGAACAACTATTGAACATGTAAACCACCCTGCTCTCACAGAGCTTACAGTCCAGTTAGGAGACATATATAAAGCCACCACTATTAGATATGTTGCCAAACAGAAACAATCCTCTCAAGATGGTGATGGTAAGATTTGGTGCATTTTTTAAAAATTATTATTAAGTACTTGTGCAAAAAGATTACAAGAGGTCCTTTTTTGATAGCCTTCTCAACCAGATAACTCTGTAGATAAACCATTTGAATAGAAACTTGACAAAAACAAGAAAGTACACCATATAAAATGCATCTGCAACACAAGCCTGATGAACTGCAGAGACAGCAAGAAGGCTTCGAGGCAGAAACTTAATAGCCCAGCAAATGTAGAGGAGATGGAGTTGTAGATGTAATGTGAATCTTTTCTTTCTTTCTTTTTAAAGGAAATTTATTGCAAATTCTGAGTGGGAAAAGGGCATGGAATTGTTTATCATTGTTAAAAAAAAAGTCAGTCTGGATGCTCAGTACAGAACAGGATGTATGTCAAGACGTAAGCATTGGTAAGAACTGGTGGTAGGCTAGGACCATGTGATGCCCTTGTAACCGAGCTTTCACAGATAAATTAATGAAATGTTTTTCTTGTCTGAAGCTTGTCCCAGTGTCCCTCCCTAGTTCAAGCTATAAAACTGAATACATTCTTTCTTTCCTCTGGTCAAGTTGACCAGACAGTGAGCATGTTTTCTCCCTTCCCATTCCTAAAACTTACCATCTTGGTTGCAGAGAAATGAAATACAGCCTTGACAAGATGCTTCATAGGAATGAACATCACTCAGAGGCCTAGCAGATGCCTACTGGTGTCAAAAAGTCTCCAAATCTTTGATTTTTTAAAATCAACTTGTGAAAGTACCAGTTGGCTTCCGGTCTCCCTTTTCTGTGAACTTTTCCTTTCTATAGTCCACAGTCATGCTTGCCGGGGGAAGGTGGATTTGAGGACTCATTTCCCTCATTTTCCATAGATAACTTTCTCGACTTTCAGCATTAGTGTTTGGCATTTAGTTCAAATCAGGCATCCACGTTTTGGGATTTAGTAGCCAGGATTGCCAAGAATGGGTTTGTGCCTTGGACAGTGTGACTACTTTTAGAGTCACTGAAATTTCCAGAGTCTTATTTGTCTTGGGACACTCTCTCAGAGTGTGCAATAAAAATTGCTTTGAAAGGAATAATTTCTAGTTATGCATCTATTCAAAGTGATAACAGAAGAACCATACTGTCTTAGGCATCACCTGGGGATTATATGCTTTGGGGAGAACACAATCTGCCAGAAAGGCAGAGTGCTGGATGACACTTTTCAAAGAACCATGATAGAAATCAGTTTGATATGGGATTGGGGGGTTGCTTGTCCTTTGCTTTGGCTAAGAGGGGAATGGAGGAGCAGGCTCCATTCATATGTTGTATGGAGACAATTCCAGGTACCTCCCACCAGAGGGAGAATTGACTCTAGGAAGAGAAACCTCAGTTACTGGTAGTTTGGAAATGAGGTCCAAACTTTGTTCAGGAGTTTTTTCCCCCAGTAACGTATAGTTCCCACAAACAATCTTCCTCATCACTTTAAGGCTAAAGACCAAGTCCTCAAGTTCTAGAAGAATAAAAACAAGGGACTGAGGAGTAACTTGGTGTAAAGTGGAGCCTATCTTGTGATCTTCCAGATACCCAACCGACTGTTAAACTTGCAAAGATTAATCCGCGAATACATCACACCCAAGTCAAGCTTGACCAACTAGAGTCTGACTACAAAGCAACCAAAGAATCAGTGGACAAGCAGTGTGATCACAACTTAAATTTTCTTCAAAGCAATTGCTTCTAAAGACCAATAGCTAAGACTATATATGATTGCAGTTGCATCATTATTAACACAATTATTCATCCCTAGTTACATTTTTTGTCATTTCCCTGGAAACTAACCACTATGATTCCATTTAAATTATTCATTTCTTGACTCATTATATGATCTTGATTTCTCTAGAGCAGAAAAGCATCAGTCACAGGCTATGTCATCCGAACCTCTCATGGTTAATGAGCATACTAATAATCCCTTGGTTTTACCAGTAACTTTTTCAGGGCTCCTGTAAAATATAATGAAAGAACCTCTAGAGTAAATACTGAATAAGGGTGAGCATTTAAGCATGTACTCCCACACTAGAGAACTTGTTGACTGGTTATCTGTCCACTTCTTTAACTCTTCCATACAGAAGCTTGAGCTTTGCTCTCACCCTATGGCCATGAATTGTACTGAGCTTATCAATACAAACACAGCCAACTAGTTATTCAGATGATCATTTTCTGCTAAATTCTGTGTAAGGGAAAGCCAATCTGAAGGCTTCTGAGGACTAACTTGATTGAAGAAATAGCCATTTCCTTTCTTTTTGGTCAGTGTGTGTAGGAGTCAATATTTGGGACACTTAGAGTTTACACTACTCCTAGTATAAATCTTTAAAGGTCTTTACCAACAAATCTAAGAAATAAAACGTCAAGTGAAAGGTCAAACCACAGTGGTTACAGACTTCCGGTTTGATGTAATCCAGGAAACTGGGACCCAAGACACAGAGGTCAATTTAAATAATTTATTAAGCATCCTATGTGTTCTGGTAGGATACTTGTTTGCTTATGGGAGCTTTGAAGGAATTTCATAGACAGGTAAACATCTGGATAGCTGGAGAATAGAGAAGACTTATCTACTGGTTATCTGTTCATATTTTTTTCCAGCCACCACCAGCTCCAAGAAATGAAACATTCGACCAGTTCACTAAAACTGTTCTTAAGAACTGAGAGGTGGCACATGCCTATATTCCCCACTAAGATATATGACATATGTGATGTAAGATTGAAGAGTTATAAATATTTACCCTGGAGTCAGAGAGATGGTTTTTGGTATACATTCAACAGAATCTTCTTGTCCCAGGTGAAGTAAAGACTCTATGAGCACAAGGTAAGGAATGGATCACTTTGGATATTTTAGCTGATGAAAGTTCTCATGCCAATTCTCCTCTGACTATGGAATAGTATCTTCAGCCAATATATTGCTTTTTGCTGGTTATTTCGAAGTAGTTTCTGGGCATTTCTGCTTGAGCTAGTTTTGAGCCATAATTCTCTGTTCTATTTCCTGAGTAGTTAGGATTGCAGGTGTGAGCCACCAGCACCCTATCTGTCTGTCATCTGTCTATCTATCCTTCCTTAATCTTTCTAACTATCCATTCACTTATTTATTCTCTTGGTTCTGTTTTTGCAGAGAAACTTGGACCAATGTATCTAGCAATTTTTTTAAATCCATACAATGTCCAAACATTTGAATATTTTTGAAAAATATTTTTGTCTCAAAATATTTCCAAATAGGTACAGCTGGTAGAAGAATGAAGGTGAATAAACATTCTGGCCAGTGGAGGGATAGCAGTCTGGCTAATGAAAATGAACGTCACACTGAACTTGGGCTTCCTTTTGTGACTGCTGTTGCTTTTGGCTCAACCTAAAAATTGGATCATTGCTTTTCACAGCACCAGGAGGCCTGAAACCCAGCAGATAGATAAAGATAAACTGAAACTTGTGACAATGTTCAACACAGGAATGGTAATGAGCCTAATCATAACTGAGAGATTACAAGTGTGGAATCTATGATTTTGAAAGGCAAGGAACTAAATGAAAGAGAACATTAACCTCAGGCTTTCCATTCAAATCTGGATGCTACTGGTTCTGAGAGACTGGAGAAGATGTGGGAAGAGTATGTTTTGTGGCTTCTATTGTTTTCTAATGAGAAGGCTAGCTGTGGCAGCCTCTTCTGTAGCCCTCCTGTAAAAAGCTCAACCTCTGCCTCACTCTGGCTAGAAGCTTTTCTACAGACAGAAACCAAGTCTGCTACTGAAGATCACCAATGTCCTTAGACAGCCTCTGGCAGCACACATATGGGACAAGTTAGTGCCTAGAGCTTGTATAAAATGCAGACATCAAGTTCTTATTTAATAGGAAATAAAGTCTTGGATGTGGAAAAGCGGTAACATTCTATAAGGAAATCACTCTGCACCAAGAAGCTGTCTTTAATATTTGGCGATTTTAAACATTTCTATGACCATTGGAAATTTATTCTTTTACCTTTCTAGCAAAAATAATAATCTCCAGCATCTCAGACTCCAAATCCAACAAGCTATCTTTCCCCTCAACAGAAAAAAGAATTCACTTTGTTGTTAAGAGGAAGCCAATTTAACTTAAAATCTAGCAATGGCATATGTCTTGTTTTCCATTTTTATTCTTTTCCTTTGGATTTTACCCAATCTGTTAGATAACTCAAGGAAATAGTCTGAATATTGAAGACAAATCAATCGTGTCAGAAACATCAGTATGGGGTGGAGGTGTTACATATGTACTTAGCGTGTGCAAGGCTCTGGGGTCTATCTCCAGTACTAAAAAAAAAAAAAAGAAGGAAAAAAAGAAAAGAAAGAAAGTTTAAGAAAGCTAATCTCTGATCACAAAAAGGATGTTAGACTTCTGAATGAACCTGTAGCCTTTCCACATGAATTAAATTCACAGGTCTTGTTTAAACTTAAGTTTGAATATATGTTACCTAATATTTACCAACAATAAGGCTGTAATGGCACTTGTTTACCTATCTTGGGTCTTATTTCTCAGAATAGCCATTGACACTGTTAGGTCCTATTAGCATTTGGTGTTTACTCCACAAGATGAAGGCTTCTGTTTGTTCTGGCTGATTTCCACTGGAGATTTATATTACTTCCTAGCACATTTCTTTTGGATGTTAAAAACTAACCAACACTAGTCTGCAAGAAGACATGACCATACTGATAGTAAGGCTATTCTAGAATGGCTACAGTTTTGTAAGATGAAAGAAAAAAGGAAATTGGACCCATTTAAGTCACTTTTATGTTAAATTATTTTATATGATACACTTTTTTAAAAATTCTAAAAGGAAAAATAGCATGAATAGGAAAATTTCTATTAGTAGGAAAGTGTAAAACCTCTCCCACTGGGAGATTTACATTTTTCACTGTTCTTTTTAATTAAAGACTATGTTCTTGAGAAATTAAATGGGGGGAGGGGAAATACCCTGCTAATACCCAGCTAATGTTGAAAGGAATCAAACCCCATAAAGTCAGGAAATGCCAAAGTTAATCATCTTGCACTAGTAAATAAATGTCCATTCACCTCATTAACCATACATGTCAACCATTACATTCCATTTTCTTCTTTATTTCATTTTCAAAATTGAGATTATATACTGAGCCTTAACTGTTTACTTGTTTTTAAAATAGTTTACATCAATTTAATGCCTAACACAGTGTGGTACACTGTGGCCACTCATTAGACTCTTGTTAAATTGTGCAAGTGGCAGAAAACTATGTTAAAACAACATATTAAGGAAGAAATTCTGCTCTGTCTCATGATAAATTGTGAGCATTTCTTTCAATAAGTGGCATGGCTGAAGTGTTTTTATAATAAGAATCAAAGAAACAAACTAATGGAGTGGATGTGTCCATAACTTTGTGAAAGGATGTGCTTTGTTTTTATCTTGGTTTCCTGTAGCAGATAATTTTTTTTTCTGTGTTTAAACTAGTGTTTTAATAAGATAGGACACCCTCATTCAGAGATTTGCATGACAGCACACTTTCCTTATTTCTACATAGAAGTCCAAGGAAGCTGCCAGCTAACTGCTTACAGAGTACCCATACTTCAAGGGTAAATATAAATGATAAGTTCTACTGTGCACTAGTCAAAATGTACTTAATGCTTAAAGATTAGACTATGAAGGGTACAAATATGTGGGCCAGAAATAATGCCAATGCTTCCTCCAGAAGCCCAGTTAGATGGGTCACAATGTGCACAGTGACTCCTGGAGTTGTGTAAAATAAAGGCCCGAGGAATCATAAATGAACACCCAAGAAACAGGTGCATCACACCTGTAATCCTAGCTCCTCAGAAGGCTGAAGTCTGAGGATCTCAGTTTGAAGCCAGCCCAGGTAGGAAAGTCCATGAGATCTCCATTTACCTACCATAAAACTAGAAATAGAAATGTGGATCAAAGTAGTTTAGTGCTAGCCTTGAGCCAAAGAACTTAGGGACAGTGATCAGGCCTTGAGTTCAAGGCCCACAACCACTACCACCACCACCAACAAAAAAGAAATTGTTGCCAGGAGTCAGTGGCGTGCTTATGTCTATATTCCTAGCTACTGAGGAGGCTGCCAGCCTGGCAGAAAAGTTCTTATGATTTTTTTCTTTAATTTCTTCCAAGAAAAGGCTGGAAGTAGAGCTGTGCCCCAAGTGGTAGAGCACCAGCCTGAATGGAAAAAAAACAACAACAAACAAACAAAAACAAAAAAACCCCACTAAGCTAGGGGACATTTCCTAAGCCCTGAGTTCAAGCCCTAATACACACACACACACACAAACACACACACACACACACACACACACACAAACACACACGCATAAGGCACTCTACTGGCCTAGGAAGATGCTCATTAACTTCCTGAAACTGTGCAATGCTTCTCTGAGTATCGGTTAAAATTCTTAAGACAAAATCTTTAGGAAAACCAGAGATAGAAAAAAATATTTTAAAATCATTTCCTAGGAGATACTGTAGTTCATCTCAAGTATATTTCCCTGAAAGAAACACGTTGAAATGTATTTCTAAGTCTGGAACAGGTCAGTAAAGCAATGGATAGCTACTCTCCTATGAAGAGGAATAAACTGAAAAATGTAGCAGTAGTTTGTGCTTGTAAACTTTCATGGACACCATTTTGAATAGATCCAAGTAAGAGAATGTACAGCTGTTGGGTTCATTTATGTGAATCTTCTAAGATCTTGTGAACACAGGAGGGTATGGGAGAAGAGCAGCCCTGGGATATTGGGCTCAGAACAAATTGAAAAGAACTCAAACATTTAGTCATTTCCTTACTGCTTACACCTCGTTCTATTGGCCTAGTATTTCATAGGACATCAAGAAGCTACTGCTGAAAGACATCTGATGTTTATGGAATCTAATATTTAATATTATTTGGGGACACTGAGGAGAGTGTATAGTATAAGCATCCCAAGGTCAGTCTTTCTTCTTTCTGGAAACTACAATAAAACTGAAACGAAAAAAAGGGAGATAAGAGGAGGGAAGTCAGGAGATAAGAGTATGGCTTAGAACCTCTTAGATATAGACTTGTCTGAGAAATGTTTTGATTGATTTTGCTTATAAATTTCTGATTCAAGAATGGTCTTTATCTCCACCTCCCCATGCTCACTATTCATCTTCCTCCTTTCTAACCAATACTTTTGGTTATTTATTTTCTTATTATGTTATATTTTTACCAGAGAGTCTACAGAGAGGGAGAGAGAGAGGAGAGGGGAGGAGGAGAGGGAGTGGGAGGGAGAGGGAAGAAGAAAAGGGGAGAGGGAGGGAAAGGGAGGGGGAGGGAGAGAGAGAGGGAAAGGGAAGGAGAGGAAGAAGGTGAAGGAGAAAGAGAGAGAGAAATAGTTCTAATATGAAAATACTGGGAATAAAAGAAGTCTAAATTTAGGTAAGTTTTGGCCACTATATACCCATATACCACACTGAGCTATCTGTTTCTCAAACATAACCAACCTTGACTTGACTTTGCAAAGCTCTGAAAGAGACTTTCACATCATAAATTACATTGCAAATCTTATTTCAGCCCAGGCTTTCTGTCAACACCCTTTAAAGTACTTAATCATTTATTAGCATTTGACATGTTTCTCTAAAAATAATCAACTATAGCATATCAGCCACACAAAGCTAACCTTATATGGCCGGATATGTTTGTGAAATGGAGACTATGGCTCCCTTGGCCTCGGGACAACAGGGTCGTGATCGTGT
This sequence comes from Perognathus longimembris pacificus, assembly GCF_023159225.1. Taxonomy (NCBI): domain Eukaryota; kingdom Metazoa; phylum Chordata; class Mammalia; order Rodentia; family Heteromyidae; genus Perognathus; species Perognathus longimembris. The sequence continues at coordinate 20,785,878 of NC_063163.1, read as the reverse complement.
TGTACAACTACAGAAATAACTTCAGTCTTGAACAACTCTCTTTAAATGAGCAGAGAGAAAATGTAAAGCCTTTGGATGATAAGCAATATTGAAAGAAACATTGCCTTGACAGTTTTAGAGGCTTGAATTTATGGAATGACCAAGTGTCAGGTCAAAGGTAAACAGAGCTGACCTAGAGAACCTTTCAGTGCCTAAGGTCTAATGTTTGCAAACCATTTTGTTACAGGAATCTATAGCCAACTTGTGAAGCAATCTACTGGGGAAGTGACGTTTGGAGTGTCTGGGTTATTTGAATTCGATTGTAGATTTGGTTATTTGACCAACACAAGCAAACAGAAAGCATTATCAAGCTTTCCTACTTCTTATTCAGTTGAACATTTATAAAATGCTACTGTAAAAAGTCCACTGATCTTATGTCTTATCTAAGAGAGCATCTTTTATCTGCAAGTGCTGGCTAGTCTGTTGAAGGAACTGTGCTAGATTCATGCTGAGTACTGTGAATTGACCCCAAATCGGGCAGGGTTATACTCTTTGTTAGCACTTGATCCAACATAGTAGCTTATAGGTGCTTACTTGGTGCTCTTTCAAATGTTTTGCTTTAAATAAACTGATTTCAAAGGTATTGTTGGTTCCATGGTTGGAATAAAATGCTTCCACCACTAAAGTACATTTGCATGTTGCTAAATAATTGCAGAAACATCTCAGTTGATACCTTAGGCAATAAGAACAGTGTTAATGTTGGGCACCAGTGGCTCTCACACCTGTGATCCTAGCTATTCAAGAGGCTGAGATCTTAGGATTGTGATTTAAAGCCAGCTTAGTCAGGAAAGCCTGAGAAACTCTTTTATCTCCAACAAACTGCCAAAAAAGCCAGAAGTGGAGCTGTGGCTCAAGAGGTAGAGCACTATCCTTGAGCACAAAAGCTCAGATAGAGTGCACAGGCCCTGAGTTCAAGCCCTAGTACTGGCAAAGAAAATACAGTATTAATTTTTGGTACTTTCATGGGTTGCCTTATTATAGGTACATATGCTTCAGTTTACTGATAGGAAAAGTATAACTTCAACAATTAAATTTGAAGATATATCATCAGTTTTTATATTTAATAATAAAATTAGTTCATTCTACAAAGTCCTATGAGGTACTACAACTAATTATGCTTGTAAGAAATGTGAAGTGGTTCAGGAAGATTACTCTGATTATCACAACCAAAAAGGCATCTGATTCTTTGCAAAGGTCACTTTGTTCAAAACTCATTTGAGGGTTCAGTGAAGCAAGTCCACACTTTGACACGCCAGCATTTCAATCCCTCTGCCTACTCCATCTTGACTAGTTAAACGTTAAAGATCAGCAATTTTGTCTTCCAGAACTTGGAAGGCAGCCTCATTGCTTCCCAAGTCTTAATAGCAAACCATTTCAAAGCATACCTGGGTCACCTGGCTAATTTTGACCTCTCCACCACCAAGGAACACCTGACAACAGCTGGATCTTCACCAGGCTGGTTAATATGGTTCTTGAGAAGGTGCCTTATCCATTGATATGCAGATTATTTTTCAAATACCTCTTTGTGCTGCATTTATATGGGTAATTGAATCAATATAATTTTTAAATACTGCCTTCTGGGTAAGCACATTGAGTTTGAAAAAATATATATATTATACATAATAATATAATTTTATATAGTATATTATCACATTATTATATAATACAATACTTTTATATAATAATAATATATATTTTAATCTCTTATTTTTTTCCCTAGGGCCAGTTTAGATGGCACTCCTCTTACCTAAATTACCACCTAACTGGGATCACAGACAGTTTATTGGTTGATATGGGATTTTGCTAATGTTTTACCTGGGCTGGCCTCAAACCAAGGTCCTCCTGATCTCTGCCTTCCTAATAGTTAGGATTATAGCCACGTGTCCTTCACACAGCTCTGATAACTGTTACCACCAATTAGTAGTAAGGTAACAGCTTCTCATGCAACTCCATTCATTGTAGCATGTCACAAAGGGCATAGTAAGTAGCTTGTAAGTAAAGAAAAATTCATTTTAACCTCAGATACTTAAACATTGGATTTTTGGATCATGTGAATATTGGGCCTACATAACTCAGACATATTAGAGAAATATTAATATTTGTAGATAGATATGGAAAAGTTATATCAAGTAGTAATCAGGACTGAGTATGAGAATTTTGAAGTACAAAATATCAATGTATCAAAATTACAAATGTACATACTAACTTAGTAATCATTCTAGTCTGAGAAATTTGCCCTCTCAACATAGTTATAACATGTGCATCAACCTGTACATAAAAATGTTATTTGTGACCATATCTATAATGATAAAAGCTGAACACAACATTCCAAATATAAATTGCCATTCTTCTTCAAATACAAGCACATACATATTTGAATGGCATTTTTGTTTATTATTTACCTATCAAATTGTATATTTATGCATTCACATAATATTCAATGTTGTATATATGTACATATTCCTCTGTAATTTTAAATTTTCACTGTGTATATAATTAAATTTTCTTTTCCATCAATTTTTGAGGGGGGCCTCTTGAGCCAGCCCTCTATTTTATGTTGTTCAATGTAGGCTCAGCCATGTATGTGCTGAGGTTAAGGGTAAACATGTTTCCAGTGTGTTTACATATGAATATTTGAAGTGTTGTTTATATTAGGTCAATATTAGTGTTGTCTTGCCAGTGAGACCTACTTTTATGAGATGAATTTGTTTCTGAGCAATATAGATGACTAGATAGCTATACTTGTAATGATTTTTTAGTTTAATTTAGTCTGTTTAAGATAGGTTGAACAGAATGGATGGTTTCAGGAAAAAGGGTGATTCTAGGGAAATAATAAAAGAATCTGAAATGAAAAAAATGCAGACAGAAAGTGTGATCATTCTGGGAGATCTAATTTACATCTGGTCTGGAGATACAACACCAATGAAAGTCCTCACCTTACCCTGACACACAGGACCTTAGCCTCTGGCTGCTTCATGAAGCCATGACTCCCTAAACAGAACTTGCATGGAATTGTGTCAAGCCCCCGAAACTGCACATACAGGGCTCATTTTCAGCTCACATTCCTCTAAGCAAATCCACAGAGTTCGTCAGAAATAAAGGTTATCCTAAGTTTGGGAAATTATTACACACTCTCAACTTATGCAGTTCTGGGAGTAGTGTTTCCCTTCAGAGCCTGTATCTTAATCTGAATCTCATCAGTAAGCCTGAGAAATGTCTGGAATTCCCTTAAACAGTGGCTGTTGGGATTAGGATTTCCAGAGATTCAGGAAGGGACATGTACAAGTCTTCCCTGCTGTAACCACTCCTGCTACAGAGGTCAAAACACCTCCCTCCCTCACTGCCCGCTTGCCCTTGCACAAAGGTCAGGGCTGACCTTTGCAAAGGCATAAGGTACATTCTCATTTCCTAACACTTGTGTGGGACTTTCTATTGTTGCTGATGGTGGAGGAGCAGTTTTAAATATTTGCATCACTCTTTAAATATTTTCAGGTCTTTCACTCAGGATGTTTGTCTTCACATCACAAATTCCTAGGAGGTACACACTAGTAATCTTATTGGAGAGTTGAGGAAAGTGAGACTCAAGAGGTATTGGGATTGAAGCCACAGTTCCAGGGCAACCTGGAGAAAACTATGAATGTTAATGTCCTGCCTGAGTCTTCAAGCCTTTGATACCTATGCAAATCACACAGTACTGTTTATGATTGAATGTATTACAGGCTGTGACACCTCCTTGCTTCTGTTCATAAAATAATCAATGATGAGCAAACATATGGTTTGCACTTGGAAGCTGACAGCTTTGGGCCTACCACCTCTACTTCTGATATTCACTGTGAGATCATGAACATTCTATTCATATCTTGTAAAATGAGGTTGTTGGAAGAAGCAAAAAAGACATCTAGCCTAACCCAATGACTGGACCATGGCAGACATGCAATGAAGAGTAAGTAACACCACTGTTGCCGTCAAACTATATTGAATCACTAGTCTGGGGGCCTTTTACTTCCAGGCTATTTGTTTCTTAAAAACTTATTCCCATGGCCTACTTTCAAAGGCCGTCCAGACCGTGCTTCTCAAAGTATTAACATCACCAGGCGTATATGTGAATCACTTAGGTATCTTAAGATGCAGATGCTAATTCAAAAAATATGGAATAGACTTGTACTCCTAACATTTTCAGCCACAGCAATGCTGGTGAGCCATGGCCCACACTTTTGAAGACAGAAGATGTACCCAGAGAGCAGGACTTCAAGACTAAGGTTGCCCAGATTTTACAATTCAGAATAATCACACAGAGCAGGTCTTTTACATGCAAATTGCTATGATCCTGCCCAGAATTTCTAATTCAGCAGGTGTGAGGAGGCCCAGAAAGATCTTGATTTCTAAAGAAAAAAAAGCTGCCAGTGAGATGCTGCTAGTCAGAATGCTACACTTGTCCTAGGCTTGGCAGAAGGCTGTTAAATGAACAATCAGAAGAGCATTCTGTTCCAACAGTCAGTGGGTTTTTAGGAAATAATCTTTAGGAAGCTCCCTATAAAAGCTGTCTCCCTCCCACTTCTAGTTGGCCCCTCCCCTAAGCTGGTCAGCATGTCAGTTTTACCTTATAGACATTGATGGGGATGTCGATGATGATGTGTAGCAGGTCCCCCAGAGCCAGGCTGGCGATCAGGATATTGGGGCCATTCCTCATGCACTTGTTCTTATAGATGATTCTCAACAGCGTGGAGTTTCCAATGATGCCCAGCACGAACACGAGGCAGGACACTACGGTGTTGATGTATTTGAAAGTCTCCTTGATCTCGATGTTACCATGGCATGGAGGAGGGGGTAAGGATCGTGGTGGGGCTACAGCCTTGCCCCCTCCTTTAGACACCTCCGCAGGTGCTGGCGACCATGGCAGACTGGAGTTGGAATCATTTATCCAGGAGGTCTTCGTGGGTGGCATCATTATCTTGTCGGTCCCCTGAAATGAGTTTGTGGCTCCGGCAGGCAGGGGTCCACTCTCTTCTCCCCAGACCCCCACCATGCCACAGACAAGAACCAGCGCCATGAGGGCGCATCCGCCCAGGCTTGAGGGCGGCTGCATGCCGATGCTTGCTTGCTTCAGCGAGCTTCCGGTGGCCGCGGTGCTGTTGACAGTCCGGAGCCCCGCTGGGGAATGAAGACAGCACACTGCTCAGGACCCCAGCCACGCCCCTGCAAATGCACAGGACGCCGCTCCGCGCCCCGGCCACGCCCCTGCGAGCCCGAGCTAGCGAGCGCCCGCCGGGCTCTGCTGCGCCGCCGCCGCCCCGGCCGGCAAAAGTAACTGAAGTTTGCGCGCCAATAGGAAACTTTGGCAGGCGACACCCGCCGGCGCGCCTTCCATCTCCAGCACCCCTTTGGCTGGGCTTTTCTTCCCTTATGCCTCTCTTGGGCGAAATTACTTGCCGTGGGGCTGAGTGTTCTAGAAGGGATATCCAAGCAAAGCTCCGAGGACTTCTCTATACCAGGAGGGAGACGAGTGTGTTTCAGCTAAAAGTTCTGGGGACCCTGGGATCAAGGCATTTCTTCTCTGTAAGGAAAGCTAGACACCCACCGTCTGAACTCAAGACTCCTCCCGATGGATGAAAGGCGCTTCTCTCTGGCTAGCTGAAGTGGTTCCCCGGCTCACCCCGGAGGGCACTGGAGATGGGAAAAGCTGAAATTTCTCAACTTAGCCCCTTTAGGGACAACGTTAACCTCAGCTTGGAAGCGTCTGTTCCGATTCCTAGTGGAAGGATCCTCCCCTTCACCATGATCGCATTTTAATAAGCCCTACTTATATTTTAATACGCCCTTACTTATTTGCATATTACTTTTACTTATATGTATATTAATTCCCCAAACTTGTAAACCAAGCGGAAGCCCTAGAGCTAAATGCACACACTGGTTGTAATTCAATACCTAGGCAGAATGGTTACCTCGCAGATCAGATGCACCGGGCACCGCTGACACCAGCCCCGGACCTTCCCGGGACGGGGGGGACACTTTGGGGGGCGCGCGGTTCTCTGCTCAGTTCCAGCCGGCTCAGAGCAGAGCAGAACGCGCGGGTCTGGCTCCCATGACACGCCGTGAGAATGCCCCACCGCGTAGCCTTCGCCGGTCGCTCAGACAAGGACTTTTATTCATTCCTCCCTTGCCATCAATCACCGCCAGACTCCTCCTGGGCTTTCCGACCGAGCCGCAACCTTTCCCCTTGGGCGATGCCTGGACAGCATCAGCCCCAGCTGCCCGCTGGAGAGGGCAGTCCTGGGCCAGAGTCGAGAGTGTCCCAGGAGGCTGTTTGTCCTAAGTTCTAACGAAGAGCCTAACGCACCCCCATGACGCTCTGGGAACTGCAGACAAGAGCAGATCTGTGTATTAAACTAGACTTTGAAGGTTGACTGAGACTTCTTTGCTGACACGGTAACTGTAAGGTTTGCTGGAAAGGAAACTTGCCACATGGTTCAGGCAGAGAAGAGTTTATTGGGGAGTGGGAAGCAAACTGCCAGCCTGTACAAGATGGAGGCGTGGGGAGACAGAGGGGAAGGAAGAAGAGAAAAAGACAGAAAGAGCAAAAGAGAAAAGGAAAGAGAGCGGGGACCGTGTTGAGCCGGATTATATAGGAAAAGGTGGGGGAGATCTGGCCAAGTGGATTGGATGTGACCTCAGAGAAGGAGCAGGTAACTCCCTCCAGGTGTGCCAGTTACCTAGGTAACTCAGGTACTGCACAGACTTAAACAGGTGGGGGGGGGGCATCTGCATGGAGCACTTCCGAGGGTGGACCTTACAGTAAAGTGTCCCTCCCAGATACCAAGGCCTAGTTGATTTGGGGGCATGGCTCTTTGTTTTGCTTTTAAGTTTCAAGTTCACAGAGACCCTCAGTATGGAAAAAGACCCTTTCTTTTCAATTCCCCCATCCCCCGCTGCCCCAAGAGAGGACGAAAAGTCACCCCCTTGCTTTCTCTAATACATCTGTTCTCCTGCTTCCTGAAGTTTCACCTTCAGACCAGGTCAGGGTTTTTAATACTGGACCCAAGAAGGACTCAATGAAGTAAGAGCTATGAAAAGAAACAGAAAGTTACCATGCAAATTCAAGGCATGAAGCAGAGCAATAAAAACAAATCCGATCTCTCTTTATTTTAAATTGGTGTGGATATGCTGCTTTTAACTCTTGGTCAAGGCACTTCTTCTGTCCCTTACCTTTATTCACTCAAACCAAACACTCTATGACTTGAGTCTCAGATTCACTTGCTGCTTTTTGGTGGTCAAATTGGAGACAAAAGTCTCGCAGAATTTCTTATCCAGGCTGGTTTTGAATCTTGTTCCTAAGAGGCTCAGCCTGCGGAGTAGCTAGGATGACAGGCATGAGCCACAGGTGCCCTGCTCCTATCCATTTTTATGGCATATTTGGAAATAGCAGTGATGGGCAGTTTTGTTTGAAGATTGCATACAACTCAGAAATTCAGGTTGTACAGTGCTCTGGTGCTACTCTGCTGTTTTGCCAGCGAAATCCCGGATGTATCTGTGAAGTTAAAGGCAGAAAACGATTCCACATTGCAGTTCGCAGCAGAGATGAAGGCTTGCCTTTGGGGCTCGGTTATGTAGGTGGGACACAAATCTTTAGATTTTTTTTTTTTGGCTCTTTCCAAACACTTTGCAATAAACCAACAGTAGGAAATCAATTTCTATTTTAAAAGATGAACTTTAAGGCTGAAATGTGACTAAGAGTATGATTATAAGGAGTAAAATTTAAAGGAATGAGAAATATGGTCTGGGTGTGAGTGCTAATTCCAAATCTGGCTATGTTGAAGGCAACCCTTATCCTCCCTGTCTGAGTGAAAACAAGGTCAACATTCAATTACTTCAGAGCCAAATAATGATGCACAGCATGTGTGAATAACTGGAACTAGATGGATGTTTGTGACAGATGAGTATTTTGCTCAGTTGACTCCATAGGAGGTGGTTTTGTACCTGCCCTGTGCTCAGTTTTCTTCCCTTCCATACATGACTTTATCTCCTGCCTCTTCATCATCATCTCAGTTCATACAAGTCCTTCACTAGGTCCTGGAGGATCTTTCTGGTCTTCACGGAGGTCTACCTCTCTCCTTTCCTCATAGAACCTTCTCATTGTGAACTATAACTCAGCACTTGATCACGGAGAGACTTCTGTGGACATCTAATTTCATAGGAATTCATTGCTTTTTAAGGGTAAAGACTGAATTCCATTTTATTTTTCTGCATAATCATAATGCCTGCTACAAATTGAACTCAAGAAATACTTTTTGTAGATCATTGCATTTTAAAATACTAAATTACATTTTAGTAACTACTGAGTAACTCATTGGCCTCAAGACTAAAGTCAAAATATTTTCAGGTAATATACCCATTTGTCATTTAGAATTAAATTCCTGTGTAATGAGTACATAAACTCCTTATAATAGGATCCATCACTTATATTAAGTATTTTATTCACAGTTGCTGTTCTTCTGAACAGCAGTCTTCAAGCTTGATATTTGTTTGACAAAATTTTCATGATTTTATAAGTAGACAAACTGAGTCACAAAAATTCATTTCTTTTCATATGACTTAGTTGTAAGGATTTGGAGTTAGGATTTCAATCCATCTGGTTATAGACTGTACTTGATAGATTAATTTATTCAGAGAGATTCTAAATAGATTTTTTACTATTATGTGGGATAAAACAATATTTTATACATTAGTAACTTTCAGTTGAATCGAATGCTTAATCATTTTAAGTTCAAATTAAAGAGAACTATGCAAAATGTAAGGATGAAATCTCGTGAGTGATCATCTTCAAGTCATAAGAAATTAGGTCTTGATTTCTCCTTTTGTAAATGTTTGGAAAAGAAAGAACTGAAAGTATTCCTGCTCTAAACTGGGCACTGGTGGCTCACACCTGTAATCCTAGCTACTCAGGAGACCTGCAAATTGAGGTCTGAGGTCAATCTGAGCAGAAAAGTCGGTGAGACTCTTATTTCCAATTAACTGCTCAAAATCCAGAAGTAGAAATGTTGGTTCAAGTGGCAGAGTACCAGTCATGAGTGAAAAAGCCAAGTGAGAGGCTCTGAGTTCAAGTTCTGCTACCAACATACACAATTACTCTTCTAATAAATCATTGTGCATGACACATAAGCTCATAAAAGTGTCTTGAAGTGTGGAACTATGGACAAAGCAGACCTGTAGCCAACATTTCTTCTTTTTTTTCACTGTCCTTATTCATGCATTGAGCTATGTGTTGCTATTCATATAGCTCTCTTGTTTTTCTTTCACTGTAGAACATGAAATCTTTATGGATCAACTGTATTTATAAATTCATTAGTAGTGAAGTATAGTGGAAATTTCATTTGTATATTTGAGATAATGTTGCATCTTTTTTTACCTAGTTGCTTTTATAAAGTTTTTTTTTTTTCTGCCAAAGTATTCCAGGAAATCTGTCAACATTCCAGCTTAGCTAAGCTCATCTTTCCAAATGAGAAAGTGCCTGGCAATGTCTTGGTATCTTCTCCTTTAAGGGCTCTAACAAGGAGGTCTTGAAGACAGGTTTGAATGTTCTTCAGAAGTCTCACCTCAAGGAAATGTTCCAGGGGGAAATTACCAAAACCCTTTTTCCCTGGTAAGAGGAAAAAATGAGAAGTTTTTTTTTTAACCACAAAGGAGTGGACACTTTGAAGTAATCTTCTTGATATGAATGCACCCTTCAAAATCTATCTTGAGGGACATGATATGAAGCAAATGCAGGCAGAGTTGGTTCGGTTGCTTTAACATGCATTCCCTGAGGACTAGATCCAGTCATGAAATTGTGGTTGAAGTGGGAGTACAAGGAAGATGTCAAGTGTCTGCATAAATCAATAACAAGCTGTATGAACATTTCCATTTCTTGAATTTGTCTCTTATAGTAAGTGATTGAAGTTCTGTGGGCTTTATGGTTTAGGAGTAAAGAAAATTGGGGCAAAATTATATACAGTTAAGTGGATAAGAAGACTTAAGTACACAGTTTGAAGAATTTTTACAAATGTGGGTACTACTGTAATCCATATGTAGTAGGCTTTTTGAAAATGCATTTAGCATTGGAATGTAGCAAAATGGGAATATTTTGAATTTGGAAACTATTTATATTAAAGTTTCATATAGACGTCCCTGCTTCACTAATTTATTTTATCTACAGTATAAGAGTGTGCATTTTAAATAGGATTATACTTAAAAAGACATGAACGGTTAAAAGTTTTCAGTTATTATATTTGATAGTACTAATTGCAGTCCATGCCTTTAGTGCAATTAAAATTTGTTAGGCTTAATCATAAGTAGAAAAAGCACATAATGGATTATTTTCTCATGTAGGAAATAGGACTTTCAGAAAGCCCATACTTCCTATGTACTCTTTGTGAGTAGTGGCAGAGTACTTTTAGGCTTTTAGGACATCATCCACACCAACATGTAATGACTTTCTCTCCTATTACTTACCTAATTTTTACTTCTGTTGTTGTTGCTGTTGGGCTTGAACTCTGGGACTAGATGCTGCTGTCCGTGAGCTCTTCTGCTCAAGACTAAAGCTTTACACACTTTGAGCCATAGCGACACTTCCTATTTTCTGTTGGTTAATTGGAGATAGGAGTATCAAGGACTCTCCTGCCCCAGGCTGGCTTGGAACCATCATTCTCAGATCTCTCTCAGCTTCCTAAGTAGTTTGGATTATAGGTATGAGGCACCAGCACCCAGTTCACATTCCTTTTTATATTTACTTTTAATGCTTTAATGCTTTACTTTTAATCTCAGTAACACGAAACATAAATATCTTCACACTTAAATTTGTTCACAGGATTCTTTGTCACAACTCCAAAAATATCTTAGAACTATCATTTTAAGCAGTCAGGCCTGTGCTTTTATTGGTCAGTACTAATCATATTATGTTAGATCATGAAATCAATAGAAAAAACACTCTCGTAACTTTATGTTAAAACATTTGTATCATATGTAAGGCACTCTGGGGAGCAATTATTTTATGTAGAGTACAATTTATGAGGAGTTTATGTATTTCCTTGGCAATTGTTTTCTTTCTTTACTAGACCCTTTTCTTTTCTTTTCTTTTTTTGGCCAGTCCTGGGCCTTGGACTCAGGGCCTGAGCACCATCCCTGGCTTCTTCCCGCTCAAGGCTAGCACTCTGCCACCTGAGCCACAGCGCCCCTTCTGGCCGTTTTCCATATATGTGGTGCTGGGGAATTGAACTGAGAGCTTCATGTGTAGGAGGCAAGCACTCTTGCCACTAGGCCATATTCCCAGCCCCCTAGTCCCTTTTCTTGCTTCTAGTCTCTTGATATCTGAATGGAGTGTCCAGAGAGGTGTGAAATAGTCAAAGGAGAGTTAGGTGCTTGTGGCTCAAGCCTGTAGTCCTGGCTCCTCAAGAGGCTGAGAGCTGGGAATAGGTGTTCAAAGCCAGGGAGATAAGAAAGTCTGTGAGACACATATTTCCAGTTAATCACCAAAATTCCAGAAGTGGAGCTATGGCTCAAGTGGTGGAGTGATAGCCTTGAGCACAAAAGCACAAGGTCAGCTCCCAGGCCCTGAGTTCAAGGCCCACAATGGTTAAAAGAAAGTAAAACAACAACAACAACAACAACAACACCAACGACAACAAAAACAACAAAAAAAGAAAGTCAAAGGAGTTTTAGATAGAAGAAAGCAAAGAACCAGTAGTGCTCAGGAGAGTGGTTGTGATTGTTTATGAAAGAAGGGAAGAGGCTTTTTTTTCCATTCACAATAAACTGTCTTAGGAGGCACCACAGAAAGGAGAATTTCCATAGTAGCTTTTCCCTTTTAACATATGCATTTAATCAACCCAACTATTTTTATCTCATTTCTGCTAGTTATTAAACATGTGGGTAACAGAAATCTTATCAATCAAAGTCGTTGACAACTGGGCATGATAGTGAATATGTGTAATCCCATCACTTGGAAGGCTGGGGCTGGAGAATTGAGTGTTTTAGATCAGCTTGGTGTCTATAGAAAGTGCATGTCTCAAAAAAACCCCAAACCAAATCCAACCCAAAATCTGTTGATGTTCATTAAAGTTTTCTATGCCTGCTTTGGGATTCAGTTGTAGGGGAACCAATGTAAGGAGAAGCAAAGTTTTCCTGACAGTTTTATTTACTGTACAATAGATAAACAATGATATCCAGTCCAATGTAAAGATGAATAGCTTGGAGTTGTGGCTCACCTTTGACAAGGTTTAAGACTGAGCTTTCAAAGTTGTATCCAAAGTCACAGGTCATTTTTGGTCTCCCCCTTTAGAGATGCATGCACAGGAAATTGCCTTTTCTCCTCTGTGTCCTGCTGGGAATACCAGCTGTTATTATATATGAAGAACGTAATACTAACATGGCTTCATCAGCATCAGGCTTATCTGAAGGAAGAGTATCAGACGCTCATTTCCCATGAGCGTAGCTAGATACAAGGCTGCCTTTAGGGAGACTGCCAAGGCAGAAATCGCCAGAGGTAGGAAGACTATCATGGGAAAACCACAAGGTGGTTAATCTATGCAGTGTACATACTCTGTGTGTGTGTGTGTGTGTGTGTGTGTGTGTGGTGTGTGTGTGGTGTGTGTGTGTGTGTGTGTGTGTGTGTGTGTGTGTGTGAGTTCTGGGCTTGAAGTTAGGGTCTGGGCGCTGTCCCTGAACTTTTTTGTTTAAGGACACTATACCACTTGAGCCACTGCTCTTCTCTGGCTTTCTTGGTGGTTTTTTGTTTGTTTGTTTTGTTGTTTTCCGTCAGTTGCTGGGATTGAACTCGGAGCCTGTGCACTGCCACTGAGTGTATTTTGCTCAAATCTAGCACTCTACCACTTTGAGCCACAGCATCACTTCTAGTTTTCTGGTGTTTAATTGGAGATGAAAGTCTCATGGACTTTCTTGCCTGGGCTGGCTTGGAACCACGATCCTCAGATCTCAGCCTCTTGAGTAGCTAGGATTACAGTTGTGAGCCACCAGCTTCAGACCTTGTGTGTACTTTTTATTGTTGTATAAAATATATAAAATGTAACATAGTGACCATTTTTTAGTATACCATTCAATAATGTCCAGTACACTCATGTTATCAAGGAAGAAATCACAATAAATTTTTTCTTATTGCAAATCTGAAACTCTTTACCCTTTAAAAGACAATTTCTTTTGTAAGATATCATTTTATATGATCCTATGCCCATAGCTTTCTAAGAAATGGAAACAAGAGATTTTTGTTGTTGTTGCTGCATTTGTTGTTCTTTCTTTTAGTCTTGTTTGTTAGTTTATTGTCTTTGGGAGGGTAAGGGAGCACAGAAAAGATAGGACAAAGGGTGAACAAATACAGCAGTGTTACTCCCTAGATACTATATGGAAAATTAACTATACAAATTATGGGGTGCTATGGGAGGGAAAATAGAGAGTGAGGGACAGAGTGGTGTGGTCCCAAAAGAAATGCACTTATTACCTGATTTATGTAACGGTAACCTTTCTGTACATCAGCTCCACAATAACAATTATATATCTCTCCCTCCTAGACCCTGATAAACAACATTTTAATTTTGTTTCTGTAAATTTGACTACTTCAGATAAGTCATAAAAGAATTGCAGACTTGTGTTTTTGTGACTGGATTATTTCATATAACATTACATTTTATAGGTTCATCTACCGCACTTTGTTTATACATTCATCCATCAATAGACAGTTGGGCTGCTTCCATATATTGGCTGTTAGGAATAGCGCTCGTATGAACATGGATATGTATTTCTTTGAGATTGTGCTTTTGATACCCAGAAATGGGAGTGCTGGAGTACATGAAAAACTACGTACTGTTTTCCATAGTAGTTGTACTAGTTTCCAACTACATATTAAAAAAAAGACATAGTTTGCCTTTTCAATTACACTCCTTATCTTGAAAGCAAACTATCTTTTAGAAATTAAGTAATTTGTAATTCTAAGAACAGAGAAATACACATAGTTACATTTTAACATTTCTCTCCAAAATTACAGGATTGACATCGCTGTGGCATTGCCCTTCCCCTCAATTATTACTTTGACCAAACAGAGAGTTGATACTAAACAAGCGAGCAAATAAACAACTTAATGTCTAATGTGAGTTGTATTATTATGAATCTTTGCTGGTCTTTTACTCCAGGTTATTGTAAAGGGAAAGGATTACTGTCTGGGCAGGGTGGGGTAGTAGGTCTGCTTTGGAAGATGAGGTTATTTCTGCTTCTAGGCCTTTGAGAGGTCTAATCTTTCTTCTTCTTTACCACCACTCAGATCATTTCTCTGGCTTAGAGTTCCTTGTATTTGAAATTTCACACTTAGAAATACAAATATGTGCCTATACTCTTTTCTTATTTGTTGTTTCTTTTTATTAACTATAAGTAGTTGTGAAAAGGGTTTCAATTTAACACATACACTTTTGTCTATTATGAATCTTGATCAGTGTCACTCCTTCAACCCCCCCAATCTATTCTAGCCTATCCTCTCAAGTTTCCTAGTTCCATTTTCACATATGTACATTGAGTATTATGGGTGTTCTCAGCTGCCATTCCTCTCTCCATTCATCTGTGTCCCCATCTCAGTCCCCATCTCATACAAGACATTTCAACTTCCTGGTATCCATTTTGTTAAACTGTTCTTTAATTGTTCAAAGGGATTGCACCATGGAAATCCATACTGTAACCAGTTTAATCTTATATATATATATATATGCATATGGCCCTGTATGTTTTCATATCTGTTTATATTTTAGGTCCTCTTAGCCTAACTGATTTCACTCAATATTATTTTTCCAGGTCCACCAATTTCCCTGCAAATGACACAATATTCTTCTTTCATATGGGTTAATGAAGTGTATGTGTGTGTGTGTGTGTGTGTGTGTGTGTGTGTGTGTGTGTGATTGTATTTTATCTTTCTTGATCCATTTTTTGGTTAAGGTATCTGGAGCTCTTTCCATAACTTGGATATTGTAAATAGTGCTGCAATGAACATGGGTTTGCAGGTGTCTTTATTGTATCCTTAATTTATTCTTTAGGAATAAATGCCAAGAGTGGCATTCCATGCTCTTTTCTGAAGAGATTTTTCTTTCCTACTGTAATGATGAATTTCTAGGGTAGGAGCAAGACCACAAGAAAATGGATTTTAGGATAGAGACAGACTCTTGCTAGAGGGTGTCCAGGTGAGGAGAGAATGGTGTTGGTGAAGACAATTGCAGAAAGGGTGGTGACAAAATACTATGCAGTCAAGCAGGCAGGGAGCAGATCAGACAGGAGAATCTGATGATAGTCAGTCTCAGGCAGACACCATTAAGCAATGTTAAACTACAGACCTTTGTTATCACAGTTTCCATGGGTCAGGAATCCAGTTGCTGCTTAGTTTACTGGTACAGTCTCTCACAGGCTACAAGAGATAGCATTTAGAACCATAGTCATTTTGAGGACAATCTACTTCAACAACCTCAGGTAGCCTCAAAAGAAGCTTTCCCTGGCCCTGTGGCATGGATGCTCACTGTCTGCCCATCCTCACTGGTGTCTGGTCAGCTCACAGGTGGCACCATGACTGATGATAGGGGAGTAGTATCAAATTTCCTTTCCCATGTTTGATTCAATAAAAGCAAGTCACTCAGTGTAGCCAAACCAAAAGAGAGGGTTATACGAGAATATGGTTACCAGAAGGCCTTGAAGTATAAACACATGTGTTTATACTGGCTGATTACATCATATAGATTAAAACTCATATACACATATATGCATAGATGTAGCATTTTTTCATATAATTAACTGGAGCCTACAATATTTTAAAGACTTCTGTTTCCAAGAGGAATGCTTTTCCTGAAAATGTTTACCACTGAAGGCATCAACAATGTATTTGGTTTAAAATTAGCTCTGAAAACAACATGTTTAAGTTATTTAACCTGAAGTACATAAATGCAAATAGATGTTCCTGGTAAACAAAACTGGCCTTTTCCTTTGGAATTCCAGACATAACACAGCCTCCCAGAAGTCAAGAGAAGAGAGTCTGAACACAAGGCTATTCTTACCTTTACCCCGGGGAAAAGATGAATTTGCTTCAGAGGTAAGAAACAAAAGCAAAATAACATTGTCTCCATAACATTTTTTACCAAATTAAGAACTTCCTAAGCGTATCCAAAAATATCTATAATATTCATTTTGACAATAACTCAAACCATCTTCTAGCCCTTGTCTTTTCCTTTCTTCTGTTTTTTGTTTTTGATCCAATCTTACTGTGTAGACCAGGCAGGTCTTGCCTCATTCTGGGACTGCAAGTATGTGTCACCACAGAAGCCTGATTTCTAACTTCTGTAGCTGTAAAGCAACCATAGTGGTTTAGGTTAAGCATCTTGAGTTGAAAACCTATCATATTCAACTATGCGTGAGCTTTAAATCTTAGATACAGACACTGATGAAGGGCAAAAGAATAGTGATTCATTTCCTGTACTTGTCACTCTGCTGTTTATTACAACCTATTTCTGGAAGTGACTGACAACAGAAATATTCATGAAAAGATCTTATTTATGAAGCATGAGCAAACATATTTGATATTCAAAACCAAGAATTGTTTTAGTTACTAGAGATCTAGTAAGAGGACTAAAATATGGAGAATTCTGTCTTATCAAACAGTCATAGCTATGATGTAGGTGAAAGAGGGCAGGTAAGTATATAAGGTCTGACTATAATAGATATACACATTTTAGTCAGTATATATACATATATATGAATATTTGTGGGTATTTAGTAACTTTTAACTTATAACTCTAGACTTTTTACAACTGTAAGATTTTTCTCTTTTGTGACTAGTAGTGGAAACTAATTCTCTCGACAAAGTTCTTTCTATCAGAGAACAATGAAATATCAAGTTTCTAAGATGTTCTGATGCATCATTTGTTAAGGCCCCAAACAATGCTTTTTACTTGGCACAGAAATAGTCCAACACTTTCTGAGGACAGCTCTTCATTGACAGCTCTGGATCAGACATAGAAAGTCAAGCTCCATTTCAGGAATGGAGTCTGGAAATAAGGAAAAGGTATATACATTTAAACAATTCTGAGTCAGGGTGTTTATCTAGCTGAGAAATAATTTTACTTCAATATATCTTCTGGGTGTAGGGGAAACAAAGACTAATGTCTCCATTTTAAGATTTAAATTCAATGTTTGTAAATATTTAGTGCCTGGAAATAGTGAATTTTCTAGAAAAAAATCATATTTTTGTTATTGTTGTTTTACCAGTCCTGAGGCTTGAAATTAGAACCCAGGCACTGTCCCTGAGCTTTTCTTGCTCAAGGTTAGCACTTTACCACTTCCAGATTTTTGGTGGTTAATTATAGATCAGTCGAATGGACCTTCCTTCCCAGTCTGGCTTCAAACCTTGATCTTCAGATGTCATCATTCCAAGAAGCTAGGATTATAGGTGTGAGTCATTGGCACCCAACTTTGGAGATGGATTTTTATTAATACTTCCTGTTTACCTGAAAGATTAACAGTGGATACTGTTAGATTACATGATAGAGTCTCTTGCACAAGAATATGTTTCTAATAGGCTTGAGGTATTTATGGATCCATGGATTTGCTGATAGCTAAGATATTATTGATGACCAGGAAATGAATAGTAATGACTGTCTCAGTGATTGGTTCATTGGTTAAAGAGACATGGTGAAGAGTTTTAGGATAATTCATGAACAACCATTTGAATCATTGTATAACCACTTAAATAACCACTTAAATGGTTTTTCAGCCATTGGAAAGCAAACCACCCCCCACGTCCCCCAAAAAACAACTTATTTCATGCATGAAGCATGACTCAACAAGCTAGTTTCAGAGAGGACTCTACAAATAACTGGTCCATGAAGATCTGAACCTCAATTTTTAAAAAAAATTCAAATTTCTTTTTAATTTTATGTTTTTTAAACCTCTATAACATGGTACCACCATTAGCATTATTGATTCTTTTTTATTTCTTTGGATTTTTTTTTTCAGGAAAATGTTAGTGTGGAGATGCAAAAAAGCTTTCCTATAGAAACCGCCTTAGTAGTGGACATAATTAGTCCACATTAGTGCAGATCTAAGACCAACATTACATCTGAAATATTGATAGATCCAGACTTAATAACTTTTCAAAAGTCTATACAAAAAGCTATTTTAAACATTTCAGCATTTGTTGATATATCTATTACAGGCAAAAATAGAGCTGTTAGCAACTCAGAAATGTTCTCAGAAACAGTGAGACTTGGCTATAGGCAGGCAGTGCCTACAATTTGATCTTTGAGGAGTTTAGCATGCACAGCTGGGTCTTGTTTTTGGTGCCAGTGGAATTTGTAGCACTATCTATTTTATGACAGTTCCACACCTACTTTTACCTTATAAGGCAAAGACCCAAACTCTACATGTCTATTCTACATGGTCCTATATTTAGCAGCAAAACACCAATTTTGCAAGCCAAAGAGAAACAAGAATTCAGTCTCCAGATGCTGTTTTTGAAAAGTAGCATCTAACTAGTTGCTGTCCAATGTCATGATAATGTTGCTGGCTAAGATACTTTCTGCCGGTTTGCCTTAAGTCATCACATGAAGACAAATTTGTAGTTTTTTAAAAAAATATGACAGCTACATACTTAAATGCATAGCGAAGCCTAAAATAAAATGAAACACTGAATATTTTATAAGGTCATAGAAGAAGTGGTTCAAAACTGTTTGGTGTAAGTGAACTGAACACCACATGGGGGGAAAGGGAAAGGGGGAGGAGGGAGGGGGGGTATGAGGGACGAGGTAACAAACAGTACAAGTAATGTATCCAATGCCTAACGTATGAAACTGTAACCTCTCTGTACATCAGTTTGATAATAAAAATTTGGGAAAAAAAGAAGTGGTTCAGTTTTATTACAGTTTATATTTAAAACCATGTCTTCAAATCTGCTTTCTCTCATAGAGTAATTTCTCAATTGTTCTTATTTTTGGTGATGGGGCTTGAATTCAGGGCCTGGATACTGTCCCTGAGCTTTTTTGCTCAATGCTAGTATTTTACCACTTTGAGCTACAATTCCACTTCCAATTTTCTGGTGGTTAATTGAAGAAGAGAGTCTCATAGACTCTGGTGCCTGGGCTGGCTTTTGATCCTCAGATCTTAGCCTCCCGAGTATCTAGTATTACAGATATGAGCCACTGGCTCCCAGCTGAAGTTTTATATACAAATTATATTTTTAAAAAGGAAACAGATCAACTTGCTTATAATGAATACTCTTGGAAGAGTGTTCTAACCCCTTGGAGTTTCTTTTTTGCTAGGAATTGTCTTGAACATCCAAGGTTGGACCTTCCACTTTGCCACAAGAGACTTCAATGCATAAGTATGTTGTGTAACCCAGGCTCTACTTAAGTAGGGAGAGGGCCTGACGGCAGCTGCTCTAACAAAGCCCTTCTCTGAACTTGCCTTTAGTTGTTATTTGTGGGTTTTTTGTTTGTTTGTTTGTTTCAAAGTAAACCTGGAAACAACTTCAGGAAATATTAATGGCCTTCATCAAATGGCATGTCAGTGTAACATGAAAAGAAAGTTTGTAGCTAGGTAACAGATGGAGAAAAGCTCCATTGATTTTGAATCTTCCAGCATAGGCCTTTTAAGACCGAACTCTAACAATGCTTAGCTCATGGTCATTTCAAAGTCATCACGAGGATTTTCCTCTCACTATTGTCTACCGGATTTTGATATATGTTGATAGGATAAGATGCTGATGACAAATTGAATGTCATTAAATTGATGTCACTTATCTCTTATTTGGTACCATAATCATTTTTTTTTTACATTTTAAATTTTAAGTGGAAAATTTTAAGCTTTAAATTTTTTTCCTTGAAGTTGCCCAGTGTTGAGGGTTTGTTTCTTTTTCAGTTTTTACTGGCAAGTTCTACTTTGGCACCTTTCATCTGAATCCAGCTAGAGGACTGGGCAGCAATGTTTAGGATAAAATGAAGTGACAGCAATGGCAGAGTCTTGACTTACTAAAACATTTTCCAGTATAAATTATAGATAGAAACATCTGACCTGAAAGAGTGATGTGGAGAATTTCAATGTCAGGAACTCTTAACAATTCCTAAGAATGTTTGTGTTAAGTAATTTTAGATGTAAATTTTCGTTATCATCTTAAGAGTGTGATTTTGAATTCTTAATACAAGCTACATGTAGGTTCTGTGACACTCATTTTCCAGACACAAAATATAAAAATAAATGGTCCTTCGCTTATAAAAGTAGAAGAACAACACTATTTAAATACCTGAGTGAAGAAAATAGAAAATACCTTAGGACATTACCCTATAAAATTAGAATTTAAGGAAATAATCTCTGAGTGATATAGAAAGCCTGGTCACAAATTCCTAATTACTCAAATAGTGGCTTAATCATGATTTTATTCTTGACTGTTAATAAGTATGTTTAAGTGATTATCTCACCCTGAAGCATACTTTCAGTGATATCTTTGCCATCATAAAGAGTTGATTCCCAAGTCTTTAAAGTAATTTTGCATTAAACTGACTTCAAATTAGTTTAATGATAAATTGCTCCCTGAGCCAATAAGCAATTTGTATTCCTTCTTGGACAATCTGAATTATTTAAATAGATGACACTTGTTTGCATTTGGAATCAGATTTACTTTCTATTAAACTTGTGTACTATTTTCTCACCATCTTTTGTATTTTTCCTCACCTAAGAGCAGCAGAAAAAAATCCATTTAAAGAGCGTTAATATCTATCTATTATTAAATTTGCTCTGCATATTCAGTTAGCTTCAGCTGCTTAGCTGAACAGTGTAGCACAAATTATACAAAAATGGTTTTCTTCAAGCTGTTCACAAATTGTTATTGTTATTCTTATTATTGCCAGTAAAAGGTTTTAAGTAGGGGTTTTTCCACTAGTTTTTCTTTCTTGCTCCATCAAGGGCTCTACCATTTCAACCATGCCTGTAGCCTGTTTTTTTTTCTGCTTATTTTGGACTTTGAGAGCTTGTTTGGAGGTTCTAGCAGGAGAACTCATGACTGGTATATCCTTGATCGAAGACCAGTCCTCTCTCAGGGATGGTTGTCCTCTTTGATGGAGCAAGAGCACAGCTTTGGAAGGATCCACATGGGAGGAAGAGGACACCTACTTAGCCAGATAAGCCAAATCAACCCTGGCAATCAATGGAGTGACAAACATCACAGCTACATCACCTTCACATCCTTCTGCTTATTTTGGAGATGGAATCACATGGACTTTTCTTCCTGGGCTGGCTTTAAGAAGTGATCTGTGAATTTCAGCCTCCTGAGTAATTATGATGTAGCATGCACTAGCTACACAAATTGAGTTTTGTGCTATTGTCTCTTGAAAGATTTAATCTGCATTTTTATATATAAAGACAGGACAAAGTAGTATCAGAACCCCATTTTAATACAGACATAGCTCTGTGGGTGGATTACATTACTAGAAAAAAAGTGAAGGAAGAGCCATTTGGTCCCAAAGTAGGAATAGAGCTAAAAGTGGAAAAATCTTGTACTTCTCCTTTCCTTCTGCTCTTCTCACTAGTTCTACCACTAAACACTCCACTTTTTGTGTTCATATTCTATCTATCCATCCATCCATCCATCCATCTATCCATCTGTAGAAATACACCAGATATGTAAATACATTTAACTATATTACATGTATCTGTTTATCTGCACAAGAGAGAAATAATGTGATATTTGTCTTTATGAATCTGGCTTATTTCTCTTAAATTAATAATCTCCCCTTCCATTAATTTTCTTGCTAATGACATAATTTCATTCCTCTTTACCTGAATATTAGCCCACTGTATATACATTCTATTTTCTTAATCCATTCATTTGCTCATAGGTACCTAGGTTAACTAATTCTATAGCTTTGCTACTGTGAATAGCGCTATAATAAATAGTGCCAGTAATTCCTGCTGCATGACTTATAGTACTTTAAATTTATGCCCAAGATTGGTATGGCAGGATCATATGATAGTTTTAGTTTTAGCGATTTTCAGATCCTCCATGCTGATTTCCATAATTTGCTGGACTAATTTACATTCCCACCCACAATTTATAAGGATTCCTTTTGCCTCACATGGTTACCAGCATTTGTTATTTGCTTCCTTGGTAACTGCCTTTCTGACTAGGATGAGATAGAACTTCAAAGTCATTGTGATTTGCATTTCATTTATAGTTATGGAAACTGAACATTTCTTTATCGATCATTTGTATTTATTCTCTTGAGAACGATTTTAAATCCATTTGTTTATTATTTAATTGATTTACTTGTCCATTTTGGGTTTAACTTTTTGAGCACTTTATAAGTTCTGGATAGTAAATCTTTACTGAATGAATAATGGGCAAGGATTCTCGCCCTTTCTATGGGTTGACTTATGATCTTGATACTTGTTTCTTTTGATGTGTGAAAACTTCCAAAGTTGGTGGAATCCCACTTGTCCATTCCAGGTCTTATTTCCTGAGCTATTGGATCCCTATTTCAAGAATAATTCTGTCAGCAAAAGACTGTGGCTATATGATTCTGAGTGTATGCTGGACATGAGGTGAGCGGCAAGCACCTCATGTGTGCCTTGGTCACTAGGGTTTGGAAGTGCTTAGCCCCGGGCCAGCCAGGAGAGATAGCCACTAAGAGTATCTTTCAATTTTTCAATCCTTTCTCTTCATGTAGGGTGGACCTGGCTCCATGCTTGACTGTTGCTCTGAGGAGTAGGTCAACTTCTGCAGCATAAAATTATACTTTGCCATGCTGTTCATGGCATAGAAAAGATTAGCATCCCCAGGGATCCTCAGCTTTCCATCCTATTCAGGAAGTAATTGCCTATTGCGTATGTCTTTAAGTGGTGATTTTTCCTTTTTCTTTTATTTTTATTGTAAAAGTGATGTTACATATAGAGGTTACAGTTACATAACTCAGGTAATGAGTATATTTCTTTCTGAACAGTGTTACTCCTTCCCTTACTTTCTCCAAATTTTTCCCTTCAGATTTCCTCCTCCCCCCAAGTTGTATAGTTCATCTCCAAGTAGTGTTTAATATCAGTACTGTGTTTGTTCACCATTCAAGTGGTTTCCTACAGTAGTTTCAAGTATTACATTAAGATGTTTATTTTGAATTCATTTTTGTACCATGTGAGAAAGAAGGATGGTGCTTCATCTACATGTGGATATTTAGTTTCCATATAGGGTATGTATGTATGTATGTATGTATATGTATATATATATGTAGTAATAGTAGAAATAGCTATCATCTGTTGAGTGAAATCTCAATGATATGTAAATTATTTTCTACTTTGTTGAAGTCTTTAATAAATCCCAGTTAAAAGGATATTATTTTCAAGAACATTAAACATGAGAACACTGAGGAAGTGAGCTAAAGACAAGTAGATGACAGAGAAAGCTTGGGCCTGAGATCAAGTGCATCCGACTCTAACTCCATGTTCTTAATCATGCTTTTTGGTCAGGCTTCTATTCATAGTTCATGAAAGGTCTAGTCACAGCTAGCTCCCTTGATGACCTTACATTGACATATTGATTGAGAAAGACAGCAAATATAACCAAGTTCCCAAATATTAAGTGAATCTTTCCAATTATGTGTGCATGACAAAGCAGTTTTTCCTTCAATCCTATATGCAGATAGATCAAAACTTTAATGTTTTAATTACATAGATTTTGAGTTCAATTCTGTTCAGTTCTCACTAAGTTTAAAACCAATGAATAAATCAAGAAGCATAATGACTTTTGGAGAACATTCAATAGTAATAAATCTGTCATGACCAAGTAAAGGATACATCACATTAAAGAAGCAAACTTTAATGTTTTGCCAAGTATTAAAACATGCAAATATCCCTTGTGCTGCATTAAGTTTGTTTAAGAAATGGTGATGACATGGGCTATTTTGAAAGCTCTGCAAATATCCTTTTTTGGAATTATTTGTTTCTGTAGCAATCCTCCAATTCAAGCAACTTATCCTCACTTAGGATCATTAGAGAGAGGTTGCACTTCAACGTTTAAGTAGTTTCAAGTTTATTCTTATATGCAGAGAATTAAGTTGGAACCCTGAATTTGCCATGTTTAACTTGTTTTATATTCAACAAACTTTTGACTTCTTGGAGCTTTGGTGTTGGCATTTTTTATATTTGTTAAAATAATACTATAAGATTTGGAAATAAGTGGTTTATCTTTGTTGTTGTTATTCCAACGTACCCTATGAAATTATGCCTTTTTCTTTTGCCATTCTTCTCCATGGTTTTACCCCTGACGTCACTGTAACTGATTTTGGTACCCTGGGTATTGTATGTACATTTAGTGGAACTAGGGAAGGAGAGCACCAAAAAGGAGAGACAAAGGATAAAAGGTGGACCAATGCAACAGCAATACTTACGAGACAACATGCTGTAAACCAGCTGTACAACTCGGAGGAGGGTGGGGAGGGAACTGGGGAGGGGAGAAGGTGGGAGAAAAACAAAGGAGGAGGTATATCAAATTCGAGAGACAAAGGATGAAAGACAAACCATTTCAAAAGCAATGCTTACAAAAGCACTCGGTGTAAACCAAGTGTATAACTCATCAGGGGAGAAGAAAAGGGGGAGGGGGGAATGAGGGAAGAAGTAACAAGTTCAACAAGAAATGTACTCACTGCCTTACATATGAATCTGCAACCCCTTTGTACTACACTTTGACAATAAAGAAAAAAGTAAATTAAAAAAAGAAATTACTCACTGCCTTACGTATGTAACTGTAGCCCCTCTGTACATTACTTTGACATTAAAAAATATTAAAAAATACTTTCACTTCAGGTGCCTGTGGCTCATGCCTGTAATCCTAAGTACTCTGGAGGCTGAGATCTGAGGATCACAGTTTTAAGCCAGCCTATGCAGGAAAGTTCATGAAACTCTTATCTCCAATTAAACAAGCAGAAAACTGGAAGTAGTTTTATGGCTCAAAGTGGTAGAGAACTAGCCTTGAGGGAAAAACGTCATGGACTGTGCCCAGGACTAGAGTTCAAGCCCTAGGACTGACCAAACAAACAAATAAATAGTGGTAATAATAAAACCTTCTTTATCAATTTGTTGAAATAATTTACTGCAGGCATGAATGACAATTGTCTTGCACATAATAGGCATTCTATGATGTCTATTTTAAAGAGTTACTGTGCAAATTAAATGATATGATAATGATAGGGTATCTGGACATTATGAGAACTCAGTAAGGATACACAAATCTCACTTAGACATTCTTTTTGTATTATTATGGTAGCACATCGGACTTAAAGTTCTTTTGTTTTGATTCATGGTCTATGGAACGCACAACATATTGATATTCACCATTATTATAGCCATTACTTTATTCACAATTCATACAAACAAGTATTTATCATAAATCACTGGATTTCAGATATAATACTAAGCTCTTTTAGCTGGATATAGAGAAGGAAATCCAAAAGAGATTTGATCACACATATATATCCTTGGTGATAAAAAGAGACAAACCTCTTTTATCTCTGGTAAGTATGAAAAAATGAGGCATTTTTCATAGAGGTCACAATGAAGCTGAGAAAAATGAGCAAATGTTCTCTCAGCAAATTGAAGGACAGCAACGATTTCCAGGAAAATGAAGCAGCTTGATAAAACTACCAGAAGCAAAATGCTTTAATGTGCCTGAAGATCTTCCATCTCAGTATGGCTGGAATAGAAGATAGAAGAGGGCCTTTCAGAATAGTAAGTCTGGAAAGGCCGGCACGGACCAGATTGACCTGTCATAGACAGGTCAATTGATCAGAAAAACCTCATTTTAAGCCAAACGGAGGGTGGATTGTGGATGTGTGTGGAGGATAAGTTGTGATATACAGAAGGAAACTAGTCAAAACTCATGGCCCATACAAAGAGGAAATGGCTCTGGCTTTAGTTACTTGACAAAGGCGGTGGAAGATAGTTAGATTATTATGATTTGATTCAAGATATGATCTTTGTGTAAATTGAGGGTTAAAGAGGAATCTAGATGTTGTTCTGACATTTTAAATATAATTAAAAGAGGAAAATATATGGGGAAAAACTATGCTGTATTCTGTTTTGGATTAGTTTCATTTAGGATTCTCAGAGCCTATCCAGCTGTGACATCTGACTGGAAATCAGAATATGAATAGAAGAAAGTGCTTAGATGCTGATTTTTGCTTGGGAGGTGTCAGTAATTAAGTTGGGTGCTACAAACTAGAGTTGCTATGAAAAATTCTTCCTGGTACAGTTCTGAAAAAGACCAAGAAGACACATGGAAATGAGAGGAAGGAAAATCAGAGGGACCAAGGAGGGGAAGAAACTCAAAAAGAAGAAGGATGAAATTTTATTTTATTTTTAATGCCTAAGTAAGCATTCATAATTATTTCTATAAGAATGACTTCCTAAAAGGAATGAGATGGTGTGGTTGGTTTGCCAATTCTGTTTTCTAAGAAAAACCGACTGGATGACTGGATTGGACTGTTGTTTGTTCAATTACATTTACAACATCAAATTGAGTGTCCTATTAACATCAGCATGATGTTCACTTGGTACTTTCCTATGTGCTATATTTTGTCACAAAACATATCTATTTTATAAATGAGGGATTTTTTTGAATGGGTGAAATTAGAATGCATGAATGAGATCAGATTAGAAAACATGGGAAATTTTAATGAAGGTATTAGAGATGTTACGATGTTAGAGTACGTATGGTAGGAGAGAAACCATTGAATTCCTTTTGATTTAACAAAGCAGTTTATGAATACTATATATCTTGACTAACGTCATCCCTTTCAACATTCCCATCATTTCCCCTTCCCTTACTCTTCATAATTTTGTAGAATATACATTTTCTTCTTCTCATCTTCATTTGTCTACCCCTTTCCTCTTGTCCTTACCCCACCCCTTTGAGTACCCAATGTCCTGGTGTTTTATTTTGCTGAAGTTTGATTTTGGCTGAGAAGCAATTATTTTATATCCTGAAACTCAGTCTTCACACCATAAAAATCTATGTATGATGAAGTCAGAGAAAATACAAAAAAGAAAAAAGACTTCTAACACAATTCTATTCAATGCTATTTTCAGTAAAGAAGTATATGGTAGGTAGGTTATATATTCTACTTTAATTTTATAACAGCCAGAGGAGATAGATGGAAGAACAGAAAAATTTGTCAGATTGTAATTTGCTGTGATGTTAGAATCATTGTAGTCACATTTTGTTACCTGCCCCGTGCTTTGTGTTTCTACTGCTCTGTATTATGTCATTCAATCCTTACAACAAGTCTGTGACAAGTAAATCCAGATGAGCAATTTCAGGGGGGAAAGAGGAACCTGAATTGCAAAGCTTTCACATTAGCCACTAGATTATGCAAACTTCTCAGATATGTCAAGCAGACTTTCTGAGTGTTTTCCATTTTCTATGATTAAATTGCATTGCATAGATTAATAAGAGAGAAAATCTGAATAATTTACAGCAATTTTTATAGCAGATCAAGACCAATCAGTGACATCATATAAATAATTGATAATGTGCTCAATCTTAGAAATGACTGTATTTACCCTTATCTTACATCTAGATAAAAACTAAAACTTCAGATTTTTTTTATTAATTGAAAATGTCTAGATGGCTAGTAAGATGCTGATGCAAGTCAATGGAAAAAAAGAAGATGGAAGCATTTCCAGAAACATTAAACCATTAGTTTTACTGAATTCTAAAAACTTTTTCTTCTAAGATTCAATTATTTGATACTTTTTATATTAATGGGCAATATTATTTTAGGGAATATGTTGTCTGTATGCACCTACCTAATATGTTATAAATTATTATATTGAGTGTAAAGGGTTTTTCTCTGATGGAATGGTTAGGCTACCATTTAAGGTAACATCAGTCTGAAACATAAATTGATTCCTGATTGAAGCAATTTCTCCATATTGTACTTCTTACATTATAGTATTGTATACATGTTTATTGGAACTATAGAAGGGAAGGGGAACATCAAAATGGGGAGACAAAGGGTAAAAGGCGAACCAGTGCAACATCAGTACTTACAAGACAATGCTGTAACCAACTATACAAATTTAGAAGGGGAGGGAGTTGGGGAGAGGAGAAGGAGGGAGAAAAATGAGGGAAGGGGTAACAAATTTGATAAGAAATGTACTCACTGCCTTATAAATGAAACTTTAATCACTCTGTACATCACTTTGACAATTAATTAATTAAAATATATACAGATACCTGTGGTTTAGAGAACTATTTTCCTGTATGGATATGGTAATTGAGAAAAGTGACTCTGAATTATTTCTGGTTTAAATATAGACTTGAACCTTTTAGATTTGATTTGTCTTATCAAGTTAAATGTATATATAGGGTCTTTGACTATTGTTAAAACCAATGGTAGTTATAAAGCCTGAATGTTAAAAAAAAAAAAGCCTGAATGTATGGGCAACCTCCATTGTAGTTTACATACTCATGTGGTTCATTTCTGCCTTTTTTTAACCCATGGAACCTGTTTCACTGAAACTTTATTTTACTTAATTTTTTCAATATTCTTCCTTAGTACAATGCCTATTTAAATACCTTATACACAATCTTGCTTTTGATTTCAGTCAAATTTTACAAGATGTTCCTAGTTTTATAGTTTTCCAGGTAGCCAATTACTTTGTTATATTGAAAACTTAAAGGTTTTTACAATTTATCTATTTTATACTCTTCTCAGCCTTTATCATTCCTGATCTGTACGATCAATCTGGTTTGGGCCTTTCCTCATGGAAGCTTCAAATTCCCCATCATTTTCTTGGTTTGGACTTTTAAACTCGAGAAGATTCTACAGCTGAAATCAAACCCCAAATCTCTGCTTTGTGAACATAGAAGCTTACTAATTTCTTTAGTCAAAAGGAACACAAGTGATTACCCCACATCTCTCTCTAGCATTTTAGTTTCTTTTTTTAAATTTTTGAGGAGTTTTTTTTAATAGCAAGAAGTCTCTATATATTTTCAAAAATAAATATCAAGCTGGGCACTACTGGGCCATGCCTAGGATCCTAGCTACTCAGGAGATTGAGATCTGAGGATCACATTTCAAAGGCAAGAAAGCCCAGGAGACTCATAACTCCAATTAACTATCAAATAAGAAAGCCAGAAGTAGAGTTGTGGCTCACTTAGAACAGCACTAGCCTTGAGCAAAACAGCTTAATTAATTAAAGTAATTAATTAAAATCAGCTTCATGGAAAGATAAAATATACATCCCTGATATAGAAGATAACTACACAGTATAACAATTCCCTGGCCCCCAATTCCAACCTAAAAATCCTTCTTACTGAAAGTGTATTTTGTTCATGGTGACCCCAATAAATTCCTGCATTTCACAGATGCAGGCTTTCCAAGACTTAACACTTCCAAATTTCCCCACCAAAACACAATTACAAACTAATTTCTTTTGGCCCTTAGTAGTTACAGAAAAAATACTTATGCTCTTACACTCTTGGTTTAATAGGTGAAATACATTCTAGCTTCTAGGATTAGCTTCCACCCAAATTGCACATACTAATTGATAAGCTTGTACATTCATAAATCAGAGATTTGGGTTTTGGTTTCAGCTGTAGATTTTTCTGGAGTTTAAAAGTCACCAATATCATTCTTACTACCATAAAAAAAGATTAAGAAGATAAAAATATCAACAACAGGGCTGGGAATATGGCCTAGTGGTAAAGTGCTCGCCTCATTGCTGACATCTTCCTTGTTAAGGTGAAAAGCCTGATAAAGCTGTGTTCCTGTAGAACCAAGGAAGACAACTTGAAGAGCTTTAAGACTCAGATTCTAAGTATCTATAAGGACACTATTCCAAATTGTAATCCTTTGACAGCTAAGCTACAGCAAGTGTCAACTGTAGCACATCTCTTAAATAGATAAATAGAAAAGCTCATACAAAAGGCTCATTTCCCTCAGATCTGATGCGTTAGGGCTATCAAGAAGGTATTGTAAAGTATGCTAAAATCCAAGAAAGCACGTAATGCAAATAGACAAAGCACACATCACAATCAGACTCAGATATGGTACAGCTATTACTGGAATTATTATACTAAGTTCCTCATGCATTGCCACTTTTTGGCACTGTTCCTCATTCTTTGAGCTTTACTATACCATAATTGCAGACTCATGTCTGAAGCACTAATAAGCCCGCCTCAAAAGTCAACGTCTGAACTGTAATATGCGTGGAGAAGTGTCACACAAACCAAATGCAGAAGTCTTGCAGAGAAATTTACACAGTTGTTACCTAAAGAAAAAAATTACAAAACAGAAATCTCCCAGGATAAAATGGATTCAAATCCTAGAGTGTAGTTGCATAAAATTTGCTGTCCTCTTGGAAAAAGTTATACTAAGTGAAGTGAGCCAGACCCAAAGAAACATGGACTCTATGGCCTCCCTTATTGGGAATAATTAGTACAGGTTTAGGCAAGCCATAGCAGAGCATCACAAGGCCCAATAGCTATACCCTTATGAACACATAAGATGATGCTAAGTGAAATGAACTCCACGTTATGGAAAAAAGTGATATATCACAGTTGTAACTATTTCAACGTCCTATGTGTATGTGTAGTTTCAATTATTGATGATGTTCTTGTATCACCTTCCTATGGTTGTACCTACACTATCTCTGTAATCTTATCTGAGTATATTGGAAACAGTGTTTACTGGTATTGGAAGTAGGAAATTCAAAGGGAATACCAAATTTGAGAGACACAGGGTAAAAAAAGAGAAATAACTACAAACACAATTCTTGCAAAACTGTTTGGTGTAAGTGAACTGAACACCTGGGGGGGGGAGGGAAAGAGGGGGAGGGAGGGGGGCATGAGGGACAAGGCAACAAACAGTACAAGAAATGTATCCAATGCCCAACGTATGATACTGTAACCTCTCTGTACATCAGTTTGATAATAAAAATTTGAGAAAAAAAAATTTGCTGTCCTCAGCATTTTTCTCAAATGTTGGGGGGAGAGTGAAGAGGAGAGAGGAAAGGAAGTGATGCATTTGGAGTATTAAAAAGCTAGACATGTCACCACTTTCAACGCTTTAGAAACTTGAAACGATTATAGTTATCAGCACATAGGAAGGGGTTTATAGTTAATATCATTTCCTTTGGAAACTTCTGATTTTCCAGCTAGGATTTGTTCTACTTCTCAGCTGTTTTTGGTTCACTCTGATTAATTGCTGAGTCCAGGAATCGTTTGCCCTCCCCTGTTCTAAGAAGAAAAAATTTCCATTGATTTCAGCTTTACGACAATGGCTACATGTGACACAGCAGATGATAACCCCAGCCATAGGCAATAAACATGAGGCTGCTGAGACCCAT
This sequence comes from Perognathus longimembris pacificus, assembly GCF_023159225.1. Taxonomy (NCBI): domain Eukaryota; kingdom Metazoa; phylum Chordata; class Mammalia; order Rodentia; family Heteromyidae; genus Perognathus; species Perognathus longimembris. The sequence continues at coordinate 20,754,450 of NC_063163.1, read as the reverse complement.
GTACACAGCACAATGACAGGAATTCAAGTGAGCATGTCACTGAGATTTTATTTCCCTAGAGATAGCTGTGTGGAAGACAAGGGAAATAGACTGACGTGATTAGTGATGTATTTATAACAGCTTACATTCCCACCCATTAGTTCCATTGTTGAACTGCCATTGTTATTTCCATAAAAATTACACTCGGCAGCTTCAAGTGTATACAAATGATTTATTTCTACACTTGTGAGGGTGAGAAATGGTCCTTTAGCACAGCATTTACCTGAGAAAATTTTTAAACAAATCCACTGCGGCTATAGGATAAAGAATGAAATCTGACTCCTTTCTTAAAAAGCCTTCACATAATTAGGTAAGCTTTTCTAAATTGAAGATAGTGTGTAAAACTCTGAATATAATTTTAGAGAATATACATTTAAGTTATAGATATATTTGAGCTTCAAATTCTACTGACCACATGTAGAGGAATAATAACACTAATTATGCAGGTTTTCGCTTAGGAATGTACTAAATTTTCTGTGGATTCAAATCTGAATTTTAAAGCTAGGATCAGAACTATGGGGATAACATACTTCTGTTGAAGGAATTTGGCTTCACCCCCTGCTCTAAAAGAAGAATCTAGCTTTGGATACCCACATGACCTCCTTAGGACCATGTCCTTATATGAGCTTGAGGAGAATTTCTCAGTCCAGTATTGGGTACAAACGGAAGTGCTCAATGTATACTTCTTGTACTGTTCTTTAAAAATTTGCAAGCCAATTATTTTGTCTTAAAATTTAAAACTTCTCTATTTTGAAATAATGTAGAGACTCAAAAGAAACTTGCATGATAGTAGTTCCTGTGTGGTTTTATCCAGCTTTTTCTAAATAATATTTTACATAGGCATAATACATTGTCATGTCCCCAGAAGTCTGTGCTGATACATAATCTGTTAACTCTGATACAAACTGGTTTTTAAATTTTACTAGTTCTAAATATACTCTTTCTTTAATAAACATACGCCTATGATATTTTATTGCGGTCTAGACTGGAATAATCACAACAGAGATTCAAGACTCTGCTATGACAACAAATAGATGTCTTCATGTTATCCCTTAATAGTCATAACTTTTCCAAACCCTGAAAAATGATTTGACTTTTCAAATATATGGCAGACAAGAGAAATATCTACAATCTACAGGTGAAAATGACCTCAATTTTCTTTAATAAAGTAGGAACTCACCTAAGACTAATCAACTAAAGAATGAAATGATGTACAAAGCCTGTATGCCATTGTCTGCCTGATATTTGTTTCTTTTTTATAAAAGATTTTTGAAGAGTTAATTATGATAAAAATATTTGATAGTCATATATGGAAATATTACAATGAAGTGATTGATATCTTCTGATAAAAATATGAAAAAAATGATACTCTACATTCTTCACGAAGAATTAATTTCTACTTGTTGAAAAAAAACAGCAAACTACTTCATAAGTATTGGTTTTGTTTCAACTACCAATTAACCAATCAATATTAAAAATAAATTTAAGCAGTAGACACGCACCAGTGGCTCATGCCTGTAATCCTAGTTACTCAAGGGGCTAAGATCCAAGGATCATGTGTCAAAGCTAGCCTGGGTAGGAAAGTCCATGAAACTCTTATCTCCAATAAACCCCTTGGAAACCAGAAGTAGAGATGTAGCTCAAAATGGTAGAACTCTAGCACTGAGCATAAAAACTTGGGAAATGTTACTTATTTACTATTTCAGTATGTGGTATTGAATCCAGGGTCTTGCACATGATAAACAAGGGCTTTACCACTGAGCTATATCCCCAGCCTCACAAAACAATTTGGCTTAATTTAAACCATATTTAATTAATGTAAACCACATTTAATTAATTTAAACCAGTTTAATTTTTTGTCTCCTGTTTTTAATTTTTATACATCTTTTTAATTGCATCTGGGATTGATTTTGGTGAATTTAAAGAAGCAAAGATTTAACTTAATTTTTAATCCTAAATATAGTCCTTTTTCCTCTATGAAAAATTGTGTGTTGAATAAGCTATTTCTGTTGAACCAAAATTTAAATTGAATTTAAAAGTGAATTAGGAAAAAATGGTAAAATAAAAACAATAAAAAAACAGACTGGATATAAATAAATTGACTTCCCAGAGACAGGGATATCAAACTTTCAGACTGTGACTACAGAGAGGGAGTAAACAGGTTCAGACCACAAAATGTGCTCATCTCAGACATTTGAACATTACAGGAAAAACTGCAGGTGGACATAGAAAGGGAGAATCTTTTTTTTTTTTTTTTTTTGGCCAGTCCTGGGCCTTGGACTCAGGGCCTGAGCACTGTCCCTGGCTTCTTCCCGCTCAAGGCTAGCACTCTGCCACTTGAGCCACAGCGCCGCTTCTGGCCGTTTTCTGTATATGTGGTGCTGGGGAATCGAACCTAGGGCCTTGTGTATCCGAGGCAGGCACTCTTGCCACTAGGCTATATCCCCAGCCCCGAAAGGGCTGGGAGAATCTTGATTCAGGCTCAGCACCTTATGGCCTCTCTCTGCCCAGTACAGCAGTTTCCTTGCCCGATATCCATTTGTCAAACAGAAGATCTCTTCTACTAGTAGAAAGCTAAGATTACACAGTAATCTGTTTACTTTTACTGCTTGCAAGCTGCATGCAGCTAAGCAGGGACTGAGCCCCAATGGAAGAATCCTGGCATTCAGAGAATAATCAGTGGTTAGGAATTTCTGGATTACCTACATAAGGTGTTTGGGTGTACTACCACTGGAACCTGATATACATAGAGAGGAAGGTTTGACTCTGGGGAGCTAAAGGCTATGGCTAAGACCTAGGGAAGATGTTGGCAGCATCATCCTATTTGGTGAAAAGTTTTATTACCTAAAGAACATTTAAGAAAACAGGTTAGTCAACTCCATGGATGGAAAGCTCAGATTAAAGGAGCTGTGGTAGTGATAAGTAGACCTCGGTTTCTGGCAAGTATTTTGCCGCCAGATAGGCATGAGCCACAGTCCAAGGATTGGGAAAACAAGGTACAATCAAGAAATAGTCACAGGAAGTTGTCATGCAGATAGAAGGACTTAGGCACAAGCAAGCAGAAGTTACTAAGTTTAACAGAAGCTCAGAGAGTGAAGGGCTTGCCTTCACCTTCCCTGCCTAGAGCAGGACACAGGGCCTGAGGATCACTCCAGAAAGAGCACCAAGCCTGTGGCAGACAGCTTGCTCACCATCTAGGAGATACCTTGTACCTTTGGGGCCTCCTTCCCAGGGGCACCGAGAGCTCCAAATATGACCTGGGACTCACATGATACCATTTAACCTGTCTTCCCACAGGGTTATGAACTGCTAGACAGGGCCTTAAATTATCCTTAAAGAATCCAGCCCATAGCACATGTATAACACCAACATGAGCACAAGGAAACAGAAGAGAATCTGGCTAATTTTCCTCGTGAGTGGTCCTAGGGAACCAAGCTATATCCTGAGAATATTGGTAAAAGCCTGGCTGCTAAGCTTATTCCCCAAACCTGTGAGGAGAAACTATACTGCAACCCTCTCACACCACAGACTTACTTACGAATTGTGAACATTTTGACTGAAGGACTACAAGTGATTAAAATGTCAAAAAACAAACAAACAAAAAACCCAATCCCAAAATGGTCTCACATATAAATCTCAATTCAAGAACATAAGAAACATGAAACATAAAGACAGCATGACACTTCCAAAAGTTAACAACCCCACAGTAATAAATACTAGGGTAGTGAAGAAGAAAACCTAGACAATTCAAAGGTGTGATCATAAAATTGATCAATGAAATGAAAGAGGTCATATCTATGAAGTTAAATGTATTCAATGAGAATGACAGCCAAAGAAACTTAAAGAGAATAAAAAATGAGTAACTGAGCTGAGTTCCAGTGGCTCATGCCTACACTCCTAGTTACTCAAGAGGCTGAGATCTAAGAATCTCCGCCCAGGGTTAACCTTGGCTGGAAAGGCTTTGAGACTCTTACTTCCAAGTAATGATAAAAAAAAATCTGCAAGTGGAGCTGTGGCTTAAGTGGCAGTACTAGCCTTGAGCAAAAAAAACTCAGCAGCAGTTTCCAGATCTTTGTTCTAGCCCCAGAACCAGCACACACACACACACACACACACACACACACACACACACACACGAAAATGAATAGCTGAATGAAGTAAAAGAATGTCAGATATGAAAGAGGAATTCAATAAAGATACAGAAGTCCTGACAAAGAATCAAACTGAAATTCTGAAAATGAAAACCTCAAAAAGTCAAATTAAAAAACTCTGGAATGTCATTTTGGTAGAGTGACTCAAAGGGACGACAAAATATCAGGGTAGATGTGTTAAAACAGTAAAATGGAGAGACAGGAAAAAAGATAAAGAATTATGAATTGAATATTTAAAAAATTGGGGGGGGGGACATTTTTGAGTGACCAAACTTAAGAATCACAGGAATAGAAGAAAAAGAGGTACAAAGTAAAGCGATTAAAAGTGTATTAAAATAACATAATACGAGAAAATTCTCTAAATCTTGAGAAAACATCCATCAAGGTACAGGAGATCTTTAGGACACTCTAACGCTAAGACTAGAAAAGAACCAACCCAAGCCATATTGTAGTTAAAACATTAAGTGTGCCGAATTTGAAAGGAATTCTGAAGGTTGCAAAAGAGAAGTAGCCAGTCACCTGTACATGGCAAATTCATCAAAATAACAGCAGACCTTATGACAGAGACCTTAAAAAGTATTCACTTGATATCCTTTCCTTCCTCTTTCTTTTGAGCTCGTAGTGAGGCTTGAATTCAAGACCAGCAAATAAATAAATAAAGAGGAGGGGGAGGTTATTAAATAAACAAACCTCTAAGGTTTCTGTTCAAAGAACTGCTGTTATGCAGGGAAAGAGACCAATGGTGTAACGCCTTTGAACAACATTTTAGCAAAATGAATACCAGGAAACTGGAACACGTGTTTCAGGGTGGGGAATGAGGCCAAGGGGAGGGGAGATAGATGAATGAAGAGAGGAAGGGAGGGAGAATGCAGTCATCATATTCAGGGTACATATGTGAAAATGGAACTGAACTGAGGGAATGGGTGGAGTTGGGAGGTATGGGGGAGATAACAGAGATGACATTAATCTCATAAACTGACATAAGGAATTGAAACCACTTTTTACAACCACTTAAAGATAGTAATAAGGAAAGAGAAAGCATGGAGATTACAGCATGATATATTTCAAGCACTGAAAATAAACAGCTGCCAACCCAGAACACTAAGATATCATTTACAATGGAAACACAAATGAAAGCCTTCTTTTTCATTTCAATTACACAAAAAGTGGAAGCAATTTATGGCCACTTAACTGGCACTGGAGAAGATACCCAATGAAATCTTACACATAGAACAGGGAGATAAAAGTAATCATGAAAATAATGGAGGAAACAAATCTTCCCAGGTGAGTAGACAAGAAAATGAAGAGCAAGAATTACATAGTAAAAAGACACTAATCAAATGGCAAAACTTACTGCGTATCTTTCAATAATACATGAATGGATCTCATTTATCCAGTCAAGACATAGAGCCAGGCAGCAGTGGTTCACACTTAAAAGTCTAGCTACTTAAGAAGGTTGAGAGCTAGAATATTGTAGTTTAAAGCCATCCTGAACAGAAAAGTCTTCAAGACTTCATCTGCAACTAACTAGCAGTGTGTCTGCAGTAGCAGAGAGCTAGCTCTGTTAGTTAAGTGAGAGTACCAGACCTTGAGTTCCAGCTTCAGTATTAACAACAACAACAAAGAATAGCAAGTTGAATTAAAAAGCATAATCTGGCCATTTCTTTGGCTACAAGAAATATGTCTTAGTGACAAAGACAAACATTGAATGAAAGGTTGAGAAAAGAGCTACCAAACAAATGGGCCCTGGAAACAGACATGAATACCTATACTCATATCTGAAAAGGTAGACTTCAAGCAAAAGTCAAGAGACAAGCCACAGAATGCAGGCAAGTCTTTGCCAGTTATGGTAAAGGACCTACATATAAAAAGCCAATTTAACTCAAAATAAATTAAAGTACTATAATATTTCATATTTTAGAATAAATTTTTCTGGATGGTAATTTTTTAGATTGACCTCAGTTAGTTGTCCAATGGAATTTTATTTTAATGAGTCTATTTATATATACAAAACTTCTTGATCATAATCACTCTTCTTCTTCCCCTTCTCCTTTCTGAAACCCATCTTATCAAGTTGCTTTGTCCCATTTTCACACACACAGAGACACGTAGTTTTGGCTAAATTTTCCCTTCTCTTCCCCCAACATTTGTCTGGCCCCTCTTCCTAATGTGTACTGTAGACAAGACACATTTTAATTTCTTAGGTCTTTTTTGGTTAAATTGCATTTTAATTATTCACAGGGGTTTTGTCATGGTGTTGTACATGTCTATACCATTCTTTAGTCAGATTGATCATGCGCATTTATACACATGTAATATGTGTATATATGTGATCATATACATGCTTATGTATATAATAATATTTAATTCTAGCATCCACATATGAGGGAAAATGTATCTTTTGACCTTCTGAGCTTGAGTTGTCACGCTTAATATGGTGGTTTCCAGGTAAATAGGGGAAGTTTAGGGAGGAGATAGTCTGCAATAGATAATGGAGTTTTAAGTTATAGATCTAATTTTACTTAATATCACAATACCCTAGACCGAAAGTATTGCTTATTCTATCAACCAGCCCTTTTCTTGCTGCATAGATTGATTTTGTATACCCTGCTATAATACTGGTTTTTGTTGATATACTGGGGAGTCGTTGGCCCCAGGCTAGCTGCATTCCTCTGGGGTTAATACAAGCAAGGCTTTGTGGAAAGCATTGTACAAGGGACAATGGCCCCAGAGCAAAGGCTTATGGACTCAGCCACTTTTTAGGCAGCTTAGTTCTCAGCAGGCAAAGGCATCTCAAAAGATACTGGTTTCCAAATCATCCGAGAAGGAAAGAAGAATATCGATCTCTTGTTTTAATTTTTTAATCATTTAGTTGTTTATTCTTTTTTCCCCATAGTTGAAACAACAAAATGAAACCATTTTCCCTAAGCAGTACCTCAATAGTGGTATAATAAATTTATCAAATTGCTTTGATGAAATGTTGAAAACAAGCACTGAGGAAACAAATCTAGTAGTCCTCTCATTGAACTACTTGTATGGCAAGTTTCTGAACACATGACACTATTAAGCAAGTCCAATTAAGTAAATAGCATAGGCTTATTAAATTTAAGATGTGCATATTGTACTGCATTTTAAGATACAAGTATGCAAGCTTATATTTAATTATTGAGAAGAAATTATTCAGGGAAATAAATCTTAAAAGACTGGTAGAATTGGAATGTACAGAGGAAAGAAGGGTTGTCCATTTACACCAAGAGTGAACATAGAATCTTTAGAAGAATAAGGTGATTCAACTTTTGAGTGCCTGTTGGATTTGAGAGGAATGAAATAAATAGCCTGGACACATGATGGAAATCTTTGAAAGCAGGGCAAAGGAAGAACATATACATACACATGATCCTAATAAAGTATATCCTTTGCATAGCATGAAGATTAGTGTGATGGAGTGAAAGGATGAATTTGGGGAGATGTGGAGATCACAATTATTGGTTGGGATTTTTTTAAACTGTATTTTTTTTTTTTTTGGTCTTTTCTCTTTTGATACTGGGGATCGAACCCAGGACGTTACACTTGCTAGGCAAGTGCTTTGCCACTGAGCTACATCCCAGCCCTGGAGATCACAATTATTATGTGGGAGTGGATTATACGTACCAGGTAGAGACTATCTGTATAGGACAAAGGAAAAGGAGAAGACAAATTCAAAGGGAAAAAAAATCATTATTTCCAATTTTCCATTAAATTGACAACAAGTAAAAAAATGGCTTCCTTCCTAAACTTCACTATATGTTAAGCTTTGCTTTATGGAAAACTCTGTACATACATAAGAGCAGATAAACAATTTTTAATGAATCTCAATGTATTCATCATTCAGTGCCAACTTGCAGATAATTTCCAGCTTATTTTTTATAAATTATTTGTTTTATTTTGCTTATGTGGTAACAAGATTCAACCCAAGACTCTACTATTTTGTACATAAAACTATGCTATTAAACTATAGGCACTAGGTTGTGTAGCAGATATCTGGACTTACTCGTTTTCTGTAATTACAGCATTATTCACATTGAACAACAGCTCTCCATGTCTTTCTCCTCTATCCCATGGCAACCATCATTCTGTTGTGTGATTGTATACCATTGACTATTTTAGGTGCTTCATAGGAAAGGATTCCTGTAATAAATTTCCTCTTGTGATTTATTTAACGAAATGCCTTCCAGCTATATTCTAGTCTGTGTGGATACCACATTGCTCTTAATCCTTTCACTTATTGGGGCATTTGAACTATTTGTACACTTTGGTTATTGTATATACTGCAATGGGCACGAAAAAGCAGGTATCTTTTCAAGATACTGATTTCAATTTTTTTGAATGTTTTATCTCAAATGTCAGTGCTGTATAGCAGTTTATAACCTCTTAGGCATCAAAATCCTATGAAGCTGGGCTGGGAATATGACCTAGAGGCAAGAGAGCCTGCCTCATATACATGAAGCCCTGGGTTCAATTCCCCGGTACCACATATATGGAAAACGGCCGGAAGTGGTGCTGTGGCTCAAGTGGCAGAGTGCTAGCCTTGAGCAAAAGGAAGCCAGGGACAGTGCTCAGGCCCTGAGTCCAAGGCCCAGGACTGGCAAAAAAAAAAAAAAAAAAAATCTATGAAGCTGATGACCAAAAGCATCATTTAAGCTTCCTCATCTTATTATCTTATTTTTCTAGTCTAAAACCAGTGGATAATAATAGTAAATATTTTAGATTATATATTTTATATAGATTTATTATACATTTATCATAGGTTATGTAATATTACATATCACATATTTTGAGATTAAATTTTGTAATATAAAGTGTTCAAATAATACTCAGCAATTGTTCAGTAAACATTATTACAACTATTTTTGCCAGTGAGTAGATGTAATCCTTGACAAACTATTTGAGCATCCTTTCCTGTGACTTTATGGGTGTTTCTTCACGTTCTATTATGTACTTTATGAAAAAATCCACTTAGCAGTATTTATGAACTCATGTAACTTGAAAGACTTCAGACCAGGGCATATTGATTAAGGAATATTTACTTCAATACTTACTATTAAGAATATCTGCTTTTGTATTTATTCCACAAAAATAAATCATGTAGGGCTGGGGATATAGCCTAGTGGCAAGAGTGCCTGCCTCGGATACACGAGGCCCTAGGTTCGATTCCCCAGCACCACATATACAGAAAACGGCCAGAAGCGGCGCTGTGGCTCAAGTGGCAGAGTGCTAGCCTTGAGTGGGAAGAAGCCAGGGACAGTGCTCAGGCCCTGGGTCCAAGGCCCAGGACTGGCAAAAAATAAATAAATAAATAAATCATGTAGGAGAGTTACAAATTGATTTATACCAAGGTTGTCTATTGAGTTTGTCTGCGACAAATTGTATATAACTATATTATAAATTTTGAGGCATAGTTATAAATTTTGGGAAAAAGTTAAGAGCTTTGTAGAGATCATTTTATTGATGAAAGGACAGATTAACATTTTGGAACAATGAAAAAGCATGAATGTGGAGCAGTGAATTTCGACCTCTCATCAATTGTGATCAGAATCACTTGAGAAGTTTTGGAAACAACAATTGTTATTCAGATTCTAAGATTCATATTCAATTATGTAGGAGTAAAACTGTGTAAATTCATCCTTAAAAGTACTCACAAGCCAGGTGTCGGTAATTCTAGCTACTCAGGAGGCTGTGATCTGAAGATGATGGTTTGAAGCCAGCCCAGGCACAAAAGTCCCTGGGAGACTCTTATCTCCAGTCAGCCACTCAAAAACTGGGAATTTGGTGGCTCAAAGTAGTTGAGCACTAGACCTGAGCAACAGAGCTAAGAGACAGTTCCTGGGCCCTGAATTCAAGCCCCATGACTGACAAGAAAACAAAAACAAAAACTTCACAAATTATTCTGCTGTACAGTTCATAGTAAGAATCACCACTTTCGTTCAATTAAATTAGAACTATCAAAAGGGCTTTGGTGATCTTTAACTATTCCCAGCGAGAGCTTTTGCTTTATATTAATCGCAGATTAATAAGAGAAAACCAAGTCTGAAGATGCACTACAAAGGTTTTTGCAATGAGTTCGCCTCAGGTGACTATGTAAGTTCAAGCAAATGTGAGTGTCCATGTTCTTGTGTGCTTGCTGAGATACCGGTATTTTTTTCACATCAGTGCGTGGAATCTGAACACCTGCAGTAGGAAACAGCATCGCACACATATTTACAAAACCATTGTTGGTTTTCTGTGCTTGAAGCATAAGCATAATCTCCATGGTAGTAATGTGTTTTAGGGTGAGGGGGGACTCTGGAAGTGAGGAAAGTGTCTAGGATCCTTCATGGGTGTTGTGTTCAGTATAGGAATTGTGGGAGGTTTCAGAGAGCATAGAAAATACAGTTTCCATGAAAGACACTGTTCTTCCTTCATCCGAGCATCTTTTTTGCCATTCATCTCCATCACTTGGAAGTCATCCTGGTTTAGTAACACCTCTGTGATTCCCTATTTATTTGGCTCCTGGACTTGTTCTCAGAGATATAAGACTAAAATCAAAGACAGAAAAGAAGCACTGAACTAGAAAAGAAAAGTTTAAGAAAGAAAATTAACTGCTCTTAAATTATTCAAACATCATTACTTCAGATTAAATGATTCTTAATGTTTTTCTTTCCAATATTAAACCTTCCCCAAATCCGATGACAGCTGCAAAAAAAAAAAAGATTTGTACAGTCTACATACATAAAAATACAGTGCACACCCTCTCAGCCTACTGCCCCAATCCTCTTGGAGCCATTATCACACAAACCCAAATCACTGACGAGGTCTTCTCAATGCCACTTCTGTATTAGCTGCAGTTATGTGAAGTGTCAAGTCAGAAAGAGTTTGACTTTAGCTTCTGTGAAAGTTAAGTATTATAGTTAAATGTGAACTTTAGGATTTTAAATTTTATATTCTTTCCTTGTTTTACTTAAAGCAGTTATTTCTTAAGTTAATTAAAAAGTTTCCAAGAACTCTGTCACTTTGTTGTATAGAGTGATTAACATTTAGTCTAGAAGCATATAGTAAAATATGAAAAGAAAGGGATGGAAATGATTACATAACTAGTTAGTAAATGTAATTTTGTTACTCTTTAGATATCTGAGATTTACTGATCCTTTTTTTTTTTTTTTGGCCAGTCCTGGGGCTTGGACTCAGGGCCTGAGCACTGTCCCTGGCTTCTTTTTGCTCAAGGCTAGCACTCTGCCACTTGAGCCACATCACCACTTCTGGCCGTTTTCTGTACATGTGGTGCTGGGGAATTGAACCCAGGGCCTCATGTATAATGAGGCAAGCATTCTTGCCACTAGGCCATATCCCCAGCCTGACTGATCCTTTTAATAGGTCTCACCATAAGAATTAGAGGCACAAGAAAGAACCAAAATTTCTTTCCAAACACTTCAGCTCCTTCAGATACTTTTGTAAAAAGTAGGAAGAATAGAAATATTTGGATTATTGATTTATTGCAAGAACTATGCCTGGAAAGAAAACATGATGAGGGAAATATAAAGATCTCAGTAATAAAGTTCATTCCAAAAATATAACTACAATGACTGTGGCAGATAAAGTAATGAACTTTTTTTTTTTCTTTTTTGTCAGTTATGGCACTTAGACCCAGGGCCTGGGCTCTTTTGTTCAAGGCTAGCATTCTACCACTTTGAGCCATAACTCCACTTCTGGTTTTTCAAGAGTTAATTGGAGATAAAAGTCTCACGAGGACTTTTCTGCCTGGCTTGTTTTGAAACATAATCCTCAGATTTCAGCCTCCTGAGTAGCTAGGATTACAGGTGTGAGCCACCAGTGCCCAGCTGAACATTTTGCATTATGGTTTTTCATTTCCTTCCTTCTTTCCTTCCTTCCTTCCTCTTCCTTCCTTCCTTCCTTCCTTCCTTCCTTCCTTCCTTCCTTCCTTCCTTCCTTCCTTCCTCCCTTCCTTCCTTCTTTCCTCCCTCCCTCCCTCCCTCCCAACTTCCCTCTCTCGCTTCCACCTTCCCTCCCTCTCTTTCTTTCTTTCTTTTTTTTTTTTTTTTTTTTTGCCAGTCCTGGGCTGGGACTCAGGGTCTGAGCACTGTCCCTGGCTTCTTTTTGCTCAAGGCTAGCACTCTACCCTTGATCCACAGCACCACTTCCAGCTTTTTCTGTGTATGTGGTGCTGAGGAATCGAACCTAGGGCTTCAGGCATGTAAGGCAAGCATTCTACCACTAAGCCACATTGCCAGCCCCTTTCTTTCATTTTTATAAATTAGGCATTTATTGGAACACTATGATAATTTCTTATTAAAATATTTTTATTATGTCAGGTGCTGGTGGCTCATGCTTAGAATCCTAGCTACTCAAAAGATTGGGGTCAGAGGATCATGATTCAAAGCCAATCCAGGCAGGAAAGTCCATGAATCTCTTATCTCCAATTAATGACCAAAAGGCCAGAATCAGCGCTGTGGCTCAAATGGTAGAGCACTAGCTTCTAGTTGAAAAGTTCAGGGACTCAGAAGACACAATGCACAGGATGAGTTCAAGCCCAGGCATGCCACACACACACACACACACACACACACACACACACACACGTACATAGGAGTTGCCATCCAAAACAGCCATTTATAAACACAATGCATCTTGACCGATGTCACACCTTCCAACTCATCCTTTCCCTCACTCTTCTTAATTTGTAGGATATAAATCAGATTTTGACTATCATGATTTTTTTAGGGCAGAGTAACAATTTATCCCCTAGAACATAAAGATGGCTCCTTTCCCTCCAAGGATGTTTTGACTTTGTCAGCTGAATGCTTTGAAGTGGTCCTTCCTTCTCTCCTCATAGAAATATTTTATCTTATTATATTTTGTACAAACTCTATCATCCCAACACCAGATACATATCTTTCTCCTTCACTATGGTATGAGCTTCCCCTCCTGTGTGCTCAATGCTGAATAAAGTGCCTATCAGATAGTGTCTATCTGATGAAATTGATCTGAACTAGCGCTTAGTGGCGAATAGTACTATATCTAGCAAACATTTCCCCAAGACCTATTATTCAGGGTGCACAAAATGACAAAACTCTCAAGCAAAGAAAGGCTAATTTTAAATAAAAATGTGAGCGAACTGTCCCACAAATGTCCTTTTGGATGCTTTTTCTCATAGTCTCCTAAAAATAAAATTTGGAACTTCTTTTACGCAATTGATCTTTCAACAGAGATAAGCATAGATTTGGCTGGGGTTATTGCAACAGTAAAATTATTTTTCTATTTCTCATATTTATGTTTTCCTCTGAGAATATAAAGCTGAAATTGTGACATTTGTGTAGTTTATTAGCAGTGAACTTCATATGTATTGGAATAGCATTATGTAACCCTAAATAGCTTAAATCCCCAAAGGGACAGCAAAGATTTTTCAGGAATGACGATGACATGCCTTATTATTTGGGACTTTTAGGAAATCTTCCAAATAGTCTGTCTACCAGCAAACTGTGGCTCAACATTCTAGTTTATATCTTAATGTTTTCTTTTCTTTCTAAAAGAATATTTCTTGAAGTTTTAAGGTACAAAATGACTAAGTGGAAATTCTTAATGACATTTTATGAAGCTTCTGTTCATTGAGATCATGGTAAACTGATTTAAAAATTGAATCTTTATTTCTGGAGATCTTTTAATGTAATTTTGAAGTCAGACAAATCAAACATATATATACTGATGCCAAAAATAAATATGGAAGGCATATGAGTGACTGGTCCATTTTTTGTTTTCTTCTATAAAAGATAAAAGAAAACACAATAAATTTCTCTCGCATGGAGTGTTATGTAACTTAAAAATTGTCTTCTGTGCTCCGACTGGGGGATGAACCCAGAGCCTTTCAACTTTGTTCTGCTTTTAGTTTAAGCCTGGTGCTCTTCTACTTGTGCCATACCTCTACTTTAGGATTTTTGCTATTTAATCAGAGATAAGAATCTCGTGGGCTTTCTGTTTGGGCTGGCTTTGAACTACAGTCCTAAGATCTCAATCTCTTTAGTAGTTAGGATTACAGATACCAACCCTTAGAGCCATTAGGGCTATTAGAGCTCATGACTAACTCTGTTAGTCAATGAGACATAAGAACAACCCTGCAGCAAACTTTTCATTAGCATCGTCATGTTTCTTTCTTAAACTGAATTCCCCAAAGTGGTGACATTTATCTTAGGATTTTGAATGAAAAAGGCCAAGAAAATCACAGAGTTTGTAGCTCGGGTATTTTGAACTATTATGTTATTGCCTGTACTACCACTAGACTTTTTGCTACAAAAATACTCCATTATGGTTAAACTACAGCAAGCTGAGTTCTCTTTTACTTGAAGCTAAATTTGTTTCTAATTAATGTACTTATATAAAAATGTGCATCCTACCTCAGTAGGGAATTATAGTTATCAATTAATGACTAATGTTAGATATGTTTTCAGTTTTCTCCTCTTCCTCCTCCTCCTGCTCCTCCTTTATACTTCCTCTTCCTCCCTCTTTCTCTCTTTCTTTCTTTTTTCAGACTATTTATTCTCATTTTCCCATTCTGCCTTGATACTTGTTCTTCTTGCAAGGCTAGATAAATGTCCCTTTGATTTTGAAATCTGAGTCAAGTCATTTTATTTTCTTTTTTCTCAGTTGCAGGGCTTGAACTCAGGGTCTGGGCGCTATCCCTGAGCTTCTTTGTGCTCAAGGCTAGAACTCTACCATTTGAAACACAGCGCCATTTCCAGTTTTTGAGTGGTAATTGGAGACAAGAGTCTCACAGGGACTTTGAACTGGGATCCTCAGATCTCAGCCTCTGAGTAGCAAGGATTACAGGTGTGAAGCCCCACATGCCCTGCTTCAGGCCATCTTATAATGAACTCTCTCTTTGCCTCCCCTCAGACACTTCCTCTTCTGCCCAGCCTTACTTAGGTATTCTCCCTGGGATTCCTCAACAACAAAGGCATGTAAGTCATTCATCAGATAAATGTGAAACAATGTGAAGCTCGTCACAGTCAGCTCAAGTTCACTCCCTAAACTTACAAAGAAGGGAATCAGAACTCAGGTAAAAGATGGTTTCATAATCACTCATATAGAAGATTGTTTTTATTATATTAAATCAGTTTTTATCCAATGAAGATAAATATAGAATTTTTCTCCCATTGGTTTGTACATTATAATAAAATAATCCCTCTAAAATATGTGAAGATCAGTTCCTAGGTTCAAATCCTATGCATGACAACTTGGTTATATTAAGCAACCTTGAGAATATTTGTCCCCTTGATTTAGTCTTGCTAGTCTCTGTGGAATTAGAAGACTTCTGTAGTGAGTAAATAATAACAATAGTTCATTCTGAATCTATATTTACTCCCTGAAATATTTCAAACATGTCACCTACTTGGTATTAAAGAACCCTTATAGGGTAAATAGTGTTTCTCCAATTCATAGTTAAAGAAAATGAGATTAAAGAGTCATCATTCAGTCAGTCAACAGATACTGAATTTTTATTTCATAGAAGCCCTATGTTTCAGGACATAGAAATCAAAACAAGTCATACAAGTTTTCTACCCTTATATATAACTTATATTTAGTAATAGAGTTAGTAAGTAAATAAAAATAAATTTTAAGTTTTATTGAGTTCAAGGAGGTAGAGTGAATATAGGCTTGGGGTCTAGTGTTTCAAATGCTTTCAACTATTGTATGGGCAAAATTATGCACTTCTCCTTCAAAGAAGGTAGATGATTTGAGAAATGACATTGTTTTTCTTCAAGCCCTGGATCTTTTGTGACATATCTAATGGGCAAGAGCAAGAGGAGGCTAGCATTGGTCACCTTTCCACACCCTTCTATTGCCTTTTTCCTTGGGAGAAATTTGGAGTTACATCAGTCCTTGTATTAAGATGGGACAGCATCCCTAAAGTGGGTTAGTTCTGTTTCAGCCCCATGTCCCTAGAGTCACTGTAAGGTAATTGGATCGTCTGTGTTACTATCTCAATTTGTAAAAATATTAAATTGCATTAAGAATTTTCCACATGATAAGAATATTTTAGGTGGTGAGAATATGAACATGTTCAGCATTGCAAAGACCATTTGTTCTTTTCCAAAGGAGGAGAGAAAGCAGCTGAGAAAAATGGAGCGCCAGGAGTTCTAGAGGTTGTTATAATGACAGGAGTTTGGTACAATAAAGTCAGTGTACTCATCCAAACACTTGTTTCCCTCCCTCCTGACCCTGCGGTGCCTGAGGTAATGCATTCTGCACGGTCGCTTGAGTTTGAGAAGGTTCTAAGAACTTGCTGACAATTAAGCATTGTGTTTCATTATTTATCACACTGGAGTAACGTGAATCTCTCTGATGTCCACTAAAGGCTGATCTGAGGGCCCTGTTCACAAGGAAAGTCATGAGGAATCTGCATCCTGCTTTCAAAGCCTTCTCTGCCTGTATGGTTTTCATTTTATTCAAGAGGAATAACATGTTTATGAAGGGAAACTCCCATCTTGATATCTAGAGCTTGACTGGGGTTTAAACATGCATTGCTGTCCACAGTGTATCTTGTGCTATCACAGACATGCGATGTTTTCTCTGGAAAACTTTAACATCTTCAAAGTATAATTGAACAGCCAGAAAAGTTTCTATGAGGTCAGCTGCATTCCACCAGCGCCCAAAGCCTGCACATATCTGCTATTGTAAATAAATAAGGGATATGCTACTTGAAAAATGTGGGGTCGTTTGACCTGCACAAAATTGACTGGAATGTTTCTCTAATATTCCCATTTGCCTGTCCAAGTTGTGGATAAGTGCAAAAACTCTAGAACTTCTCAAGAACTGAAATTTTCTTTTAAAGCGTTTGTGCAGCTCCTTACATTTTATTTAATGAAGGAGTTTAGGAAAACACATTTCCTTTGTCTATTATTTTTCTATAATCAATACTGAAATAAAATTGTAATGGTATATGTAGCATACGAATATCTGTATACAGAGGATAGCTGGTTTTAGTCTTAGAATGTTGGTCAAGTAATGGTAAGTGCAATGATAAAACAGAGATTGTAGAATGTTCCTGCGCTCTGGCAGTGTAAGAGGAGTTTTTCCAGGTATAAGCCAGCTGTGGGCATGAGGTTTGTGTCTACAGCGGTGACTGGCTGAGCAATCCTGTCAATGCAGCTGAAGAGAAAAGGGTCTTGATTTTCTTGCTCTTGAATTCTATGTGTTCTTCATGTATTTTATGTATCATTCATTTATCAGATGTGTGGTTCATAAATATTTTTTTTTTTTTTTTTTTGGCCAGTCCTGGGCCTTGGACTCAGGGCCTGAGCACTGTCCCTGGCTTCTTCCCGCTCAAGGCTAGCACTCTGCCACTTGAGCCACAGCGCCACTTCTGGCCGTTTTCTGTATATGTGGTGCTGGGGAATCGAACCTAGGGCCTCATGTATCCGAGGCAGGCACTCTTGCCACTAGGCTATATCCCCAGCCGGTTCATAAATATTTTGATCCCATTCTAACAAGATCTCCTGTCATTCTATTGAGTGTTTCCTTTGCTATTCAGAGGTTTTTGTTTGATACAAGCCCATTTATCTATTTTTTCTGAGCTCAAACCATTTATATGAAAGGATCATATTCCCAGATGTATTGTGTTTTGCTTCCTTCAATTAAAGTCAGATGATAGTGTAATTATTGGTAAGTTTCTGGAATTGTTCTTTTTGTTTATTGTGATATTGGAGCCAATAACCCACTTACACATGGAATATTTATAATAAAGCTTTATTTATTTATTTACTTTCATGTTGCTAGGACCTCATTCATACTTAGAGCTTAACTTTTTGTAGCAATCTTTGTCAAGGGCCTGTCTTGACATGTTACATTTACAAATATATTTTCAATTAGTTTATCAATTTCTATAAAATACTGCTGTGATTTGGGGTTTGAACTGCATTGAGTTTACATAGGAATTTAGGAAAAACTAGTATTTGAAAAATATTGAGTCATGTTACTATACATTCAACATGTTACTATATATCCCATTATTAATTTAAACTTTCTTTGATTTTTATTAGTTAGCGGTTATAGATTTCTAAGGGGTGCTTTTATACAGCTTTCATTAGATTTATTCTGACCTATGACCTTTAAGTAAAATATTTAACTTTTTTCAAATTTTACAATAAATTTCTATAATTTGTCAAGTGTTTAAATTTTTGTTTATATCTCTATGGACAACTTTCATCAACATTGATCCAAAAGTCATCTGGGCAAAGTCTAATTGTCAAATGTTATCTTCGCTTATTCCTTCATGCATTGGTTCATACAATAATTATTTATTCCATGCTTGCTAGGCTCACTACTAGATGTTACGTATACCAGAAAGGCAGTCTTTACTCTCAGAGAGGAAATAGTCCAGTTCAGGTTAAACAAGCAAACATACAGAGTAGCAAGCTGTAAAATTATAGGAATGACCTTTAGGAAACCCAGAATAATGCTGAAGAATCATAATCATAGAAATTACACTGAAAAAGCATAGCAGAAATTAAGTTCAGTCATTTCATAAAAAGGCAATAAAACAAACTCGGACATTTGAGCAAGATGAAGGATAATGTGGGAAAAAAAAGGGTTCATATTGGCTTTAATTTCCAGTTGTACCAAAGAAGAAAATAATAATACAACTTCTCACAGAATCGTATCACCCCCCAAGGTGCTGCTACTTTAAATTCAAGTCAGAAATAGAGACTGGAAATTCTGTGTTATCAGTGAGTCCTAGATTTAAGGAATTTACAAGGAGTAGAAACCATTAACATAATTATACATGTTGATGTTCTCTATGCCAGAGCCACCTCTTACCAGATATATGGCCTGGAAGCACTGGGATAAGAGCTGAGACCAAAACAGTTCCATTATTTATTTATAGGTCTGCCTTAGGAAATGTGGATCTTTTTGTTTTTCAGAAAGACTATACACTACTGCTCTATTTGTTTCTATAAAGAATATCATTGAAAAGATTTTAAAAGTAGACTTTTGAGAGTCAAATGTAGTTTGATTTAGAATATATGCCCAGATCATTTATTGTAGAAGGAGAATTATAGTATCATCTGGCTGTCAAACTCAAAACATGTGAGCAAATATGAGAACAATGAGTGTGAGAAAAACACAAGTGCAAGAAGTTGTATAGTGAAAATATAGTTGTATAGTGTATAGTTGTATAGAGTGTATAGAAAATTTCTAGTGTACAGAGCTTCTATGATTTTTGGTAATGTGATTTAATTTATCTCCGGCTCCTATTAACTGTAATGTGATAAATGGCTATAGTAAAAGGAGTTTGGAATTGGGGGACAGAACCAGGCTCAGTTCTCTTTCATACTAACATCATCTTGTCTTATTGTCTAGTTAACCTTTCCAGCCCTCAATTTCTTATAAAGAATATATTTTGGGGCTGGGAATATGGCCTAGTGGTAAAGTGCTCACCTTGTATACATGAAGCCCTGGGTTTGATTCCTCAGCACCACATATATAGAAAAAGCTGGAAGTGGTGCTGTGGTTCAAGTGGTAGAGTGCTAGCCTTGAGCAAAAGAAGCTAGGGATAGTGCTCAGGCCCTGAGTTCAAGACCCAGGACTGACAAAAAAACAACAATAACAAAAAAAGAATATATTTTTTCCTCCCCTAGCATCTTATAAAACGATTGCATTGAAGTATGATATGAATGAATGACTCATGGAAAGTAATTAGTGTGTATAGAGGTCTTTGTTAGGACTTGTCAATATTTTTGCCATATATATTTCCGTTAAACAATCTTCTACTCTCTTAGAGCTTAAATTCTATTTCTTCTATTGACTTCTATATCATAAATCTATCCCAGATAATACTTTTGTACAAAAAAGATCTATTTTATTTTTCTCTCACTGGGCACCTTCCATTGGAATTCCACATGTAATCACTGGGATGTTTTTGGTTTAGTTTTTGGTAGTACTGGAGTTTGAACTGAGGGCCTTGAGCTTTCTAGGCAAAGCTCTACCAGTTGACACATTCCTAGCTTCTTTTGCTTTAGTATGTTTTTCAGATAAGTCTTTGCTTTGCCTTGGGTCAGCCTTGGACCATGATCCTTCTACCTGGGGTTACAGATGTGAGCCAACATATATAACCCTGTAGTCATTGATTTTATCACCTTCCCAACAGCTTCATCTGCTTTGGCAATACTTTCACTAATGACACTAAACACCTGACCCACTTGCTCAACAGGCCTGATCATAGACTTTTAAAATTGCTCTGTCTTAAATATGTACAGGAAGCATCCATTTCTTTCATTCATATTTCTACAGCCCTTCATTACATCACCGGAAATGGTCTGAAACAACTCTAGTATCCTCTGACTTCAGAATATTCCTTTGGGATGATCTCACTACTTCAGACTGAATGATCTAAAATCTAACTCACATCTAGTCTCTGCCTGACATTCTTCAGTAATATCATATTTTCCCAGGGATGAAGTGTAAATTCCCAGAGATGAAGACTCATGAATGTGTGTATGCATGTGTCTGTGTGTCCATGTCTGTGTGTGTGCATGCACACACGCATGTACCATACAGGCGTTCAGGGAAAGAGCCTTTGGGAAAATCCAGATAGGGTGTTTTGGTATGAGATCAAAACAAACAAACAAAAAGCTATCCTAATTTCACGTGAGATTCTTTGTGAGTGAACCAGAGCCCAGCCCTTTTCTTGCTAGTGCTGCTGCTATAATATGTGCCCTGGGGACAGTGACCCGGAAAAACAGACTTCTGGGTAAAGGTGCTGAAATTTTGGGTGTTGCACAAGAGGATATAATACATGCTGTTTCAGTGTAGGAAATTCTGTGGACAACTTCCCAAAAGAGGATATATCTTCCTTTAGTAATTTAAGAGGACATTTTCCAATATTGACCTACATATTTGATGGTCCTATTCTCTCAAAATGGAACAGTTTGAAAACAAATGGGCCAAACTGTAGGAAGTAAGTGGGCCCAAGTAGCCACAAGAACATGCTTTTCCTGTGAGCTCATTTTATTTCTAGTTTAAAGACAGGATAGTAAAAGATCTACATGAGGGCTGGGGATATAGCCTAGTGGCAAGAGTGCCTGCCTCGGATACACGAGGCCCTAGGTTCGATTCCCCAGCACCACATATACAGAAAATGGCCAGAAGCGGCGCTGTGGCTCAAGTGGCAGAGTGCTAGCCTTGAGCGGGAAGAAGCCAGGGACAGTGCTCAGGCCCTGAGTCCAAGGCCCAGGACTGGCCAAAAAAAAAAAAAAGAATCTACATGACTAGCAGGAAAAATGCTATTCTCTTCAGAAGCCTATTTTCTTAGGAAAACATACATATAAAATATATAATTGGTTATAATACATAAATTATTCTGCTCTCTAGAAAACAGAAGTGTTCTTATCTATTTAAGCATATATTTTTCTTCTCCTTCTCTTCTTCCTTCTTCTTCTCCCCCTCCTCCTCTTCCTCCTCCTCATCTTTTCTTATCTTTTTCTTCTTATTTTAACTATAAGGGTGGACATTTTTCTAAAACTTATGATTACAACAAACTGTGTTGAAGATATGGTATTACATAAAAATGAACATGTATTGCCTTACTCTGTATTACTGAGAAGGTTTGTTTTATAGGTATATGTTTTGCCTCTAACAGCATACCTCCTTTGTCTCCCACCAGTATGATTCTAATTTCCTGGTTAATCTCTATTGGGTACATATTAAGAAGAAATGTAAACCTACATTCCTAGATTTGTGGGAAGTGAAGGTAGGAGGATTGTGATTTGAACATAACCTGAGAAAAACTCAAAATACCCTACCTGAAAATTACAGAAAAGCAAAAAGAATAGGGATATGGCTTAGTGAACAGGGCTTGCTTAGCTCTAACAACCAAAACCAAAATAGACCTTGCCCCCAAACTGCATTGAAAATTTGGAACTGACATGGGTAGAAGACTGAATAATTGAATAGAAAATTTCAAACATATCAAGTGGGATGAATGCAGGAATATTTCTAAATAAAATAACTACAGATTCCCTTCAGAGAAAACAAATAACCTCTACAAGGCACAATCTATTTTGCCTGCAAGAGTTTTATCTATTTATAACTTTTCTAAGGCTGTTGTCTGCTGAATTTCAATAGCAAACAAAAACACTATTACCCACTTAGGTAACAGTCTAGCTATTGAAAATAGAAAACATTTGCAACTGTCTCACATTCCTAACAGTGATGCCCCATCATATTCTCTAAGCTCACATCTCTTCTGACTTTGAACAGAGGGGAAGAATAATAACATATATAATTTTTATTGGAATCTTCCCTAATTTAGATGACTGTATTAGGTAATATTTAATGATTACAGTGAATGTAAAATGTTGCCAAAGTGGGTTTCTACAGTGAAGTGGATGAAAGAAACAATCCAGTTTTACCTACAACCATCTTCCATAGTGGTCCAGAAAGGGTATGTTTCCAAATGAATGTTGATGGCAAATCCATCCATTTTTGGAGAAACCACAGCCACTCATTAGATTTAGCTATAAAAGCTGCCTTTCTCCCTCTCTTCAGCAAACTTAGAACTGGTTCCATAGTGCTTCCTGCTCCCTCCACCCAGAAGTTTTTCTTCAGTTCAAGCAATATGGAAAAATGCAAGGGTCCCTTTTGTGACTTACTAAAAATCTTAAAACAACAACAACAACAACAACAAAAACCCCTTAGATCCGCAAAGAAGCAAGTGTTATAAGCAGAAGAAAAAAAAATGGCGACTGGGAATATCAGGCCTTTGGTTTTACTTCTCATCCTGAAGTGCAAAAACTTGAGGTTATTACTTCCAAAATTCCATTATAAAAGTAAGATAGAGACAAAGGATAAAAAGAAGAATCAATGCAACAGCCATACTTACAAAACTATATGGTGTAAACCAACTGTACAACTCATGGTTGGGAGAGGGAAATGGGGAGGGGGGAGGCGGGTGAAAATGAGAGAGGAGATAATTGGATAAGAAATGTACTCACTGCCTTACATAAGAAACTCTAACCCCTCTGCACATCACTTTGACAATAAAGAAAAAAAGTAAGATAACAGCATTACAAAATAATTGAAAATAATACACATGTTAATTTATGTTCCCAGTTTGTCATTTCATGACTTTATTTGAAGGTTAAAAATAGTATCTTATCATATTCAATTTTAAAAAGTGACCATAAAATAAAAGAAGAAAAAATATAAAATTGATGTTTCACTGAAACATTTTGGAAAAGAAAATTAACAACCACTGCTTCACAGAAAATAAATGCTAGAAAAATGAGGAATTATCTTTTAATAAATTATGGCTAAATTCGGCACTGATGGGTCATACCTGTAAATCTAGCTACTGAGGTAGCTGAAATCTGAGGATCAAAGTTTGGAGCCAGCCCAGTCAGATAAATCCAAGAGACTTTTATTTCCAGGTAACCAGCAAAAAGCCAAAAATAGAGGTGTGGCTCAAGTGGTAGAACACCAGCCTTAAGAGAAAAAGGCAAAGGCAGTAAAGCAAGGTCCTGAGTTCAAGCCACAGTTCCAGCATGCATGCACATACCATGAATACACACACACACACACACACACACACACACACTATGGACAGAGCAGTAGCTACTAAGAGTGTAGGTGTCTACGACAAAGTCCTGATTCAGAAGCCTGACTTTATTACAGAACTTAGTGTAATTTTAAGCACACTGCCTTAGTTTCCTTTTGTGTCCAATGGTCATGTTCAGTATACTTATCTTTTTATGATGCTTTGATGAGTTCAAAGTGAGAAGTACTTAGAAAAGAGCCTAGAATATAATAGCATTCAAGAACATTATTATTACTTTCATTTACAATACACACTGGAGAGTAATTGTATTTCTAGTATCTGAAAGGCTCATTAAGTAACAATGATTTACAGACTTCTTTTTGAACTGGAAAACCAAACGTCATCATCCTTTTTAGAGGACATTACTAGAGACAGCATTTTAGGACTGGAACTCACACAAGTGAGCATGTGCTTGCGTGATGTATGCTCTCATTGAAGGGGGACCCTTTTGTGGCAGGAGATGCAAACTATATTCAGGAAATGTACTTGTGTTTACTGCCAATGTCAGAAGAGGACAATCTGAGTGTGTCTAATTTCATCATTGATGAATCTGTCAGTGCTGACAGCTCTGCTGGGGTTTAACTTCAGGGAATGCTCTTGTAAGCAAAATGATTTTGCTTAATTTAAAAACCCACAGCTTGAGCACTGTTTCTTATAATTTTGAATCTATAAGACAATCATTTCCTTCCTTAGAGATTTCCATATTTTAAAAAAGTTAGATATCTCAGGTTGCCTTTTGATGAGAATTCTTAACTCTGCTGTGTATGATTAAGATGTATACCTTCTTTCTCCTATAAAGTCTGCAAATTATTTAAGTATTGCAGTTATTTCCTCTTCCCTTTACAGGCATAAATAATATATATTCAGAATAAATATACTCTTCCTGTGTGACTGTTTGGTCTTCTTCAAAACAGACTAGCCAATACTTGCTAGAGCCATTTTAAGGATAGAAGCTGGCACACACCTCTTACTTGAGGAGCCATTTTGGTTCAGATTTTTATAAAGGTGCTGGGCCATTTCCCACAGAGCAGGTGCTCAGAGATGAGATTCTTGTCCTCTGCTGTTTGATCAAAAAGGAATTCCTAGCATAGGGATAATTTTAGCACATCTAATGAAAGAAACATGATCTCAGCCCACATTTCCTTCGTATGCTGTTACCATTCTTCAGCCAGCATCCAGATTGGTTCTTTACCCAAAGCAACAAAGACAAATCACTTACCATTTTTCTCTCTGTCAGGAGAAAATAGAAAGCCAGTGTTGTTGTTATTTTAACTTCTTTACTAAAAATTATCATATACAAAAGGATGAACCAACCTCCACTGGAAATTATTTTGTTACTGTAACATCAGTATGTTTAAGTGACATAGTTATTTCTATCTTTGTTTTAAAAATGTTTTAAAAATTTGTAGCAACTACAAATTATAAGATGATGTTTCGTTTACTGCCTCAAGTCTGATGTAACAGTTGTTGACTTCTTTATTCATTGAGATTTTTTTTGTTTGTCTGTTTGTGTTTGGTATAACTGTGCTATATTCTCAGGATTTTACACTTACTAGGCAGGTACTATATTACTTGAGCCATGTTCCCACCCTATTTTTACTTGCATTATTTTTCAATAATATCTCTACCTTTTTGCCCAGGTTCCTTATTGGACTTTAATCCTCCTCCTGCAATCTACCTAGTATTCCTGTGATCATACATATATATCACTACACCTGGCTTATTGATTGAGATAGGGGTTTTGATAACGTTTCACCTGGGCTGGCTTTAAAACCACGATCCTCCTGATCTCTACCTCCCAAGTACCTGAGATTACAGTGGTTTAAAACCATGCCTGGCCTTTCCTGAGGTTTTGGACTACAGATATACTTAAAAATATTTTTTTAAATATGATATGCAAAATATTAGTTAAAGTATACCCTAATTTCCCAGGTACAAATTTTTTACTATTTTATAATTGTTTTATATGTGATTTGTAACCCCTCTTTCCCTTCCAAAAATGCAAATTTAATAAATACCAGGTTGATAAGGATTTAGCTTAAATTAAATTTTTCTTCATAAGCAAGTATCAAATTTATATGTCAGTAATAAAAATGGGAATTAATTATTATTATTATTTTGTTTTTGCCAGTCCTGGGCCTTGGAGTCAGGGCCTGAGCACTGTCCCTGGCTTCTTTTTGCTCAAGGCTAGCACTCTGCCACTTGAGCCACAGCACCACTTCTGGCCATTTTCTATATATGTGGTGCTGGGGAATTGAACCCAGGGCCTCATGTATACGAGGCAAGCACTCTTGCCACTAGGCCATATTCCCAGCCTTGGGAATTAATTATTTGAGTAACTTCCTTCTGACTAAGCTACTTTTATGACTATTCATTAATTTGTATTTATTAGTGTCATTACTTTTTGTGCTGGTTCCTGGGCTTGAACTCAGAATATTGTGCTGTCTTATCACTAGTGCTTTATCACTTTGAGCCATGCTTCTGGATTGGATTTTGGTGGTTGGTTGGTGAGGGAGTTTTGCAGACTTTTCTGCTGGGGTTGGCTCTTTGACCCTTGGTGCCCCAGATCTCAGCCTCTTGAGTAGTTAAGATTATAGGCCTGAGCCACCAACACCTCACTTTATTAATTTGTTGTCAGGTTTTACTTCTAAGGCATTATTAAAGAGATTTGTCAGAAAGAAAATCTGCATTATCAGTAAGAGACATTGTCTATATACATATACTTACACACATATGTACATGAGTGTATGTGTATACACTGGATAAATAGATAGATGCATACTAGATAAATTTATTAAAGATGCAAATGTGTGGTATGTGTATGTATGTATATAGGGCAACATTATAAAACACTTTCCTTAAATCATGAATCTGAGCATTGACTTTCACATAAAACCACATCCTCTGTGTTACAAGAAAGTCATTGAATTTTGTTAATTTGAGTTATCCAATTAAAAATTTCAGCTACATTTGAAAAGAATTTCAGAATTGGTTATTCCATTTTAAAAGGACTTTCACAACATTGCAAAAGAGAACTGACTTGTACAAGTGCAATCTAGACCAAAAAGAAGTAAATGAAAAAATTACATGTTCAAGTTTATTTTAAAAACACACATGCTTTGCATTATAGGAGAGTAGAGTCCTATCAACCATTCTGTCCTTTTAAATCCAGTGTATTTTTAGGACATTGTACCCTTGGATACCATTGGTTCATTATTTTTTAAAGATCAGCTCCTTTAAAGGTAGAACAGATGTTAAAGCATAGATCCCATTCTTTTCCTAAAGTCTTAAATATCATGTCTATATTCTAGTTTCTTAATGCAGTGAATCTTATAATAAATTCTTTCATATCTGGGAAGATTTAGAATGTTCTTTATGGAGTTAAGAGAGGTATAGAAATGAAACTTTAAATCCCCTGTCTAGAAAAGGAGTTAAGCTTTTTTTTTCCTCTGTGATTATTTCAAATGTTTTTTCTTCAATTTTTTGAGAATATTCCAGTTCTCACCTTTCACACTGAGCATCTTTGAGCCTGGTACCTCTCTTACTCGTTCGTAGTAACAGCACTGTCATGCTTGAATTCTTGTTGAGGCTTAGAAAACATCCTGGCCCATCCCTCATTTGTTTCCTGAGCTAATATTAGGGATTAGGATGAAAGGTGTGGCTACAATCTCTTCCTGAAGATCATGCTTGTGAGACCCAGAGGAATGAAGACCAAAGATTCCCACAGCACAGCTAGAAAACATAAGTAAATAATATCTGAGCTTGCAACTCCTGACATTTTGCCACTCCCTTGGGTATTGTATCTTGAGCCAGATATATTTTGTTTTCCTAGTTTAGGCTGTAACTGCTTAGAGCCTTGGACAAATATTTTGTTCTTGCTAAATTCATACAGTTTTAACCCCTACAGATAGTAGATAACCATAGCCTTACTGTGTGTGCGCATTGTCCACGAAAGATATCTCTTCTTTTCTAGATAATTTTGAGAGCAATATTTTCTTTTTGATTACTTCTGGAGGGATTCCAAAGTGGTACGTATGTAGATTTCATCAGAATGATGGCTTCTTTGGAGTTTCTATTCAACAAAACTGTCGGGGGCTGGGGTCTGTGATCACAGAAAAGTCAGGAAGAGATCAGTTATCAGTCAGAGGTTCACCTATCCAACCAAACAAAATGCACAGCTATAATGTGCAACTGGATAGCAGCTGTTAGAATCATTAGAAATTTGTTTGAATCTCTCATTTCTTCCTATCATTTGGCTTTCAATTTATTTCAGAATTTAAAATGGCCATACTTTTGAGGGAAAAGGAAGGGGCTTTGAGATCAGACAGACTGTGCAACCTGAATCTGCAAAACCAGTCAGCCTTAGGGCTTCTGTGAGTGAGTGAGCTGAACACCCACCTGCGGCAAGGTTGTGAAATAGTTCTGGACAATGTACTGGAGACAGGAAGGACACTGGGAATTATCCAGCCAAAGGTAACTGATCTTATCTCCAAGCATTAAGCAACACCAGGCTTGACCAGACTGTTCTCCAAAATGAATAAATAAGTTTGAAAAACTACATAAGTTTGATTAACTAAGTAAGTCATTCTTTCTTAAAAAACATAGGTCATACCTAAGCAGAACTGCATGTCGACTAAAATAAGCAAGGCTAGTGGTTATAGTAGACATTTGAGAGAGATTACTTGGTAGACATTATATTTATGAACAAGACCTGTTCCAGACAGTGCTGAGAAATTATTTTCTTCTGTTTTTGTTATGTTCCAGCTACCAGTCAGGGTGCCTTTCAGCACTTTACCTCGCTCACGGGTCAGAGTTTCTCTCTCTGCTCTGACACTGTGAATTGGCCCAATTGAGTAGTAACCATTCGCCAAGGTGCTGAGTGATACCAATTAAATTCCTGTTACCTGGTTTGTTGTTTTTCATTTGAATAGGGGGGTCTTCTGTACACACATTGTTTCCAAACCCAAACTTCACTCCCGTGAACAAGACTCTATTCTCCATAGCTACTTCCTTCTTCAGAAAGATCATCTATGTGTAACGACATACAATAAAAGCTACTCTCTGCCTCAAGATCTGGCTCTGTATCTTAATGGACATTTTCAATTGATTTAACAATGATTTGTGAAACATCTCTTATAAATCATACCAAGATTAACACTTGGAATGTATTCAAATTAGAATGTATTTCATTAGGATGTGTCTCCGTGTACCTGCTGAGAAATGTTTTTTTCCTATAGCCTCTCATTTTTACATATTAGCTAATTTTTCAGAGATCTTTAAGTAGATGTACAAAGGGGTTCCAATCCAACATATCAACTGGTGAGTACAATGCATCTTAATCAGTGCCTACTATTGTCACTCCATGCTATATTGTCATTTTATGCTCTGATTTGCCACTGCTATAAGTTAGATATAGCTTGTCCTATAAAATACTTGTGACCATTAGTAAAGTGGTAAGCCTTTAAGAAGTAGGACGTAATGGAAGCTACATAGGTCATGAAGACTTCACTCCCGTGAATGGATTAATGCTCTTTACAGAGCATAGGCCAGGTCCCCTGAAACTGGATTAGTTACCACCAAAATGAGTTGTTAGGAACAGACTTCAGCTATGTCACCTGACTCATGTGTATGCATTCTTTATCAGGTGATCATCTGGAAGTCCTCATTAGAACATGGAACCATGGAAGCACTAGGCTGCTTGAGTCTTCTAGGAACCACAGTGGTGATCTAAAGAAACTTCTTTCCTTTGTCAGTCACTCAGCAGCAGCTATTCTGTCCTAGCAACACAAAATGAATTAAGACAATCACCAAGTCTTATCAATTGCTTGCTACTGAGTACTTCGAAGACAGAGATATACTAATTGGATCTTCTAGAAACAGTAAAGCCTGGTCCATGTAGTACATGGAGCTGATCACTCTAACCTTAACCTTTCTCTTTGAATAAATACTCATTTCTTCTGGAGATATCCTCACAGACAATCCCAGGAATAATATTTTACCAGTCATCTGGGCATCTCTCAATCACATCAAGTTATTACAGAAAAATTTACAGTCATCATATATTTCTTAGAATTAAATACCAACTTTAAGCTCATATTGAACATTGAGATATAGTTTCCAGCACCACACATACTTTCATATCATAAAGTAAAGCAACTAGTGTAACAAAAAAATGTAAAACATGTGAAAGTGCAATTTTTTCCTCAAAGAATCAAAACGGTCTGAAGGAACGGTCTGAAGCTGTCTGAAGGTATACCTCATATACCACAGTTAATGTCAGATTTGATTGCAAGTTCTTTACATTTATAACCAGTGTAATTATTGTGGTCACTACTTTACACACAGGGAAACAAGATGGGGTTTGAATACAAGCAGTTCTGGAGTCTCCAACAATAGCAGGACTTTATGCAACCTTGTGACTAGGGTGAAAAGACTATTTGAGAATGATTTGTATTCCATAATAAGCTTCTTGTGAATGAATGGAAATATGCTCTTTTATTCAAGACTATAGGACAAAAAAGAGTGGCAAGAAAAATAGACTTGGATTCTTTACATATGTTGATTGAATCAGGAGTGGGTGGGCCAAGAGGCAGAACCGAGGCTATTATGTAGATTCTTACATTAACCATTTAAAAATGTAAAAGCCACTCTCAGGTTGTGGGCCATACATAAATGTGGAATGGAACAGATTTTCACTGTGGACTGTAGCTGGCTGGCCCTTATTTTAAAGAAATGAGTTAGATTGATACTGGATATATAATGAGTAGTAGTTTATATGACTATCATTATTTCTTAAAAATCTTAAACAATAATTCAGAGCCTGGTTCAATTATACATGTAAAAGTGTGCAAGAGAAATCCTTTCATTTTTCTTAACAATTGTGCTTCTTCTTATTCCCTAATTCCCCTCTATCCTATGAAGGAATGTTCTTTGTCTTGAAGGGAGACTTTGATGAGGTTGGAGACAGAAAGTCCCAAGAGGCAGTGTTAAGAAACAGTAAGTGACATGCCTTTTAGAGTGGCAGGGAATAGCTAACTTCTGATTTCCTTTCCTTTCCTCTTTTCTTTTTCTTCTTCTTTTTAAAAACTTGTTGAGCTTCGCAAGCTGAGAGTCAAAGCTAAATTACTCAACAGAAGGAATAACAGAGACTATGTGCACAATGGACAGAGTTGAAGAGAAGGGAAGAGAATGAGAATTGGAAAAAGACCTTAAGGAAAACTCAAATATGATTTGGAAAAAAAAAAATCTAAATACTACAGTGAAAAAGTTTCCTATTTTAGCACAAACAATTTACTGTTTATTTAATGGTTTTGCTTGTCTAGCTTTCTTTTAGTATGAGGCTTTGAGAAATATGAGAAGACACTTCTTAGGGGCACAAGGTAAAGCCAAAGTGAGTCAGGGTGCAGTCACCTATGAGTCTCAGACAGTGTGTTTACGTCATTGATTGCGAGCACAGGCTACGATTCATACAGAACTAGTTCTAACCTACAACTACAGTTTTTGTTACTAGGACAAGCTGGGAAAACTAGTAGATGACAATCAATATTAATAGCCTTATTTGTGATATAAATAAAACACATTGTTTTCCTCTAGGAATAATTGAAATAATGTCTCCAAAACACATAGCAGATAATCTACTAAAGAATTCATGTTCTTAAACTTAGTTAATTATTTTATACTTTAATGATACCCAGTTGGAAATTATTACCTAATGGCAACTACAGGTACTGGGCAAATTCCATAAAAAAGTAATGTCAAATATCCAGGTGCATATAGCTCAGGCCTATAATCATGGGAAGTTAGGAGGCTGAGGTCTGCGAATCACAGTTCAAAGCCAACTGGGGCTGGAAAGTCCACAAGACTCTTACCACCAATTAATTACCAAAAGAAAAAATTGGAGTACTTCACTTTGACAATAAAGAAAAAATAAAGTGGAAGTAGAGCTGTGGCTCAAGTAGTAGAGAGAGCTAGCCTCGATCAGAAAAGCTCAGGGACAGTGCCCCAGCACATGCGTATGTGTGTGTTCCTATATGTGTATATATACATAATATATATGCATATGCACACATGCATGTATATATAGTCCAATAATTCTTAGGAGGTAAAAACCTGTGTAGTTTTTTTGAGAAGCATTAAACCAGAAGATAATTCCAACTTTTTATGATGAAATAACTGGACAAAGTGGAGGAATAAAACATAGTGGACAAACAAGCTAGCATAGCCTAAGTTGCATATGCCAGGACACAATAGCTGGAGGGCAAGTACACTGATGAAATGTACAGTGTGACTTAAGGAGATTTTTGAGCTTCAAGATCATAGGAATGAACCCACCAAGTACAAACATTCAAGCAAAGCTTTAGTGGAGGCTTTCCCTCAAGAACTGGGCATTGGGAATGGGTTGGTAGCACTGGTAGAGATGTCAGGCTGCCTGAAAATGGAGAAAGGTCTAAGATCTGGTCATTTTCCACTGGTAAAAGGTCTGGCATTTGCTACACTTGGGCATAGTGGTGTATTCTTGTAATGTCAGGCTAAGTAGGAAGATCTCAAATTCGAGGTCAACCTGGCTAGATAATGAAATCTTGCTTTGAAAAAGAATCATTTAGGAAGTTTTGACCCATGCCTAGAAGCTCTAGCATTTCCCTTACCCCTTCCTATAATATTTTCATGATAATATTTGGCCATACATTGAGGTCTTTGATCCATTTAGAATTGATTCTGGTGCAGAGTGATATATAAGGATCTAGCTTCCGTTTTATTCGTATCTATCTATCTATCTATCTATCTATCTATCTATCTATCTATCTATCTATCTATCTAATTATATTTCTGCCAGCACCACTTGTTGAAGAGGCTGTCTTTCTTCCATCCTATTTTCTGGCTCCCTTTTCAAACATTAGGTAGCTTTATATTTGTGATTTGATTTCTGGGTTTTCTATTCTGTTCCCTTGGTCCTCAGACCTATTCTTGTGCCAGTACCAAGGTGTTTTTATCACTACGGTATTGTAATATAGTTTAAATTTGGATACTGATATTCCTCCAGCACTATTATTAATGCTAAAGAATGTTTTTGCTCTTTGGGGGTCTTCTACTATTCCACATGAATTTTTATATTGCTTTCTCTATATCACTTAAAGTGTTGTTGGGATTCTGATGGGTATTGCACTGAGTTTGTAAATAGCTTTGGGCAGTATTGCTAATTTTGCAATATTAATTCTTCCAGTCCAGGAGCATGGAAGTTTTCCATTTCTGTAAATGTGCTTTAATGTCTTTTTGCAGGTTTTTAAAGTTTTCATCATAGATATCCTACACAGTTTTGGTTAGGTGAATTACTAGGTATTTTTCTTTTCTTTGTTTATTGATATTTTTCTTTTGAGGCTATTACAAATGAAGTTGCTTTTCTGATTTCATTCTTGGTCGTCTCATTGTTGGCATATAGAAAAGCTATTGACTTTTTTGATTTTTTTAATATATATATTTTATTATCAAACTGAATTACAGTGACGTTACAGTTTCATACATTAGGCATTGGAACATTTCTTGTACTGTTTGTTACCTCATCACTCATGCCCCCCAAAGCTATTGACTTTTTTGGGTTAATTTTATACCTTACTACTCACAACTTCCTAAGATCCAAGACATTATTTATATCTTTCTGCTCTATGGTAAGCAAAAGTTTTGGTGAGGGTATTCCGACTCAAAAGACAGAATTTCTTTCCAGAAGATATGCAATATGAGAATGCCAAAATGTCTTCATTTTTCCATGAATCACAACAAATCAAAGAAAAACTAGATAAATAGGATTGCATCAAACTGAAGCATTTCTGCATGGCAAAGGACATAGCTGGCATGATAAATAGCCTACAGAATGGGAGACTGTTACTAGCTGTACATCAGACAAGGGCCTCAAAACTTAGAGCTCAAAAAATTAAACCTCCCCAAAACAAATCCTTAAAGAAACAACAAGCCAATTAATGAATGGGCTAAAGACCTAAAGAGAGACTTCTTAGAAGAAGAAATAAGAATGGCCAGTAGATAAAAGAAGAGAAGTTCAACATTTCTGGCCATAAAAGAAATGCAAATCAAAACAACATTGGATTCCACCTCAACTCAGTTATCAAGAAAACTAAAAATAACAAATGCTGTCTGGGATATGGCCAAAAAGGTACCCTACTACATTCTTGGTGGGAATGTAAACTGTTCCACCACTCTGGAAAGCAGTATGGAGGTTCCTCAAGAGACTAAACACAAAGGTTCCCTATAGCCCAGAAATTCTACTCCTGGGTAATTATTTATGCAAGAGACCACAAACAAGGCCACATTAAAGCTACCAGCACAGCTATGTTCACTGCAGTCTTGTTTACCATAACCAAGATATGGAATTAACCCCAATGCCCCTCAGTGGATGAATGGATCAAGAAAATGTGGTACATATACACAATGGAATTCTGCTTATCAATCAGAGAAAATGATATTGCCCATTCATAAGGAAGCAAGCCAGACCCAAAGAAATATAGGTTGCATGTTTTCCCTCATTTGTGGTAACTGGGATTTGCCTGTAAATCTGCAAGTCAACACACTGGACAGAAAAAGATAAAAAAAATACACTTGGAAATAATAAATTATACAAGACTCTACACATTCACACAGAGACCAAAGGAAGATATTCTTAGGAGAGGATCACAAAGGTTCAATAGCTATGTGCATATGATAACATCAAATGATGTTTATCAAAATGAACTTCAAGAAAGGGAAATGAGGTTTCTGGTTATTTTATTATTTTTTCTCCTTTGTTGCTGTTTTTGTTTTCTGTACCTTTTGTCTTGTATGTAAGTTTATCTGTGGATGGGCAAGAATAAGCCCAGAAATGGTGGGGCAAAGAGTGAACAAATGCAGCAGTGATACCTACTAGACACTATGTTCAAAATACAACCTTGGGGTGAGGGTGGGAAGTGGTGACATTGTTCAAAAAGAAACCTACTTATTACCTGACTCATGTAACTTTGAAATTTTACTTTTTTTAACTTTTTACTTTTTTTACTTTACTTTTTTTTTAAGTTACTCACAGGCTTGGCACTTGTGGTTCATGACTATAATCCTAGTTACTCAAGAGGCTGAGATCTGAGGATAGTGGCTCAAAGCCAGCCTGGGCAGGCTTTGAGACTCTTACCTACTGTCAAAAAACCAGAAGTAGAGCTGTTGCTCAAGTGATAGAGCACTACCCTTGAGCATGAAAACTTTGGAAGAGTACCCAGTCCCTGAGCTCAAGCCCTAGGATGGGCATACACACAAACCTATGCATGCACATAAAAAAAAAATCACTCACCACCAACTACTATTTTTCCTTGTGGCAAGATACATATAGGTAGCCAGAAACACTATGGTGCCACCTTGTTCCTCATGGTGCATGTGGCTGATTCTGTCCCTGTGATTGTAGGTGATAGGACACCTTACCCTCTGGTAGAGTGGAGAGATAGCAGAAAGACGTATTTTTACTATTCATGAATAACAGGCCATGGATTATCATCCCCATTTTTTTTATGTACTTCTTACCTGTGTGATTGTCCCTGACTGTCTCAATTCCTGGTCTCAATCTTATCATACAACTAAATAGAGTGAACTAGAGCCTTTGGACTTTAGAGCTTCCATACATTTCTTGACAGCTTCCTTCCTAAAGAGTAGTACACTCTCTTCATCTCCACAGCCACCCTATCTTACTCTCTCTTCTCATCCCTCTTTCCTTGTTAATTCCTCTGCATTTCTTATCATTGCCTAAACATTACCTCTGAGTATCTTTCCTGAAGTGCTAGGCTGGATCCAGCCTGTTTGGAAGTCTGATCTTTCCTGAAGATAGGCATTGCTTTAAGAAGCATTTCTTGTTCACTTGTGTATTCTACAACCTAGCATTGATGTCTGGCACACAGTCAACAATCACAAGATATTTGTTGGATCAGCAGTAATTGCTTAGCAGACAATAACCCCATCTTGAATAATCATATTTATATTAAAAAAATTCTATATTGCAGCTGCTCTATAGAAACCAACACTGTTTTGTGAATAAAACAGCCTTGAAGTCATTGCTATTTCTTAAAACTAAATAAAGTGATACCAGATTTGGAAGAAACCTGGTTAGTGAGAAAGAATGGAGTCATGAAGCCAAAGTCTATCAAATAATGAGAAGGGTGATTAGGCTGTTCTTCACTTTGAGTGTACCTAGTCTGTAATTTTCCACGATTGAGCTTAGAAACTATTTTCCCCATTTTATGCCTGTTATTTATTATCCTTTTCTGTGAATTTTTTTTTTGTCGAAGTCTGTTTGTGCCTGGCTTGCCTTGAGGGAAAAGATGATACAGAATTCGCATCTGTCTCTGTTAGTATGTATTATTTCTTGGGAAACATCAAGGCAAATACCATATAAATAAATAAAACACTCCACAACTTTCCACTCTTCCTGTTAGGCAACAGAGCGAAAGAACAAGTGTTTAAGTTTTAAGAGATTGAGTTAATAAAAAGCTACCATTTTCCCTAGTGGAAGAGAGAAAAGACATTCTTCTCAAGTGTATATAATTTAGCACTATGGGTTTATAATATGTTATTGAGTCTTGCTTTGTGATCTCTTTGTAGCAATGCTTACTTGGTTTTTATTGCAGCTTGGAAACTTGGAAATCATAGTTCTGATGGGCTTCACTGTCTGACCATATTGAAAGGTGAATAATCTTTTGTTAGGTAGAGAGTAAATATAGCTAATCATTAGCTATGGCACTGAAGTCTCATATTTGCTTATTCGCTTTCTTTTCCCCCTAATCACTAGCATTTCATGAAAATACAGTCTGATTTACCCTCTAAACTTTATACATGGGAGTTTATACTCTCAACTACTAGGTTTTAAATTCTTATTTTTTAGTTTTTTATTATTAAACTTTTTTTCTTTATTGTCAGAGTGTGGTACAGAGGGGTTACAGATTCATATGTAAGGCAGTGAGTACATTTCTTGTTCAACTTGTTGCCTCCTCCCTCATTTCCCCCTTCCCCACTCCCTTTTGTCCTCTCCCCCCAAGAGTTGTGCAGTTGATTTACACCAAATGGTTTTGTAAGTATTGCTTTTGGCATGGTTTGTCTTTTTGTCCTTTGCCTCTCAATTTTGATATTCCCTTTCCCTTCTCCAGTTCTAATACCCCTATCTACAGTATCTAGGATATTCAGATGAGATATAGTGGTAGCGGGGTGTACAACCACAGAAAGGGAATACAAGAGAAACAAAACTAAACAAAGCAATCAAACAAACAGACAAGAAAAAAAACCCCAAATACAAAAGGTACAGTTTCACATGGCATGTTAATAATTACAACAGTGGTATAACTGTTGTTTCCATAACGTGGAGTTCATTTCACTTGGCATCATAAGAAACATAAACCCTATGGTGTCCCTCATAGGGAATAGCTAGTACATGATTAGGCTAGGCATGGTAGAGGATCAAACTACCCCAATAGCTACACCTATATGATCACATAAGATAGGTTTTATATTCTTGATTAACCTGCCTTTCCCTCAAAACTTCCCAGGGAGCTCTTCACCTGCTGTAGCTGAATCCCTATCCTTTAGCTCTCAGGGATTACACTCCATTTAATCATGTTTTCCATTTTTTACTTAGCAAGTCTGATTCTTGCTATCAGAAAAGGCCTTGCATAATTCATTCATCAGTTTTTAGTTTATATACCATTTACTCAAAGCTCATGGCAGAGTACATAATACAGAGGAGAAGCTTCATAAATATGTGTTTAATTAAATGAACATAGAACTTTGAATGGGAAGCTGACCTATCCGTCCTGTGCTTTTTAAGATTCAGTTATTTATGGTACCAATGGGTGGCTTTTCCTGTTTTTACTCATTTCTACACATTGTTTGGATGTAGTGTACTTGATTTTATTAGCATCGAGAAGAAACAAGTATTTTGTCAAATGAACTAACTGTAGGTATAAATACATTCCTGACAAATATTAAGGACTGGCTTGACCTTTGTTTAGGGCATCAGCCAAGTAGCTGCTAACATTAATGATTTAAGAAAGCCTGGTTATTCATTGGTGGTTTTATGTTTCACTATTGTGTTTTATTTGTGCAGATTCTTTTTCAGGTGGCTAGATTGGAGAAACTTCTCCAAAGGTACCAACAGACTCATTCCAGCCTGATGCTAAAATACCAATATTACATGAGTTATTACACAGAAGAGCTTGATTCTCTTTAACATCCAATTAAAAGATATTTCATATAGATTCTGAAAAAGCCAAGCACTCTCTGTGCTACTAATTATATCATTTTCTGCTTTGTGTGTTTTCACTGGAGCTTCATTTAAAGTTTGTTGCAGAGACAGAATAAGAAGTCAGTATATTCAATAGAGGATTTAATAAGTAACGACCAGAATCGAGTGCTCTGCAATGTAACTGTCCCTCCATTTTAATGAATAAATCATGGTTATGACAATTGGTCTAGTTTTATGGTGATCCTGACCTTCACTGAATCAGGCTGTACTCTTTCCACAAATACTGATTTTTTTTTTTTAAGCAGTGGAAAAAGTAGCCACAGAGACTGGACGGGAGGTAGAAAAGGACAGGATGGAGAGATAATACTGAAATTTACTTCTTGAAATGTAAAAATGTCACAGATTGTAGAATAATGGGGAGTGACAGAAGAATGCTTTGGAATTAAGAAATTGTTTTATTCCCACTTCTTTTCTATTCTCGGTTATCGATACCCTATCTTCTCATATTTATTTGCTTTGATGAGCAGTCAGGAAATGATGTTATTTAGTTGCTAAGCCTAGGCTAGGTGAAAGATATCTGCTATCTTGTACTTAATGGGTTTTGAGGCATTCTATCCATGAATGTCAAAATTAAAGGCAGAATTTGGGAGCTGGAAGAAATTTTAGTTAATTATATCATCATTATTAATGTTACCATAAATATTAATATTTATTTCAATTCCACCTTACCCAAATATCTCATTTCATTTACTGTGTGAGTGTAATAATGAGCCTTCAAGATGAAATGATATTAAGGCTAATTGAAAGTTAGTGGTTAAACTCAGAATACTTCAGAATACCTCCTCAGGTATTTTGTCAGCCGATGATAAGTATATAAGTATATGTAATATGTTTCTGTATTTTCTTGAATCTGTAATACCAAGTATCCTTCAGTCTTATAATTATCTCTACCAGGGACAAACTCATTGCACTAAAATCAACATGAGTTGATTCTTCTATGTGACATAGTCATCAATGTCTGATCATCACTCTGCTTCCTTGGATATTTCTAGTTGAAAAATAACTGTTTTAGGCTGTAAACTTTTTTCTCTTGGAAACTGAACAATAGATAGTTGTAACATTTTGAGTATGCCCTTCTTTTATTTACATTCTCTAAGAAGTCACAGCAGACTGAACTCACATCTGTCTCTCATAAGATGACTTGACTGATCAGAATTGTGTAGGAGCTTTACGACAAATATTTAGAGTCACTAGAAAAGCATTTGACATTTTTAAGAGATGTTAAAGAAAAAGACTAGAAAATATGGACTAGATTTAAAATAGCAAATATATTTGAGAATATTTGAATGATCTTATTAAATGGTATTCCTGTGTAATAATAATCTAGTAGCTATCCTTTAGTGAGCACTTACTGTGTGCAATCATTGAACTAAATACATGCATTCTCTCATTTAATATTTGGTGTGATCTATGAGAGTCATGTTGCCATGTTATCATTTATAAATACAAATTAGAGATTAAAAGAACTTTTGCAAGTTTGCTCATTCAGTATAGGAACAGGAGTTATTTGACCCCAAGACCATATTCTGGATTAAATATCAGAGTATCAGAAAATGTCTAGTGTTGACCTTGGCTCTTACTTCCTCCAGTGAAATATGGAGGCATGTCCCAATGATATATTATATAAGTATATAATTTTATTTACCTTATTAGTATGAAATTGTGGATCATTTGTATTGCTGACAATTTTGCTTAATATATTTTATTAATAACATTTTATTGGGCACTTACACTTTGAATGAAAGACTCAGGATTTAGAATGATATTAAAAATTGATATTATTCGGTTGAAATGAATAAGATGAAATGTAATGAAAAGGAATGTAAGAGCAAGTCGGTGGGACCCAGAAATTAAGGTAAAAATATGTGAGGGAAGACTATATAGGTGGCTAACAGGGAAACAACTTTTGAGGTTTTGGTTCCCAGTAAATGCAAGAAAGGCAACACTTTGTTGTGGCTTCCTAGGGACCTCTGTGATCACAGTCTTATGAGCAGAACAATGGAACAAGGAAGGAGATGATTCCTGACCATTCACATTAATCACAACACATGTGGATTGTGGCTTCAGTATTAAGTATTGTGGCTTATTGCACTAAAGCAATTGCAGAACATTTCCATTTCAGATTGCTAAAGAGAAAACCAAGAAACAATGTTTAGTATAGGGAGCAGGACAAGCATTATAGTTACTATTAAAAAGATTTTCCAGGGCTGGGAATATGCCCTAGTGGTAGAGTGCTTGCCTGGTATACATGAAACCCACATGTTTGATTCCTCAGTACCATATATATAGAAAGAGTCAGACGTGGTGCTGTGGCTCAAGTGTTAGAGTGCTAGCCATGAGCAAAAAGAAGCCAGGGACAGTGCTCAGGCTCTGAGTTCAAGCTCCAGGACTGGCCAAAAAATTAAAGAAAAGATTTTCCAAAGACTGATAAAGTATGAGGTTGGGATGAATGAATAATACTCAACACAAAACATGGGTTTTTTAACACAAGAAAGGTCTTTTTAACAGTGAGAGCTATTGCATGTGGCATGTGTTTGTCTTGTTGGAAAGTGAGTTTTTAGCTTTAGAGATATATGGGCAGATGCACAATAAGAAAATATTAGAAATTTGATACACCGAAGTGATAACATCCCTGAGAAAACTACGAATTATGTGACAGATCTCCAACTTTGAGTAATTTTGTAGATAAACACAAACACTAGGGCACATTTACTTCTGTGGACCTTTTGAAGCTGTTTTGCCTACTTAGTTTGCTGTTGTAAAATATTTTGCATATTAAAAATAAGCTTTTAAAAATGAACAATTCTCAGATTTTAGATAAGTAGAGAAAACAAAGTAGTTGATTTTTTAAACATTTTGGAAGGGGAAAATAATATATATGTCTCACTCCCAACCTGTCTCAGATTTGTTGTTCTTGTTTGTTTCATTAAAATGAATTAATATCAGACAGTAGCATCTGCAGAGGAACCAGGGGGAAGCACAGTTATCTTTCCATTTATTAGCCACATACATTGTGGTATATCAAGTCTGCTATTATCCATGAGAGAAAAATCTTTCTGGTATTTTGAATAGAAGTGGGTTTCTCCACTGTGGCTTGATTCTTTCTCTTCTTTGAGGAACACAGAATACAACCAGGCTTTGGAGCAAAAGTATCAAAAAGCAGTTTGTCTCTTGACTTTTTGACTTTTCCTTTGCCTCGGCCTCCACAATCATCTCCCTCCTCCCAGACTCTGGGCCTTGCATGTGTAATTGCAGCCGGTTGTCTGCAGAGTAATTATAGCCTAATTTGACTTGTGGTGCAGCAGAAGGACAAGAGCTCTGGCTGTCAGGCGGGGTCAGAGATCAGCCATTACCCCATGGATGGCAGGCCAGGGCCTCATCAGGATGCTGTGGAAGGCCCTTCTCAGCTGTGGGATGAGGCTGCAGCTGTCTGTGCGTCTGTTCAAGTGAGGCTTTGGATGAAAACATGGACTGTTTTCCAGATGCAAGGTCCCAGCATGCAGTTGGGGTTCTTAGTTTCTTATCAAAGACTTGATAATCATTGTGAATTGAATGGAGTTATTGCATTGGCCTTCTGTTCACATTGCAAACAGAATACATATAAAAGCCAGTGGTGGAACTTTGCATCAATTTTTCTTTATATACTGAAGATTTTTTAAAATGGTGTTAAAAAGGAGTATGAAATCATTATGCTGCTTGAGGATGAAAACTGCTGTGTGTGAAATGGGAGGCTAACTTGGAAGCACACAGAAGATCTTCAAATGTGGTATCAATGAAGAACCACACCATGCATTAAGTAAAAGTAAAAACTTACATTAGATAGCAGTTATCTTAATCTTAAAAATAATAAGTGAATATTCTTGAAATCATTTGTCTTATGTTTTGTCTAGTCTAGATTTATTAAGCCTCTTGGGATATAAAATTTCAAGCCAATGACATAATTACATCAAATTTGAGTCTACCAATGGATTAATCAATGGTGAAGTCATGATCTAATAACTTCCCCAAAGCTCCATCTCTAACTATTGCTTCATTGGGTATTAAGCCTGTAACTCTTTAGCTTTTGGGGAAACACTTTAACAATGAGTAAAGCCCCAAATGATCCTTGCTGTCATAACAAAGGTGAACATACATTGTATAAAAGTAACTTAAAATGTGATATGTACTATTAATAATAAAAAGATATGAGAAACATAAGTGACTCCAACTTAGTGTGAGAATGTTCTGAGACATGAAAGATGATCTGGGAGGAGATGGAGGAGACAATGTGTATTCTGGCCCTAGAATAGTTATGAAGGACCTTAGAATGAGTGAAGTATTGGAAAGATGGAAAGAATCCTCACCTGGGACCTAGCAATGTATGTTAAAGAAAAGTGGGAAGCTATTGAAGATTTAGGAGCAATAGTAAAACATGATCTAGGTTTTCTTAATTTAACAGTGGCCATAGTGTGAAGAATGGGTTGGAAAGAATATATGAATTTGTTCATATATTTTCTGATTGCTTATTATTTGACAAACAAGTGCTAAACATTTATCAATTGTTCACAACCTGGTAGAAAAATCTCATTTGACAGAAGACTAGAAAGAGAGTTGCAGAAGTTGTTGTCCAAATTCACATGCCTATCAGGTGAGAGATAAACTTCTTTTTGTTGGTTTTCATTGAAAAAAAGTTCTTGCAAGTGTGCAATACAACAGAAGCTTATTTCTTTGATTTACACAAATAATGCTTCACTGACAAGATATTATATCCTACAAGTATATAGCACTGGAAAAGATTGGAAAGATGCCTTTCTAATAAAGCTTATGTTCCATTTATTTATTTTTAATTTTTATTGTAAAAGGGATGTACAGAGGGTTTATAGTTACATGATTCAGGTAATGAGTACATTTCCTTTTGAACACTGTCACCCCCTCCCTCATTCTCTCCTATTTTTTCTCTTCCCGACTTCCCTCCCCTCAAAGTTATGTAATTTATTTCCAACACAGTGTCTAGTGGGTTTCACTGCTGAATTGGTTCATCCTTTGTCCCACCATTTCTGTGCCTCCCCTTCTCCTCCCCAAATCAGATAAACTTACATACAAGATAAAGAGTACAGAAATAAAAAACAGTGAGATAAGGGAATTAACCAAAGGAAGAAGGAAACAAGAAAAGAAAAATAATTGCAAAACACTCATATTTTAATGGATGAAAACAATAACAGTTGACTAATTTCCTATGTGTCAGTGATAAAATAATAGTTCACATACAGTCATGTTATAGATAATGATAGAATGGCTCCTTCTGTTTGTTGATAACAAGAGAAACCCCCTGATTTCCCCATTCCCAACCTAAAACCAGAATAACATGGGAAAACTGCCCCCTTAGAGGCTGTGGAAGAGTCTTCAGGCACAGGGCTTGTGGGACAAAGACCAAATATATTTGAGGGAT
Source organism: Perognathus longimembris pacificus (assembly GCF_023159225.1). NCBI lineage: Eukaryota > Metazoa > Chordata > Mammalia > Rodentia > Heteromyidae > Perognathus > Perognathus longimembris. The sequence goes on along the minus strand of NC_063163.1, from coordinate 20,710,897 downwards.
AGCAAAACCTTAGGGTGGCCAGGCACTGGTGTATCATGCCTGTAAGCCTAGCTACTCAGGAGGCTGAGATCTGATGGTTCAGTTCAAAGCCAGCTCAGACAGGGAAGTCTGTGCCACTCTGACTCTTTATCTTCAACTAGTCACCAGAAAACTGAAAGTGGAGCTGTGGCTCAAAATGGTAGAGCATTTGTCTTGGTTAAAAGATTTTAGGGAAAGTGCCCAGGACCTTCAACCTACAACCAGCAAAATAAACAAACAAAAAACACCTTAGAATGGCTGAGCAGCAGAGTGAATGGATGTGTGGATGTGTTTAGAGAGATCATCAACAAGAGTTGTGCAGTTGGTTTACACCAAATGGTTTCTAAGTGTTGCTTTTTGAATGTTTGTCTTTTTGTTCTTTGTCTCTTGATCCTTGTATTCCCTCTCTCTTCCCCAGTTCTACCCGTATCAGACAATATCTAGGGTACTCAGATGTAGTACAGTGGTAGCAAGGGTACAGCCACAGGAAGGGACTACAAGAGAAATAAAACTAGACAAACCACTCAGTCAAACAAACTGACAAAGAAAAAGAGAAAAAAAGTAGTACAAGTTCACATGGCATGCTGAGAACATAAATTATTTTTAAAGGTAGTAACATGAACCTATGAACTTTCTCATTAATGGAATCATTTATGTAAGAGATATGTGCAGATACTCGTTAGCAAAACTTTTATTGAGTGCTGGCTCCTACAAATGCCAGCTTGGCAGTGTGAATTTGTCTGATAACAGACTTGGATGTGTGCTGTATAGTATGTTCTTTCCAACTCTCTTCTTGGAGGAAGGCATGTACTACTATCATCGAGAAATGACAGACTGCTACTGGTGGAACAAAGTCACATTCCTTACCCATTAAAGGGAATGTTTATGGTCATGTTCTCTCTCTCTCTCTCTCTCTGTGTGTGTGTGTGTGTGTGTGTGTGTGTGTGTGTCCTCCTCCTATCCTGCCTCAATACATCCATGTACCTGTGGACGGTGTGGCTTCTCTGACTTCTTTTCTTCATCTGTAGACAGAAGTAGAAGATTGATTGCTCTAGAATAGATGACAGAGCCACAAGATGCAAATGTCTATGTTTCCAGATCACCACAGGGAAAAAGGCTGGCTGACCAGGACCATGAACATTGGGCTATTAGGAAGTGACAAGTAAATTTAATTTTGTGAGGCGAGTGTGTTTGTCTTTGGTGTTTGTGTGTGTGCATGTTCGCAAGTGTGTGTTTATGTGAAGCATAAAATTACCATCTATAATTCTAAAATTCTTTTGCCTATATGATCTTTACCATCTGAAAATTTTACATATCGAATTGTAGTCACCTTATACTAATAGCAAGATGGCTCTAATACATCCAAGTCATGTTATATAGTCAAAATTATATCCAATATGGCTTTTTATTTGGAATTAATAAAATGTACCTTTACTTGTGTCATCTTTAGCCCAAACTTTCCATATCTTCATTCTGGCATGTTAAATTAATCAGATAGACAGCCAGGTGTTGGTGGTTCATGTTTGTAATCCTAGATACTCGCAAGGCTGAGATCTGAAGTTCAAGGTTCAAAGCTAGGAAAGTCTGTGAGACTTGTAGCTCCAATTAACTACCAGAAGGAGGGAAGTAGAGCGTTCAGTACCAACCTTGAGTGAAAAAGCTCAGGGACACCATCCAGGCCTTGAGTTCCATTCCCAGTTTTTCGCACACAAAAAATATAATCAGATAATTTTTTTAGAAATATATACCTGGCATTGATGCTATAAATACAAAGTGAAATTTAAATTTGCTTTAAGTCTTTGTGTGTGTGTGTGTGTGTGTGTGTGTGTGTGTGTGTGTGTGTGTACAGGGGCTTGAATTCAAAGCAAGGTGCTGTCCCTCAGCTTTCTATGCTCAAGGCTGGCACTCTACCACTTGCGCCATAGATCCACTTTCTTAAATCTACTTTAATAAGTATTTCTTTACCCAAACTAAACATAAAGAATTAAACAAAATTTATAGTAATATGATGACTTTCTCCTATAATTACTTTATAATAAATCAATAAGTAGACATCACTTGAATTAAAAACTTCAGAACTTTAACTAAATTGAACCTTCTGAAAGGTTATAAAATAAGCTTTACAATAATTCTTTAATAATGAACTAATTTAAAATGAAATATCTCTTGTTTACTAAAAGCTTGTTTGCTACATACATCTCAAAAATATGAACTGATTAAAAACTTTCAATGTAATTCAAAAATTAGATAATGTTACAAAACAGATTGAAACAAAAAGTGAACTGTGATAGTCTAATAAATTAAGAAACATTTCATTAGTTGAAAAATTATGTACTATGAGTTAATCTTCCATCATGTTTTATTTCTTGACTCATTTTGGCCTTCTCTGAACAGATACACCTTTAACTAACATGATTTGACTTTGTTTTCTCCAGAATGACCTGCCTCGTTCCCTTTCTTGCTTCTTCCTTGTCTCTCTTCCTTCCATATTGCGTGGGTCAAGTGTTGTTCTAAGTTCATTGTGAACACAGATCCTGCTTACAGATAACAACTGGTCCAGAGGGTAGGACAGATAAATGACAAGTGAGAAATTACAGGGGCTTCCCTTTTGTAAAGTGCTTGCCTTGTATACATGAAGCCCTGGGTTTGATTCCTCAGCACCACATATATAGAAAAAAGCCAGAAGTGGCATTGTGGCTCAACTGGCAGAGTGCTAGCCTTGAGCAAAAAGAAGCCAGGGCAGTGCTCAGGCCCTGAGTTCAAACTGGCAAAAAAAAAAAAAAAGACAAGTGAGAAATTACAGTGCAGCCTGATGCCCCCTAGGATGGAGATATAAAAATAAAGAACGATCAGAAAACACAGATGTATCCGAAGCAGCTAACCTAGACTAAGGGGGACAGAAAGTCTTCTGGAGCAAAGTGTCATTGCTACACCCCAGGAACTGATGGAGCGCTGACCAGGGTAGCAGAGGTGGAAGGATGAGGTGATGGTGCAGTAGATGTGGTAGATGTGCGGTAGTGCAAAGCATCGAAGCTGGGGCATGGGCAAGAGCCAGTTCACACAGTCTTATAAGTTAAGAACTTTGGACTTTATCCTAGCAGTAATTGGGAAGCTACTAAAGGATTTTAAGCTGATTAAAGGCATAATTCTTCATTACAGAATGAACACTCTAGCTGTTAGAGGACAGGGAAAGTAGAGGTAGGCTATTTGATCACCAAAGCTGGAGGGCTTTTAGGGAAGAGAAGGGGTAAGGTAGTGGCTTTTGCCATCAAACAGATTCCAGAGATGCATAAGGGGCATCAATTGAATTTAGTGACTATGAAAAAGAGAGTCAGGACTTAAAGTATGCTTGTATTTTCTAATCACATGTTTTAAGACCAAGTAAGTTGTCACTTAACTCTTAAGACCAGACCCTCTCTCATGATAGCTCTTTATCCCCATATATGGTCCCAAACCAAGGATTTTAGCCCCTTGTTTGATGCACATCTGAAGAAAGTCATTGAAGACTCACTATTACATCTAATCTCCATTCTGCAGGAGCTTGGACAGCAGCTCAAATTTCCACATCCAGTGCTCCTATTTGTTTTTGTTTTTGTTGTTGTTTTATTTTGTGCCAACACAAGTGCTTGAGCTGTCACTCTAGTCAGCATGCCTGCAACCCAGCAACTTCCTTGGCTCATTCATTTGAGCTAAAAGTCTCACAGACTTTTCTACCTGGGCTAGTTTCAAACTGCAATGAGCTAGTTTCAAACTCAAATCCTCAGTTGCCAGCCTCCTGAGAAGCCATTTGTTATGCTGTGTGATTTTTCCTCATTTTTGGTATGAAAAAGTAATTTAGAAGTAATTTTGGACAGTGGTTCTTGATGAATTTGGCAGGTGCAATTTTTGTGCAAATTTTAATGCTTTCTACCTCACTCTGCTCTCCATGGCTCCATGCAATAACCATTGCATTCTTAATGCACTGACAGCAATGAAAAATATAAAACGATTAGTCATTGTCAAGTGCTCTATAACTGGAGACAGAAGAGGGGTTCAGATCTGTGTGTACCAGGACAGAGGAGAAAGGTCAGTGATACATCATGCAGTATAGGAATTCCCCTGCAGCGATCTTCTGCTAAGATGCCCAGAGTGTGGAAGCTTTTGTTTGGTTAGATAATTTTAATTCCAAGATTGCTTCTTATGATAAGGCTATAAATATTCAAATCTCTGCTCTGTGCAGTATTGGAGAGCAGGAAGGAAGAAGGCATTGCAAGTGGATTTGGGTGAAAATTAATTTTTCCCTTTCACAAAGGCCAGGAACTAATATTAACAACTGTTTAACTTATGAAAAATTAATTAGGTAGCTTATAAATTATGTATGTGGGAAAAAGAAAATCTATCAATGGGAAGTTTGAAGATTCAGAAGAGCACTTAAGCTGATAACAAAAGGTATTTTGTGTAGCAGGTCATGTTGGGGTGGGCTTTTGCTCTTCTTTTGTGCCTGTAATCATGAATACAGAATTGTTCTTATGTAATTCCCTGGTAGTGAGAGAACTCGTCATTTCTATAGGGTATTTATCATTATGTGTTTGGAAGAATAGAAGGCAGTAGACAAAAACGTAATGGGAAAATCAGAGAGCTGAAAAGACATCTGAGTACTGAACCATGTGCCTAGCAACATTATACAACTCACCAGCCCTTCTCCCCCATCTCTAGCGGAAAGAATAAACATAGGCAATCTGGGCATTGAGCCTACGCATGTTCTATAAAGAAGTAAACAGATGCAATACCAAGATACGTTAAGACTTTCAAAGAGAATCAAAACTTATTTCCCTATATAGTCAGACTTCTTAATGTATGGTACATTTTCTGACTAATTTTATCTTTTTCAGACTAAGTGATTTAGGCAGTTGCAGATTCCTTGAATAGTTGTGAATTGGAGGATGATATCATAATAATCAATCACACTTTGAAAGATACACTATAAAAATTAATCTTTTCAAAGGCTAACTAAGTCTATTTTTGAATAACATTTTAAGTAAGAGTGTTTTAGTTCAACATATATTGATTCTAGTTTAAGTATTGTAAAGGAAAGAAAGCTAACAAGCTATAATGCAAGAAATAACTTCTTTGATTTAATCATTGTTTTACTAGTGCTAACTACGATGGAAATGTTTAATATAAATTAGATAATATTCTCCAGTTAATTTAACATAACTTATTACATATGCTCTGAAATAAACCAAATTTCTGATAGTCTCTGCTTTTCTACAGCTATTTTCCTTTATCTCCTTAGCCTTTCTTGTAAAAAAAAACAACCCACATTATTTTCTGTATTTAAAGAAAATAGCCTAATTAACACTAAGTTGTAATGTTTCAAATAAAATTGGAAGAGATTGATGAGTTATCCAGGAAAGGCAGAGGCCTTCAAAAGAGAAAGAATAGTATAAAATCCAGAGAATATTTACTGTACATTTTTCAGTTATCAACCAGCCATTAATTCCAGTTGACCATGGCTTCTTCAGGAAGACTGACCAAGGGTTTCATGGTAGGATGGAGTTTTTTTTATAGGATGCTATGATATTATTACTCTTGAGAATTTTGTTTTAAATGAATGGTTCCATAGAAGAAAATGAAATGCACAGAAATGAATGTATCTTTAATGTTAATTCCAAGGTCCTCTTTTAGTTTGATGTCACTCAGATGTTAAGTTAAAACTGGCAGACTAAAGTGTGTCCCACTCTTCTAGGCATTAACATTGTGAAATCTGTAGAGACAAATACACCTGGAGACAAAGAACCAGACTACCATGAAACAGAAGCTTAATTATGTTCACTTACATTTCCCAATTATTCTCAACAAATTATCTCAAGTAGGTGACCCATCCATCAAAACAAGACTCTAATTTCATATTCAAAGTAATGTGCTCCTGTAAACTGCTCTAATAAGGTTTTAACTAAGTTTTCCTCTTGACTTCCCTGAGCTGAAATGTTGCAGGCTCTGGGTTTTGCGGTGTCTCCAATTAATTTCTGACCTTGGTGCTTCTTGGGCTCAATAAGGCAAGTGAAGGGTGGAGATCAGATTTAATTTTGAATTTCCTGCCTGCTGCTTGGTTTTGTAGCTCAACTTGGACAGTACTTAAACATGTTATTTTTGGTCAGTGACTTTCTATGCAGCACACTAAGCAAATGTAATTAAGTGGCAAAGTTTTGTTCTTAGCTGTCCTCTCAGTTCTTGTATGGGAAACTTGGACTCTCAACAGGAAACACCTGTATGGTGGTTGTATACCAAACCTTCCCAAAGAATGAATATATGACATTGTTTCTCAGTCTCAGAGGCTCTTCCTCAAATAGAAATGCTCAGTGATATTTCAAGACTGTATTTTTAATTACTAGTGAAAAAATTCAATCTCTTGCTTAGAAGGGAATCTTGTAATAAGAATTTATCAGGCTTAGTACTATCAAGGGTCAGCTGTACCATCCAAGTACTTCATATTAGATGTTTTTGCAATTAAATGTCTATATATGGATTATAGGAGTACACAAAAAAATCAGACTTAGATCCCACTCTTAAGAGAAGGTAGCAAGAAACCATTGTAATTTTGAATGAAACTCAGTGAATTTCTATTTAGAGAAAACCAGGAGATAATTCGACAGGCTGCTGACTTTATGAAAAATAAATTGAAAACATGCTGTTAAAATTCTTTATGGTCCTTTATTTTAGCAAAGATAGTAGAATGTACATAAGAAAACCTCAATAAAAATTTTAGAAATGAAGAGTAAACATAGTTTGAATTATATAGCTACGTGCTTGGTAAAGTTGGAGAAATCTTGCAATGAAAGTAGTAACTCAAGCTGCACAGAAGGCAGAAATTATTTTGGTAAAATTTGCCGATGTGTATCACTCAGAGATTTTGCTTTTAACAGTTCAGTGGCCTCTGGAAACAAGGTCTTGAGCCCAAGCAAGACAAGAGTTTGGAACAGAGATGCCTCCATATAACTGGTGGTCATCAAGAATTAATATTTTTGTGCTCTGGTCATGGGACTTGAACTCAGGGTCTAGACGTAGGGACAGTACTCTACCACTTGAGTCACAGCTCTACTTCTGGCCTTTTGTTTGTTAATTGAAGATAAGAATATTTCAGACTTTCCTGCCTAGACTGACTTTGAACTGTGATCCTCAGCTCAGTCTCCTGACCAGGTAGAACTATAGGCATGAACCACTGGTACCCAGCTAAGAGCTAAATTTTTATTTAATTTTATTTTTTAATTGTTATAAAGGTGATGTACAGAGTCAGGTAATGAGTACATTTCTTCTTGGACAATGAGAGTGAGAGAAAGAGAGAGAGAGAGAGAGAGAGAGAGAGAGAGAGAGAGAGAGAGAGAAAGAGAAACTGCTGCATATTCCCTCCTGTCCTCACTCACAAACCTTATAGTTTATTTTCAACATATTGTCTAGTGAGTACTACTGCTGCATTTTAAACTTTTAATCAAAGATTAAACCAAACATTAATTTTCCACAGCAAAGACTGGCAACATTTTTGATTGCTTTCACCTTCAGCTCAGAATAAGAAACAATTTGCTCCAAGAACTTAAGATCATAAACTTCTCTGACTCAGCCTCATATATTGAACTTACAAAAAAAGACATTGCCAGATAAGATTAAGGTAAGAAATTAACTTTTAGTGGCCAGGGACCTATTATGTGCTATCATGGATAACAGAAGCAGGTACAGTTTTGATCACCAGTGGGACTTATTCAACCCAGAACTCACAGCATCCTCACAGATAAAGCATTAGGTGCAGTGAAGAATTACGACTTGGATCTACATTATATAAATAACTGTTAAAGTTCAACGATACTACAATAACCAATACAGTTGAAAAATGAGCAAATGGTCTGTCTTCACCAATGAAGATGTACAGATGAGGAAAAAAAACTATTGAAAGGTTCTTAATGTCATATGTCATTAGGAAATTGCAAATTAAATAAATAATGAAATGACAATACATGGCTATCAGAATAACCAATTACCTAAACATTAAGTACCTTTGAGAAGGATGTAAAGCAACAAGTACTGTCACTCAAAGGGAATGTAAAACAGTATGGCTGCTTTGGAAGAACTGGCAGTTTTGTTACACTATGGCTTTGTAATTACATTCCATAGCATTCTATTAAATGAGTTGAAAATCATGTTCATATAAAAATCTGCATATGCAAATCAAAACAGCATTGAGATTCCATCTCACCCCAGTAAGAATGTCCTATATCAAGAAAACTAACCATAAGAACTGTTGGAGGGGATGTGGCCAAAAGGGAACCCTACTTCATTGTTGGTGGGAATGTAAACTGGTTCAGCCACTCTGGCAAGCAGTATGGAGATTCCTCAGAAGGCTAAATATAGAACTCTCCTATGATACAGCAGCCCACTTTTGAGTATCTATCCAAAAGACCACAAACATAATCACACTAAAGCCACCAGCACAACAATGTTCATCGCAGTGCAATTTGTCATAGCTAGAATCTGGAACCAACCCAGATGCCCCTCAGTAGATGAATGGATCAGGAAAATGTGGAATTTGATGCCTCTATCAGAAAGAATGACATTGCCCCATTTGTAAGGAAATGGAAGGACTTGAAAAAAGTTATACTAAGTGAAGTGAGCCAGACCCAAAGAAACACGACTCTATGGTCTCCCTTATAGGGAATAATTAGTATAGGTTTAGGCAAGTCACAGCAGAGGATCACAGGAGCCCAATAGCTATACCCTATGAACACATAAGATAATGCTAAGTGAAATGAACTCCATGTTATGGAAACGATTGTTATATCATAGTTGTACCTACTTTCAACGTGCCATATGTAACTGTAGCCTCTATTATTGATGATCTTCTTGTATCACCTTCCTGTGGTTGTACCTACACTATCTCTGTATCTTATCTGAGTATATTGGAAACCAGGTATACTGGTATTAGAACTAGGAAATTGGAAGGGAATACCAAAATCAAGAGACACAGGGTAAAAAAGGGCAAACAACTACAAAAGCAATACTTGCAAAACTGTTTGGTGTAAATGAACTGAACAACTCATGGGGCAGGGAAAGGGAAAGGGGGAGGGGGAGAGGGAATGAGGGATGTGGTAACAAACAGTACAAGAAATGTATCCAATGCCTAATGTATGAAATTGTAACCTCTCTGTAATTCAGTTTGATAATAAAATATATATACAAAAATCTGCATATGGATATTTATTGCACTGCTATTTGTTTTTGTCAAAAATTGGTAGATAAACTGCAGTATATCCATACATTGCAAAGTATTTGGGCACCAGTGGCTCATGCAAGTAATCCTAGCTACTCAGGAGGCTGAGATCTGAAGTTTGTGGTTTGAGACCAGCCCAGGCAGGAAAGTCCATGAGATCTGTATCTCCAATAAATTACTCAGAAAAAGATGGAAGTAGCACTGTGGCTCAAGTGGTAGAGTGCTAGCCGTGAGCAAAAGAAGCTCAGGAATAGCAACAACGCCTTGAGTTCTAAGCCCCCGGTAGCCAAAAAAGAAAAAACAAAAAAAGAGCAAACTTTCAAACCATGAAATGACCTAAAGGATCTAAAGTACACACTACTAGGTAAAGAGACTAACTGGAAATTGTGTGATTTCTACTAAATGACATTGAAAAATTAAAAAAATACAGAGTTGGTAAGATCAGTGGTTGTTAGAGGTTGGAATAGAGAAGAATTGATGAACAGAAGATATTTAAAGCCATGAAACTACTCTATATAATATTGTAATGTTGAAACATGATAAATTTATCAAACCCCATGAAATAGCAAAACATAGAGTCAATCCTGATGTAGATTACATACTTTGAGTAATAATAATGTGCCAGCATAACATAGAATAATTAAAAAGAAAACATTTTAGGGACAAAGGGGAAAGGAATTGTACTTTCTGCTCAAGTTTCCTGCAATTCTAAAACTTCTTTACAAAACAACATCTATTCATTTTTTTTAATTACAAAGTATACAAAGAAGTTTTCATAAAGGAGGCTCATTAGGAATCACTAAAAAGAAATTAGCCAGTTGGAAATGTCAAATAAATGACATACTGGATATAGTTTATGAAATTACTGTGCTTGAAATGTCAGAAAAACAAATTTCAAAATGGGAAAGAATTAGAAAAATAAAGACAAAAATAAAGAACAAAAATATTCAAAATTTAGCTAATTCATCTGCTAAACTGCTCATAAAATAAAAACTTAGTAGGGGCCACTTTACCTAAGATGGAGTGACAGGGACTACATGTACCCTTTTATCGAGAACAAACAGAAAATGTGAAGCAATAGTTTTCAAGATACTAGGTACTAGCTATCAAGATACTGTGGTACTAGGTATCAAGGGACAGATAGGAATTGCATTCTGTTCTTTTCTGAGAGTGCTGTCTTGAGTGAGTTTCCAAACACTAGTGCAGGGAGGAGACCCAGACAAAGCTCAGCAGGCTTCCTGAGTTGACAGATAGAGTTGAGATAGTCTTAAGGAAAAGTATGCCTAGAGTCACAGGACAGAGAGCTTGAATGAAGACCATTGCCCAGTGGGGAAATTCTGGAGATTTGTAAAAAAATTCCTTCGTGTATTCAGTAGGATTCTGGTGAACCTAAATAGGAGGCAGAATTATTATAGACTGGATCTCTTGAATATTGTAGAAATATTAGAAGTTAATAGTGCCTTATGCTCAGAGAGAGACAAGAATAATGTCTTTTCCCAAAAGAGAGAGTGAAAAATTCACAAAGATTCTGAAAGATTCACAAAGCATTTGGTGGAGCAGAAGGATCTTTGCCTTTTGTAGGGTAGACTAAGCATTCTTTGACTCCTACCCAACAAATATTTAGACCAACGTTAAAGTGATTGGACTGTACTCAAGTAACCTACCTATATCTGAAATAGAACTGCAATACATTTATGGAAATAAAAAGTAGAAGTTAACAAAGTGAAATTCACAGTGTTTCATTCCAATAAGAATTTACTAGGTATGCAAAGATGTAGGAAATTTTAATTCACATAATAGGAGAAATTCAACCCAGAAGAGACACAGATAATAGAAGAAGCAACAGGATGTTAAAACAGTCATTATAATTCGAATTTATATGTTCAAAAGTTACAATCTGAAGGTAAATATCAGTTGACTAACCTTTTCAAAAAGAAACAGGAAGAACAATAATAAGATACCTAAATTGAAGAGTAAGAGATAAAGTAGAATTAAAATGCTAGAAATAATTCATTTCTTGTATATATTAGTTGTGTACTTTTTTTCCCTCTATGTTCATCGCATTGTTATGTGGGAAATAGGTAAAAAGCTTGAAGAATTATTTTTGAGCTTCAGCAGGGGTCATGTGTCCAAGAGTGAGATGACCAGGGGTCAGTGGAGGTATATAATAAATTATAATCAGTGATCAAAAGAATGTAAGCTAAAAGCAAGGGAAATATCAATGCCAAAGTGGTCTCATGTTGTCAAACAATAATGGAAATTTGGTACTTCATTGTAACCTGGAAAGATGAGAGTTCCAGCAAAAATGGGAGTGTTCTGTTATAGGAAATGTCCAGGGGTAGGCCAGATTTTGGAGCAGAGGGGTTTCAAAGTTAAGGTGCTAAGAGGCTTGGATGTTTGACAAACACTTTACCTTTCACAGAGATGTGAAAGCAATTAAAAAGATGAAAATCAGATAAGATAGTGTGATGATAGTCTGCTAGAGAAACTTCCTGTTCGGAGAGGAAGAGCTCAGGGGCTTTGTTGTTCTATATAATTAAGACATACTGATAGAGCTTCAAGAATGAAGGTTATCAGAGTATAGAAGAACAAGCATTTGGAGGTAGCTGGAGGTAAAAATTTCAGCATGCAGGAACTACTATGTGAGAGGATCTTAGAGAACAACCAGGTTCCCCTCTGAGCAGGAAGGTGAGTGAAGGCAGCCTTCAGAAGACAGGTAGAACATTTCCATAGTATCAGACTGAAGGCTACAAGAAATGTTGACAAAATTGTGGAGGAGGAAATCTTGTTGATGCAAGGACTATGAATAGATGGGTTTTGTAAACTGTGTATTAAGACAGATGTTTGTGCGGATGGTGCTTGTGGTGGACTTTCCTTTGAATTAGGTCATCTTTAACATCATTAAACATCAATGATTTATTTTTTATTCTCTCTGTATATACATGCATTCTCTCCTTGCATAATCTCTATGTGTATATACATGCATATATATACATGTATATGTATATGCATATACGTATATAACTAATGCCTTGACCCTGAAAAAGGGAACTAATTTAAGATACCTATATAAACTATCAGCTAGGGAAGGGAAATCTCACCACAAATCACAATGGCATGAATGAATGAAGGATAGGCATGAAACACAACTGATATGATCATTCCTTCCTATAGTTTTCTGCTTGTCCAGAATTTTTTGCTTCTTCCTTATAGTTGACTCAAGGCAGAATTCCTTTCCCAGTCCATTTCCCTGTTGCTTCATTCACATAATGCAATGTGCCCTGCAGGTGCAGGGGAAGTTGAGGGGTGGGGTTAGGGTTGAGTAATCTGCCAGGTCTCAGCTTCCACCATTTCTCCTGAGATTTAAGGAAGACAAAGGGAACCACCAGTGCCAGGAGCTGGCTCCCACACCAGTAGCCCTCTGCCTGAACAGATGGCCTGAAGAAGGGAAAGGTAACTGTGTCCCAGCTGCCCCAGTCAGGCCCAGGGGGCAGAGAGCTTCTCCACTGTCTTCCCATGCAACTGGCTGCTTAGTGGGTGGTCAAGGACTGCACTAACCTTGTTCTATGTGCCATGAACAAAACTCCTCAAGCCCTAGCATTATTAACTTAAAGATAGCTATTCCACTATGGAACTAGTCTGCTTTTTCTTTTTTTTTTTTTTTTAGGTTTTTGAATTTTTTTTTTTTTCTCAAATTTTTATTGTCAAACTGATGTACAGAGAGGTTACAGTATCATACGTTGGGCATTGGATACATTTCTTGTACTGTTTGTTACCTTGTCCCTCATGCCCTCCTCCCTCCCCCCTTCCCCCCCCCCCCAGTGTTCAGTTCACTTACACCAGACAGTTTTGCAAGTATTGCTTTTGTCGTTATTTCTCTTTTTTTACCCTGTGTCTCTCAAATTTGGTATTCCCTTTCAATTTCCTACTTCCAATACCAGTAAACACGGTTTCCAATATACTCAGATAAGATTACAGAGATAGTGTAGGTACAACCATAGGAAGGTGATACAAGAGCATCATCAATAATAGAAACTACACATACACCTAGGACGTTGAAAGTAGTTACAACTGTGATATATCAATTGTTTCCATAACATGGAGTTCATTTCACTTAGCATCATCTTATGTGTTCCTAAGGGTATAGCTATTGGGCCTTGTGAACCTCTGCTATGGCTTGCCTAAACCTGTACTAATTATTCCCAATAAGGGAGGCCATAGAGTCCATGTTTCTTTGGGTCTGGCTCACTTCACTTAGAAGGAGTAGGAGAAACACTCGGGCTCCTTGGCACAGGACAGAACTTCCTTAACAAAGACCCTGAAAGGCTACAAATCAAAGAAAAGTTGGACAAATGGGACTGCATTAAACTGCAGAGCTTCTGCATGGCAAAGGACATAGCTCTCAAGATAAACAGAAAGCCCACAGACTGGGAGAAGATCTTTACCGGACATTCAACAGACAAAGGCCTCATCTCTAAAATATATGCAGAACTAAAAAAATTACCTTCTTCCAAAGCAAAACCGCAAAGAACCAATAGCCCCCTCAACAAGTGGGCTAAAGACTTACAAAGAAACTTCTCTGATGAGGAAATGAGAATGGCCAATAGACATATGAAAAAATGCTCTACATCACTGGCCATAAAGGAAATGCAAATCAAAACAACATTGAGATTCCATCTCACCCCAGCAAGAATGTCATATATCAAGAAAACTAATAATAACAATTGTTGGAGGGGATGTGGCCAAAAGGGAACCCTACTTCATTGTTGGTGGGAATGTAAACTGGTTCAGCCACTCTGGCAAGCAGTATGGAGATTCCTCAGAAGGCTCAATATAGAACTCCCCTATGACCCAGCAGCCCCACTGTTGGGTATCTATCCAAAAGCCCACAAACAAAATCACAGTAATGCCACCAGCACAACAATGTTCATCGCAGCACAATTTGTCATAGCGAGAATCTGGAACCAACCCAGATGCCCCTCCATAGATGAATGGATCAGGAAAATGTGGTACATATACACAATGGAATTTTATGCCTCTATCAGAAAGAATGACATTGTTCCATTTGTAAGGAAATGGAAGGACTAGTCTGCTTTTTCATAGGTGAAAGTTCTAGTCATTCTTAACTCATTATACCTCCAAAATTTAATGTGATGAATTAAGTCAGTCTGTGGAAAAAAATAGTTTTTATTTCCAATGCATGTCATTTCATGACAATTTAAACAAACTTTCATAGTGCATTTTTTTCTGAAGATAGCTTCTGAATCTCACTATTCTACAGAGAAAAGAGTATCAAGCTTTGATAATGAAATCTTGCTCTCATTTTTATACTTTCTGCATATCTTTGGAAAGTTAAAAGGTTTCCCATGAAACAATATGTCAAGCCTATCCTTGAAACTCTACAGTGCTACTATGTCTAATCATACTAAAACTAGAGTAATGTGTTGTGTTACTTTGCCCTTTGATCAACTTACTTTTTTTTAATCCTTTCAAAACCGTAGCAATTTATTCCAGAATTTTTTTTTTACCAATGTTTGCTCAAGTAAAACTCAATGTTTTAAACATGTCATTTATGTTAAGTGTTTCTCAGGCTTTAAAAATAGATATGTATATGTTTGTTTTATCATTTCTTTCTTTCTTTTTTTTTTTTTTTTGCCAGTCCTGGGGCTTGAACTCAGGGCCTGGGCACTGTCCCTGGCTTCTTTTGCTCAAGGTTAGTGCTCTACCACTTGAGCCACAGCGCTACTTCCAGCTTTTTCTATGTGGTGCTGAGGAACCGAACGCAGGGCTTCATGCATGCTAGACAAGCACTCTACCACTAAGCCACATTCCCAGCCCCTGTTTTATCATTTCTATTACCATAAGTATCATAGTAGTGAAATTCAAGACATCCTGAAGATTGTTCTAAGTTCTGGGTTAAGCCTCTCAAATAGTGCAGAGAATATAAATAGCTTTGTTATTCAAATATATAGTGTTATATAACAATAAATTAGTGTACAAATATTACATTCTTAATTTTTTTCTCTTTATAAATACAATATTCCTTTTGTTGTTGTTCGGTTTTCATCTATGTGTTTCCTTTGAGAAAAATGGGCAGTTGGGTGGATTCAATAGGCTGATTTTCCTAAACCAAATATTTGGCTTAATACTGTGTTATAATCATTAGGCAATAATACACTAACATGTTGTTAAAAATTACATTTATATTACAGAAGTTTTTCTCCTTTTCATAGTCCATAAATATAGTTGTTTATGCCTGAAACATTAAATATTTACCCAAGAGCGCTCAAATAGCTGGACATGTGGTTTCTTTCTGATAATCCACTGAAGAATGTCTTAACCATGTCTGGCTCAGCCATGGATTCCTATCTAACCCAGCCAAAACATCAGTTTCATTGAGATGAGGCCAGCCCTGCCATCCATCTCCACACCTTCTACCTGGCCCCGCCCTCAGTCCCCCGACCCCAGTCACTGTCCTGCCCTCCTCACCTTGCCACAACCATGATCAAATATTCAGGGCCTTTGTAATTGCTTTTATTTTGGTCTCAGTTACTTGTTTGTTTTCATGTATCCAGGGAGGACTTCCTCATTTTCTTGAAGCTTTTCTCTAAAAACCCCTAATCAGAATGACTTTCTGAACTATGCTCTACATACAGTCTCTCAAAACTTTCTTTTGTTCTAATCCCTTTTCCTTTTCATTCATTTTAATAATACCACTAGATTCTCATGTTTATTTGATGTGTTTGTCTGCCTTCTAGTGCCAAGATGTCTACACCACTCAGTCAATATAATACAATAATACACCTACTATTAATGCATGAAAATCCTTTCATTTCTTAATATATTGCTCCTTCAAATTTATTTAAAGTGGGTCAATATTTTTGTCAATGGCTGTATCCTGGCAATATTTAGTGCTATAAATAAACTATGAAGGGATAGTTGTAAATATTAAAGGGTAAGTCAGTCAAAAATTGGTTTAATTTTGTTTAGTTGTTAAAATATCATTTGCCTTTTTGAAAGAAAAATCTGGCTCCCAGATTAAAAAAAAAACAAATGTCAAAGTAAATCCAGGATACCAAAATAAATCATGAAGATATTTTAGTCTATCATTAAGAAATTTCTCATTTTGTTTGTGTATGTTTTGTCCAATATTGCTTACGTATTGAATATGTTTTATTGAAAGTATCCAAAGAACTAAATTGCCAAGTTGGTGGAGTAGGAAGGAGTCGGAGGGAGTTAATTAAAGTTTCATATGTTGGTTTATAGCAGGTGCTGTTCCATTAACATACACTGGTATCCAGACTGAAAATTGGAAAGGTGGTAACATTAAAAAACAGATAGAACCATATGCTGGTTTGCACATCCACTTACAGTTTTTGAATAAGAGGCACAAAACTATAGTTCTCAATCTTAGAAGTATATTCTAGTTTAAAAATATTTATAACTATCAGAATGTATAGTCATTGAAATTATGTGTATACAGGAAATTACTTAAAGGAGGGTATTTATGTTAAGAAGATGAAAACCATTGTTCTACACCATAAATGCTTAACCCACTAAAATATTTTGATAAGATATTTTATTTTTCTTTACTGTACTTGTGTTTATATTTCTCATATCTATATATTATATATATGCTTGTTTTTGTTTTTTTGTATACATGCTTGTTTGATTATTTGGCTTTTTTTAGATGAAGGGTTCTCTACATAGCTCAGGCTGGGCTTGAATTCATGATTCTTCTGTCTATATTTCAAAAGCTAGTAAAGTTATATGCATTTTATGAATTCAGTTATTTTAAGTTAATGAAATCAGATGTGCTTATTTCATTTAGTCAAATGATCAACTTTTTAAAATTATTTTTTCATTTCTTCTGTTACCTTTTCTTATCTTTCATTTTTTTCACATACTTTGCACCTTCCCATATTTATTTATTTATTTTTTTATTGTCAAACTGATATACAGAGCAGTTACAGTTTCATACATTAGGCTTTGGATGCATTTCTTGTACTGTTTGTTACCTCCTCCCTCATTCCCCCCTCCCCCCTCCCCTTTTCCCTTTCCCCCCATGAGTTGTTCAGTAGATTTACACTAAACAGTTTTGCAAGTATTGCTTTGTAGTCGTTTGTCTTTTTTACCCTGTGTCTCTCAATTTTGGTATTCCCTTTCAGTTTCCTAGTTCTAATACCTGTGTACACTGTTTCCAATGTACTCAGATAAGATACAGAGATAGTGCAGGTACAACCACAGAAAGAGGATACAAGAGGATCATCAACAATAGAAGCTACGGTTTCACATCACATGTTGAAAGTAATTACAACAGTGATATACCACTCGTTTCCATAACATGGAGTTCATTTCACTTAGCATCATCTTTTGTGTTCATAAGGGTATAGCAATTGGGCTCTTGTGATCCTCTGCTGTGACTAGCCTAAACCTGTGCTAATTATTCCCTATGAGGGAGACCATAGAGTCCGTGTTTCTTTGGGTCTGGCTTACTTCACTTAGTATAATTTTTTCCAAGTCCTTCCATTTCCTTATAAATGGGGCAATGTCATTCTTTCTGATAGAGGCATAAAATTCCATTGTGTATATGTACCACATTTTCCTGATCCATTCATCTACTGAGGGGCATCTGGGTTGGTTCCAAATTCTAGCTATGACAAATTGTGGAAAGGATGTACAAATAGGACTGCATCAAACTGCAGAGCTTCTGCAGGGCAAAGGACATAGCTCTCAAGATAAACAGAAAGCCCACAGATTGGGAAAAAGATCTTTACTGGCCATACAACCGACAAAGGCGTCATATCTAAAATATATGCAGAACTAAAAAAATTCTTCCAAAACAAAACTGCAAAGAACCAATAGCCCCCTCAAAAAGTGGGCTAAAGACTTAAAAAGAGACTTCTCTGATGAGGAAATGAGAATGGCCAAGAGACATATGAAAAAGTGCTGTACATCACTGGCCATAAAAGGAATGCAAATCAAAACAACATCGAGATTCCATCTCACCCCAGTAAGAATGTCCTATATCAAGGAAACTAACAATGACAAATGTTGGAGGGGATGTGGCCGAAAGGGAACCCTACTTCATTGTTGGTGGGAATGTAAACTGGTTCAGCCACTCTGAAAGTGGTATGGAGATTCCTCAGAAGGCTAAACATAGAGCTCCCCTATGACCCAGCAGCCCCACTTTTGGGCATCTACCCAAAAGAGCACAAACAAGAACACACTAAAGCCACCACCTTCCTATATTTATGTGAAGAGCCTTAACAAATGTTCTGAAAATTAATTTTCACATTTCTCTATTCTATATTAACTTTATATTACTTTTGTCAAAATTCAGGCCATGGCAGTTGTTTCTAAATTGTAACTCCTCATGGATTCAGAAAGACTGGTTTCTAGATTCATTTTGATTGGACTGCTGTCATGGTTTGTAGTGTGGCTAGTCACTCAGTCCCACAGTGATAAAGTAAATAGAGCAAATCCAGATATCTGTACAAGCAAGTACTGGAGTCTTATCCCTCTTTCTATCCCTTATCTACTTCCTCTTGTCTTTGTTTTATAAAAGTCTTAACCCTCAGTTCTGGTAAATGTTGAGCTTCCATTCATGCCAGGGAGAGTCCAACCGCAGCTTTGTGAGTCTGGCTGTGAGTTCTAGCTCTGTGGAAGTCAAAGCTGCCACCATTCTCAACTTATTTGCCCCTCTGAAACCAGCAGACCCCATGTGGGGAGTGTGTGTGTGTGTGTGTGTGTGTGTGTGTGTGTGTGTGAGAGAGAGAGAGAGAGAGTTTAAATCTATTTCTGATCAAGAAGATTTGACTTTCAGGGTGGTTTTGGCTTCCTAATTTCTTCCATCTTATTTTCATTAAAATTGTTATGTAAATTTGTAACAGTGAGTTCATACTTAGTACATATACTGAACATTGTTTATTCTGGAAGTAATAGAAATAGATACATTTTATTAAATTAATTTGTCTTATAAATGACAGCCTCCAGTTTTGATGCCCAGGTTGCTCTTTTTGGGCAAGTGGATCAGGGGCCTTGGGCACAGGGTTAAGTAGTTTGCTGTAGTTCTCTTTTTGTAATAAAAATCTGAGTTACTTTTTGAAATTTCTAGTCTGTTTTATATACCGTATTTAATTTAAAAAATTCTTAGATGAGTTTAATGATATTTTGGCAACACAGGCTTGGTTGTATGCTAAGGATCAGCTATTTTTAACATAACATCCAGAGATCAGGACCAAAATATGCTTGGAATATTCTTTGAAACCTATTATAAAAGATTACCCAGGGTTCATTCAGTGGTAGTTTTTCCTTCAAAAGCACACATGACTGATAGCTTATCAATGTGTATTGTGTTACAATGAACTTACCAGAAAAGGAATTATAGATGTTGAGGGAAACTGAGATAATCTTAGACCCATTTCCCATGCCCCACCCCTGGATAATGTGGTTTTTCTTTTTTTTTTAAGTGTTGTATTTTTATTATCTTTAAGTAGTTGTACAAAAGGGATACCATTTAACAAATCATAAATACAATGCCTCTTGATTGATGTCACCCCTTTCATCATTCTGAGCATTTTCTTAGGAAGAAAAGATTGCATTGTTGGTAAAAACCATTATTATGGCAACCTAGTCTCAGGATTATCAGGATTTTATATTATATGGCTTACTTTTCACTGTAATGTAATACATTGTGGACAATGTAAAAGTTTGTCATTATGCTTCTAATGTGAAAATATGTTTGCATACATGCTTGTAATGGCAGTCTGAGGAAACTGATTTAGATAGCCCTCATATACTGAAGAGAAGTGAAAATCTAAACCCTTATCTACACACAAGGTCTCAACTTGAGGTATCTAAAAAACATTCTTGAGAAGATTAAAAGCAAGGGGGCCAACCTACAGGCTGTCATGGATAAGATCAGTTTGGAAATCAATAGATTTATTTTATAAAAACTCACATGTACCATCTACAACCAAAAATATAAACAGTGAAAGGAAAAAATAGCTTGGAAAAACAAAACCATGGTTTTTGTTTTCTGTTTTGCTTTGTTTTGGTTTTTTTTTGTGGGAAGGTGTTTAAAGGTATTGTAATATGGAGGTCAGATCTGGCCAGTGCCATCATTGGCTGTTGAGGGGTGTCAGATTGACTCAATCTCACATTAAAGAGAGCAGAAGCCGACTCCATCTTCACTAAGATCTCCCCCCCACACACACACACTATCCAGGGAAGTTCCCTTTTGCTGTGATAAGATTGTGTAAACTGCTTGACCACCTCAGTAGTAGAAAGCTCAAGGTTAAACCTGTGCCCTCCTATGAGTAGGCATATCCACTTACATCATGTGAGCCCTGCCAAATCCATACCCCAAGTCTAACTAAAATGATAGGTTGGTTCAAACAGTTACTATGAGATGGACTGTAACTCCTTTGGCCACCTGCGTGTGACCTGGCATGCTCTGTAAGTGTTGTAACCTCCTTGGCCACCTGCGTGTGACAAGCTTGACCATGTGGTATTTGCCTTTATAACCCGACCCTGAGTGCAGCCTGGGCCCTGTCCCAGCTCCCGAGTTGGCCATGACTCTGACCCGTCAGTATACTTTTTGCTTCCCCAATAAATCCATCTTTTAGTTGAGACTGTCTCTGAGTGGTGGACTCTGGGAGGGGTGGGGGATCCCCCCCACTCTCGAATCCCATTACACTGTGGTCCCCTCCCTTGGGGGGGACCCCATTAAAGGTATGATATTGTTTACATCAGAACTAAATGAAAACCCAACTATTCTCCTGCCTACATTGGAAGGCTTTTGAAATAAATTTTGTGACCCCCCCAAATGTATACATTTTCAAATTAAACATGAGATAACTCTTAAGTAAATGATACAACTTTCTAATGAATATAGGTTTAAGAACATTATCAGCATCCACAACTACTTGCATGGAATCTCTGTACTACATGAACAACTTGAAAGACACCTACGCAGCACGCCCATGAGAAGTTCATGGGAAGTTCAGAGACGTTTGACATTCAGAAGTAATTTCAAAAATATGTTTGTCAGTCTGTTTTCTTTGTCATAAGTAAATGGTTGAGATCAGGTGATGGATAGAGTGGACATTTGTCTGGCTTGAGTTTTTCAAGGCTGGGAAATCTAAGAGCACCACCTCAGTATCTACTTACATCTAATCAGGGCCTTCTTGTTGCACCACAATAGCCTGGTGAGACAGAGCTGGCATGAAATAGCTTAGACCTCTTTCATATCACAAGCTACTAGTCCAGACTAGGGTCCAGTCCCATTCTTAGCCTAGTCATCTCCCAAAGGCCTTCCTACCAAATAATATCCACTTATGAATTCAGATATGAAGTTCAAAACATGAAATTTGGTGGAAACATTCAAACCATCATGAAGTGACTATTAAAACTTAGACTCTCTCAGTTAAGAAGTCTATGGGATTATTTTTATAGCCAAGGGTGCTGAGACTATCAAAACACAGTATTAGTATTAAAATCTTCCAAATAACTATCTTTCACTGTGTTATATTTAATTGATTAGCTATGTCTCCTTTTTTTTCTGAATAATTACTTATTTATTGTCAAAGTGATGTACAGAGGGGTACAGTTACATATGTAAGGCAGTGGGTACATTACTTGTACAAGCTATGTCTTCCTTTGATGCCCCCCGTGCAGATGAGGGAGCACCGCATCATGGCCAAAATCACAGGCTTGTCACTCAAGCACTGGTCACATGATCTCCAGCAAGACATTTCACTACCCCCTACCCCATGCCTAATCTGTAAAACAAAGAGAACTGTAAATATTAAAAGTTTTCATACAAATTAGAATGTACTTAAGGCCCTTGAACAACAATCTTTGAAGCAACAAGGGCTTCAAAGTCCTTGTTGCTTCAAAGATAGTTGGATTTTCTGGGCAATCGTGGCTCACGCCTCTAATCCTAGCTACTCAGGAGACTGAGATCTGAGGATCTCTGTTTAAAGCTAGTCCAGATAAGAAAGTCAATGAGCCTTTTATCTTCAATAACCACACACACACAAAAGTTGTGTTAGAGAGCATGAGTCTTGAGCAAAGAAATGCTCAGGGACAGCACTCAGACCCTGAGATCAAACTCAAGGACACATTCACATACACTCACACACACACACATACACACACACACACACACACACATACACACATCTCAAATGACAACATAAAAGATAATTGGATTTTACATTCACATATGTGTTGGGGTTTGGGTGTTTTTTTGTTTGTTTTTGTTCTGGCAGTTCTGAGATTTGAATTCTGGGCCTTGTATTTGCTAGGCAGGGCCTCTGCCTCTTGAATCACACACCAGCATTCTTTGCTGTAGCTGTGTTTCAAATAGGGTTTTATATTTTTGTCTGGCCTGGTCTGGACCTCATTTGTCCTGTTTATTTTATCTGCATAAATGGAACAAAAGACACAAACTATCAGTTTTTGTTGGTTGAGATGGGTCTTTTCTTCAGAGTTGACCTCAAAGTGTGATCCTCCCAATCGTCACTGCCTATGTAACTAGAATTACAAGTATGATACACCACATTTAGAGGTTTTGATTTCAATGTATGTTTTTATGAACGCATGCATACAAACATACATATATATATCATTAAGATATTTCTATGAAGGGTACATATTGATTCCACTTTTCAGGTATGGGAACATCCTCAATGCTACTAACCAAGTAAGAATCAGATTTGGAAGCAGAATTCAGGTCACATGGCTTCTACCCTAGGGTAGAGCCTATTGTGTTTTGTTATCTCTTGTCATTCAAACTGACAAGAACTGTATAGGGAAAGGTGATCAATGATAAATGTACCAGCTTGTTTCATTTTATTTCTCATTATAGATGCTCCTCACCTCTTATGGGTTATATCCGAATAAACCCATTGTAAGATGAAAATATCTTAAGTCCAAAATGTACTAACTCGAAGTTGTAATTCACTGGTAGAGAGTTTTCTCAGTCAGAGGTCCTGGGTTCAATATCAAGCACAGGCAGAGAAGAAAAAGAAAGAGGGGAGACAGAGAGAGAGAGAGAGAGAGAGAGAGAGAGAGAAGAAAGAAAGAAAGGAGGAAAGAAAGAAAGAAAGGAAGGAAGAAAGAAAGGAGAGAGCAAACAAGCAGTAGCATTTATTATATGTAGCTTATTGAATGTCATAGCTTAACTACTTAGTACACTATAGAACACTGATCATTTTCTGTCTTGATTGTGCAGTCTAGTGGAGACTGATGCTTTCTGCCTCTCTTCAGCACCATAGTACATATCTCTAGTCTGAGAAAAGATCAAAATTTAAAGCATAGTTTCTATAGTTTCTGCTGGGTAAGTGTAGGCGTTCCTGCCATCACAGCAAAAAAAAAAAGCAGAACTCAAACATGCTAAGTCGAGGCCCATCTGCATGATATGCATTGTGCCGGTTAGGAGCTAAGGCAGACTTGACCCCCATGTGCCTGTGTTAAAGGGCTCCTAGAAGACTCCTCCAGGGTAGCTGGGCCACCAGTGTGGGGCAAGAGGAATTGCAAACTGACACTCAAAGGGTCAATCAAGGGAGTGACTATTCATAATTAAATCCTCTGTTACATGATCCTGGCTGATTCTCAGAAACAAATCAAGGACACCACAAACAGAATGTAAATTGGCCTTTGTAGTTTGAGTCTCTGTATAATTAGCAGATACTCAGTCAAAATTCAGGCCATTGCAGGGGAAATCTATTTGCATAATGAATCCTGCCACTTCTAACTTAGCTTCTTCAATTTCCTGTGCTTGTCTGATTGGGATGACTTGGATATGAGATGCTTTCCCATACAGATGATCTCCAGCATTGATTCCCTGAACCCAGGAATAGAAGTATCCGCAAACACACAAAAATGTAGTGTCTTACCAAGCTTTCGTGAAGGACAGGTAAGGATTGTAAGGGATCTTTGCTCTGATTTATACTCATGAAACACTGAAAGCCTGATGAAAAACAAATGTAACTTTTATTTAATAAATACAGCATCTTTTGAAATGGCAAATGTTTAAACTCTTGAGGTTTGATGGAAGGAGATTTTTAAAAAGAGACACATATAGAACATGTTGGGAAAAGGAGTGATACTCCATTTCTCATTCATCAGTTTCATGATTTGGGGAAAAAAAATCTTCCAAATAAACAAAAGGAGGTCAAAGAGATTTTCAGAGGAAAATACTGAGATGAATCATAAAGTGAAAACTCTAGGAGAACAAATAGCATTGTGATAAGATGTATCAAAGCTTAAAGCAATGGTTTCAACTACCTTGGAATTAACTGATGCTAGATTTTGCTTGGCTGTCAAAGTCTTCAGTTTCATGGTCCACAGTACAATTCACTGAAAAATATGGAAGACATTTCTAGCAGGCTTTCTATAGTATTTCTTTGTAATACAAATGTACAAAAAGTAAATTATACATTCGTCTATAAGCAAACATGACAATTAGTAGAAAGCTGGCAGGCAAATTTATATCATATATCTATAGTAAACTTTACAGTGGAATGTATACAAATAAATATTATGAAACCAAAAATTTAAAAAACAATAGCTATAAAGACATCAAAGCCCAAATGTGGTGTGGTATTAATAAAATATGTGTCTAATGTTGTTTACAGTATGATTTTTAAAAGCAAATGAAACAGCAACAAAAAACCTGGTAGGAAGTATAATTTAAAATATAGATAAAGAAGCTTTGAAGCAAACAAAATTCAACAACACATTAAAAACCCCCATACATCACAACCACATAAGATGCACTCGAGTAATTAAATAGTGGTTAAAAATTTCAAATCCAAGAACTGTATTGCTTTGATTGCTTTGTTTACCGGAGTTTACTGGAATTGTAATCAGTAAGGACAAATCTGCTTCCGTATGTCTGCCTGCTTGCTTTGCCTAACTTACCAGACCACCTGTGAGCGGTACATGTGATTTTTGCCTTTATAAAACCCTTGCAGCTGAAGCTCAGGGCTACTCACTCCTGAGCTGAGTTAGCCCCAGCTGGTCATTTTCGCTTAATAAACAAACCTTGGTCTGAAAAAAAATTCAAATCCGCTAATAGAATCAAATACACTAACTAGGAGGATAAAATCCTTAGAGCCGTACCGTTTCTTCATAGACATAGAAAAGTCAAAATTCAGAAAAGTGAGGGAAGGTGTAGTTTGGGAGGTGTAGTTTTAGAATGTTGAAAGGGTGACAGTGATCATGATGCATTGTGTATATAAACTGCGTTGTTAAATGGCAACTTCTTTTTACAACTAAAGATAATTTTAAAATTAAATAAAGTTAAATCCAATGATGTCCCCATAGCCTAGGATTGCATGGAAGAATAGACTACAGGAGACGTGAAATGAAGCACATACACTCAGAGACATGAGCGTAGACATTCAAAGAAATGATAATTAACATTTTTCTTTTTTTAATTAACATTTTTCTGAATATAAAGACAGGGGATATTTTTCCCCCTCCAGAGAAAGAAAAATACACTGTAAAGGCACCAAAGTAATTTTTCACTAAACATCTTAGTACTTATTACAAATTAGTACTTTGACTTGGCCTAAAGCAGGGCCACAGGACGAATCCTCTAGGTGTGATGTCATACCTCATGCACTGCCATGGCCCTTTCAAGACTCAGACCATGAGTTCCAAGGCAGGATGCTATTGGCATGTGGATCATTACTATTAAAGGCAGTACTGGGGTTTGAACTTGGAGTCTTGTGTTTGCTAGACAGATGTTCTGTCACTTGAATCATTCCTCCAGCCCATATATTTGCTTTACTTATTTTTCAGATAGTGTCTTGTGCTTTTTTCCTCCCTAGACCAGTGTCAGACTGTAATCCTCCTATCTACCTCTCTTGTTGCATGGATTTCAAGCATGAGCCATTGCACCAGGCTCTTGGCAATATATAGAATTATTTGAATAGAAGGAAATGAACTCCACAGAAACCAGAAGTTTCCCCTGAGTTTCTCCTGTCTTCCTTTCTCCTTCCTCCCCTTCTTCAAAGTGAGTCATAGGAACTAGAATCTCTTGCATGTAAACCAGACAGGCCAGCAGCACCACACTTTGTCCCTTCTCTTTCCTCTTCTGAAAGCCCTCATACAGACAGCATCCACCTCTGCACCTAGAGAAAGAAGGCTCCACAGGAAAGTGCGGGGAAATCTGAATAAACAAATCTTGTTTATTTATCACATTTCTACATAGTTGTCCATTATGATGGAACCTAACCATAAACATACAGTTTTCTTCTGGATATTTTCCTCTCCAGCTCTGTATGCTCCTATGACATGTGAAATTTTGTTAAATGAATGTTACACTTTGCTCTTGATAACTGGTCTTCTATTATAGGAGTTTCAGCCAGCATCCTTATGGTGAATAAGAATATGGAATAACCATTTCAGCCCTGTAGCCCTAAAGCCTAGTGTTCAGCCTGGGATATGTTGAATGAGGATTGTAAATGAATGAATGAATGTCATTATAATATTTGCCAATGATTTAGCCATTTAAGTAATGCTGTCCTCTTAGATATTCCTCACATTCCACAATGAAAGTCATGGAATACTTTTTTCTTTCTCTCTGTTTCTCTTTCTCTGATAGTACTGGGGATTGTGTTCAGGGTCTACTAGTAGTCCTTTTGACCTAGAGTTTCTTTTTCAGCTAAGATCTCATGCTCTAGTTGGGCCTGCCCAACTGTGATCCTCTGAACTCTGAGTCATTAGTAGCTAGGATTAGAGATGTACACCAGCATGCTCAGCCCAAGAATGTCATCTCTTAAAAAGGAACTGACTATAAATGCCTCACATTCAAGTCAGAATGAGCTTCACTTGATGTTTTATCTCAGCCACATAAAACTAGGAGCCACATAAGAGCACACGTAAGTCAGTGAGGAGTTCAAGAAACATTCTAGCTATGTAGGATACGTAGAACAGTATTCCTTATGCTATACAGATTAGAGAATCATATGATGTAATTCTTATGCCACACAATTCATCCAGGGCTCTTAACATATCCATAGACTTGTGAAATCATCACAATTGATTTTAGAACATTTTCATCATCCTGGAAAGAATAAAATTTTATACATAAAAGCTAGCACCATCCCAATACTATAACTGGTCTTAAAAAAATTCAAGGGGCATGCAGGTAAAGTGTAACTGTTCTTTAAAAAAAAAATCAAAGGGAATGTTTTTAATTAGATCCATGTTTTAATTTTTTTAACTTTCTTCATTAGTCATTCTGGGTCCTACAGACACAAGAACACTGTGAAATCTAGGATAAGATACACGGGGATTCAGGGTAGACCACATTAGACTGGGGATGAGGATGCATCTCCAAAGCTTGGCCCAGCAGCAGAAGCATTTATTTCAGCCAGTTACAAACATGACAAATGATGTGCTATCTTGACACTGTCACCACTGCTCACTGCAAACATTGGCTGAACATCAGAGCCAAGCCCAATTCCCATAGGTCCCTGCCAAACTAGTTGAATAAATCCAGTCAAGTTTGTCAATTTTTGTTGTGGCTGAAAAATACCTCTTTTTCTTGGTAGTCAAAACAGTTTGGAGCATTTAAGGATGAACTCTTACTTCCTATGCCTGAACAGTACTTTTTAAGTCTCTTCAAAATATCTTTTTGGAAATATAATTTATTGACCATGTAATTCACCCATGGCATATTCTCAGAGTTGTGAAACTATCACCACAATCAATCTTAGAACATTTGTATTAGCCTTGACAGAAAACATGTGCCCCTTAGCCATCCCCTTCTGATCTAGTTGTGATCTCGAATGGTCTTCATAATACTTAAGGCCTGATCCCAGCCCATGGCAGGTGGTGGAACCTTTAGGAGTTAGAGCCCAGTTGGAGAGGGATGGTCCCTCTAGGGATGGGTCCTTGAAGGGGATATTGGAATCTCACCCACTTCGTGTTCCTCTCTTTTTCTGGCTTCCATGTGGTGAGTAACTCTGCTGTTTTGTTTGCTTTCTGCTGTGAGGAGTTACTTTGACACAGACTCAAAACAATGGAGTCAACCAGTGATGGACTAAACATTCTGAAACTGTGGGACCAAATAAGTCTGCTTTTCAGTCCATTTTCTCATATACCTTGTCAGAGAGACTGCACAGTGACAAACCATCAATCATCCCACCTCCCCCATCCCTACATAAACACTAATGATTGTCCCTCCCCCATGTCTGGGACTCAGACTACACTATTTTAGTAAAGTCTATTTTTTATCCTGAAGTTTAAAACTTGGGGTATGTCTTTTAAGAGACAACAGAGACCTGGAGTGACCTGGAGTTGTTTGAGCAGGGCCCTCTTTGAGTGTCTCCAAGGTTTTTCTTGGAAAGCATATAATGGATCTAAAATGTATACTGACATACAATTATGTTGTTCCTCCTCCTAAATTACTCAAGGATTCTTTCATTTTAGAAAGATTAAACAATGCCTGGGAGTGTGGCTCAAATGGTAGAGTACCTGCCTAGAAAGATTAAACAATGAACAGCAACCAAACCCACAGGAGAGGCAGAATATGTAGACAAGTGGCTTGAGCATAGTTGATAGATCTTCAACCTAAAACCCTGCAATAACCAGCTGGGAAGCTAAATAACAACCTCTCAGCAATCAGCTTCCATCAGAGTTTTCTAAAAAACTCCCAGCTTCTTTGATATTTGCCCCTGCTTCCAACTCAAAAGAAGCCACAGAAAGCTAGATGTGTGCCCTAGACTGATTACATAGGACACCATGCTCCGACTTAGCCCATCTCCTGACAAATTCTGAACACCTGCAACCAGAGCCTACACCTGAAACCTGACCTTTTATTTCTATTCATTCATTAATTTGTTTCTTTATTTTCATTATAGTTTTCCACTCCTGTCTTCTTCAAATCTGCAAAATAATGACTAGCAAGTTCCCAGTAAATGACTTCAACTTTGTTTTGCTTCAATAATCATCACTTGGTTCCATACCTGAATTATACAGCAATGTTCAACTTACATAATCTGCCTCCAAGTGTTTTATTTCAGTCATAAAATCTTGCAGATTCAACAAGATGAGAGAGGGCTTTACTTGACACAATACGAAATGTTTGAAGTCTGGTTGGACTGGCTGTAGTCAGCAGAGGTTGATATCTGCAAGGCCTGACCACTTCCTAGGAGATTTGTGAGGCCTGGAGTCCCTTGTGTAAATTTCCTCTGCCTTAGCCTTTTCTAATGAATTGAAGGGAACACCCATCCTTAGATAAGGCAAGTAAATAGTCCATTGTTTGCTCTAAATTTAAAAAGTATCTTAAGTGCTTTTATAGGTACTCTTATCTCCTTAATATTTCTAAGATGGATCCTAGGCTTCAAGGGTGGGAAATATAAACACTGGGCATTGTGTTTCCAAAAGGCTTCAAGTCCGAGAATTAGGAGAAGGATAAGCTTTATTAGGAGGTAAAATGTCTGGAGACTTAAGTAAAGGCTAGAATACTTTTAATGACTGTGGGAATTTTCCCAGAATGGTAGCATCAGACTGCTTCAGGGCTAGGTAAATTTGAAAGAGTGTTCAATTCTGAGTGAAAGTCACTTTCCAAAGGAATCCAATTACAAAGGTTCTAATAGGTAGCACGTCTTTGTGTAACTGCAGCATGAATACTGATTGTATTTGAAGTCTTGGAGAGGCCTCCCTCACCTTCTGATAGGGCTGAATGGCATTACGACAGTTCAGCCTGGCCTTTTCCTCAGGAAACCGGGGTGGAGTAAATGGTAACAGTGGCTTCTGAGACTGGCAGCAATGGCTGGGTCCTGGTTAAAATACTTTGTTTTCCCTTCACTGGCTCATGGGGTGGGAAGTTCTGTCTTACTTTTTTGAACTTGCAGGGTGTGGTTCTCATGAGCATCTGTAGTCTGTAATGCTCTGAGCTCTTGCTGTTTTATTGGGCTCTCTTGTCTTGCAATTTAGTCTTAATATTAGATTCTTTTTGTCAGTAGAGGTAGTATTTTATAGCTTGTTTAATCATTTAAATCATATTAATATCGTGCTGTTTTGACTATCTGCTACCAGGTATGCCCATTATGTACTGAAAACTGACACAGGCATTGAGGTATTTCTAATATATTTATGGGAAAACTGTTTTACCATTGGATTCAAATATTAATATAGCCCTAGAGCTTTAGTTCTTAATTATTGTTAATAAAGTCAAGACAAAGCATTCTCTGTGGATAACACTTGCCACCTAATAGAAAAGTGTGTAGGGGATCGATGATGTCAGAGACACTGACACCAGATGCTGTGGCATGCAGATATATGCTAGGGCATGAAGACATTAATTCTGGTGGGATAGTCCAGCAAAGGAGGGCTTGCAAAACAAGTGAAACTTAAGTTAGACCATTGAGACACTGAAAGGCAGCAATGGTAACAACGTCAAAATTAGAATGTAGAGTAATTGTGAGGGATGAGATTGTATGAGAAAGAGTTGGAACTAAAGCACAGGGAAGAAAAGGGCTTGGGCAAGTTTGAGGAAGAAACACTCATGGTGTTTTCTAGGGATATGTGGGCCTTTGGAATAGAGGTTTACTTATAGAGAGGTTCGTTCAACTTAAACCACGTTAGGATTTCATGTGACACTGTAAGCAGGAAGAAAAGTCACTGGGGAATTTTGTGTAAAAAGAAGCAGAATGGGATCTGCCTTGTGGAAATATGTGTTAAGAAGTCTATTGTATATTCAGACTGGTGGGTATGTGTGATGGATTTTGACTGACAGGCAGTGCTCAGTGCATAGTGATAAAGGGTGTGGTCATGTGAGAAGTTATGGCAAAACATCATGAATGCAAACCACATTTACTTTTCTGGATATACAAATTTTATTTGTTAGTACACATCATAAGATTATTTATAGTGCTTATAACTGTGCTCTACAAAAAGAGAGTTTGAAATTAAAGTCTTCTCTGGATTACTGCATGAATGGTTTTAAGAAAGAAAAAGTTGGAAAGTAACATCTTATTTTGATAGTTATTAATTTGGGCAAGCATTATGACTCTTGTCCATGTTAGACTGTTAGCATTTAGATATTTCCTTCCTCATTGACATCTCATGACCCAAAAATTGAGCAAGAAAAAGGAAATTTTACTTTAAGTAAAATTAAGAAATTTGGATATTGAAACAGTTCTAGTTGTGTAACTTTCAAATTGATTGTAAGAAAATATTTTGAGTTGAAATTGTGGGAATATAAAGAAAAAAAAGTAACAGAACACAGTATAAATAGAAACCTATACCATCTTACCAAAGTACTGAATTAATCTGATTCACCAGGGAAGGTTGCTGGACCCTGGGCTGAGCTAGCCTTTCTGTCTGTCAAACTTGATTCTGTCAAAGCAAAAAAGGTGGGTTGAATCACACAAGCATTGTCCCATAGATCTGCTTTTAGATTCAGTAAGTAAACATACTCCGACTTTCCCATATATTTCATTCACACTGCTAGAAAGCCTTCTGCTCACAAAGTGACTGTAGTCTGATTGGGATCTGAAGGCTCATTGCTTCTCTTCACTGATCTGGCTATCCTTTCTTTTATAAAAATGTTTATTGAAAAAGTGATGAGCAGGGGGGTTACAGTTATATAAGAATGGTAATAATTACATATGTTTTTAAATACTTTTACCACATCCTTCATTTTCTCCCACTTATCCCTCCCTACTCCCTTCCCACAAAGTTGTAGGGTTGATAACCAGCCTAGTGCCAAGTGAATATCATTGTTGCATTAGTTCGTCCTTTGACTTGTTGTTTCTGTAATTCCCTTTCCCTTGTTGAATAATCTTATATACAAGACACAAGATACAGAAAATTAAAATAAATGAAAGAAAAAAGAAAAAAACTACATACAGGACATAATAAGAACCTCTTGTCTCCATTTGGAGTTCATGTTAATACCCTTTATTACATGTGGTCCTCTGTATTGATCAATTGGGTTGTTGAGATCCCCCATTAAAAGTATCATAGACGTATCCTAGTACTTACTATGAGGGAAAACATGCAACCTGCTTTTCTTTGAGTTTGGTTTATTTCACTTAATATAATTTTTTCCAGGTCTTTCCATTTCCTTATGAATGGGGCAGTATTATTCCTTCTGATGGAGGCATAGAATTCCCTTGTGTAATATACCACATCTTCTTGATCCATTCATCTACTGAGGGGCATTTGGGTTGGTTCCATATCTTAGCTATGGTAAACAATGCTGCAACAAACATGGTTGTGCTGGTAACTTTAGTATGGCCTTGTTAGTGGTCATTTGGGTAAATGCCCAGAAGTGGGATTGCTGGATCAAAGGGGAGCTCTGTGTTCAGTCTTTGAGGAACCTCCAAACTGCTTTTCAGAGTGGTTGGACAAGTTTTCATGCCCACCAACAGTGTAGTAGCATTCCAATTTGGCCACATCCCTGATAGCATCTATTGTTATTAGATTTCTTGATAATGGTCATTCTAACTGAGATGGAATCTCAGTGTTGTTTCGGTTTGCATTTCTATGGCCAGAGATATTGAGCATCTCTTCAGGGATCTCTTGGCTATCCCTATATCCTCTTGCAAGAACTTTCTCTTTAAATGTTTAGCCCACTTATTAATGGGGTCATTGTTTCTTTGGGGGTTTGTTTTGGGGGAATTTATTTCTTGAGCTGTAGGTGTATTTTAGATATGAGGCCCTTGTCTGTTGTATGGCTAGTAAAGATCTTCTTTCAGTCTGTGGGCATTCTATTTATTCTGCGAGCTATGTCTTTTGCTGTGCAGAAGGTCTGCAGTTTGATGCAATCCCATTTGTTCAATCTTTCTTTGATTTGTTGTGTTTCTGGGTCTTTAATAAGAAAGTTTTGACCTATTTGGCTATCTTTTCTTTCAGCCTTTCTTCCAGCCCTCAGTAAAATTGGCCATGACAGCAAGGTAGAGACTCCCCCTCTTGGTGTATTTGAACTTTGTAAACAAGATTTACCACTTTCTCAACTGCTGTGCCAGTTATTTGTACCTTTACTCTTTTCTTGTCCTTGAATAGACTTATTAAATGTTTTAATTAGGAAAGTAACCTTGTTTTTTTTGTTTGTTTTTTTACAATCTCAACAGTAGTTAATACAAAAATTATTAAAGGAGTCACTGGTGCCCAGCCAAGTATTTCTTAAAATTCATGAAATATATTAACAAAATTCAACTATTGCCAAAGAAAAATTTACCCAAGTTGGTCAAATTATGTTGTACTTCTAATTATGTCATTGTAATTAAAATTATAAATATCTTGGAAGGTACAAAGTACTAGGTCTAATTAAACTCTAGTAATGATAGTACATTATTAATATATTGTATTATATCATATAAGATATTTGGGGAGCCAAAGGCACTGATAAATTGACACAAATATAGGATAATTTACAGATTTCAGAGCTGATTTAAATTGTATGAAATATTGTGGTGGGAAGTAAATACGGGTTCCGTGATCTGTGTTTTAATTGTCTACTAAGAAAAATAAACTCAGATCATAAGAAAGTATAGAGATCTTACCAATTTTGAATTCTACCTTGTGATCAAAAGACTATGGAAGATAAAAAAGATGAGTTCATCTTTTCTCTAATTTTGAAGTGTAGTTTAATCAGAGGCTATATTGTAGTTTAAAAGCTAAAGGAGGAAAGAATTAGATGATATATTCATTTCTTCATATAAAGAACTATTATGCTACAAAGAGATTCCATACTGTAAGATATCATAGACACCAGAAGCTGAAAAGATGCATTAGGTCAGTGGGTGCCCTCTGTACTGAGGACAGCATTGTTTGGAACAATATACTCTTTAGTGTTTTGTAATGGTCAAATAGTTTAAAAGATTAATACGTCAAAGCAAAAATATCTTGTAACCCTGGAGTTGTGAAGTAAATCAAAGTGAAAGGAAACTAGATATCTTCTCAGAGCACTGTCTATACACTAGAACTTTATTAATGCTTGGAGTCATTGAGAAAAATAATTGGTAAAATGTGGATGATCAAACTGTCAAAGTGGAACAGAGGAGTGTGATATGTAAATGACTATGATGTAGTGTCACATGCCTAGAATTCTAACCACTTAGGAGGTTCAGATTGGGAAAATGGGAGTTTGAAGGAAGTTAGGCAGAAAAATTTGAGAGACCTGCTCTCACCTGGTAGCTCTTCATAGGGGCACCTGTGTACTCTTTCTAGCTATGTGGAAGGCTTTGAAACTTTGCCTTAAAACAAGTTGGGTTGGTTCCAAATTTTAGCAATGGTAAATTGTGCTGCAATAAACATAGTTGAGCTGGTAGCTTTAGTGTGATCTTGCTTGTAATCCTTTGTGTAAATGCCCAAAAGCAGGGTTGCTGAGTCATAGGGGAGCTCTGTGTTTAGCCTTTTGAGGAATCTCCACACTGCTTTCCAACGTGGTTGAACAAGGAAGTTACACTCCCACCAACAGTATAGTAGGGTTCTCTTTTGGCCATATCCCAGGAAGCATCTCATGATATTAGTTTTCTTGATAAGGGACATTTTTACTGGCGTGAGGTTGAATTTTAATGTTGTTTTGATTTGCATTTCTTTTATGGCCAGTGATGTTGAACACTCCTTCATGTGCTTCTTGGCCATTCTCATTTCCTCTTCAGAGAAGTCTCTCTTTAAGTCTTTAGCCCAGTTGTTTCTTTGAGGATTTATTTGCCATAGCTAAGATATGGAACCAACTCAGATGTCCCTCTGTAGATGGATGGATCAAAAAACGTGGTACATATACACAATGGAATTCTATGCTTTCGTCAGAAATAATTACATTGCCTCATTCATCAGGAAGTGTAAAGACTTGGAAAAAATCATACTAAGTGAAGTGAACCAGCCTGAAAGAAACATAGGTTATATGGTTTCCCTCATTGGTAATAATTAGTACATGTTTAGGATAGGCTAAAAGAAGATCACAATAGCTCAATAGCTATGTACATATGAACACATAAGATGATGCTAAGCAAAATGAACTCCAAGTTTTGGAAATAAGATGTTTATTCTTGTTGTTGATATTTTCAACATACCATGTGAAATTACACCTTTTTCTTCCCCATGATTCTACCCCTGATGTCACTGTAACAGATTTTGGTACCCTGGGTATTGTATGTACTGGAACTAGGGAAGGGAAGAGGAACATCAAAATGGAGAGACAAAGGGTAAAAGGAGAACCATTGCAATAGCAATACTTTGAAGACAACCAACTGTACAACTGGGATTGGGGAGGAGTGAAGATGGGAAAAATGAGCAAGAAACAAGTGGATAAGAAATGTACTCATTACCTCATATATGTAACTGTAACCCCTCTGTAAATCACTTTGACAATATATATATTTTTTAATTTTTATTTATTTATTTTTTGCTAGTCCTGGGCCTTGGACTCAGGGCCTGAGCATTGTCCCTGGCTTCTTTTTTTTTTTTTGCTCAAGGCTAGCACACTGCCACTTGAGCCACAGCACCACTTCTGGCCATTTTCTATATATGTAGTGCTGGGGAATTGAACCCAGGGCTTCCTGTATTAGAGGCAAGCACTCTTGCCACTAGGCCATATTCCCAGCCCCTGACAATAAAAAATTTTTAAAAGAAAAAAAAATGTTGGGCATGATGGCATGCACCTGTCATCCCAGCTACCACAGGAGGACTAATATGGCTAATATCAATCCAGGCAAGTTGCCAGTCAGGAAGTGAGATTCTATCTCAAAAATAATCAGTGCAAAAGAGGGTTGGAAGCATGGTTCAGAGATAAAGTACTTGCCTGGTAAGTTATAAATCACTGCTTGATAATTATAATCAGCCTCAGGAAGGCATATTGACTATTTGCTTTGTGTATAGAGCTAATAAAAAAAAACACAGGACTAAGCTCAAATTAGACTATCTCCTATACTAGATACCTGTTAGGGTGGTGCTCATATTTCTACATCCCTTGTCTTCATCTAAATGCTGCCTCTGATTTTCTCACTTTGAGTCATTCAACTATAAGCCTTGACATCTAAGTTTGTAAAACTTAGTGCTTATTTCATAAGATTGTTGGTAGATAAAATGAATTGTTATGAGCAGCACTTATCAAAGTATGTTATAGATACACTCTCAAAATATTTTTATTGTGTGAATTTGTTATATTTACATTATATATCTTTATAATTTGTCATATTTAATAGATCTTAAGGGTCTTTGTGCCAGGAATTTTACTGTAGCATTTCTTTGTACTCCTGAGAGTTTTGTACTTCGCAAATGCTCTATAGATGGTCATTGAATTTAACTCACTGGGAAATTGGTTCTGTTGTGCTGGTGGTTTTTAGCCTCCCATGCTCTCCTGTCCTGCAGGAGAGATGGGAAAGCGTACCCCACGCGGGCGGGTCCAGGAGGAGGATATGGGGGCTGACAGACTGCCACCCAGCCCCCCTCTTGACAGAGGACACACAGACAGTCCGGGAGCCAGTCAGTGCTAAGACTCATTTAATGGCGGCAATGAGCTGTTCTTTTAAAGGGGTCGGAGGGTGGTGGAAGGGGAGAGGTATGTGCACCTACGTAGGGGCTGGGATTTGATGCCTGAGCTGTCTATCAGGGTGGAGCTCTGAGGGACCTCCCTAAGGGGCGGCCTACATCTACGTCATGGCCCACAGGACCGCCTCGTGGTCCCAAGGCTAGGAGGTGGGGCCAGCTAGAACTGCCTCTTAATGATGCAAGGCATCCGGGCGGGTGTGCCCCACATCTCCCCCTTTTGTTTTTTATTAACAGAGGAGGGGTACCAGGCTGGGAGAATGGGCGGAGGTTGTCTCTTCTAGAACTACTTCCTGCTGAAAAGGGGCGAAGTAGTCAGGGGTCCCTGATTCGTCATTTGGCCTGGTACCATCCAGTTTGGTTGGTAAAAGTCCTCATCATTTCCACGAGAATGGTTATCAGGACCAATGGGTGTCATGGTCTCCTCTGGCTACCTCCTGCAGCTTGGGCACATCAAGGAGTTCCTAGGGCTGGGGCCTTCAGGGTTCAGATCTGTGCTGGGCACAGCAGTGTAGTAAGAGGATGGCCTTGAACTGCAAGTTCCCAGGTGGTGACCTCAGTGAGGGATGTTATCCTGTTAAAAGAGACTTTTGAAAAAGGTCAGGCAAAAGGCTGACAAGTTCACAGGACCAGTTAACATAAACAACATGGGAGAACACACCCTTTGCATAAACCAGTAAAGTTCCATTTGGAACATAAACCCAATTGTGACCCATTACAAGGAAGGAGGAATAACTGGACTGGGTGCAGGAAGAAAGAGTTTAGGGATAGTGGACTAGTTGGGAGTAACCAGTCAGAGGCTATATATAAATATATATATATATATATATATATATATATATATATATATATATATATATATATATATAGCAAGTAACAAAGGCAAGAATGCAAGTTTTTGTCCAGATGGAAAATGGACAGGTATGGACATTAGGTGGGTAAACAACTATTCCTTTTGATCTCCCGGCTCTGATTAATTTTGGAAGGGTGAGACAAAGTGACTCCATTTAGGATGTGACATCATTCTCCTCTTACTCCTCTCCATGATCCTTGTTCCCTGGACTGGCTGAGTCCCAGGGGTCCAGGTGCTTGTTGCTGGGATGGCATGCCCCCAGTGGCATTCACGGATTTTGAACTCAGGGCCTGGGCAATGTCCCTGAGCACTTCTGCTCGAGGCTAGTGCTCTAACACTTGAGCCATGGTGCCGCTTTCAGCATTTCGCTGGTTCTCTTGAGCCAAGCTTCCAGTCTGGCTCTTTGCTGGTTAGTTGGAAGATGGAGTTTTATTTTTTTTTCTGCCCGGGCTGGCTTCGAACTGCAATCTGAGGAGTTTTAGCCATAAAGCCCTTTTTATTTCCAATTAAAGCAACAAGGAGAACAATAGGAATAGAGCTTACCTGTAACTTGTTGAGAATTGACCAACAAATACTTGCCAGATTTCACACTTAGAGAACAGCAGACTGAATGAGAACCATGTGCCATCAAATCAAATCATCATTTAACCTTACTGGCAGGTGGAAGAGAACACAAATGAATTAATAATCAAGAGGGCAAAGGGTTAAGACAATGTAAAAGTCTCATCTTCAGCTGTGGCTGTGTCTTCCATCCTGGATCAGCAGGCTTCATTATTTATGTTTAATGGAGGCAGGCAAGAGAGATGGGTTGAATCTGGGTGAGACTGTAGTGGTATCTCAGAGTCCCCTGGATAAATTGTCACACCTCCTGCTGTTTTTTTTGTTTGTTTGTTTGTTTTGCCTTGGAGTCTGTGATAAGTCAGGATGCCTCCAGACTGTTTACTGTGACCCCACCTACAGGCTGCAAGGATCCGTTTAACATAAACTTAAGCAAGTTAAAATAGTTCAAAAGGCAAGTGATTTTTAAACCATGATGCTAGTTTTTACATATTTTTCCCACAAACAAACAGACAGACACACATACAGACAGTTGTGCACAAGCTTTGGGTGCGCTTAGAAAAAATTTTCTTTTTCTGAATTGGCCATGTAAATCTCCTGGAATTCCAGTGGCAAAATGATATTATTTTGCCCATATTTAGAACCAGGTGGTCAGTTAGAAAATAAAACTTTTCCTAGGAAACAAAATTTTTTCACAGATTATCTGGCAAGGAAATGAGGAAGCCACATTTTGAAAAACCAGTTCAGCTCCAGTGGGGAGCTGAAGCGGGATGCTATGACTGGAAAGGTCCCAGAGATGGGCAACAAGGCGCAAACAGAACAGACACTTGGCAAGGCTTAATGGCAGCAGAGCTGGTCAGAGCCTTAGGAGGCTCACAGCAAGACACCTTCAAGTCCTTGCCCAGCCTTGAGGAATTTGGCACTCCCATCACCTGGGGCAAGGGAGGGAGGTGCTCGTTAAAGTTAAAACCCATTCCAAACTTAGCAAACATCATCAAGAACCAAAAGCCCCCCCCCCCTTTTTTCCTTTTAAAGCAGATGCTAAGCAAGTAAGCCCTTTTTCCTCCCAGGCAGCCAGGGGGCTGTCCCCCCCCCATCCAAAACATTTTCCAGCAAATGCTTCCCAGACTCTTTAAGGCCACCTCCGACTTGATCCGCAAAACATGGTAGGAAACCTCCGGTGGAGGAGGGGTGAGGAGGCGGCGGGAACCCTCGGCCCGGCAGCGCCACAGCAGTGGTGGCGGCTGCAGTGATGGTGAGGCGTGGCCCCAGGCTTGCACCAGGGAGTCTCCAGTGGGGGAAGGGCACAGCAGAGGCCATCCTCCATCTTGCCCATCCGCCATGCATTCCGGCGCAGGGGCACTTGGCTCGGGACCTGGGGAACTTGGCCCAGGCCACTCCCTCCCCTCCAGGGCAGCAGGAGGGCTGCTCCCGCCCAAGCAGCCAGACTGAAAAGGCCGGCAGCCACCAGCCAGATTGCGGCATGTTTCAATACTTTGGAGACCCTCCTGGTCTGGGAGTTTGAGACCCCCAAATTTGCGTTTTGTAGCATGAAGCTCAGTGCTTTGAGCACTTGGTCATCATTCTGGCTTTGAGCATGCCCCATCTTTTTGGGGGGCATCCCCCTCGGACTCCGATTGGCCTGGCCCACCGGAAAGTTTTACCTCGTCGTGCTTCGTGCCTCACAGTTGGGCGCCATAATGTCGGGGTTTTTAGCCTCCCGGGCTCTCCTGTCCTGCAGGAGAGACAGGATATCACACCCCATGTGGACAGGTCCAGGAAGAGGATATGAGGGCTGACAGACTGCCACCCAGCCCTCCTCTCAACGGAGGACACACAGACAGCCTGGGAGCCAGTCAGCGCTAAGACTCGTTTAATGGCCGCAATGAGCTGTTCTTTTAAAGGGGTCAGAGGATGGCGGAAGGGGAGGGGGTACGTGCACCTACGTAAGGGCTGGGATTTGATGCCTGAGCTGTCTATCAGAGTGGAGCTCTGAGGGACCTCCCTAAGGGGCAGCCTACATCTACGTCATGGCCCACAGGACCGCCTCCGGGTTCACCACCAGGCGCCATCTTGGCTACATGTGGTCCCAAGGTTGGGAGGCGGGGCCAGCTAGAGCCACCTCTTAATGATGCAAGGCATCTGGGTGGGCATGCCCCACATGTTGGACACACTTTTTCTTGATACACTCGATTATGCTTTATTTATATGATTATTTATGTATATTTTATGATCATTTTCATGATTCTGATAAGTCTGAAGAATTTTTTTTTTGCCTAAGTCAAAAATAAGTCAACTACCAATCATTCTCTAATATTAAGTTACTAATTAATGGGATTTGGTCCTTGTAGCATTAATTTACAAATGATTTTGAGATGTAAAAACTGTTTTCATGGCTGTTATTAACCATCTTGAAATACTTAGACTAAATTCTGTTTTAATTTTTACAATTTACTTATGAGAAATAAAGAACCACTCTGTCTCATTCATATCTAACTATAAAATACAAGGAAATCTTTGTTTGGCCCATGTGAAGCCATTTTTAAGACTGACAAACTCATCCATTATACTCAAAGCTAGTTGTTCGTGCCAAAGTACGTCAAACTCGTTCTCGTCTTCAAAAGCATGTTTCGTAAGTGTACCTATCATAAATCATAAATAACTCAACAAGATTTGCATAAATATTTATTTTTCTTTTAGAAATATTTCAACAGGACAATCTTAGGTCAGAATGTGAAATACTTACAAAAATACTTAAAAGTAGAATGCCACTGACAGTCTCTTGGGGATCTCATATTTAAAGGAAGAATTCTCCAGAGTTATCCTCTGTGACTTGCAGTGAAATGTGAACTTTGAAGTGGTGGGTGGGGCTGGGGGGCATGAAATCTTTTTCCACAGAGGAAAAGGAAATTCAAATCAGAGAGCATGAACTTGAATTCAAACCAATTAAAATATAATTAAATTGATTTGTCATGAAAACAAAAGTATTCTGGGGAAGTAAACAAAATGTTACTTCACTCTACAAGTACTGGAGGCTTAGATGGTAGCTACTTGATCATCGATAATAGTATTTTTCCCAATGATGCATTTTATATGTAGTCAAGAGCAAAATAGGAAATACTCTGTAATGCTACAGGGCAAATGGTGTATTTGTGTGGGATCAATTTATGAAATATTTCTTTAGTCGATTCCTAATTTATTAGTGGTTGGTTATTAAAGACTTTTTAATAATTGAATTATCCCATGATAATAAGGGTTTTTGCTTTCATGAAAAATGAAGAATCCATGACTGGCATCATATTTTGAAAGGAATAATTTGATGTTTTTCATCCATCTTCCTTGAAGTCATTATACAATTTGCTTAGGGAAGCAAGGAGAAAATGTTTCTGAGGAATGAGAGGCCAGGACAAAGAACAATGCCCAAGGAAAGCAGAGGCACTGTCACTGCAGGAGGCCAGGATGAATCTCAGAGACCCACTGCTTTCCATCAGATGAGCTCTCAAGGGATATTTGAAACAATTTCTTTTAAGTGGAGGGAGTGTAGTAGGGGAACAAAAAACAAAAAGAAAAGCTGCTTTTACTATATGTATGGCCTCATCGGGACATCTTTGAAATCAATAAAATCTCCACACTGAGGGCCAAGAAATTGCTAAGCTAATTCTGAACATTTTTCCCTGAAATTTAATTTTTTTCAATCCAGAATTTCAGTTCCAGTCTTCTTGTAGTATCTATTGCTTCTTTAATGTACTAATACTTTCCTCTACTTTCCTGAACACATAAAATAAAGTTATAGTAACTCTTAGGAGAACTCTTGCTTTGTCTTTGTCTGTACTGTGCTGTCTGCTTCATTTTGGGGTCTGTTTGAACTAGTAAATTCTGCTCATACAAAGACACATTTCCCTCCTTCTTTGTACACCTGATCATCTTCTATTAGATTATAGACATGGTAGACACTATAAACATTTTAATTAGCTCCTTAATGTGTTTGTCTAAAAAAGGAACCTTCTAACTTTAAACATAGTTTTAAATTAACACAGAGGAAGCAATGTTTGAGGTAAATATCTTTTCTTAAGTTAATTTTAGTTGGACAGCCTGTAACTATTATCTAATTAGAAAAAAATTATCTAAAAGAGACACACATTTGTATGTGACAGGGCAAAGTACATTCTTCACTCCTCATGCTCAGTATTTCTATGACAGGAATGTTTCAAGAAAATATAGCCACAGTACTCTGAATGTTCTAGTGATTTAAGTTCATTAAACTTGCATATTTGACCATGAAAGTCTTTTCCAAAGTAAAGGAGGAATCAACCCAAAACTTCATTTGAAATGGAAACAAATGGAGATTGGTTAAGAAGTTGGTGCTGCCTAGGAATTAGGGAATGTATGGTATATCTTGACATAAAAAGGATATTTCAATACTAAGTAATAATAATAACATATTAAGCCTCATCTAGTTTTATAGAAGATATTTAGTTTAACAAAAGGTATTTGCCTATATGTAAAAGTATTTCACAATCCTATCACTGCCTAGAAACTACAGTAGCCCTATTTTTCATCTTCTTTGCACTGAGTAAAATTGTAAATAGTGGAAGTTATATTAGAAAACAAACATAAGAAGACTTTGAAAGGTAGTGAGATAGAATATGCTTCTGTTCTAGGAATGGAATGACCCAAGAAACAA
This sequence comes from Perognathus longimembris pacificus, assembly GCF_023159225.1. NCBI lineage: Eukaryota > Metazoa > Chordata > Mammalia > Rodentia > Heteromyidae > Perognathus > Perognathus longimembris. Next base: position 20,668,018 of record NC_063163.1, on the reverse strand, counting down.
CACAGTGTTGGGTTCCCAAGGCTTTATTATTGTATCATGTGTTCCATTGTTAGAACTGAAGAAGAAAGTTGCATATTGTATGATGTCAGCCAACCTGTTTTGAAATGATACAGTCTTAGAAATGGAGAAAAAAATCATTAGTTGTCAGAGACTAAATAGGTCACTCAGAAGGACAGGGACAGTCTGTGACAAAATGGCAACAGTAAGGAGCATGATGGCTAATTTTCTGTGTCAGTTTGACTGGATTACAATGTTCAGCTAGTAAAACACTATTTCTTGGCATGCCTGTGAGAGTATTTCTGGAAGAGATTAGCATTTGAGTCTGTAGACTGAGAAAAGAAAATCCACTCTCACTAGCTTGGGCAGAAACTGTTCGATTCAATGGTGGTTCTGATTGAACAAAGATGGTGGATGGGGGGCTGGGAATATGGCCTAGTGGCAAAAGAGCTTGCCTCGTATACATGAAGCCCTGGGTTCGATTCTGCAGCACCACATATGTAGAAAACGGCCAGAAGAGGTGCTGTGGCTCAAGTGACAGAGTGCTAGCCTTGAGCAAAAAGGAAGCCAGGGACAGTGCTCAGGCCCTGAGTCCACGCCCCAGGACTGGCCGGAAAAAAAAAAAAAAAAAAAGATGGTGGATGGAAACAAAAGTTCATTTCTTTAGTTGCAATATTTGTTTTCTTTTGCTGTTTTCCATTAGAACTACAGGTTCTTTGGGCTCTGGACATAGTGAAACACTGGCTTACGTTATCAGCTTCCCTATTCTCAGGTCTTAGATTGAATGGCTGCCATCTTGATTCTCCAGCTTGCAGATATATATATATATATATATATACACACATATATGTATATATAGACACATATAAATATATATGTACACACACAATCTCATAAGCCAATTCCCATAAGTTTCCTCTCTCCTGCCCTCACCCCATTAATACAATGAAAAATCTGCACTAATGAAAATACCTAATATTTGACTATATCAGTGTTAATATCCTGGCTATGATACTGTTCTCCAGCTTTGCAATTTACTACTATTGAGAGAAACTGAGTAAAAAATAGGAGAGCATGATAAAATGTATGCACTAGAAATTTTAAATGTTATTGAAAATCTGTCAGACAAAATGTTGAAATCTCTTAGGAGTAGGGATCAGATATCAAAATTTCTAATACAAATAGAAAAAAGTCTACTTTCACTGATTCTTTTACAGATCTCTTTACTTTTACGTACTTCATTTATTTCATTGTTTGAAACCTTAGTTTGAAACCTTAATATCTCCATGGCTTTCCTGATGTTTGAAATGCACGGGGACAGGCAGAGATATAGGGATCTTAAAAGCTAAACTCAAAATATCTCATTCAACTTTTAAAAAAGATTTTGCAATATCATTTCACCACTGCTCCTAAGGACATTTTCAGTTCCTAAATCTCTTTCCCTACTGTTTCAACCAGGTTCTTTCTTGAAACAGTATATAGAAGACACAAAGGGTGAATGTGATTGAAATGTATTATGTGCATATAATAAAATCACAGGCCAGGCACCAGTGGCTCACACCTATAATCCTAGCTACTCAGAAGGCTGAGATCTGAGGATCACAGTTGTAAGCCAGTTGGAGCAAGAAAGTCTGGGATGCTCTTATCTCCAATAAACTTCTCAGAAAAATCTGGAAGGGCACTTTGGCTCAAGTGGTAGAGTGCTAGCCTGGAGCAAAAAAAGCTCAGAGACATTGCCCAGGACCTGAGTTAAAGCCCAAGCCCCAGATAATAATAATAATAATAATAATAATAAGAAGAAGAAGAAGAAGAAGAAGAAGAAGAAGAAAAGCAACAAAAATCTTAAAATATATTTCAAAAGAGTATACATAGAATTAGCCTATTAAAATAAGGCTGAGTTGATGATAGCAGAAACGTGCATGTGTGAATGTTTGTATGTGCATACATATTGGTATGTTTGTGACTTTCCTATATTACCAGTAACAGAGCTGGCTGAACTGAATGAAATGTGAATTTATGCATTAAGCAAAACCTATTCTATGTTCTCACTTCTGCTAGAACAGAGTACAGTGATCTCCTGGATGGCAAACAATCACCAAGTAACAAAGCAGGTATTCTGAAGGACTGCTTTTCTCTGTTTTCAGAGGCAAACTTATCGGTTCATCACTTCTCTTTGAGTCTCTGCCTTGTTCACTCAACAAGCTAGGGTTTATTTGAGGTGATGGGACCATAGATACATCAGTGCACATGACATTCTCAAGAGAGTAGTGGATTCATCTGCTCATCTTGTGATTTTACTGAATAAGCTCTTCAAATGCCATGTTATGGAACATTCTTGTATGGAACTGGAATTTCAGTATAAGGAACAATTGTAGAACAAACCCCTTCAGAATCATAATGAATCTGTATAACTGTATCATAGCCAAGGTATGAAATCAGCCCAGATGCCCCTCAATAGACAAATGAATCAATAAAATGGGGTATACCTGTACACAATGGAATTTTATTCATCCATTAGAAGAAATAATACGGTACCTTAATAATAAAGAATCTTAAGTTCGGTAAGTCAGGCCCACAGAGACAAAGGTTGCATGTTGGGGACTTAGAATTAAGTTGTAAGTAAATACATTAAGTAGTATGCAAGTGTATACAAATGTACTTGACTGAAATATGGCAGCTTCAAGGGAGAGCTCAAATAATGTAATCCTTTAGAAAGGCAAAGTCAAAGTTCAACAAAATAAGCACCAGGAAATGGGTCCTTGCAAAGGGTAGGCTAGGGCTGAGGAGAGAGGGGTAGATGAATGAAGAGGAGATGTGAGAGAAAAGGGAGAATTTCGTCAAGAATTCAATGCATATTCTACAAAACTACGAAAAGAGAGGTAAGGAGTAGGTAAGGAAAAAATGAATGAAAACATTGACCTTGATCAAGATGCATTGTATTCATAAATTGCTTTGTTAAATGGCAACTTCTTTGTACAACTACTTAAAGATACTATTTTAAAGTTGCACTATGAAAGGATAAAACACTATGATTAGGGTAAGAAGTTGCTCTTTCCTTTAGAGGATGGAAGATTGGGCAAACAAACTTCCTCTCTCTAAAAAGTGGAGTACATTAGCTATGTATTTGTCAGGCACCTGGAATATAATGAATGACCCTGGGACTGCTACAGATAATGACTCAGTCTCCCCTAGAGATATGGCAAACCATGCACCCCATCACTGGGGACTCCAGTACAAGAAAAGTAATATTATAATATGTGATTCATAAGCATATGCATCACAATATCGTTCATAATAGGCCTTATTGGGAAAAGATTTAAATACTCTACAATCTAATACCAATTAAAAAAATTAGGGCTGGGAATGTGGCTTAACAGTACATTGCTTGCCTAGCATGCATGAAGCACTGGGTTCGCCTCAGCACCACATAAACAGAAAAGGCCAGAAGTGGTGATGTGGTTCAAGTGGTAGAGTGCTACCCTTGAGCAAAAAGAAACCAGGAACAGTGCTCAGGCCCTGAGTTCAAGCCCTAAGACTGGCAAAATAAATAAAAAAGAATTATATTTGATTTATCAAGCATAGTGCTCTGTCACCATGACAACCCAGTCAACAGAAATTGGGCCCCATGGCTGGTGCTCTATGCAGGACAAACCAGCAAAGACTGAGCAACAGCCTTCCTCCTTGTTCTGCCCCAGCTTCCTTTTGGAGCAGCCCCACCCAGGTCCTTGCAGATGCTACTCTGTGGGGCATGACCCTGCAGATGGTTGCATCTGGGCAAATTTATGAGTTCATGAGTTCCTTTCTGTGCCTTCCTTCCTTCCCCATCCAGGGTTGCTGATACTGCGGAGAAGCATTCTGGTGGTAAAGGACAAAACAAGAAACAAGTCATGAGTTTGCTATTCTGGGGCTGGTGCCTGCCACAGTATGCACTATCCATTACAATTGTAGTTTTGATGATGTGACTTAGCACATTTTGGTCACCTAACCAGTCTTAAAAATTTTAAGAACACTTGAAATTGCTAATCTAAGGCTACAGCTTGCTTTCTCCCAAGTCAGCAAAAGGAAGACAAGCACCGGCTGTACAGTAACTTGAAAATACAGAATTCAGAATCTTGCTTAAGAGGGCTTATAATACAAAGCAACAAAGAAAGCATTGGAGAATTAATTTGAATATGGGTTCCTTTTCGAAAATATTTCTTTGAAATTCTTTCTTAGATTTTTGAAAGAAAGGTAAGATTACATAGGTCAGCACAGGCACTGCAATATTGTTTATAATAGGAATCATTGGGAAAAGATTTAAACACTCTACAATGTAGTACTAGTTAAAAGAATTATATTTGATTTATCAAGCAGAGTGCTCTGGATCAATTTAATATAATAGTTATTGACATACAATCAATTTTATAAAGTTGTTTAGATGGAGAAAATGAAATCAAAGCAAAACTATATATAAAATGGATCAAATCATGTACACATGTAATCATATATCTATTAAAACATAATTATATTAAAGGTTTTCTCTACATTATCACAGAAAAAATATTGTCTCAAGAGGTAATGATAATTATTACTCCTTGACAGAATTATTGATTTTTTTCTTGCATATAGTATGTATGTTTATGAACATGCATTTCTCATGCCATAATAATAAAGTTATACTGATGTATAGATTTCAAGGTAAAAGGGAAGAATATAGCTCGAACACTGAAGCTCTTCCACCCAGTGGATAACAGAGTGAAATGAATACCACATAAATAGATAAAATCATAAAGTTCTCACAGCAACCACACAAGGAAGGGAAAGTAACCACATGCTATCAACTACAAAATATGGTACTGGAGAAAAAAACCATAGTTTGGCATTGAAATGAGTGCAATGGTTCCCGTCTTCATTTCTTCCTTCATTCCAGTAACATTAGTTGGGAAATATTTGAATCAGCCAATTCTCAATGTTCTCCCTAAGTTCTATGCCCACCACCACCACTGGCAGCAAGCAAAGTGCAATTACAACAATGACAAGGTTATTCCAGGAAAAGGCTAAGATGAACCCTGTAGAGAAAAGGCTTTACCAGTACAGCCAATAGCAATGGCCTAGAAAAACCTCTGGAGAGACTTGAGATTTTCCAGCACTTCCTGATGACTTTTGGAAAATTCAAAGCCCCAGTGGATTTCCATCTTGTGTCAAAATGTTTTTCCCATTGAGGTGAAATAGTACAGAACACTGAAGAGCATCCCACAGGAGCAACCATCCTCTAAAGAATGAGTCTCCCCAGTGCATTACACTTTCCTCTCACCACACATTGCCTTGTTTTCAGGCTCCAAAAGAACGAGGATGGAACAGTTAAATTCGAGAAGTGGCTGAAAAGGGTGAGCAAACACATTCTAAACTCACTAGGGTTGGTACAAGGAAAAATAACACATCTCAGAAATAGATATGGGTAAATTTACTCTTGTCAATCAGAAAAAAAAGGATGAAAAGGCTTGACGTGGCAATTATGAAATATATTTTTTTTAATAAAAAAAATCTCACAGGACTAATTCTGAAAACCAAACCAAACCAAATGTATCCCTAGGGACAAATGGAAATTTCTTTCAAGTCTCCCCCCAAATAGAAGAATGTGGTAAAAATATAAGATGAATAGTAAAAGAAGTTTTTGGTGAACTGAACATGCAAATAACATAATTACACAAATGATATATAACAGCAGGAATAGGATATAAAATTATTATAGTAGGATATACATATATTATTATAATAGGATATAAGTTATAGCAGAATAGAATATACAATTATTTTTCTAAAAACTCTCAGACAATCAAATGGATTGTTACAGAAAAAGAAAAATTAGAGAGAGGATGAAGAATAATGATTTTTATGGAAAAAAGAGAAAATTGATGAAGGGAGGAAGTGGCATTGCGGCTGAAGTAGTAGAGCGCTAGCCTTGAGCATCAAGAGGTTCAGGGACAACACCCTGGCCCTGAGTTCAAGACCAACAACTGACAATAAAAAAAAGATTTGAAGGGAGCTAATGAGTTTTAGAAAGCATACACCCTCCTCCTCCTCATTGTCATCATATTTAACCAGCAAAAAAACACTGAAATGGCTATCATTTAGTTTCAGCTGTATATGAGCAAAACAGCTTTCTATATAAGCTCTATGTAAGCTTTTACCTTTAATGGTAAAAGCAAAGATAGGTGATGGTTTCTTTCTTTATCCCTTCCTTTCTTTCTTTTCCTTCTTTTCTTCTTCCTTCCTTGTGTGTGTGTGCAGGCACACACACACACACACACACACACACACACACACACACACACACACACACAAACATGCCCACGCGGGTTTGGGGGTTAGACTCAGGGCTGGCACTATATCTGAGTTTTGTACCACACAGCCCCACTTCTAGCTTTTTGAATGGTTAATTGGAGATAAAATTCTCATGGACTTTTCTTCACAGGCTGGCTTTGAACTGTGATCCTGAAATCACAGCCTCCTGAGCCACCTACCCTGGCTGGTTTCTTTCCTTAATGCTAAAGAGCAAGAGGAGTTCTCTTCTATGGTCTTTGACCATGGAGCCTTCATAGAATAGTGGTGGTAATTGTGGCATTTACAGAGTTTGTATATTCATGTGTACACAGAATATACAGATTTCATGTGGCATTTATGGAATACACATAGCAAGGGTACCAATATGAATAGACCTAAACATATCCAGTATGGAGAAAGGATAGATTTAAAGAAACAAGGTATTTATTTTAGAGTGTTATTACACACATTTTATGTATTTTATTAATTGCTCATTTCCCTAATAATGTGCTACTGTGCCTTAGGATAAGCTTCTGAACAATTATTTAAAAGGAAAAAAAAATAATGGCTATATCCTGTTCTTTAAATCTATCATTTCCCATAAAATGTATGTAGTGATACGCAATATAAAATGTAAGTTGTAATATACAAGCTTTATGTGCCAAGGAAGCTTTAACTCAATCACCCAATACATGTGATGATGACTATCAGTATTGTCCCAAGAGGTCATTTAATCTTACCAACAAGCAGTATTCAGCCATGCCACAATATGACCATGGTAAAATCCAATTTCATTACAGAGTAAATCAATAAGAAATACAGAAGTATTTGCTTTGCCTTCTCAACAGAATGTCCAGTGAGGACAAAGCCAGTTACCCATTTCATTTGATACGCTTGTACTGAAACATTCCTTATTATGTTTCTGTATAGACCATCCAGGACTGTTGTTTAAAGAACTCCTTTGTACCATTACTCTTGCTTCCGGAATATCATTAATTAAAATGCAGCATCTTTGTAGCCTATTTGAGGCTATATTATTGCCAATGAATCACCTGTATAGGCTCAGGAAGTTCTAGTGGTTCCCTTTCCATATCTATCTAGAGGTTTCCATAGCTATTAAGACTGGCCTGAGGCTGGTATTCCATGCCTTATGTTTTACTACACAAAGTACAGAAAGCAATTCCTTTTCAGATATCATATCCATCCTGATCTCCTCTTCAGGTAGCAGAAATCACCTGCCATGATTAAGGATACAGGCGAAGAGGCAGAGAAGCGATGTCCAATGGGTCCTAAGTAAAGGAGCTATGTTTCTGTGCAGTTGGGGGTTGCACCTTCTCAGCATGTGGATGTGGTCATCAGCCTGGAATCTCTCCTAGCCCATATTGTAGGGCATCTGCTTGCTCACAGTTGGTGCTCTACCACCTCAACCATGTGTTCATTCTCAGCCTGTGAAGTGATGAGATTACGAACATATTCCACATGGCCTGGTGATACATTTGGTTTGTGAATGTTAATAATCAATGGTGAAAATTTTTAAGAAGCATGGCCTAAAGTAATGTAAGTAGTCAAAGTGTCCATTTTTGTATAAAGGCAATAGATAATCCCACTATAGACATAAGATGCAGATAAAGAATATCAATAAATTGCTCTTGAAAAAGTGCTTGAAGACCAAGCAGTTAACCAAAGACACAAAAACAAAAACCAGGTGAGGAAGTTTCAGCTGAACTAATATAACTAATATAAGGCCTTCAGTTGGAACATCAGTACATCAAAATAAATGTTTGTCTATTTGGTGGTACTGCAGCCTGAACTCAGGGCCTCGTCAGTGTTTAAGCTACTGACACACAGCCTATCATCTACTTTCTCTTTCTTGTCCCTCTATAACTTTTTCATGAAATACACCACTATTGGCTGTAACTTGTATATGTGATATATAACATACTTATACTTACATATTTTATAAATATATTTGATATATGTTAATAATACAGTATGTATTTGATAACTTATTACCTGACATGAGCACACACGCACACACACTCACACACACACTCACATGAAAACTATGAGAATATGGACTTTGTTTTATGCCATGTTACATTTCCTGTGTTTAGCACAGTGCCTGGGATAGAGTTCATGTTACCACTTGATACTTATTTAAAGAATATCTAATGAATGAAGCAAAACCAAAGATATTCTTTAAATCTTTGTGTGTATAGTAAGATGCATACAGGTAGTAGCACATCTTTTAGATGGAAGGAGTCAATGCAAATGTACAATTTGGGAAGTTGAAAATGAGGCCCAGAGACGTTGACTAACTTGGTAGAGAAAACAAGGATGTATGGGATGTGAACTGACCTTAAGTTCCCCCAAAGGAGAGTCACCTGCACTTCCATGTGACATAGAAATGCCATTTACCTCACTGACCTCTTACTTCCTACTGTGCTTCATTTAGATTGCAAACCTTGAAGAGTCACAGAAATAATTAGAAATTTTCTCTAATGACTACAAAAGTCTTTAGTGGAATGCAACTGTTAATAGAATCGGGCTGGACTCCATAAGGGAGGACAAATGCATGTTAAGCACCCCACAGTAAAGGGAGAAAGCAGTTTCTATCACATTCTGGGCTTCAGCCAGTGTGGAATAGGTGGCATTTAAGCCAATACAACCACCACTAGGTGCAGTAACCAGTCTCTTCTTTCCAGAGCACTGCAGAATCATCTAGAAAGAGAAATGCCTCCAGGGACATGAACCTTGAGGTGTTTGAAATGCAAGATTTTACCTACCATCCTAGGAAGGAGGAGAAGGGGGTCCCACCACCACATGATTTAGAACCCTCTTCCAAATTCTGAGTTGGAATCTGAGATGGCTACAAATAAAAGGGACCCAGTATCATTTTCCTAGCTTGATGCTGAGTGAGCCAAGCATCTCAAGTCACTTTGGTTGAAAGAGATTAGGTTCAGGGGTTCAGCCACATCTGAAGTTGCAAATGTTTGCCATAAGGTCCTGGTGACTGCTGTTCTTGCAGAGATCTTAGGAGGTTCTGAGCTCCTGGACCGCTCTAGCACAGGCAGTGGATCTAAGAAAAGATACCCAGTTTTACTGTCCATACGTCATGTGTACAAGGGAAAACTGATGCTACTCTGTGATGGGCATCTGACAGACAGGAAGCAGTGTTCCACTCTAGATCAACAGAGGCCACTAGTGTTGAGGGAAGCAGACTGAAGCCAGAATTCCAGACATGCTTCTGTACCACTGAGATGAGTGTTTACAACTGGAAAGTGTTCCCTTCTTTTCCTCTTCTTGCTGTTGCTGCTGCTGCTGCTGCTACTGCTGCTCCTCCTCCTTCTCCTCCTCCATTTCCTCTTCTTCCTTGTCTCTACTTCCTTCTCTCCATCTCCACTTACTCTCTTCCTTCTTCACTCCCATTACCATTTATTCTGCTGCTGCTTCTCCACATTCTCTGCATCTTCTTTATTTTCTATAATGTGAATGCATTTAACAAAAAAAAAGAATGTCAGAAAGAGCACATTGAAGGATAAATAGAAATCTGTATATCAAAGAAGGCTAAGAAGCAAGAGGACCTACTCCTTATGCCCTGGTAATGGTGGCAATGTCAGGCCACGTCAAGTTGTTTGGACTCCAACTATATGCACACGGAGGTATTTCCTGCATCAGAGCTCCTCTTTATATAACAAGGACCATTTAAACTTTATAGACATTTTTGACCTAATAGTCTCTTTCAAAGTTAATATTCCTCCTGTTCAACTGCATTCCTGGTAAAGAACATTTAGAGCAGCTCTCCTTTAAGAAAAATATGAAAGATATGGGAAATTCTACATATTAGTAACAAATAATCTTGCTAATTTTTAATTAGTTATTGGATCAGCTTTGCTTTTAAGAATGTGTTTTTAAAATTATGAGTATTAGGATATATATTTCCATAACTCCATCAGTAAATAAATTCCCCCGTATATATCTGTGTAACAGATTAGATCACTGCATTATTGACAATGGGAAAAGGATGGATTATGGGGCATGTTCTGGGTTGAATATGTAATCAGTGACCATTTCAACAAAATAAAATAGGTGGGAGGCTTAGGAAAGCATGAGGATCAAGAGTCAGAAGAGTTGGGGCTGGGGATATGGCCTAGTGGCAAGAGTGCCTGCCTCGTATACATGAGGCCCTGGGTTCGATTCCCCAGCACCACATATACAGAAAATGGCCAGAAGTGGCGCTGTGGCTCAAGTGGTAGAGTGCTAGCCTTGAGCAAAAAGGAGCCAGGGACAGTGCTCAGGCCCTGAGTCCAAGGCCCAGGACTGGCCAAAAAAAAAAAAAGAGTCAGAAGTGTTATAACCATATGAGAAAGAAGATAATGTTAGAATCTGAATTGTTTGTATTGATTGCACAAAATGACACACAAGGAAAAAGACACGGTAAAAAAGAAAAAAAATCACAGAATCATTTTTAGTATTAGGGATATGACTCGGTAGTTAGAGCACTGTGTCTTAGGCCCAAGGTCCTAGGTTAGAACCTCTGCACTGAAAAAGTTTTTTTATTTAAATGCAGATTTTACTAGCATCTCTTTCTTTTACTCTATCAATCTTTTCTTCATGTTGAAAATATGCTCACATTTATCTGATAAAAAGTAAAATGTACATATAATTTGGATATTTTTTTCTTAGGAGCTAGAAAGAGACCAAGAAACAAAATCTAGGTAACAAACAACAATACAAGATCCCGTGTGTCAAATCTTGAGTTAAGAGTGAGATTACACAGCATATGGGGAGGGCGCCCACAGCCTGACCATTGGAAATAGTAAGGGGAATAGTAAGGGGACAGCTATTGACCCATCACTTACCAGACTTTAGAAATGGATGCTAGGAAAGTGAAGGAAGTTTCTAGAACAGGAAGATAGAGGGAAGGACTCAAGGTCTGTGATGGATCATGGTTAAATATTCAGATACAGGCAATATATTTTTGTCTTTTAATCCTAGAAACAGAGAGAAAATCATCCCCCTCAAAGCAAGTCTGCCTATAGCTATAAGTCTTATTTAGGGGAGAAAACAGAATAAACTAGAAAGCAACTTGAGGGGCAACTTGACACACGAAATAAGTACTGTTACGCTAATGGATGTAATGCTCTAAAACTCTTCAAGATGGAGCCCTCTTTTCCTTCGTAGCCCACCCTGCTCACTTTAGGAAAGTGATTAATTGAATCTGCAATTTTCTCTATTCCATTCAGACTCTTTTTTCAGCATATCAGGGGAAGCTTCAGAGTTCTTACAACTCCCCTTGCTGGTAGCAAAGAAGAAGTGCAATGTTCAGATGAATAATTTCAGCTTGTTTATTCTGAAAATAACAGCTAAATAGAACATCAACTTGTTTTTGTGAAAACAAGATGCCTTTCATTTAGATCTCTGAAAAAAAGTTTGAGCCATCAATTAAAGACAATAAGAGAATATTAAGCTCTCTCAGAGTAACTACTTTCCAGAAGTAAGAGCAAAAACGGATCTTATGTTAATGTATTTAATTCTGCAGTGCAGCTCCAAAATTTCATATTTCGAAATGTGATTTCAGAAATGGATGATGATCTTTGGACTTTTATTTGGATTGAATGCTTGCTGTTCTCTGTACAAATCCCATCATTATCTGGGGTGGGAGGTGGGGTCAGGAGATTTGCTGGTCGCTTCACCTGCTCTCTACACCTCCAATGGCCTTGTTGTTTGTTCTTGCAGTTGGGCAGCTGTGATATGTCACTTCTGAGTCCAGACACAGAACATCCAGATCACATCCCCCAGTTGTTTCCTCTGCTGTCGTGGCTCCTGCAGATGTTCCAGAGTGTAGCTCTCATCGGCCTAGATACTTGAATGCCTGTACAGAGCCTAAGGGTCTCGCTGTCTTTATTAGTTTGAGGTGACAGTAACATTCATAATGCTAAATAACTAAATAACATGCTAGTGCCTCTTTCTTGACTGATAAAAATTCTTAAAATGTCCCTTACCTTCCTCATTCAGTATGAGCATTTATTCTCATTCACCTTCCTTCCTTCCTTCCTTCCTTCCTTCCTTCCTTCCTTCCTTCCTTCCTTCCTTCCTTCCTTCCTTCCTTCCTTCCTTCCTTCCCTCCCTCCCTCCCTCCCTCCCTCCTTCCCTTCCTTCCTTCCTTCTCTGTTTCTCTCTCCTTTTCTCTTTCTTTCTTTCTATCTTTTTCTTTCATCTTTCATTCTATCTCTTTCATCTTTCTTTCTTACTATTTTGTTACTTTAATAATAATAATACAAATAAATTTTTACTATAAAGGTGATGTACAGGGGGTTACAGTTACATAAGTCAGGTAATGAGTACATTTCCTTTTGAACAATGTTACCCCCTCTCACTTTCTCCCAGTTTTTTTCCCCTCCTGATCACCCTCCCCCCCCCCCCCCCAGTTTTGTGTAATTCATTAACATTCATCTGGTTTTCCATTAACTTCTTTGTGAGAGGAAACAATGAACACTCTGGTCCTTCTTTCCACAGAATCTCTTCTTCTTTTCCATTATGGCAGAATACTTTTATAGATTATTAACATTTGCAACCTCTCCAGCAATCCTATGTCTTCTGTGTTTTGATGACACATGGGTGATAAGCTTTGAGAATCAATAACTACTATTTGCGTTGGACTGCTCTTGTCCTTCCTATTCACTGCTTGGCTAAGTTGTTCATTCAAATCAGCTTCCTCTCTCCAGCTCACTGCTTAACCTCTTGGCCACTCTGAGGAAATGCTTTTAGAATTAAAGTAGACTCAATTATTTTTAAAATATTTCATCAATTATTAAGTTTGTGTCATATTTAATTTGCTTTTTATCTAGTCAATGAATTTCATTGCTGGGTTTTTTTTTTGTTTGTTTTCGTTGGGGTTTTTAATTGCCTTAAAGAAAACATGGGCTAGTCATATTCATTTATTCCTTATATCATTTTGCCCTCCCCCCTTGTTCTTTCTATGCCGCTACTATGTCCTGATCTCTTCCCAAATAGGAGAATCTTTCTGAATGTCTTTATTTTTTATTTTTCCAGGTTTACATTCTGGTTGTTTCTTTCCTCCTGCTGATTTTTTTTTTTCCAGATCCTGCCTCAGGTTTATTGGTAGAACCCACACAGGCCACCAGCCCCCTACAGACAGCGGCCAGGGAGCCACCGCAGTCCACCGTCTCGCGTGGGCAGACGCGGGTCTTCACTGAGGGGCCTTCACAGCACCCTGGGCACCCTTAGGGGCTGCGACCTGGACCTGAGCTGGAGTAGTAGCTGCAGCTGCAGCTTGGGCATTGGCTTGGGCCTTCGGCATAGCAAGCCTGCGACCTTTGGCCATGTAGGCGCGAATGCGCTTCCCGAGCGCTGCAGCTTGCGGGTGGGCTGCTCGGGGAGTTTGCGTTTGTTGTTCACGACTTTGGGCTTCCCCACCGTCTTGATTGTCTGGGCCCGCACGCTCATGACCTTGGCACGGTTAGCCTGCATCTTCTTAAAGCCCTTCTTGTTGTGCTTCTTAGCAAAATGCATGTTCCGCAGGAACTTGGGGTCCACCGCCTTTAAAGATTCGTATCATTGTGATCTGGGTTTCTTGATGCCATTTCTGTGCATTTCCAGGACTGGTTGTGCGTGGTGTGGTTCTTGGACTTGGCCATGTCTGAACCGCTACACCTGGAACTGGAAAGGGAAGAGTCCTGCTGATTTTGGTTGTAAACTGGGTTCGTTAGGCTTGGTTGACCATAGAAGGCTCTTATAAAGAGAAAATACCTGGGGGGTGGGAGTGGGGAGGGTCCCTTGCTCTTGGATTTTTAACTGAACTTTCACCCATATGGGGAATTGTATTTGTCAGTTCAGTTTGGGGCTGAGCTAGGGCAAGTTGAGGTTTGCAATCTCTGCTTAACTCTGTGCATGTCAACAGAGTTACTTCTCTCCATGCTGTGGAAAGAAGAGAATGGCTACTATGCTGTTGTTGCTTTCTACTTAAGCCAGACTGCTCATGTAGCTGTAGAACAAAAAGCTCCACTTCAGGAGAGCAGGTAGAAAGCCTGCTCTCCAAATTGTAGGATATATAGTACTTTCAGTGGTTGGAAAAACAACTTTTAAAAAAGTCAACTCTAGCAGCACTGTGCACGTGACAGACACATGGATATCTGCTACTGACTCTGTTTCACTTTTGTTTTATAACTGTGATCTTCTGCTGATTATGAACTTGGACACTCTGTGGGTTCTACTAGGCAGATAGTCCTCACTCCATAGTACCATATCCTATGCTCACTTTACTTATAAAGATTCACATCCAACCTCTCTGGCTTTTCCACAATTTTTTTTTTGAAATATTTGTGAATTTTGGTCAATTTTCCCTAGCTACCACCTTACTCTCTCAGCTATTTGGGAGTACATTCTTTGTATACTGAGGTACCATCCTACTCCTTAGTCTTCTGTAATGAAAAAGGCCACAAGGGGATGTGGCGAAAAGGAACTGCTACTACATCTACTGGTGGGAATGTAAACTTGTTCAATTGCTCTGGGAAGCAGTATGGAGGTTCCTCCAAAGACTAAACATAGAGTTTCCCTATGACCCAGAAATTCCACTCCTGGACATTTATCCAATAGAACACAAGCAAGGCCACAGTAAAGCTACCAGCACAACCATGTTCACTGCAGCCTTGCTTACCATTGATATGGAATCCATCCAGTTGTCCCTCAAATGGATCAAGAAAATGTGGTAAGTATGCAAAATTGCATTCTACTCATCTATCAGAGAGAATAATATTTCTCCATTCATAAGGAAAAGGAAAGACTTGGGGAAAAATTATATTAAGCAAAGCAAGTCAGACCCAAAGAAACATAGCTTGCATGTTTTCCCTCATTTGTGGTAACTAGAATGTGCCTATAAATCTATAAGTAAACATACTGGATAGTTAAAGAAAAAATACACTGGGACATGAAAAATTATACATGTCTCTAGGCATTCACAAACAGTGAGACTAAAGGAGGATATTCATAGGAGAGGATCATAAAGGCTCAATAGCTATGTGCATATGATCACATAAAATGATGTTTATCAAAATGAACTACAAGAAATAGAAACAAGAGGTTTTTTATTATTTTACTTTTGGTTTTGTTTTTGCCTTTGTTGCTATTTTGGATTTCTGTATTTTTTGTATTGTATATAAGTTTATCTGTTTGGGGAAGGCAAAGGGGGACACTAAAATGGTAAGGCAAAGGTTGAACTAATGCAGCAGTGATACTCACTAGAAACCATGTTGGAAATGAACTATACAATTCATGGGGGGAGGACAAAAGGGATAAATCTGGGAGAAAATGAGGCAAGAGGTGACCAGTTAAAAAATAAATGTACTCATTACCTGGCTTATATAATTGTAACTCCTCTGTATATTACCTTTACAATAAAAATAAATTAGAAAACAGAAGATGGCCACAGAAGGATTTGAGACAAAAGGAAATACAGTGTTTTTAGAAACTTTTATGTTTGTTCTTTCAACGGCATGTGTTTTAGTCTTTGCTGTGCTCTCAACTTGTCCTACACATGAGGTGTCTCCACTCTGTGTCCTGAAGAAAAGTGTTTTCTTTCATATCTGTCTTCACGATCCCTTCACAAAAGGACTTAACTTGGTTCTTTTATGACCACCACCATCATATTATTATTAGTGCTCAAAGGATTGGATTTCACCTGCTCTCTATTTCGGACCTCTGAAAATCCCTTCAGATTTTTAATCCACAATTCTCAATGTTTGCCAATTTAGGACCATCTGCAAATTAGTTAATGTGCAGTTTAGCCTTTCTTTGAAATCAGTAATTAAGATGTAAAGTAAGACTGAGCCTAAGACTAATTCCCTGGGCTCCCACTGGGACCTCTCCTGAGCTCCATAACTCTTTCATCACTACCTCGGCTTCATCATCTTCTAGCCAAATCTCAAGCTATTTCATTAGGTATATAATTAAGTTGATTTATGAAGGTCACTGGGTGAATTTCTACTTTGTAACATGTTGTCTGAGATAAATTCTTATTCAATTTATCTTTGTATTTATATAGATTGAAACATTCATTACAGCACAGAGAGAGAGAGAGAGAGAGAGAGAGAGAGATAACCTTGTGATTTTCTATTTGAGGATCACTTATTCTGGAGACCCACACAGAGAGCTTCTTACTAACCATTCTATCATTTTATGGCAGCCAACGTTTTGCTTCTCCAATAATTGTAACTCAATGATCTTTCCCCTTTTCCTTCCTTATTATTTTAATTTGTTTCTAGTTTTCTAGAATCCTTTTACTTTTTTAAGATTAAAAACCAAATGTTATCTGTAGTTCAGTAAATAGTCCTAAGTAGAATCTTTTGTTTTAAGGTCTTAGGCATGTTCTATTAGCTGCCAATTATCTGTGTCTCAAACTGACAGTCAGATAATTAAATATTCAGGTGCACTGATCTTGCCACCAAGGGTTTTATGAGCATTTGAGAAATTTGTTTAAGTTTAATTGGGAAATTAAGCCATGGGGCAACGATACAGCAAAGCTATACTGCTGTGCTCTGAGTAACTAGACTAATCTAGGTCAGAAAAGCACAATAGGACATACAAACACACAAAGAACGCAAAATTGGGCTTTTAATGGCTGCCAAATTCTGGGATTCTTTAATCTTTTCGTTTGGGACTCTCTTCTTTGGTGTCCAGGCTGGGGTCTGGTTTAGAACCTAAATCTTCTTAATGATATCTAGCCCCTGCCTCTCCTCTCAAGCTCTCTATGCTGTGTTTAGAACTCATTCAGATATTTTATCACTTGTGTTTATGCAAAATATATTGTTCTCTTTCTGTCATATCAGATAACATTCCTAGCACTCAGAGTCAGAGTTAGATGTTGATTTCTCTGTTTCTGGGAAATGCATCCAGATGAAAGAGTAAACAGTTTTATTTTACAATGAATACACAGGCGTTTATGATACATGTGGGACTGGAGAATGATCAATTCTTTCTTCCCCAATGAGCCTTACCTACTCCTGGCAGAGAAGACTGGATGAATGGGCCTCTCTTATTTTCAATTTTCTTTTTCTTTACATATTGCTAGTAAAAATCAACAAATATTTGATAAAGGAACGAGAAAATAAAAATGAAAGTAGAAAGGAAAAGACAGAAACCACAATGAAGGGAGGACTAGAAAAACAAGATGAGAGTATCTGAACAGACGTCTAATCTTGAACTCAAACTTTTCTAGATATTTGCTATTCCTCCTCCTCCCTTCCTTCCAATTTTCCTTCCTCCTTCCCTTCCTCTTTTTTCTTAAAAGTACTGGTTACTCTTTTACTGAAAATTTCAAAGCTACGTTGTCATATTTCTTGTATTTTGCCCTTTTAGTAAATAGCAGGATTAATTGGAGATTTAGAAATTACTATAAGAGATCATTTAACATGTGTAAGATTTTTTTTTTTTTTTTTTGGCCAGTCCTGGGCCTTGGACTCAGGGCCTGAGCACTGTCCCTGGCTTCTTCCCGCTCAAGGCTAGCACTCTGCCACTTGAGCCACAGCGCCGCTTCTGGCCGTTTTCTGTATATGTGGTGCTGGGGAATCGAACCTAGGGCCTCGTGTATCTGAGGCAGGCACTCTTGCCACTAGGCTATATCCCCAGCCCCATGTGTAAGATTTTTGAAATCATGACCTTATTAGAAGTACTAGGTTAACTTTTTTACAAAGAAGCCTTTTCATTAAGAACTTGAGTAAAATTAAAGATAATTTTGACCGTGTTGTTCTAAGTTGAGCTCTTTGCTCCACAGTGGAGAGTGGACTCTGTGCATGAGCTTTAATGAGTTCCTGTAGTCCTGGTTTGGGCATGTTATAGTATCACTGTCTGACTCTGTACTCTTTTCTTCTCCTTTTGTTTTACATTGATAGTGATGTGAAGCTCCACTAGACCTAGAATAGATTAAAATATTTCTTTGCTTTTCCATGTATAACATATTCATACATACATATGGAATGCATTATCTTAAGTATTGGTAGGATTATATTAAGTTCTTTTAAATTTTTTTGTTGTTTTTAAATACTTAGTGAGCACAATACTTCTTATTTTTCTGATGGTAGGAGAGATTACATTAGCAACACTGGATTGGTTTACTTAATAAATACTCACTATTTTCTATCTCTAGTTGTATCAAATTATTTGGAGACTAGAGCTACAGCTGTAAAGTCTTTTGGGCTATGACAGTGAATTAAAGTATGATCCTACACCCCTTTTAATTGGGTATGTCATTGGAATGATATACTTGTGAAATTGTATGAAAACTTAGAAGCCAACTATGCTGTTTATTTTTATTTGAATCTTAAGATTCTCCCAGGCTGGGCTGGGAATATGGCCTAATGGCAAGAGTTCTTGCCTCCTACACATGAAGCTCTCTGTTCAATTCCCCAACACCACATATATGGAAAATGGCCAGAAGGGGCGCTGTGGCTTAGGTGGCAGAGTGCTAGCCTTGAGCAGGAAGAAGCCAGGGACAGTGCTCAGGCCCTGAGTCCAAGGCCCAGGACTGGCCAAAAAAAAAAAAAAAAGTCACAATCCATTAAAAAAAAAAAAAAAAAAAAAAGATTCTCCCAGGCTTATGGATGAAAGGTTTGGTGCCCAGTTGATGATGCTTTTAGGAACTATTGGAAACTTTTGGGGGTGTGTCCTTGAAGAAAATATTGGAGGCCCAGTCCCCTCCTCCCCACCCCTGCTCCCAGCCACCCTGGGGTGAGGAGCTATTGTTTCCTGTCAGCTCTGAGCCATGGTGCTCTTCCTTACCTCTTTTTTTTTTTTTTGGCCAGTCCTGGGCCTTGGACTCAGGGCCTGAGCACTGTCCCTGCCTTCTTCCCGCTCAAGGCTAGCACCCCGCCACTTGAGCCACAGCGCCACTTCTGGCCGTTTTCTGTATATGTGGTGCTGGGGAATCGAACCTAGGGCCTCGTGTATCCGAGGCAGGCACTCTTGCCACTAGGCCATATCCCCAGCCCCTTCCTTACCTCTTTTTAAGTTGTTTATCTCAGATATTTTTGCCACAGAGACAGAAAGCTGCCTATGCCTATCGTACTATCTTTTTCAAAATCCAAAGACTAAAATTCAGGCAAGAACTCTCTGTCAAAGTATCGGAGAGTGCTACTAGCAGCTACAGGACTAGAACTGGAGCTAGTTAGAGTGCGCTTCCATTATCCCACCATGAGATTATTACCCTACACAACAGTGATGTATTTGACTTCACATTAAAATCATCTATCCAGTATCTAATGTTTAAATATGTAAACAACTTAACTATTTCCAAATGTATTCATCCCAATCACATTTTTCTAAAAGTTCTTAAAATCTGACCATGATGTCTTACTTAACATCTTACTTTTCTATGAACTGGCTATTTAAGTACAGAAGAGGTCAAGCTTCCTAATCACCATTAGATGGCAGTATTACACAAAATTATTGTTTCCATTTATATAAAAAAAGATTGTTTTAAATGGCCAAATTAGTTCACATTAGTTCAGATATTTTATCGCTTGTGTTTATGCAAAATATATTGTTCTCTTTCTGTCATATCAGATAACATTCCTAGCACTCAGAGTCAGAGTTAGATGTTGATTTCTCTGTTTCTAGGTTCATGTATGGATAAGAGATTATACTATAGTAGGTTTTTAAACAATGAACTGAAAGTTGGAGGTTTAATATAGGAGGAAAAGAAAGATTCAGAGAGAAGCAGCAGAAAGGCTGAACAGAAGCAATGGAATGTGGAAGCTAATGACAGTAAAACCAGACTCCAGGAAATAGGTGAGACCTTGTCACTCAACAGGCTCCATGACTTATTGGTACAGATGGCATTGCAAAGCTCGTGTAATAAATCAGTTTGAATAATAATCCAGTTCCTTTATAGAAGAACATGTTGTTCCATACAAAATTTAAGCATAATATGTGGAATATGATTCATTCTCAAGATTTGTCTTGCCTTTGTGATGTTAATAGAAAGGAACTTTTTTTTCTTTTTCTTGTTATTGTAGAGTTTATATGCAGAAGGCTT
The DNA here is from genome assembly GCF_023159225.1 of Perognathus longimembris pacificus. Taxonomy (NCBI): domain Eukaryota; kingdom Metazoa; phylum Chordata; class Mammalia; order Rodentia; family Heteromyidae; genus Perognathus; species Perognathus longimembris. Next base: position 20,647,668 of record NC_063163.1, on the reverse strand, counting down.
ATAGTTACATGACTCAGGTAATGAGTAATGAGTTCAATTCATTTTGAACCATCTCTCCCCTTCTGTCACTCTCTCCTGGTCTTTCCCTCTCATTCTCACCCACAAGATATCCAGTTCATTTTCCACATAATGTCTAGTGAATACCACTGTGAATATCACTGTTCATTTATTTGTTCATCCTATTCCAGCTTTTATATGGTCTCCCTGATCTGCTCCAATACAAAAAAACTAACAAACAAGACAAAAAGAAAACAAAAACAGCAACAATGTCAACTAAAAAATGTCTCTTGGGACTATGAATATGGCCTAGTGGCAAGAATGCTTGCCTCGTATACATGAAGCCCTGGGTTTGATTCCTCAGCACCACATATATAGAAAACGGCCAGAAGTGGTGCTGTGGCTCGAGTGGCAGAATGCTAGCCTTGAGTAAAAAAGAAGCCAGGGACAGTGCTCAGGCCCTGAGTCTCTTGTTCCCATTTCTTGGAGTTAATTTCATAGAATATTATGTTATATGATCATCTGTATGTGGCTATTGCACCCATGTCCAGCGCTCCTGTGCATATCCTCCTTTGGCTTCTGTATGTTAATGACTAGCATCCTAGGTAATTTGTTGTGTCTCAATATGTGTGAATATGTATGTGTGTGTGTGTGTGGTATATTTTTTAATCACTCAGTGTGTTTATTCATAGTTTTATAGGCACATACTAGTTACCACAAATGAAGGAAACCATGTAGCCTATGTTTCTTTGGCTCTGGCTTAACTTGCTTAATATATTTTTTCCCAAGTCTTTCCATTTACTTACCACTGGTACAATATCATTCTTTCTGATTGATAAAATAGAATATATATATATATATATCTATATATATATATATATATATCTGTTTTACTACCTCAGATTCCTGAGTGCTAGGATTACAGGAGTATGCCACCAGGCTGGATTTCACTCTCCATTTTGATATACTTTCCGTATATGTTGTGTGAACAGCTCCTGGAATAAGGAGGGAGGAGAACAAAAGAGCCTGTGGAGTGGACCCAATTCCCTCACAAGTCCTCAATAAGTGAGGTCCTATTTAATGCCAGGGACAGAGAGGGACAGGCACCATATCCCCTTCTAAACATAGCTTGTCAGGTATCCATATCTGTACTAGAGCAGGCTTGAGCACCATGCTATTCCTTATTCAGGTAATCCCATGCTTGGGGTCTCATCTAGCTTGTTGATTGTGTGACTACACATCCGAAGAGTTTATCACACTGAGAGTGTTCACTATGGCTCCTGTATGTGAAGATTTGAGAGACGACATTCTTTTCCACTCTTCTGAAAGAGACACACTACTATGGGGCTGCTCTCTGTTAGGAGACCTGAGTCTTTCATGCTCTAGGGCAAATTGTCTTCACCAGCTGTGGTCAGGAAAAAAAAAAATCCCACCCCTGTGATGTCATACTGTACAATTAGCCACATAATGTGGATTTTATGCTTTTCTCTGCAACATCTGGCATGCTCTGTTTGCTAAAAGCAAATCTTAGAGAGCTGAGCCTCCTGTGCCATTTTAATATCAATGTGCTTTTTCACATATTAGTTATTTAATGTGTGTGTTTTTTAAACATCACCTCCTAAATATTACCCTTTGAATGAGTGTAAATTCAAGCTGCCTGCCAGGGGGTGGTGTATTTGGAATAGGGGTGGGGGCAGGGAAACTAATATCTGCCTTAATCTAAATACCAAATGAATTTTAGATTGTCATTTTAGCCAAGCATTAGCATTGGCCCTAGGGAAAATCATTGTTTATGTATTCAAACACTCAGAATTAAGAATGGATCTGCTTCAACCTTGTTACTAACTTTACACCTGAAATTTCTGACCAATTAGGAAAAGGTGTATAGTTGTTACATTTGTCCAATGAGAAGAAAAGTTAGCACTAAATTTCTTCACATAAATTATTTCTAAGTTGTTGGAAGAAAACAAAAGATAAGTCACTTGGGAAAAAAAGATAAAATATTATGTAGATATCCCTGTGAATCAAAATCTCTCTCAGTGAGATTCATGATCTCCTTACGGCAGAGTAATGGAGGCAAATATAGCAGGTTTTACAGGTTATGTTAGTCTAATTGTCAAATCATCTTCATAAGATTCTGGTGTTGTGTTTTTTTTCCATAAAACCCACATGGGAACAACAACAAAGGATTAAAAAAACCTAACTCGCCAAAAACAAATGAGACAAAAATAAAACTAATAAAAACTAAGGAGAAAATTAGAGTCGAAAAGATTATGTGATTCATGTATATAGAGATTTTAATAAACTATAAAGTATTGACAGAGTGTAGCTACAAAATGGCTTCTATTCATTTTTAAAGACTGTGTTACAGGCTTGAGATGTGGTTCTGTTTAAGATTTTAAAAAGCAAATTGTGCAATTGTTTTTACAAACCATAACATAAACAGACTCTCATGTATTTAAAAATTAAAACAAAAATGGTATGATGTAAAGGCAATTGCACACAGCCCCAAACAGTCTCTCTAATTAATAAATTCATTTGGCAAGAGTTTTGAGATACTTATTTGAACCTTAGAATATTAGTTTCACTCGTAACAATTAAACTTAATACCTTAGACCCATCTTGCTATTTCAGAGACTTTTAGCACATTGTTCTTGAGCTCTCAGTGTCCGTTTTCTCACTGGGTTTCTACAACTGTCTGATAAATACCTTTTTCATATAAATATGTTAGGTTTGTAATTTGTATATTTGTGTGCTTTCACACCATAATGACTCTTAATAAATATCAAAGCAATAAACAGAGCACCATAATATACAACATGAAAGAAACAGATGGCAGAGAGCTATCTTTTAGTAGAAGGACAGATGGGGCAGGACTTAGAATCTAACCCTGGAAGCTCTGAGGGGCTTGAATGACAAGACTTTTTTTACTCATCTAATTTAAGGGTGTCATTTAGTGCAAGAATGAGGAATAGTATTTCAACTATGGGAGACCATGGACAAGCAAATACTCAAGCCCCAGCAGTATGGCACACTAACCTACAGTGAGGACTTACCTACTAACACTCAAAAAGGGTGATATAAAATATGACAGTGTTGTTCTTATAAAATAAAAAAGATGAATTAGAAAAGCAGGAAAATGCCAAGGTGATGTAGGAAGATAAGCATGATCAGAGCATAAACATGAACTAGATTTCTGATCCCAGAGATAATGACACTCTAGCAGAAGTGCCAAGAGGAAAATGAGAGGCAGCCCCTGGCTTCTAACGCTGAGGAGTCCAGAAGGGAAGTCCTTTTCTTAAAGAACAACACTGAGAAAAGTTAGAAAGCTTATCTCTAGATAAATAAATAAACCTCCCAGGAGATAGGAAGACTTCCAGTCCAAATGTGTATGGCTGTGTGGAGGATGATCTCAAACAGAGACACTAATGGAATATCTGAACCTCCACCAGCAAATCTCTTGGGCATTGTGAGAAAGCAAACATATGGGATTCTTCCATAATGTAGAGTACTCCTCCCAGATCCCAGGGTGAGGGGTGAAGGGGACTATAAACAACATCAATAAAAATACCAACTCCAGATGAGTTCTCAGGAGCTGCCAGAGGTCTGGGGAAATGTTGGCCAGAGTACACAAATGGCTAGACAAGGGGGAAATGTTCAGGAGATCTATGGTAAACTATGAGAACTATGGCTAATACCAAAGCATTGTGTGCTTGAAAAACCACAGAGAGTGCTCACTAGGCACGATGGTGAAAGCCAGTTATACAATGGGGTGGGGGGGGGCGGCACAGGAGGGAAAAACTGGGAGAAAACAAGGGAAGGGGTAGCATTGTTCAAAAGAAAAGTACTTATTACCTGACTTGTGTAACTGTAACCCCTCTGTACATCAGCTTTATAGTATCAAATTTAAAAAGAAAAAAGAAAAAAAAGGGAAAGAAAGAAAATCACAGAGAGTAGATTTTAAGTGTTCTCACCAAAAATAAATGACAAGGATATGAGGGAATACACATATTAATTATATGGGTTAGCAGTTTTACGATGAATATCTATTTTAAAACATCATGCCATACAACCTAACTACATACAATTTTATTTGCAAACTAAATAATAATAAAGAGTATGTTCACAATGAAAATGATAAACTACCTAAGGAAATTAAAAGTATAAGGGAAAGCCAACAGAAAACTATATAATAATCAAACAATTTGAATCATTTTGTGTCAAAAACACATAAATCAGGAAAGTAGGAATACAAATGATAATTGTCTAGATTATTGAAAGATGTATAGGTCTTTCTAGCACATAGTTAACAGCTTATATTATGACTAGAAAAAAATGGTAATTATGGGGATTCCTATTTTGCTGTATTCAATGTATTGACTTGAGAACAATGCAAGTCACTCCCAAGTAAAAGTATCAATATAGAATTTCCCATTGAATTCAAGGTTTATTTGGAATACTGTGTAAAATTCTAATTCTTTGATTGATGGTAAAATTTTTCCTTTGAACTTGGAATAAGCCTTCTATTTCTGTACTTTCTTCCCCCAAGTTACTTGGAAACGGTAACTTATCCTGGAAACACTTATTAAAATCACGGAAGTAATTATTTTCAACCGTTAATCTGACAGGAGGTGGGGTGTGGCAACTTCATATTCGATGATATTTTGTTACTGTATCTTCATTGTATCTTAATTTGATTGCAAAAGTATATGGCAATTCATCAGTAGAGTTTGCCGACATAAAATAAGTGAGTTACCTGAGAGGGCAGGGTTTTTGAGGTAAAAGTAATCATATATCTCTCCTGTGTGTCTGCAGGAGTACAAATAACCTTTCTTTTTCTTCAAAAAAGTCAGCTAGGAGCCCAGAGGGGGGCCAGGGCATACTCCGCTCTCAGCAAAGGGAGGGGGCAGGGCTAACAAGGGGGCTGCCTTCAAAGATGGTTGGAACCCAGGGGGATTTTCATCACACGTTTTTGGCATTGGAAGGTCTTTGAAGATTTTTGGATTTTCGCTTAACAGGTGGTCTCTGTGTCTGCTGCTCTCTGTTGCTCTGAAGCCGCACAGCCCAGCACGATTCCTACCTGCCTGGGTTTCTGGAGGTAAGGCCCCAGGAACCTCTCTTTCTATCTCTCTCTCTCTTTTTAATGTCCAATAGTTACTTTTCTTATAGGAGGATTACAATAACTGTTCCCTGATTCCCCACCCACTACCAACTATTCCTCCCACCCCCCAGGGTTTGAGCATCAACACCTACATTTAAGAGACAGAGAAAGCCTGGAAAGGTAAGCTGTAAAGGCAGAAAGTGTCCACTAGATGGCAGAATTGATTAAGCTGATTTGTGCGTGGAGACCATGAACTTCAGGAGTTGGAGTTCACAGCTTACCTAATTCTGCTCCTGAGCTGCCCAGTGGGTCCTGGTCTCTCTGCTTTTTACATCCCACAAGGAAGTGGTACCTTAAGGAGTGGCACTGTGGTGTCTGCCCATGAAACATTTTGTGATGTTCTGGCTGGAGGCAAGAGATGTTTTCTGAAGGTTGAAGAGGAGGTAACTTCCATCCAATCCAGAGTCTATGTATCCCCCTAAAATCCAAACACTTACTGTCTGATACCCCAAACAGAATGTTCACATCACCCATTACTTTGAGAGGTTATATTATCTCTACAAATTCTAAATTCTCTTTTGTGGCAAACTGGTTCAATCCAAGCAAGAGAGTTCGGACCAATGACCCATCCAGTATTCCACTTGGGTTTACACCAGCAAGTTATTCTTGGTATTATCAGCCTCTGTTCCTTTTACAGAGGACATCAAGATGGAAACAAACATTGTAGTCACAGAATAAGTATTCAGAATGGATCCTACACTTGCTGCGGGACTAATTGGTACATTTTAACATGTAACCTTTAAATTGGCTTATTTCTTGCAGTCATTTTATTTCATCAGCAGTTTTGTGCTATATAGAAAATTCACCCAGTACTTTACGACTTGGAGTTTAGACCATGGCCTAAATATGTACTCTCTTCTTTTACAAGAGCTTTTGTGTGAGCTGCACACAAAGGGTATGTAAGTGACCCATGAAGAAGTTACTGCATGCTTACCACTAGAATGCACTTAAATTTCATCCTTTCATCTTTTCACCACACCGAAGACTCAGCTACTGTAACCAATTCCATTTTTCAGCAAAGGAATTGAGCCATAGAATGGTGAGGCTGCTTGTACAGATCACACAGCTAGTAATAATCACCACAACCAGAAGAGAGCATATTTAGGACATTTAAAATCTTCTTGGAAGTTACTTTCTAAGCTATAAGTTTCACTTTTTCATAGTTGAATGCAAGCATTATAATCACAGTAGCTCTATTAAATGTTTGCATATAAGTCCAATGCTATAATTTTTCTAATTTGTAACATAGTTACCTATCCAGAACATATTTGGAATAACAGGTAGTATACACTATGGACTCTCATTTAATTTAATTGATTTTGAACTAAAACACAGATTTTTTTTCCCAGACAATCATGATTCCCTTTAGGAATCCCCATGAGATTTAGGATTCCCCATGAGATCTGCATTAGATTCTGAGGTATAAAGTGGTTGTTATGAAAGCAAATGGGCAGCAGATGAAGGGAATGCCTCATTTGGGCAGTAATCAGATAAAAAGAAAAGGTTAGGGTATCTGAGATTAGTGTCCTAGGTTGGAGTGTAGAACAGAGAAAGAATAACAGAGGAAAAGCCAGCAGTGATAGCATCTGAGCAGAGGCTATAGCATAGCAAATAGTGTTTTCACCAAGTCGGTGTCTTAGTTTTGACAAATGTCCCATGCTAGGTACCATGCTGGTATGAGAGGAAGCTGGATGAAGGATTCATGGGACTCCATGAACATGCTTGGCAACTTGTTTCTAAATCAGACATTATTGCAAAAGAAAGCAGTCATAGAAAGGTCTGCTATTCAGTTCCTCTTTGACTCTTGGCTTGCTGTCATAGGAGAGAAGCTATGTCTGAATCCATTGAATGGTACATCCCACCACCATCACAAACAGAAATCATAATGGCAATAATGAGCACAGTCACAAGATTAAAAGCCAATAAACCATTAAGGTGTATTCCACAACTATCCATTCTATAGTTTTGATTTTATTCCGTAAGTTTTTGTGTATATCCATATATCTATATTTATCTGTCACTCATCTATCTATCTCCACAGCTGTGCAATTCCCTATTACTGATACAAAATAATTATTAGCTTTCTAGAGAAAGAATTTTAATGCTAACTTTGAAATTAGCATTTTATTAGAAGTTCCTAAGAAGGAAAAATGAGGGACAAAAATCATTTTTAATTTCCTGTTTAACAGGAGAGAGCTTTACCTGCTAACCTTCACTTACACACAGTAATCTCAGGGCCATCACCTGGGATGGTATGAAGAGGTTACATTTTTATTATTATTATAATCTTTGGTCTAACTAATGAGGCTGCCTATAAATGATTGAAAAAGAACTTTGTGATTTCTCAGCTGTCAGCTCTGTGCTAGGGTTATGCCCATGACAGTCACACAGATAGGAAGCTTATATTAAAGCCCAAATCAAAGGCAGCAGGAGTGGGAATCGGCCTACATTAATGAACCATTGAAGCCTCTCTCCGGCATGGATGAACGCTAAATCACTGGTTAGATCTCTGGTGATTTCCCACTTGAGAGATGTGAAGAAAATGGCGCATTCCGAATAACAGCAAAGCTGTAGTAACTTGTCAAAAATACTTTCTAACATACCATCTTCGAAATGGCTTTTAAAATGGTCTTGACAGACCATATAAACCAAATCTATTCCCACCCAGCTTTTGATTTGGCAGTCACCCCAGATGGGCAAGACACTGCATATAGAAGCATTGGAATTTGTCTGATATGCTTCTCAGGAATTATCAGCCACTCTGGTCTCAACAAGAGTTCCTCCATGGCTCAAGATCGAGGGGTGAGCTAAGTGGTGCACAATTATTGGTCTTTTCTCAAATTTACAAGAGGTATGCTGACCATTCTCTCTTTCACTTGTGAAGACATACACCTATGTTATCAAATAAACTAGACAGTGCTGTGCACTGGGCTGATTTCTGGTGCTGTTTAAGAGGCTGGTAGCAGCTCTTTATGCTGATTGTGCCTTCTTGCAATTAGAATCTACATTCTAGGACTAAAATTGGCTCTCTTTTTTTGTCCTTTGCAAAGAAGTTGTACCTTATTTTCAAGTTGGTAATGCATGTTGAGCATCTGTTCTATGATCATTTAGCTAGCTGTGTTGTTTGTAGTGTAATTACTATGCTTTCTTGGGCACATTCTATCTAGAAATAGGAGATTAGGAAACTCATAATACTTATGTTTTTAAGTGTATAATAAATGGGAGAAGGAAGCAGAAGAGGAAGCAAATAAATGGGGCAAAATGAACAACTTATGTAATACCAGTTTTTGTTTTGCTAGAATGAAATTTGATATTTCTGCATCACAAAAGATCAGGTTTGGGAGACTTTTTTTTTTTTTTTTTTTTTTGGCCAGTTCTGGTGTGTCGGGGTTTTTAGCCTCCCGCGCTTTCCTGACCTGCAGGAGCGATGGAAAACCTACCCCAAATGGGCGAGCCAAGAAGAGGAAAGGGAAGATGGACTGCCCACACTCAGCCCCTCTTTTACCGGAGGACAAACAGACAGTCCAGGAGCCAGTCAGTGCTAAGTCTCACTTTATTGGGAGGAGGGCGCCCCTCTTAAATGGGTCAGAGAGCGGCGGAAGGGGCAGGGTACGTGCACCTATGTAGGGGCTGTGAAGGGACACCTGAGCTGTCTGTCAAGGGCAGAGGGCTGAGGGACCAATCCTAAGAGGCAGCCTAATTCTACATCATGGCCCACAGGACCGCCTCCGGTTCACCTCCAGGCACCATCTTGGCCACACGTGGTCCCAAGGCTGGGAGGCGGGGCCAGCTAGAACCGCCTTTCCAGGTTCCCCCTAGCAGCTGTGGCCCCAGGGCTGGGAAAACAGGCAGGGCTAACTAATTGCCTCTTATTGCAAGGCATCCGGGCAGACGTGTCCCACACTGGTGTTTGAACTCAAGGCCTGGACCCTGTCCCTGAGCTTCTTTTACTCAAAGCTAATACCTTACCACTTGAGCCACAGTGCCACTTCCCACTTTTTCTGTTTATGTGGAACTGTGGAATTGAACCCAGGGCTTCATGTGAGCTAGGCAAGCACCCTACCACTAAGCCATATTCCCAGTCCCGGGAAGACTTTTTAACACATAAGTTAGAGCATCACTAACTCCCCTACACATTGATTCCAATGTAGGGTCTTGCTACTTTAGTTAAGACCTCACAGAAAACATGAAATCTGCCCAGTATTTTAAAGAGTAGATTGTTTTAGAAAGTGAGGAGCCAAGTAATTCCACGGGGACAAATGATGAGGCTAAAATTCCACAGCTACACAGTTCTATTTTATGTCTTAGAAAAAAATAGTAGACCTATTTTATATGGGGGCCTGGGACAATGAAATGGAAAAATGAGGGTGTAACTAGTGTTACGATAAAAGAATTGGAGTTTGTCTTAGGAGCAATGAGAAGACATTCACAGGCCTTGAGTATAGGGGTGGCATGTTTAAAATACTACCTTGGGAAATTAGGAACAAAGTGGAGAGGTAGACACATGGAATAACAACAGGCAGGATGACAAGTTGGGGGAAGTTTTACAACAGATAAGTTATGTAACCAAAAGGTTTGAAGTGGAATGGAGAATTTGGTAATACAGGGGAGAGGAGGATGTGACAGGCAATCCAAAGATGGAATGAGCAGGATGGAGCAGATCTGGGGACTCAGATAGAAAGGAAAACTGAAAATAACACAAAGCTGAATCTGTTAGTCTGAACAATAGTGAAAATAGAAATATCAGCAGTACAGGGCTGTGCTAAAAATGCAATCAAAACATGTGGAAGCTGGTTTTAAACTTCTGGATTGGATAAATAGCCTGAGTAGAGGAATGTAAATAGCACCCAGTAGGATGATGAGGTTGTGAATTCTCCACAGGGCGGTTTGAGTTTATAGCTCTCCATGTGCAAGTTGTCAAATGTGCCATTCTCAATTACCTCCATGGACTGAGACATGAAAACTTGCTGTTGGGAGTAAAAGAAACAAAGGTCAATGTAGGATCCGCTGTGGTTATTGCCAGAAACATGATCCAAATGGCTGAGTCCACTTTGTCATTGTTAGGTAAAGAAGGGAGGAGCAGCATTGCACGGCACAATGTGAAATGCAGGATGTTTATTGTGCATGCATGTAAGGTGCTAGTGCTTATCCTCACACTTGTCATGATACCCAATCATTTTGTGTGTTGGTAGACACGAGAAATGTAACAGACTTTTTCATTAGTAAACAGTGAAACTGGCTGGGTGATTCTAAGGTTAGTTAAAATGATCTTTGAACTAGATCATCTGTATTTTAGCCAGCCTGGCCTGACACTTTAGCATGGCTATTTACTAGTCTTAGCATGGTTTTAGTCTTAGCATGTCCATTTACTTGGGCTGCTCAAATTGGAATACTGTAACCCTTCTGCTTCTTGGGAGTCCTACTATGGTGAAAATAATATTTAACTTATGAAGTTGTTATAAGGATCACATATAAAATGCTTATATAGGGCTGGGAATATGGCCTAATGGTAGAGTGCTTGCTTCACATACATGAAGCCCTGGGTTCGATTCCTCAGCACCATATATATAGAAAAAGCCAGAAGTGGTGGTGTAGCTCAAGTGGTAGAGTGCTAGCCTTGAGTAGAAAGAAGTCAGGGACAGTGCTGAGGCCCTGCGTTCAAGCCCCAGGTTAAAAAAAAGATGCTTATATAAATGGATATGGAAATAAGTGGCAATTATTAGTGTACAATAATCAGAACATTAATTTCAATATGTAGTTGTACAAATGTATTTGAAAGAAGTCACTTCGAAATGACTGAAGTATGGCAGGTATTCTGCACTAAAAATGTCTGCAATTAATTTCTATTGGGCAGATGTCTCACATGCTTCCTCCCTTTGATTTATGTAAGTAAAAATCCTGACATATTTGTTGTTTGTTTTGGTTAGATGAAAAGTTTTCAGAATCGTTTACCATTTATTTAAAAAATCATTTCTTTCTAGTCTTAAAATGCCTTTGATATATTTGCTAACATAATTGTTTCACAAGGATCACACGCTTATGCTGAATTGGCACAACACTCATTTTAAAGCCTTTAAAATAGTTAAAACCATGTGCAGACTTTCAAGATTGTGCTTCTATTTTGTTCCATTATATTGTATTTGTTCTTCTGTGGAAACTTGCCACATTCGTAACCATCTGTAAGGTAATGAAAGAATAATGCCAATAAATAGAACGCAAGGGCCAGGTCCATGTGTGAGAATTAGAGGAATCAAATTGCAGGTGTTTCAGAAAATATGGTAAATCCAGATATGAAGTGTCCTAACTTTTAGTTTCCTATTAATAATTATTAGAACTCACATAATGATTCATTTCTAATTTGATAAGTTGAGTGGTGATATGAGTAAATTGAACTCTTAGCGTGATAATATGATGTCATTGACAGGTTTTATCAGAAGATGACATGGTTTCTAACATTGCTCCCATGGAACAAAATGGCTATCTCCACTTTTTGAGGTAAGCAGTAAACTTAGGTGATTATAGTAACGCAGATCCAAAAATTGAGGGGTCCATTTTGAGTTTTACATAAGTGAATTTTTAAATTGCTACCTTAGAAATACACTTAGTAATTTTTACATATTTTTTTCCAGATTTCACAACTAAGGTCAATATTAAGTTTGTTTCAGCAGTCCCATAATGGTAACCGATTTAGTTAAGTATGAAGAAATGCCAAACAAAAAACCTCCATCTGCAAGAGCTTTGAGCTTAAATGTTGATGATTAATGGATCATTCTAAATCTTCTTTTTTTTTTTATAGATGCATTTCAGGGATATTTTCATCCTAGAAGACTAATCTTTCCAGGATTCTACAAGTAGAGAAGTGAAGGCTACACTGTTTTCCATGTAATTCAGAGGGAATGTTGCATGCTCCCCACCCTCTGGTGGGCAAGAAAGAAAGAAATGATCACAAAGCATCTTTATTTGCAAAAACAAACAAACCAAAACCAAAACCAAGGTTTTGAATACAGTGACACCAACTTCTGAGGAATATTCAAACAGAGCATATTATTTCATATTGTTATTGCTATATAGGAATATTCTAAAAATGTCATATGCTCATACTATCAAAATTATAACCAGGATTCAAAACTAAGCTTGTACTCATGCTGAGAAGGTTGTAACTTAAAATATTAACGAATATATACATTTAAAAATTAATCTTACATTCATTGACTGGGTTTCTTATTTTAAAATGTCTGTTTCTATATATTTTGATAAGATTGTATACACACACACAAACACACACATACACACACATTATAACCAGGCTGAACTTGGTGTGGTTAATTCTAGTTGTAAAGATGAAGTAAGATGAGGAGTTACAAGATGAGGAATTATCGTACAAATTAGTACAGAAAAGAGAAGCTTCTGAGAGGAAAATAAGATCTTGTTAGTTAACCCAGGACACATATTATAACCAGTATTGCTCTGAGTTCAGAATAAAATAGTCACTCTAGCTAAGAAACTCATATATGCAACTAATATATTTTACCAAGAGGGTGTAGTAGAAAAGTAGCAGCACCCAGATTTGCTTCATAGTTTTAGAACTTAATATTTTCTAATGCTCATTCCCAATAGACTTCTGAATCTAGTCAGATGAGATTAGAGAAAATGTCTGAGATCTCTGCCTGTAAAGTACCAGTGATAAAGTGGATGCCATGTCTTCTAGCTTTGTGCATCCAACATGAAGCACCTCAGGTCTTCAAAAAAATATTAGTAGATCTAAACTAAATATGACCACTTGGTACTTTATCATTCTAGATGTACCTTTTTAGATGATAAGGCATTTCCCATCTTCTAGAGTTAACAATTTGATTAAAGATATAGACACAGCATTATGCTATAGGCCAGCCATTCCTTCAGTATCTATTGCTCTTAGTTTACAGCAATCTGGATGGAAATTTTTATCAAAATTGTGATGACTATCAGATACTTTCTCAGCTTAGAGAGTTGATACCACATTGTCTGGGGACAAAGTAAGAGTCGGTTGGTCTATATGACTATTTTGTCAAGTAGTGACCATCATAATACTGTACCATTTTTACTTGTCCATTTTCACACCTTTATAAATGGCACAGACCATGGCAATTGGATCCATTATCTTTTTGTAAGACAATTTGGTATTATATTTTAAATTTTGTTAACCACATTTAATTATATCACCTGCACATTCGAAGATCCTAGGGCATGTTTCCTAATGAGAGGATATGGGAAATATTAAGGAAAGAGAATCAGATATCAGATGTTGTGACCATGGTACACTGAATAAAATCCCAGCTCTTACCATTGAAGATCTATGTGACTTTAAGTCAAGTAATTACACTCTTTGGGTCTCAGATAACCTACCTGTATTATAGTTATATTAGGTTAGATGACAGAAATTCCAAGAAAGTAGCTATTCTCTTTGTTTATAAAACTAATATACTTTCTGAGGTAATATAGTGCTTAAGGATAAGACACAAAGAAATGCCCACTGCCTTTTAAAAATAATCCTGAAGTAGTTGTATAAAAGAGTTGCCACACAACAAAGCAGTTTATGAATCCAGTGCTTCTTGATCAATGTCACCCCTTCCAATATTCTGACACATCCCTCCCAATCTACCCTTCCCCTCACTTTGCTTAAATTTGAAGAGTATGTATCAAATAAGATACACAAAGGAATATTCACTATCTCTTGTCATAAAACAATTGCAAATCAAAACAACACTGAGATTCCACTTCACCCCAAATTAGAATGGCCATTATTAAGGAAACAAACTATAGCAAATGGTGGTGAGGATGCAAAAGGGAATTCTCTGACACTGTTGATGGGAATGTAAATTTGTTAAACCACTCTGGAAAGTAGTACAGAAGTTCCTAGGGAAACAAACAAACAAACAAAAACTGAGCATGAAACTACCTGATTACCCAGCAACTCCACTCCTGGGAATTTATCTAAAAAAAAAAACACACAAACAAGGCTACAGTAAAACCACCCACACAACCATGTTCAAGGCAGTACTATTTACCATAGCCAAGATATGGAATCAGCCCAGATGCCCCTGAATAGATGAATGGATGAAGAAAATACGCTGTATATACAGATGTAATTTTACTCATATGTTAGAAAAAATGATAATGAACCATTTATAAGGAAATGGAAAGACTTGGAAAAAATGTATTAAATGAAGTAAGACTGTTTTTTTTATTCTTTCATCTTGCATGTCTCCAGGATATTGGTGTTGCTCATTTTTTAAGGAAAGAAGATAGAATTTCAAACTTCAATTTTTTCAGAGATCTGTCATATTAATAATCTCTATAAATAAATAAATATTGAATTTAGGAAATATTACAGTCTGGAAAATCTCTCTTCCTGTATCTCTTTAAGTATTAGCAAGTACTTTTGGAGATTTTGCTACATCATTGGGTTTTCAAAATGACAGATTATTTCCTTGCTCCTATTTTTCTTCTCCAGTGACTTGCTTGTCATTTTAAGTTACCACATTTCCTATCTGTGGGATGCTGTTATTTTTGTACTTTGGACAGGAAGAGAAAAACTTTATTTGAGATTTTTGACCATTCAATTTCTTATGTTTTTGAGGTAGAGTTATGTCCTTATAATGTAGCAGAAGCAGTAAGAACAAGAAAAACATTACAATGATTTAAAACTCCAAAGAAAATATGGAGTTCCTTCCCTTCCCTTTCTCTCTCTTTTTTCTCTTTAATCTCCAGCCCCTATTTAAGCCACTGTCTAAAAGAGATTCAGTGTCCAGACCTTTACAGATTTGGGTATTTCCAGTAGAAAGTTTAGAGGTCACGAAATTGATTTTAGTTTTGTGCTGGAATAATAAGCATATTGGACATTAGAATTTATGCTTAGTAATGTCCTCCAAATGCTCAGAAATTTTGAAGTCAGGAAAATTTTAATTTACCCAGTTGTTCAGATATCCAGTTGCTTACAGACTGAAAATGACTCAGTCAATTGTCAATAGGGCAACCTCGATGGCAATATGAAGTGAACACAAAGCTGTCAATCTATGATTGCTACTGGCAAGCCCAAGAAGGTTAAGCAAGGATGAAGAAATATAGACTTCATAGTTGTTTTTTTATGTATCTATCTGATGCAGAATCATTGTGTCAAAATTCCTGAGTAAAAATGGTCCTAGCACATGACAAGAAGTAAATGTTGGTTTTCATTGTTTTTATTAGATATATTCTCAAAAGCATATTTTTGGCAAGCAGTCATGATTGTGACTAATTGAGAAAAATAATAAGTAAGCAAACTCTTTTTTACTTGGACTAATACTTCTCCATTTTCTACAACCATCATCTGCAAATTTAAGTGATTTTTACTGCAGATAGACTAACAATGAGGAATTAAGTTCTAATGTGGTGAAACTGAAGGGATCTGAGAAGTGTGTCAGTTAGAGGAATAGTGCTAGGAACAGCTCTAGATATATATATCAAAGCATTCTACCCAGAGGTTTAATAGGTATTAATCAGGCTGACCTTGCTGGGAATATGAGAGATGCAACTAGTTGTGTTATGTTATGTGGATAGTAGTTGCATGATTTGTTACTTGTCTGCAGTGGTCTGAAGAGAGATTTTGTTACCAGGTTTTCAGTACACAGAAAGGAACAGAAAATACATTGTTGATTGTATTGCATTGTCAGCATGAGCTACAGACTTGCCGCCTGACTTCCATAGGTTGAGGTTATGTAGCAGCTTACTCTAGAGAAACCCTACACCTGCCAAAAGATCCCGAAGATGATAGAGAGCTCAAAGTTCCAAAAATATGTGTCCATGTTGAAATGTGATCTTTAATAATACATACAGCAACTATAAACTAGAAAACTGAGATTGTAGTAGTATAAACTTTAGGGAAGGCTGGAGACAAGTGAGATAAATGGTCATACTCATCTGAAACACAGATTATATTCTATGCATTAGTCAACATTCCTTCTTTTAATTAAGAGACTTGTGAGACAAAAATGCAAGTAAACAAATTGACCAATGAAGTACTAGAACAGAAATTACGTAAACAGATCTAAAATACATGTGCACATTTAGCTTCTAAAAAAGTCCAATCCATGCCAGTGGAAAAGACAAAATATTTTTAATAAATGATTTGAAGAAAATTATGCTATTTTGTAAATAGGACCAAGTGGGGCCTTAACTAAATAGGAGACTGTATATCTAGATAAACAATTGAGTTTAAAATGTAAAACAACACAGAAATACTAGAAGAAAGCTTTTGTTGATTCTCTAAAAATCTTAGAATTTGGAAAAAACTAACTATGATCCAAAATCTAAACAAAATAGAAGAAAAGATGAATAACTTTTACTGGGTAAAAAGTTCTTAAAAGAGGAAACCAAAACCAAATAAAAAAGCTCCATTTGCAAAGGTAAAAGACAAATATCAAAATAAGGGACTATAACTTATAAATCATTCTGGATAAAGGGTTAATCATAAAACAGAAACATCTGCTCACAATTGAGGTGAAACAGACTAATCACCCAATAGGAATAATAGCAGTTCACAGAAAGAGAAATACACCTGGAATTAAAAATATGAAATGAAACCTCACTCTTCAATGGCATGAATATTGAAACTAGATACATTTTCTCATTGCTTGATAATAACACATCCTCTTGATAAGACTGTGGAGAAATAGTGTTAGATATTCTTGGAAAAAGTGTGGAAGAGTGGGTGGCACCACTCTTACAGGAGAAAACAGACAATAGCTGTCAAAATACAAATGCATTTCTTTTTTAATACAGATGTCTTGATTCTGTGAATTCAGACAACAGATACATTACACAGCTCAAGTGACAAAATTACAAGGTTAATTGCTATCACATTGCTTATAACAGCTAACTATAGAAAGAATGTAGAAAATTTTGCTTTGCTTGATGATTGTGTGGAAATCTGGGGGCTGTGGCTTGAGGCCACTGCCAAGAATCTAGAGGAAATTTTTGTACCAGATATCTGTAATCTAGGAAATGATCAGAATTCAAATTTTGCTGTATGTCTTCTTTGAATGAATTTGGCTTCTTCACCATTGTCAAACTGAAAACCTAAATTGAACCATTTTAAGTTGGCAACTGCATATATTATGCAACTATAAAGAAGAAATAAGGAAAGACATGTTGTTGGCTGAAAGAGCAATATCAGACAATTAGTGTGCTTCTTTTGGTATGTAAAAACAAAGAGGGATAAGAAAATATGATGGCATATTACATGGTCAAAATATTTTTTATATGTGAGATAAAATAGAGCAAGGAAGCCTCTTAAAATTGGTTTGGGAAGGGGGAAGGATATTGGGGAGAGAGATAAAGGGAAGTGATTCTGATCAAGGTGCATTGTGGCATGTATAGGCATGTCAAAACTAAACCCTCCATGTACAAAAGTCAGTACGAATAAAACTATCAAAAAGTATTCTGGAACTAATAAAAATAATTTCCAATACAAGTGAGAGACTAGATAAATGGGAGAGAGATGGGATCATGAGATGTTAATCTGAGAGAAAAGCTGAAAAAGTTTAGACATGCACATTAACACGGCTATATTTAAAGGTGGTAATATTGTGAAGATACTCTATCCAAATATGTGAATTATCTGAGTATTGTTTTATGCAACCAAGTAATTAGTGGATGATGATTAATAATTAACAGAATTTATCAGATTGCTGAATTGATTTAGGCATTATGGTAAATTTAATTTACATGATATTATTCTAGTACAAGTTTCAAAAATATCATATTTGGAATTCCATTTCATTTTAACCATTAGAAGATAAAGACTTGGCTCTTGTCCTGAAGAACTTAATAAGTTCTAAATATCAAGGAGTAAAGCCAGACCTTCATGTACTGATTTATCAACATACACTGAGAAGTTCCTATAGGATGCTAAAAGTACTTCACTCCAAACATTATAAATACCAAACCTTAAAGGAGCCCATAACATATGAGGTACCAATTATACATAATAGATAGTATAATGGCATAAATATAAAGAACTTTTATTGAAATAGGAAAAATGCCATGGTAACACATCACATATTCAGAAATGACTAATCTAGATTAAAAGCAACATGCCATAGAAATTCTTCATGTCTGGTTTTTTCACCTTGGCTCCCATTTTGTTCAATGCCAAGGAACAGATCAAATACCTGCTACATGATATATATTAGCTTTGGTGGTGTGGTAGAACATGACCAAGCAACAGGACTTAGACCCTACTTGTCACCGAATAGGTAACAACCACACAGAGAGATGTTCAGCAATTTAATGATATAACATAACATAAATGCCAGAGAGTCATAAAATATACTGAGGAAACACTTGGGAATTTCAAATAATTATATCACACAGGAAGTAAACAAAACATCAATAAACTTGACAAATGCCTTCTTCAGAAAAGTTAGAGAAAGATCTGCTAGGGTAAAGGAATTGAAACCAGATCATCAAGAGTCATTCATTTATGATAAAGGATGTGAAAACAGTTTTAAGAATTCATTGACAGGTGCTTACCCAGACTTTTTGCCTATATTAAGTTCTTTTGTTAATTTTTGAGTTTTCAGCATTCTTTGTATACTTTAAATGTATGTTCTTCATTAGCTATGTATTTTATAAACATTTCTCTGGTTTTTATTCACTTAGCATTATCTAAAGCTACTATGTTTCAAAATGTTAACAGTACAGTATTATGATTTTTTTCCTGTATTCCTAAGGTATTAAAAAGAAAGTCAACTAATGAAAATAATACAAGCTTTCTTTTGATGGACGTTGCATAAAAATGACATCTATGAATATTGTAGAAAATAGCAATTTTTTGTCACACTAGTTTCTTCCATTTAAATCTTAGTCATTACAATAAGTCTAGACTCACAGATATTCCCTATCATATATTTAATTTTGAAGAACTTTAAATCTTTGAAAAGTGACAAGGGAAACCGACATATCTATGAAATAGGACATCAATCTGCCTGCCGTGGCTTTCGAAGCACAGTAAAAGGGAACATTTTCAAATAGTGAGCTGTCTTTTTTATTTATTGATCTTCAGCTAGAAATAAGGCTATAGTAAAATGCTCTCTCCATATCTTTCTCACTGTATGAAAACAGGGTTACAGATCAATTGATTTACCATCACAATTGATTAGGTACCTTCCCTACTATCTCTATTGTGACAGGAGACATGCAGTCATATAGATCTTTCATTAGGAAAGTCATTGAAAAGCTAAGGTTCATTGCATGCTTAAATGCTTTGTAGCCCACTCATTAAGTCATTAACCAACCATTAATATTGTTTAATCTCAAACCTTACAGATAAAATTAGTTATTGCCATTTTATCTTCCAAATGCACCCTTGCAAAATAGATAAGCACATGATTTTGTAACAACCTGCCTTAAATATTCAGTGGTATGCCAAGAATTTCAGATTTCTAAACTACTTATGCTAATATGATTTATACATGTATTCCATTAGACAGATCTCTCAAAGCATAGAGTTGGAGGTTAACAAAAATCAACACAAATAATTTGTTACAGGCCTATTACATAAAAGTGCTTTTCACCCCTTATTTAATCTATGTTTAATATTTTTACATGGCCTTATTATGTAGAAAATAACATTTCAGTAGCAGTTTTTTATGGTGCTCATCCAATAGCAGTAAAAATAAAATGATCCAAATAGAAGTTACTTTTTGAGGCTGTTTAACATTTCTATACTCACACTTTAAGCTCAAGTTCATTAGTGACCATATGTAACATTTAACAATTCTCTATGTCTTTTGAAAGAATTTCCATATCATTCTTATTTACCATAAAGACTACAAACAATGGTATATATGTTATAAAGAATATAGCATAAGCAAAGACTCCACACAAATACTAGTATTGCCACATTGCTAATATCCCATCAAATCAACTATAAAAAAAATACAGGTTCAAGAGCCTAACTTTTTATCAGATTTCTTTTCAGGTTATTTTCTCTATAGGAAAACCAATTGCAATGCAAAATCAACCCTTTCTTTTCAGTGTAGGAGAAAACAAGTAACAAGTGAGCACTTGAATTTGAACCCCATAAATTTAATGGCAGATGTATGGAAAAGAACACGAACAAAGTAGAATGTGAAATTAGAAAAACCTGTAAATAGAGCTCACAGTTCATATAAAAGAGTATCACAAAACCACAGGGATATGGAATTCTTGGTAAGTAAATGTAAGTGACCCTTTTCAAAGAACAAGAAAGAGGAAGAAATATATATATATATATATATATATATATATATATATATATATATAGCAATTATATGAAATATTGCCTTTCTTTGGTCAGATCAAAGTGAAATGTCATTCTATTTTTTTTTTTAGTTTTTTACTATTTAAACCCTTATCATTTCCTAACAATTTCATAACAATTAAGATCTGGGTCAAGTGGTGTTTTACTGATGATTGAAGCTTAGGTACAGATAATATCATTATCTTTGAACAATTTGTGTACGTAAACCCATAATCAACTTAAAGGGCCAACCCTCTAAGACCCGAGACATCTGATTTTAGTTTGCATTTATTAAAATCATTTATAATGATTCAATCTTCCACATGGGCAGTCAAACATAAGCTGGTGTCTTTTAGGCAGGTGAATGTGATAAGCAAGGAGTTAGTGCCTTGGGCCATACCTTTCTGAGACATTTTAATTATTTCCAATACACAATGAAGACAATGACACATGTCCAAAGAATCATGCAAATATCCCTTTGCTGAAAAATATGTCCTATACCCAGAGGCACTGGAGAGGGAGACATGAACTTTGGAAGAGTTAAGAGTCTATGTGCACTGTAGAAAAAAAGCACAGGAATGCAAGGATATGAGTGTAGCTGATAGCGGGCAGATGGTCTGCTGTTTGCCCATGTATCTACTGAAATTCCTTTTCCTTTAAGTGTTTATGCCTGTCATTCTGTTTTGAGAACAGGAGGAAGAAAGATAAGAGATTATTTCTTTGTTTAGTAAAACTGGCACATTAGAGTAGATTACCCAGAAAGCAAAAAGATGCATCTGAGAGCCCATCATTGCCTCATTTCCAAGATACATCCAAAAAAATGATAAATCACAGTAGGCTGAAGTACTTATTTTCTGAACTACTATGAGGGTAAAAACAATAGTCATAGTGTTGACTCGTGGATGCCTTCAGACCATTCACACTGCTCAGATTATGGCATAGGCTACTAAGTGCTGCTCCCCGTTCCTTCCAAGTTGTGCTGGCCCTGGCACAGAAACTGAGCTTGCTGAGGTGAGGCTAGCAGCTCATAAAATTGGAAGAGCATGAGAGATATAGAATGTAGTAAGTGTCTTGTAGAGGAATTACCAGAATATACTTCTCTTTACACAATGTCCAGAAAGTTAGAGGTCAAAATGTGACTCAAAATCAATGTTGCCCATGGTGTCCAGAGTCATCAAGACTCCAGGCCTGACTCCTTCCTCCGCAGTGTCAGTATGGTTAGGAACAATACCTTGTTTTGGGGCTCAGGACTGAGTAGGCTTCATTGCGGCCTGCTTTGGTCAGCTGGCAGTTCTATGATGTGTACACTGGAAGAATGGCTTTAGATAACTCCTATAACCTTGAAACTAGGGAAAGTGGATAAATATTTTCAGTATTAGCCAAAGGTGGCTGTGCAGGGGATTCTTGGCCAACTTTTTAACTCCCCTCATGCTGTCTCTAAGTACTATTAAGGTATCAACACAGGGCTGGCTGTGCCTTTCTTGCTGTTACACATCAGAATATCTCTTTCACCATCTTGTAATGAATGCATTTGTTGTGGGCACAGAGAATTGTGCCTTTCCAAAGCCAACTAAGTCCTGAAGTCCACATATATTTACAGTAAACTACAAGCAAACTGAAAAAATTATCAATATTTTTCCTCCCTCTCTTTTTCCTTCCCTCCTTCCCTATCTACTATTGTATGTGTCATCTATTATCTCTCAAACATCTATCATATTTATCTTTTATCAATCACCATCTATCTGTGTATCTATTCTCCTTCATAATTTTCTGACCCTCTAATGACCTCTTAGGGGTATCTTAAGGCAGAAATTTAGCTTACATACTTCTCATAAACACAACCAACCCCAGAAAATATTAACAGAATTCCCCCTTCCTTTTTACATATCTAAAGAAATAATTTTAAATTCAATTCCCAAATATTTGTTATTTTAGGTATCTAAATGAAAAGGGAGGCTTAAAAAGATGAAGATTTTTTTCTATTCCATAAATTATTATCACCTATTTTATATTCTTTAATATAATATCTTCCAACAGTGTCTGCAATTAGAAAGACTGCATAATTTACTATGTGCTGTAATGTTTTCATTTTTTCAGAAAAGAATATTTTCAGGAGAATGCAGTTATTATAAAAATCGTGTGGTATAAAACAGATTCTCTTCATGCTAAAATTGTATTAATAATTAATTGGAAGAAAAGTATTTCATCCTGATAAATGCGAGACTGTATGGAAGGAATGATGCCATTTGGTGGCAGAAATAATATAGTAACATGCTGTTAAATACAGACATCATATTAAATTTTACAGTTAAAGAACAAAGACATCAAAATATATTAAAATTCGAATTGACTAAAACTGGGTACTAGAGATAATAAGAGTTTTGCCAGAATAATAATTAATATGAGGAAATGAGAAACTGTTTAGTGGAAATATAAAACCAATTTAACGAACACAAAGCTGATTACAAGTAAAACAATACAAACTGAGAAGGAAGGAAAGAATGTGCTGTTGACCTACTGTGAGAAAGATATGATTGTAATCAAAATGAAGTCCCAAATGGCCACAAAATGAAGTCCCCAAATGGACACAATTCTAATAGCAAGGCATCTCAGATTCTAACATGCATAATTGCTCTAAATTAAATTACAATGGGACAAATTATTAACCTTCAGAATAGAAATTCCTGGGAGAGTAGAAACTACTTGCTAAAAGTACTCGCAAAACTAAACTCACAACTATAGATTTTCAAATGAAGATACTTCATTTACATGATCCTTTAATAAAGGTGGCTTTCTTAAGAATCTTAACTTTCATATTAATACTACTTTCATAAATCAACTATTTAACAGCTGCAAAAGAGAACTTACAAAATACATGTAATATATATGATGAAAGAGTTATGGGGTAACATAGGCCAGCACCCTGCTTAAAGAAAACGTTATCTAATTTGAAAAGATGCTTTGATTCCCTCCTAAAGCCAACTTCTGCACAATGAGCCACAGCTCTGAACCTGCCTTTGGTGATTTTTTCCACATGAATATCTGTGCCATTGACCATATAAAATGGACTTATAATTCCATTATAAATGGAATTCATAATGCATGGGGCTTTCTGTGTGATGTGTGTCTTTTTGAGAGTCATGCAATAATATATAATTTCACAGCTCTATAAAGTTCCATTTTAAGGCGATTCCATGAGTTATGGATTTAAGGTTGCTAGATATTTAGATTGTTTTCTCTTATGGAATATTATTTTTTGAGTGTGTGATATTCTTGACCTATCTGCTATTATGCAAGAGGAAATGATTGTTTGTCTACTTATCCACCCTTACTAGATTACACAAAATTATTTTTTGCAAAAATGCTCCTGATGATTGCTTGGTGCACTGGGCATCACTGTTTCCTTCTTTTTCTTGTGCACACAGGAACCCACACTTGGCAGTCTCCTTTGCTGTGAGAGGAAGCTGGCCATGTATCTGAGTGTATTGCAATGGGACTCAAGACACTGAAATTGCACCTCCTCAACCTGACTAAAAAAATCTTCCCACAAGACATCTCTTCAAACAGTGAGTACTGCTTGTGTATTTAAATTAAGATGAAGTATGATAACCACCATGCTCCAAAGAATTGTACCATAATTTGAACAGAAGGCAAATAAGTTCTAGACACAAAGTCTATAACTCAACATCTATATTTAACAGTGCAATATTGTGTGATGAAATCTTTGTTAAGAAGGTGAATCTCATCATAAGTGATCTTATGACAACATACATATAGTACACACAGAGATACATACATATATACCTGTACATACAAGAAAAAGAAGGGTGCTTTTGGAGGTGATTTCATCCTTTTATGGTGGAATATGTGTCATCGTTTATCAGCAGAAGGAAACTTAGATGGTTTCCATTTATTGGTTGAGCAAGGTACTTAAGGCTGAGTAAGGGTGAGGGGTAGAGAATGATGAGATCACCTCTGAAACAAAAGGGTTTGAGTGGGGAAGTGAAATGGTGACATCCCAGTGGCTCAGAGTTACTGGCACAATATTGGCAATGAAAACTATGGGCGTGGATTTGGTCTGTTCATAAGTATGCATAGACTGATAATCATATGAGACCAGGATAGAGTAGAGTGCTACTTAAAACTATGTTGGTGTTCTGGATGAGAGTAAGATCTATTTGAAGGATTTTTTATTATGTCTTCCTAAATTACAATGGCTACATATCAATTGTTCTTAATGAACACTATATCAATAGTTCACTTCTTTTCTTTAAAATGTATTGTTATTATAGAGGTCAGGTAAAAAGGGGTTACAGTTACATATGTCAGGTATGTTCTTTTTGAACAATGTCATCCTTTCCTTTGCTCTTTCTCAGTTTCTCTCTGCTGTCCCCACCTACAAGTTGTATTGTTCATTTTCATATAGTGTCTCATGAAAACCATTGCTGCATTTGTTCACTCTTTGTTCCTCTATGTCTGAGCTCCCTCCTTACCCTCTCAAAGACAGATAAATGAACAATTGTGAAAAAAAGAAAAGAAAAGAAAAACGAAGACACAAATCTTTTGTTTCCATTTCTTTGAGCTCGTTTTTTTTTTTTTTTGCCAGTCCTGGGGCTTGGACTCTGGGCCTGAGCACTGTCCCTGGCTTCTTTTTGCTCAAGGCTAGCACTCTGCCACTTGAGCCACAGGGCCACTCCTGGCCTTTTTCTGTATATGTGGTGCTGGGGAATAGAACCCAGGGCCTCATGTATATGAGGCAGGCACTCTTGCCACTAGGCCATATCCCCAGCCCCACTTTGAGCTCGTTTTGATAAATATTATTTTATATGATTACTTATTAAAAACAACACTTTCATTTGTACTCCTTCTACCTTTTAAAACAGATCATTTTAAAAGCTTAAATTCTTAATTTTCACTTCCGTGCTTTCCACATTCTTCATGTGGATGATATATTGGCAGTAACAGGTGTGTGTCTATATCTTCATAGTTATACTGCAGACTTTACCTTATTGGTAAAACATGGAAGCTAGCGGAATAAATGATAAAGTATATATTCCACATGATAAACTGTTTACACGACACAACTGGTAACTGAGCTCATGATCATTTTATAAAATGTTAGCTTCAATCAATTTCTAATCACTTTTTATGTTGGAAGGAACTAGGAGATATATAAAGAAATATTTTTTCAATAACTTAAGTAAGCCTGGGGTGTTTTCCTAAAAAAATCCTCCTTTTTAGAAAATGTGCTTTCAGCAATGATTTAACAATTAAAATTATTTTAAAATAATGGCTGTATCAAAATGTCACAACTTTCCTAAATTTGTCTATGGTAATGATTTAGGATAAATTCTCAAATTTGATGCTAAGGTGAAAACAATAAACTATTTCAGATGTGTGAAGAAATAGTATATTTTTCTCATGGCATAATAAACTGTATGTAATGCAGATGACAAAAATATTAACTATAGTTTAAAATAATTGCAGTACAACAAATCCAGTCACCATAATAGGGAAAATAAACTTGCGAGTGATAAGGCATATATGTGTGTGTGTGTGTGCGTGTATATATATATATATATATATATATATATATGTTCTGGTTTATATAATATCTAACTTTATAGTCAATGAGGTGATATCTATCAATAACGTCGACTTTTCCTGAGAAATCTACTCTTAGCTTTGGTTGTTTATTGGTGTAGCTTACTGGAAAAAAAATCAGTGGTACATATTGAATGCATAACAGAGTATAAAGTGAAGTATCTTGAAGATTCCTCTGAAAAATGACAATATGGCATTTCTTAAAGTTAATTCAAGGACATATGTGAACTCTCATCATACTAGTATAATGGTATTTTTAGAGAAAAAAGACTTTCGGGAAGACCTCAATACTTCAAGTAAAAACAAACTACTATCTTATTCAGAATTCTGGGCTGTAGCTAACTGCCTAACTTCAAACTTCAATCCTACAACATGAGGTGCCAAGTTACAGAACTGCTCTCAGGGTGTGCCATAAACAGAGAGCTCAGCAGCAACCACATCCACTTCATGTCAGCGGATGCAGTCAAGTCGTATTCAGATCTTTTCTTCTCCACTGCACGGTTTTGAAATGTCATATTGAGCTGCACCACTTTGATAGCTGCTTCTTCAGCTCCCTTTCTCTCTATTAGTTGCCTTTGTCTCTCCTTTGCTATTCTTACACATCATTTTTGTAACCTAATTCCATACCTTATTTGTTACTTAAATGGCATCCAATTCTCTGAGATCTGCCACCAGGAAACTACCTATCGCCTTTCAGACATCTAAATTTCCTTTGTAGATTTCTTTCTTGTTTTAGCAAGTACATGTATTTTGTAGCTTCCTTTACCACTACCATCTACAATGATTTAGCTTTGTGTTTTAGAAAAATGGAAAACAAACAAAACCCCAAGTCCTTGAAACAAATATTAGTAAAGCATTCCAGGGATTCAATTCTAGTCCTACCTCTCTCAGAACAAGGAATGAATTCTCCTTCACATTCTCACAGTCAGGTGGCACAATATGACTAGTTATAGCTAATAAGATAAATTAGTTAATTACCTGTAATTGAACCTTTACAGCCTTTCACCTTAACAACAGTTCCTTGCAGGATCTTCATCACAATGTGTTGAGTAGATCTATAAAGATAGTGGAACTTCCAAAAATTAAAATGTTCTAGAAAATCCTTGAATAGACTATAGTAGGAGTATGCACTAAACATTAGTTTTGATAAGACACTAAGAACCCAGGATTAATTTGTTGCTGTATTGTAGCTGTGTCTATTTTGATAATACTCACACAAGAAGAATTGAAAAACAAAGGTTGCATCACTTGGTTGACCTGCCTGTCGATAATTCTGGTAGGTAGGAGTATTTACAAGTTACTGGTCTCTAAGGACCTCTAAGATGAGTAAAATGTGCCATTAACTTTAGAAATATAACTTTGGTTTTTGTCTATTTATATAGTTGAGAAGTCATAGCAAGAAGAGCATGATGCTATGTAGTTTTTTTTTGTTTTGTTTTGTTTTTGGCCAGTCCTGGGCCTTGGACTCGGGGCCTGAGCACCTTCCCTGGCTTCTTCCCGCTCAAGGCTAGCACTCTGACACCTGAGCCACAGAGCCCCTTCTGGCCGTTTTCCATATATGTGGTGCTGGGGAATCGAACCAAGAGCTTCATATGTAAGAGGCAAGCACTCTTGCCACTAGGCCATATTCCCAGCCCCGATGCTATGTAGTTTTGAATTGCATGTTTGAGTAAGCTTGAGAGGTTAGATTAAAAAATTTATACCTATAATTATCTACTTATGTTTACTTTATTTATAAAAATTGTATCTGAGGAAGAAAAAAACAGCAAGTTTTCCTTTTAACTCAACTGAATTTGATTCAGTTGAATTCAATAAAATCTAGGTACTTAAAAAGGAAAACATATCATTTAAATATTTTAATATCAGTGGATGAACATGTCTGTTTGTGCATGCCTTCCACTCAGAGATGTAACTCTTTTAAAATTTTACAGAAATGTGTGTATAAGCTCACTTTTTGTCTTATTGAGCTTTTACTTTTACTTTTTTTTACTTTTACTTTTTTCTTGCTGGTGCTTTATTGTATAAAAATGAGCAAAATTTCCTATTGAGTCAAGTAGCAATGCTTTAATTCACATTTAATGACTCTGAAATAATCCTTGAAATACGAAACATAAATTTTCACATAATTTTCTTTTTAAAACGTATTTTATTGTTATTGTAATGGTGATATACAGAGAGATACAGCTACATAAGTCAAGCAATGAGTACATTTCTTTTTTTATTCTTATGTCACCCTTTCCCTCCCAGTTTTTCCCTCCTGTCCCTACACACAGTGTCTACTGAGTACCATTGAAGTATTTGTTCACCCTTTATCATACTTTTCCTGTCCCTCTTTTTATCCTTCCAAAACAAACAAAAAGGAAAAGACCATAAAAACAGCAGAAACAACAAAAATCTCATATTTCCATTTCTTGGAGTTCATTAAAAAAATACCATTTTATATTATCATTGTTGTAGGGAGTACAGCTGACTCCTTCTTGACTAGGGAAACATGGTAGGTAATGTTGGGGGGAACATATTAGGTCAACCTGACCCCCAAATTCTGCTTCTGTAAATGGCTTGCTTAACTTCTTTCTTGCTTGCTCCACTCGCTGCATCAACCTCCTACATCTATTCCATGCTTGTTTAACTTGTTTGTTGCTTGATGTACTCCTGTGTCAAGCCCTTACATCTGTGCTATGCTTTTACCTTTATAAAGCCCAATTTGAGGACTTTTCAGGGTCACGGTGGCAGCTCCGGAGTCTGCACTGTGTCCCTGGCCGGTCAGCCTGCTTTTCACTGTTGCAGTTTCAGCTCCCGAGTCTGTGCTGTGTCCCTGGCCAATCAGTTCGCTTTTTGCTTCCCCAGTAAATGCATCCTTTTGCTTGAGACTGTCTCTGAGTGGTGGACTCTTCGAGGGAGGAGGAATCCCCTCCCTCCAACCCCATAACATTTCTAACCCTGTAACAATCATATGCACATAGCTATTGAGCCTTTCTAATCCGGAAATAGGGAGTTCAGGTCTTGCAGGCACCATCTTGGTCACATGGTGATGGTAGATCTTGTTTTCGTGGTGAGGGAAGGTGAAGCCCCACCTCCCAGGTGATGAGCATGCCTGAATCACTGGAGGCAAGGGTGGGCAGTCCAGTGCATGGGACTGGGAGTTTCCTGGACCATTGCCCCCTGATCTGACCTTATTTAGGCCAGGACCAGCTCAGGTGCCGTGACGCCATGCTATGTGTCTCATGTGTTCCTGTCCTGTCTCCTGGTTCCTCTCCAGTCAACATGGTGCCCCAATTCAGCTCTCCATTGGAGCTGATGATTTGTTGGTATTCTTTTTGTTCTTCCTTTCCTCTCTGGCTTTCATGGCTCAGTTTCCTAATAGTATTAAGTGTATTTGCTGGATACTGGTCTTTGAGACAGGAGCCCACCATGCAGTTGCCAGCCATTTAATAATAACTCCAAGATTCGATCCTTTAAAATGTGGCTTCTCTGTTTTCTCACCTTATAACATACCACTCCTATGAATACCTTCCTTTGGTATCATTGTGTGTCTGTCTAGAGACCTTTATAATTTATCATGTCCGTGTGTGTGTGTGTAAAACCATTTAGTGTGTTTAGTTGTAGATTTATAGGCACATTCTATTTAACACAAATGAGGGAAACCATGCAACCTATATTTCTTTGATTTGGTTTACTTTGCTTAATATATTTTTTCAAGTCTTACCATTTCCTTATGAATTGTACAATATCATTCTTTCTGATGGCAGACTAGAATACTGAGGTAGAATACTGAGAGACATTAACTTGAATGCTATTTTGCCTTAGAGTATGCGGTTGCTCTGTAATCTGAATAAGCGAAACATGTTACTCAAGATCGGAAAAAACACTGACAGGCATGGAGCTTCCACCAGCAATGTCAGAGGATAGAAGATAGTGACAGTGAACTAACACCTTCTCACGCCGAATAAAATTGTTGGAAGCATCACAGAAAAACTTAAAAAAATAAATCTTCATCAATTATATATGGTATTAGAATATAAATAGACAAACATCTGTCAAAGAATCTAGTCATTCCAGAAATAGGCCTACATACATAAAGATGAAGTATATGGCATAAGTATACATTTAATTTATGAAAGGAATTGTGAGGATATCACTAGCTACTGACTTGAAAGAATATAAAGTTGTACCATTATTTTGGACTATGGGCAAAATTAAATCCTAGGAGAATGAAAGAGCTAAATTTTAAAGCATCTTCACAAAAATATTCAGATGAAAAATAGGAAGACATTGAGAGGGGATGACTCTTATCTGTGGATATCAAGTCAGTTTTCTTTTCTTTTCTTCTTTTTATCATTATTATCTTCCATTTTGGAATATAAAGAGAAATACCACAAGGTTAAGAGACTTCCTTGTGGCAATTAATCCATTGCATGGGGTCTCAGGGAAACTTCCCAAGCAACAGTCTGGCCTTGCTAATCAGTAGACATGATTCCTTGGTGTAGGGTAGCTTAGTCTGAAAACACTACAGGGGGGAACTAAATAAATAAAAAGTGAGCTCTATGTGGCCAAGTGCTTTCTTTGTTTGCTGAAGACAACCGGAGACAAAAGAGGCTCTCTATTCAGCAGGAAGTAAGGAGGCAAATTTGCTCCTCTGTCTTCAGAACATACAGGCTCATTGCTACCTGCATTCAACTGACACACTCTTTCCATCCAAATGTACTCATGGCTAAGACTACAAACACATATAGCTCTCCCTCTCTACCAAGTGTTCAATTTTAGATGTATGAACCTCCACAACTGTAAACAACCCCACTCAATATCAAACAGAATTCAAAGGAATTTAAAGTCTTAATAACATGTATTCACTCTTGGGAGCTAAAGATGAAATCCAAATGGAGAGAATTCTTCCTGCCCATCACATAGGCCAGCACAGGAGAACTCGTAGATAAGACTTTAAGAAAACAGAATTGGTAATGAGACAGAAGAAAGCTGTTTTCTGAAAATGGAATATGGAAGGGGGACGGGGGTGGAGAGCTTTAACAGGAAATAGTCTGGAAATTTCAAGGGCAGAACCTGAAAGGAATATATCACTGGGAGAGAAATCTCCTGAAGACTACAGAACTGAAAAGGTCTGTTTTTTAAAATGCTCAGAAATATTGACTAAATATGAGGAAAACAAGCTGAACAGGAGCTAGAAAGAACCCCATCATATCTAGGAGTTAAGGCTGAGGAGAAAAGAGAGCAAATGTGATCAAAGTCAAAGACCACTGAAAATTATTCAAATTATTTCCCCTCACAAGCTGAGAGGATTTTGCAGAAGAATATTCTGAAAGCAAGTGCATTTTTTTTTTTTGGTCACTGTCATGTGTAGTAGTAGACTACTAAACTCAGGATTTAACACAGGGTTGCACTTCAGAAACAAGAACTCTACCACATGAAACACACACTTTTCAGTTTGGGTCTTGGGCTTTTTCCCTGTCTCATGATCCTCCTACTTATGCCTCCTGGACCATGACTCCAAGACTATGATCCTCCTATTTATGCCTCCAACAAATCTCAGATTATAGGCATGAACCACCACACCCACCCAAAGTATTACTAATCTTACTTGTGACAAGAGCCTTTATGGCTATTCAGAATGCCTTCATCCCAATGTACTTTAGAGAATAAAGGTCACTGTATGGCCCTTCTGTATACGCTTATATTGAATCATGCCTCATCTGACCTCTTCCTGGACATCCTAGACATAATGTCTCATAGCACTTATGTTATTCAGCTGTATGTGTCACAGTGTAAGCTCCTAGATCACAAAGATCTTGTGTGACTCCTCTTTCTACATAAAGTGCCTTGCCCAGCAAGTAGCCCAGAAGAAAACTATGCAAAAATATTTGAACTAAAGACAGTATCAGTATATTCTACCCAAGTTTAAGATGAAGTGGGAAGTGATGAAGAAGAGGGTAACACTGTTCAAAAAGACATATGCTCATCACCTGACGTATGTTAACTGTAACAGCTCTGTATATCACCTTTACAATAAAATTTAAATTTAAAAAATGAAGTGTACTGCCAATGTGATGCCTCTTGGAGCCAAATTATTTGAACTGTGATCAACATTCATCTGGTTTGTAAAAACGTACTCTTGATTCCTTTGTTGACTGTTTTACCAAGTCCTCAAAGTTATGGCCACAGTGCTGCATTTAATATCTTTTTTCTTTTTTCCATCTCAAAGTATAGCAGGATTCTTGAATCCTATCCCCTATCTAATGAGTTCTTTGCTTTCTATCGGCTTTCTAATGAGTTCTGTCAGAGTTAAGATTGCAGTCTGGATTTCTACTACTTGAGTCTAAATTCGAGGGTCCAGAGCTGTTACTAACCAGTAGCTTTCATTCTCACAGAGACAGTTTGCTTTCACTTAGAATCTCCCAATAGCTGTCCAGCTTACCTGAGAGGTCCCAGGACAACATGAGAGAGAAGGGCTAGGGAAATTCAGAGTTGTGCTATATTGGGAGTATTTCTGTTGCATTCAAGATTTGGAGCACATAAAATGATCTCTTGTAAGGTGATTTCCTCTTTTCCTAAGGATAAACCACAGAAGGCACTCACCTGGGAGTCAAAATAAAGACATGGGAATGAAATGTGGAATTCCTGAGTAAAGAACAGGTAAAGGCTAAAAGTGTAAATCAGCACACACTTTCTATAGAAAAACTAAGGAAATTAAGGAAATGTGATCATGCTAGAGCAGGAAATGCAAGGCAACTCTTTAGTTTTGGTAGAGCTGACTAGAAATGAAGAGTTGAAATGATTTTATCACTGGAGTCTGAAGAAGGAGGGGTATTGTATCTTCCATGCTTCCAGGAGATTACAGGAAAGCAGATGTGAGGGAGAGGGGATGTACTACAGGACAGAAGCAAGACAGAACGGAGGCTATAACTAAGTGATCTAGTGCAACTAGCCACTCGTCTCCTTAGTGCTGTCTCCTGGGAAACCACATGAACAACAGATCTGAAAACAGCCTGCTTAGGAGGAGAGAGGAAGACACATTTCATCTGTCAGCCTTTAATTCCCATTTGTCAGAATTTCACCATAGTTTATGTCAAGTCTTGGCATTTTCTTGGTGTCTCAGGACTGGGTAGTCTATAGTACGGTGAAATCAAATAGTATGAATTCTCTGTCTTATGAGACATTACGCTCCCAACCACAGGAGCTTGCATTCTAATTGTCCTCCTAGAACTTACCAGAGAGTACCCAGTATCTTTACCATCACATACATCATTGTTACACTCACATAGGCCTCATCAGGCAGTTAAAGTTCTGTGGAGATATGTACAATAATCTGACTTGCTGTAAAAGTCTCTCTTAAGCCAGTTGCCTTCTAAGAATAGCTTGAGTTACCACTTAGCAAATGGGTCACAGTCTAACTGAAGACAGGGTCAGAATCCGTAGAATGCAGGCTACCCCTGCAAGACTCTCCTCTACTTAAAAAAATTATTATTATTAATGGTTAGTCCTGGGGCTTGAACTCTGTGCTTGGGTATTGTCCTAAAGCTTTTTTGCTCAAGGGTAGTGCTCTACCACTTGAGCCACAACTCCACTTCTGGCTCTCAGTGATTAATTGGTCTCATGAATTTTTCTGCTCAGGTTGGCTTCAAATGGTGGCCAATCCTCACAGCTCAGCCTCCTGAGTAGCTAGGATTATAGGCGTGAGCCACTGGTGCCCAGCTCTCATCTACTTTAGTTGACAATTGCAAATCCTAGAATGTAATCCATACTTCTGACCCTTGGGTTACAAAATTGAGTCACAAACCTCCTACTTGGGTTTGAATAACTTGCTTGATTGCTTATAGAGAGCATGGAAAACTTTACCTATATATCTTACATAATATAAACACTTTCCCTGTATACCTTATATAATATAAACAACATTTCAAAACAAAAAAAAATAGTCAGATGGAAGAGAAGTATGGGCATAGCATATGAGGAGAGCCTTCTTGCTCTTCCATCTTCCATGTACTTCCATATGAAGAAGTTCTTTCTATGGAGGTGTCATTGCATAGGTATGACCAAGTACTGCATTGGTCTTGTTGATCAGCTCAACTTTAACCTTGTTCTCCTTCCTGGGGATTTGGAGGTGGAGCTGAAATTCTCAACTTGATGTTCTTACACATGTTTCTTGGTTTTTGCCAACACACATTAGTTAAGGTAGTGCAACTATTGCATAGTTTACTACCTAAAAGTGTTGGTAGGCTTGGTAGTGTTATTTAGATAAGCAGATACATAGATATTTTTAGTAGGTAAATGCTAAAGCTGCTAAAATTTGGAGAACAGATGACTGAGAAAGTAAGAGGAGGACAAAAGGAGAGGAGAGGAGACGAGAGGGGAGGAATCTTCTGGGAATTTCTTTGTGTCATTGAGTTTGCTGTAAACTAAAAACCTGGAGTTTCAAGAAACAGAAAGTCATAACAAGGCATTATAGTCAATTGATGAAAACCAATGATAAAAATAAAACATTAAGAGCACTAAGAGCAAAAGATCCATATGTAACTATGTAACTCCAGTTTATACATTAGTGAAGTATTTTACACTTATACTCTTGTGTGCCTATTTCATGTTCTGCAGTTTAAATGATCTTGGTCAGGTTTTCTGGTTGGAGACTTTCTTCTACACATAAAACAACCCTGTCTTGATAAAAAATGATTCATTAATTCTCAGCAATTAACAAATCTAATATATGTCCACTGGATAGGAAAATATGTTTAATCATACAGTAGTCCTTTTATACGAATGCCTAGGTAGATGACTCAGTTATCTGGATCTTAATTTGATTATGAAAGTAATTTTCACTCCATAATATCTATGTCACAGGCTATTAAAAGATCAACACTAGAATTTGTGATCTTCAAATGCTGGCTCTAGCATAGGAAGGCAGTATTGTAAAGTAATTTAAACGCAAGATTTCTGGAGTTGAACTGCCTGGGTTAAAATTATGACTATTATGCATTAATTTTAAGACCTTGGGCAAGTTACTTAACTCTCATTTCCTTATGTGCAGATGATGTGTAATAAAAGAAAATTACCTCATAAGGTTTTTAAGAGGATTAATTGAAGAGATAGGCCATTTCTCTTAGCCTGAATCTACATACACAAAAAGTTACAATCAAAGAGCGTTAGATACAAAATGAGTATTTTGGAGAAGTATCTTTTGGTAACATCAGAATTTTAGCTGCCTAGTGATAATCCTAACTTAGATATTTATTTATTTAAAAAATATATTCTTACGCTAAACAATCTTTGTACCCCCTCTAGAATAAATATCATTTTAACCAGAGAAATGAATCGAATTTACATTACCTGCTTAGACTTGGGTGAGTCTTGCTCTGTAATTAAGAGCTGGAAGTATGCATGTGGGGCCGGCCCTCACATTTAATCTTTGGTGTTAAATTATTCTTGCCTTTCACCAACTCAGACCCCTGCTGGGTTATCTTTTGTGTTAAATGTCTGTAATGTAAGTATTGGAGTGCAGTTACTAAGAGAAAGAGACCAACTGAGATCAGGTTTTAGGATCTTTTTTGCTATGGTGATGAAGGGTAGATATTTCTCTAGCCTGTTTACATGAACTGTTTAAAACTAGAAGAATGAAAGAGAGAAAACAAGGATGGAAATGCATACCTTTTCAGGTCAGTGATACGACATCTATTTTTTTTTTCAGAATATTTGTTTTTATTTCATTTTGATTTTCTTATTTCACATTATTTACATATTTATTTTCATTTTGACTGTTGGTTGACACAGTAACTCAGGCACTACATCTATTAAATGCAACTCAATGGATATCAAGTTGTTGACAAACTCACAGGAAAGAAATGTGACTTCTTAAATTTTCGGTGGGTGGTCAAGGAGAAAACCTGTGGCTACATTGCTATCCTTCTTTTTCTTTTCTTCTGGTAGTACTGGGGTTTGAATTCAGTTTGAGTCAGAGAAACTCAATGACTTGGTTATGTCACAAAGATAGTGACAGCCTTAGAATTTGAACCTAGGCTGCCAAATTCAAACTCATGGCTCTTGACCATAGAGTATATAACAGATTATTTTCCCCAGTTTCTACTTTCACATATGAAATTTCTTGGAACATTCTGTATAATACATCCCTGCTCTATAATGCATCTCTCCTATATTTAGTGGGGCCCTATGTTCTACTACTCTATTTTGCCTTTGTTTAGGTCAGTTGTTCTATGATGTAAAAATTTCTGAAAAAAAAATAGTGTTTTCAGCCCTGTACAAATATTGCTATCTTAAGGGCACATTCTTGATAGTTTTAAATCTCAATATTCTCTTCCGATTGCTGATGGTCCACGATTGCATCTATGATGGGCAGGACTGATAATCAAATTCAAGTATTTTGAGTAGATACTGATGCAAAGAGATCTTTAAAGAAACTTGATTTCCTTCAGAATTCTTTTTACAAATTTCATGATAGCTAAAGTTGAAAATTTCAATTTTTCAGAAATATACTAAAAGTAAGTGTCATCATTTTGTCTAAGTGCCACAACACTGAGATAAACTTCTAGAATCTTCTGTCCAATGTATTTTGCCCCCTGGGCATGCAAGGGAAAGGTCTGCTATTTTCTATTTAATTGTTCTACTTCCATAGTTCTCAGGATTTGGGAATCAGTTTGGGGTTAAGAATCATGCCAGGAAGATAAATTATATTCATATGTCAGATATTGTCTCACAGTGCTACTACCTAGCTCTGCAGGCTATAATGAACCCACTCACCAAACCAAGCTCCAGTGCCTCTACCCCCATAAAATATATATACATGCATGCACGTGCACATGCCCATGCACACACATGTACATAAATGCACATGCACACACACATACACACACATAAACAAAAGAACATCTATAGTTTCTTCCATCAAGGGCAAGTCTGTCATAGGGCAAACAAAAGCAACAGAGGGAGGCCAACCATATCCACACAGCACTATACGTTGCTATGCAACCCTCAAAGCAAGTTGGGCAGCAACAGATGGACACTTTGAATAGAATTAATGCCCCCTTGACCCATGTTTTAAATAGTGCCCATACCTACTGCCTGATGAATTCTATTAACTATAGGCATACTTGCACACATAAAATATAGCATCATGAATGGCATTGTTATTACCCTCTTTACTAAAATAAAGTCATAAATCTATTGCAAAATTTGAGGCTGATAATATTCAATGTGGTATTTCTATTTTTTCTCTTTTTTCTTGATAAATGAATCACTGATGTCTCATAACCTTGGGCTACATGTTTCCTTATAATGCTGCTCTGATTTCATATGCAAACCTGCAATGCCTATCCTGAATTTTACTTTCATTTGTACCGAGTTCAGCTTCTTCTTTAGCCATTGTCATCTATAAGAGACCTCTATTTTTATTGTAACTTTAAGAAAGAACATAACATGAAATAAATAAATATTTTATATACCTTCACAGGGACAACGTTGTAAGCAGGTGGCTGATTGAACAGCCTGACTATACTCAAAGCCCCCAAAGTTCCTTGTTCATGTGCATTTTGTCCAGGCCAAATTTGAGCTACTTATTATTATTTGTGTGACTCAAAGGAGCCAATATACTCTTAAAGAGTTATCAGGATAAGATTTCTTTGTTAGTTTCCCAAATTTTATAAAGTATGTGACTTTGATTATTCTTAAAAAAAGTAAAAACAGCATCATGTTGATGAAAGCAAGAAGATTATTTGTCTGTCTGTCTGTGTATCTATCTATTTTTTGTGCCATTGCCTGGGGTTTGAACTTGAGATGGGCATTGTCAAGGCTAGCACTGTGTCACTTGAGCCACATCTCCACTGCCTGTGTTTTGGTAGTCTATTGGAGGTAAGAGTCTCACAGACTTTCCTGCCCAGGCTAGCTTCAAACCATGATTTTCAGATCTCAGCTAAGAGAACGGGTATGAGCCACCAGGGCCTGGCCTGCGCCTATGGATGGATGGATAGATAGATAGGTAGATAGATAGGTAGGTAGATAGATAGATAGATAGATAGACAGATAGATAGATATAGAGATATAATTTTAAATGGCAGCAACTTTATACCACTAAATAATATTCAAATACATGAGGAAATATGTCAAGGGAAGTTCAGTATCTCAAGACAATCAAATTCAATGTCAACTTAAATGTATTTTATGAATCATGAAGCAAATATGTGAAGTCACTATAGTGTCGTATAGGAAACAGAGCACTAGCCAAGAGAAAGGATCCTGAAGAAAGAACCTTTGACCCAACCCAGCACCTAAAAATCCTTAAAATCCCAGGGGGAAATGTGTCTTACCTTTCATGACACCAATGTCTTTACTTGTAAGCTGAAGAGATTCTGGCTAGATAGCTCCTTTACAATTCCCTTGAACTTTCCCATACTCTGAAAAAAACAAATAAACCAAAGATGCAATTAAAAATTAAATGAGTGTCAATTAAGATTCTAGCTGAGCACAAAGATGACAATGGTTTTCAAAGCCTAATATCCATGAGTAATAAAATTCTCATCTGGCAATGATACTTGGAAGAAACCGAACATTTAGCCTGGTGATGAAATCAGAAGAAACTGAATTTTCCCTGGCCTGTAGGATCTGGGTTGTTCTGGGGGCTTCTTTCTGTGGCAGTGCATTTCTATTCTTTGCAGATGTTTATCTCCAGAGCCAGTGCTTGCCCATTGGATCTGTAACTATTGCAAAGGTTTATAGTCTGTGCTGTAATCTCTTGCTGGAACCATCCTTCTGCGGAGCTGGGGAATTGCACCTGCGCCTCCAGTGCTGCTTCTCTGTCAGGCCTCCTGCTGCTGCCCAATGTGTCTTTGTTTTGGAAAGATGAGCTTGGTTTTCCACCACTGAGTGCACAGGCTTGCTGAGAACCATCACTTACACATGCATGTATATATATATACACGCTTGCATATGTACACATAGAGAAATATTTGCTTGCTTTTGTTTGTACATTCTCCCGCCTCCCTTGAAGGCTGGGGTGGGGTAGATTTCACATCTTGAATTATATTGTTGTCTTTGGCAAGATTTAGTGTTAAGGGCTTTATAGTCTTTCACCACTTTCCAAACATCTGAAGTATCACCTAAAAGGATTTTGGTTCAGCAACAAGCTGGTGATTTCTTTGTAATCCCCAGCTGACTTTTTTCTTTCTTCTCCTCTTCTGTCCTGTCCTGTCCTGTCCTCTCTTCTCCTCTCCTCTCTTCTCCTCTTTTCTTTCTTCCCCTCTCTCTTTCTTTTCTCATTTTGAGATAGTCTTATTACATAGTTGAGGCCAGCCTCAGTTTCCCTAGTGCTGTAATTACAGGCGTAAACTACTACCGTCCGCTAGCAGGAGTTGTTCTTACCCTTGAGAACAGAAATTAAACATCCTCCTCCTTCAAGCCAAGCCATTCCAGATGAGAGGGTCCTTTCCTCCTTTTTTTTTTTCAAATTGATTTTATTTTTAAATTTAATTTTATTGTCAAGGTGATATACAAATGGGTTACAGTTACATATGTAAAGTAGTGAGTACATTTCTTGTCGAACATCGCTATTCCACCTCGTTTTTCTCCTACTTACCATCCCCCTTCCTCCTGCTTCCCTCCTCCCCCCTGCAAGTCATATCGTCTTGTGAGTATTGCTGTTGCATGGGTTCGCCTTTCCCTTTTATACGTGTATATTAGCTGCAAGCCTAAAGTACCTTATTCAAGATCTATCAGGGAGGAAAATGAGGAAGTTTATTGAAAAGATATTTCCCCAATGAGAATGCTTTGTGCTATAAAATAACAAAAAAATCAAGTAAAATTGACTTAATCAAGAGAAATATGGGTTGGGAATGCGGCTTAGTGGGAGAGTTTTTGCCTAGCATGCATGAAGCCCTGGGTTCAATTCCTCAGTACCACATACACAGAAAAGGCCAGAAGTGGCGCTGTGGCTCAAGAGGTAGAGTGCTAGCATTAAGCAAAAAGAAGCCAGGGACAGTGCTTAGGCCCTGAGTTCAAGCCCTAGGACTGGCAAAAAAAAAAAAAAAAGAGGAATATTCATTTACATCACTTATAGAGTATGATGTAAAATCTACATAAAGAAATACTAAACACAGTGTGCTATAAACTCTGTGAGGACCTAGGTTGTTTGTGTTTTATTTACAGCTGTTTTAAACTTATGTTTCCTGTGAGAGTGTATTCCATGAAAAATCTAGGATGCTCACTCTCATGGTGACACAAGCTGCTGTAGTCCTCTTTCTCTTGTCCTTCCTTGACCCTGGGGAAGAGAATGCATGCTTCTATTAGACTGTAAGGAAGAAGCCACTTCTGTCTCTTGGAAGCACTGGTTGTAATGGATTTTAAGGGAGGTTATAGATCCTTTTCTAAGCCAAATACAGGCTTGGGGATAGGTATTGGAATTATTTGGGAAAGAACTTTTCTTTGTAAGCTAATTCAAATACACTATAAATTTAAAAGATAGTTAATCGTCTCCCTCTCTCAACTGAGAATGGAAAAGGGATACTTTGCAAAGATAGACACGTCAGCAAGAAGAAGAGTAATGCAGTTCATGTGGGATAACACAAGACCACTAGTCTAACAGAGACCATTGCTTAGATTTCTTTCCTAGAATATACAATAAATAGGCTGAAAATTACAAAAGTAACAAAAAATTAGGGTAATGTCAAAGTACAATGCCACAGCATACTTTCAGCTCTGCAATTTTATGAATAAAATGACCCTGTGGGAGATAGTCCTTAGGGTAGAGTAAACCCTAAAACAAAAGGACCATTAAAACCTAGAAGTCCCCTGCCTCTGAACAGTTGTTTGTAAGTCTGAGTCCTATTTAGAATTTCAAAGAGGAAACAATCACTACTGATATGAGTTACTGGTAGCCAGCATTGACCACCTATCTCTTTCTTTATGTAATTTTTTTGCAATTGTGCAAGTAATTGTTTTAACTGAGTTGTGTTTAATTTTCAAATAACATATTCCAAGTTGTGGGAAATGTCCATTTGAAATATAGGAAGCTTCACAATGCTGAGCTTATTGGCACTGGAGAGCTGAATGGATGATAAGTGTACATCTACACCAGAGTTTCAGGAAGCTTCAATAAGGAGCAGGAGAAAAGGGTACATGAAGTGATGTTGGGAAGATTTGCTAAAGCAGCAAAGTAGTGAGGAACTTGTCTGTCATATTTGAAGTTTCACATTATCCATTATATTCAGTTGAATTCCTTTTCACTTAGCCAAACAAGAGGGCTTACATCAAATATTTTGGATGTTCACACTTTATGTTATCACATAAAGTGAATCACATTGTTATGTCCTTTCACCTCATCTTGAAGACGCAGTACATTGGTGATATTTAGTACACTTAGTCATTACTAATTGTTGAGTTAGACAAACCTAAGTAGAAGGGAAATGGTAGAAATAATTTCTGTAACACAAATAATTGTTCGTCATCAATCCATAGACTGTTTTATCCCTCTATAGCCTTTGAAAAGAAATTTACTCATAAGAGGGTTGTATATTCTAAACCTATTGAGACAGGTTAGCAGGAAACCACTAACCCAATAATAGAAATGGAAATTAATTCTCAAATGGATTATGCTGATAAACAGTAGTAATCTTGTTGCTCTTAAAGAATCTGTTGGAAGGTGAAAAAAATGTACATACTATGGTCAGAGGTGTAACCAACTCTCCAACTCTTCAATGTTGCTGGATGGATCTCGTGAAGAATCCTATGGTTCATATATTCCATGGTTTCCCTCATTGGTAATAAGTATAAATGTCTATGATAATCCTACAGAGGATCATAATAGCTCAATAGCTATGTACATATGATCATATAAGCTGATGCTAAGCAAAATGAACTTCAAGATATGGAAACCAGAGGTTTATTTTCTATTGTTGTTGTTATTTTTAATGTGCTATGTGAAATTTTTTCTTCTTTCTTTCCTATGGTTTATTCCCTGTTGCTATTGTATTTGATTTCTGGATATTGTATATCCGTTTATCTGAATTAGGGAAGGGAAGGGGAACATCAAAATTGTGAGACAAAGGATAAAGGGTGAACCAATACAATAGTGATACAAGACAATATGTTGGAAATTAACTTGTGGGGGGCGGGGATTAGGTCTCGTGGGCGGGATGGTGGGAGAAAAAATGAGGGAGGGGTAACAAGTATGACAAGAAATGCACTCACTACTTTATATATGTAACTGTAACCCCTCTGTACATCACCTTGACAATAAAATTAAATTTAAAAAATGAAAAAAGAAGCCTATGGTGATCCTCAACAAGGCCTTGGACAGTATTTGCCTTACCAAGAAGTGCTTCTTATATCTCACAGCAGAGCTTTTTGCACAGAGATGCATGGATTTGCCCATGGATTCTGTAAAACACTCCATCTCTACTTCAGGAATAGAATGCAAATTACTATATGTGATAAACCTTATCATTCTGTGAAAAAGATGGATACATTTCTGCTAGTTTGGAAAGGAATCTGTAAGGTACAAAAATTAGACCTAATGATCTTTAGAACCAGATAAAATACATAATCAGTGGGAGCAAAGTGATAAGCATGCCATGCTAAGACTGGTCTTACAAACTTTACTGTTGCCCATTACTTAGTAACGCGTGTCTAGATAAGAGCTTTGGTTATAGATGTACAGACCTAAAGTATTATTCACATCTCTTTCAGCCAGTGAAGACTCCTAATGATTCCAGGCTTATGCCATATTTCTCTTTATTTTATTTTTTTCTCACATCCTGTCTATGAGCAAGTTCTGTTGAGTTTAACTTCATCATGTACAATAACCGCTGTACTTCCTTTCCATTGTTCTCCTAAAGATCCAAGCCACTCTTAGCTCTTTCCTGGATTATGGCATGATAATTTCTACTGTAGGCTTCAAATTTATCTCCCTGTATCTGCCTCGGCACCCCTTCATTCAACAAGAGAGTCATCACAGAACTGCTGTCAAACTGAAGTTAGTTATGATTCTGAGTTCAGTATATTCCAGTGCCTCATAGTTCACTCCAAGTAGATCCAGAGGAGGTTCTCTGACCTACAAAGCCCATCATGACGTGGCTACCCATCATCTGCCTGAACCCATTCATCTCTTCTTCTCCCTCATTCCCTCATTCATTCACTCCTAGCTTCAATGGTTTCAGAGTGTCCTATAAAATATGTTTATTCCTGTTAAGGGACCTTTCTCTTCCCTCTTCCCAAAATGATTAATTAATTTATTAGCTTACATGCTAACTTGCTTTTTCATGTTAGATGTTTATTTTAAAATTATTCTCTGGCCTGACCAACCTCAAGAACAGCTCGACTTCGACTGTACTACTCCTTCCATTTTACTTGTGTAGAATGTGATATTTTTATTTACACTGTTTCTTGGTTTTCCCATTAGCATAAAATGCTAAAAAGACTAATATTTTTGTTTGTAGTATGCATTGCTATGTTCCCAGTTCTGTGAGCATCACCTTATAGACAATAGGCACCCAATAAACTCTTAAAAGTCACATGAAAACAGCATGGATAGGTTACCTAGATTTCAGGTTTTGTGACTTGTTAGAAAAAGGGACATCCCAATTACTAGTTCTAGATCCTTACTGAATAATATTCTTGATATATTGGAAATAAAATACTTATATCTTAATTGAAAGAGCTATGAAGAACTAAAACACCTATACAGCTTTGACATAAAATACTTGTATTCAACCTCTGAGCCTGGCATATATGAATTTGTAAAATATCAGTGACTATACTTACCTTGCATGATACTTATAAGGATACAAAATGTTGCTGGTATATTAAGTATGTTAAAAGGGTTTGGGCTCTCATTATAATGATAAAAGGCAGATAACATGCAACAAGAAGATTAATGGTTGGGACACTACTTTATTTTTTAGTAGCATAGATTTAAAGCATTGTAGTACTTCAATATTTTTCCCCAAGTGACACTGTTACTGTTTAGTAACCTCAGGAATTTTTTATTACTTGGATTCAAGTAATCCTTTTTCATTTTGCTACATGAGTTTTTCAAATGTCTTATGGCTAATTTCTACAGCAAACTATGTCATTTTACAGTTCAGGCAGCATAACTTTTGGTGTAGGTGATTCTGTTCATCATGCCAAAAAATGAGCTATATTAATAGGATTTTATCCTGGTCAAATTATTCCATTCTCAATAAATTCTATAAACATATATTTCCATGAGAACTGTAATCAGATGTACTATTCTTGCTTGTATTCAGTTTGATCAGCATATTGATGTCTTTTTCCTGAAAAATCCCCTTTGGGAATATTTGATCTATTTATTGGAATTATCTTCAATAGGTGGTGAAAGTGTTAGATTCAGCAAATTTCATTATATGAGATTAACAAAGACAAAGGACAAGTCATTAATTAGGATCTTAATTTTTTCACTCTTATAGTATAAAAGGTTATAGTTGTATAGATAATTTAAGTGACTTTGTTAGGTTGTTGAATGAATGTAGGTATCAAACATATATTAATCTTATTT
Source organism: Perognathus longimembris pacificus (assembly GCF_023159225.1). Taxonomy (NCBI): domain Eukaryota; kingdom Metazoa; phylum Chordata; class Mammalia; order Rodentia; family Heteromyidae; genus Perognathus; species Perognathus longimembris. The sequence goes on along the minus strand of NC_063163.1, from coordinate 20,603,085 downwards.
TCACTTGCCACAGACCCTCAGTAGCCCAGGGCAGGGATAGTCTAACTCTGTGAAAGCTGTGAATGAGACAGAGAGTGCTTTACACTCTTAATGATGAGATTATGCTCTAATATTATCACCCAAGACAAAACATCTGGGAATTATGTAAGACACTGTTAACAAATACTAATCAACTTTATTAAACTTATTTTTTATGCTACTAGTACAATTTTTTTTCCTTCTGAATACCAAGTTTCAAAGTTTCTTTGTTGGAAAATGTGATTCTAATAAAGAAAAATAACCTAAATATTTGAAAGTTACTGTGTTACTTCTCTTATTTAAAGAATAAATCTATGGGGTAGATTGACAGTCGAAGTAATAAATTATCAACAGTCTAAATTTAGAATCTACTAGATTAGAGTTGTATTTCAGCTCACTCCAGGTAAAGTAACACCTAACTAAAACCCTAGTTATTCATAGTTGTTCATCCTTCTTACTCAATGGTACATCTGGTGGTCCATTTAAGAGTATCTGTTTAGTGCATTTTTTGTTATTCTTTAGTTTCATTATTATACTCTTACTCCTTATATCTGTGTATTTTCCCCAGGGTCATCTATAGGATTCTGTATAGAGTGGGCATATGCTCAATATCTGCTCAAGACTTGTTTGGAAAATTAAATTGGATAAACAATGAATGGCTTAAAATCACCCTTGCTCACTAGGCAGCAGAATTGGACCAATTATATGTAGTTCTTCAATACAATTGTGTAATGGGCACAATTCATATTTTGGGTGCTCAGCTGTTCAACCAATTATTTACTCAGTGGCATATCTTCTTAAATTTTACTGTGTTCATAACACATAGAGAGTACTAGAAATATATCAACAATTTAGATTGAATCTTTGGGAGTATGCAATAGTAGTGATTCGACAGAGAACTGTGCCTTCTAGATTTAGTCAAATGGCTCCTTTCAGGTCATTTGAGAGATAATAGATTAGTGAAACATAATACATTGAGCTGCACGTGTACTATGGAAATCATAATATTATTGTGGAATGGGAAATGTAAAATTTCCTACACAACAACTTTTCTCAAAATTAAAAATACTTGATTTCATTCATTCATTCAATGAGGAAAACAATTATCAAGCAATCTCTTATATCTTGGATATTTTTCTTCTGAGGGCAAGGGACATAGAAAAATAAAAGAAACAATAAGAACATTTGAAATAACTAAGCTTAGGTAGTCTAGTGTTCACATAAGCAATCAAATAACTATGAGACTCATAAAAATATGAACTTGTTTTTGCCTCTGTTCCATGTGTGTCTCAGTTTTTTTCTTTCTTTGAAAATGAAGTGTTAAGCAAGATTCAATTTTAAGTTTTATTTTCTTCCTACATGTATGAAGGACAACCTAAGCTAGTTAGGAACAAATTGTGAGTTAACATAAAATTTCTTCAGAGAATATGTACAAGAGTAGAAGATAGTTTTGATCAAAATGCCATTTTATTTACTCAAATAGTCAGAATTTTTAGTAAAATTTAGTAAACAGAATAAAATTATGTAGTAAGTTGCTTAGTTGTATTTTTTTTAGATAATGTACTTGAATCTTTTATTGGTTTATTTAAACCATTTATTGGTTTATTCCCATTATAGATACTTGAATCTGTTCTAGTTTCTATATTTCATTTATTGTTAAAAGTAAATTAAATACATAATAGGCAAAGTTAGCATTTCCTTATGTTTTACTTTTGTTTTTTTATGCTTGGTTGATTTTTTTTCCATATAGGATGATATAGTCCACCCTTTGTCTTTTAGCATCTGTATAGTTTTTCTCTCTTAAACTAACCTGTTTCTTTATTTTCATATTTAAAAAATGATAATTACTATCACATCTAACAACTTATTTGTAATTAGTTAATTTCCATCTCATGGATATGTTGCCACCTAGCATATAATAATCACCGAGATTGGATTATTTTTTTATCCATAGGGTTGAACCTCCTAATTTGTCAAATCTGTTATTTGAACAAGTTGAATTGCTGGCTTTTATCTCAATTTCTTGACTGCTGCTTAAGAGGATTAGTGGCCTTGGTCACCTCCACCAGGGTGGCAAGCAGTGACAGGCACCATTGCAGCTCAGATCCAAAAATCAATGAAGTGCAACTCATTGAGCTTGATTAACGGGGCCTCCAGTGCCCTGTAGAAAAACCCCTGATGCTAGTCTTCTCTAGTTACATAAACCAAGACCAAAGTAGAGGCTTTCTTCCTTTCAAAACATAGGGAGAAAATAGTAAGAAAAAATACAACAATGAGAAAAGTAGAGTGTGAAGTGATATGCTTTGTGTACAAAGATACTGTCTCACTGAAATACAAGTTATCGTCAGAGAGTCTTTTTATTTTAAAAAGCAGTCAAAATAGTCAGTTATCATCACTTTAGAATTTTGTCCCTCTAGCATTAACATGGAAATTCATAAAATAAAAACCACCAGAAAGAAATTTGCTATCTAAACTCTATATTTTTCCTTGTATGGGAAAATCATGAATTACATAATAGCCTTTCTCATTTTTCGTTCTACAAAACCATTAAGTACTGTAAAATAGATGTACTTATTCTGATGCAGCAAGATTTGTGAATATTTTAATTGAGTGAAGTAAACTAATTATCACTAGTACTTAGAGGTAAGGAAAAAGAAATATCCTCCATTTTGAAGATGCTTGTATAAAGATAGAGATAATCATCATTTAAAGGTTGGTTTTTATTCAGAGGAAGTTTCTTTTTAAAAAAAAATGGGTCTAAGTGATACTAAAAGGGTTTTTTCAGAAGCTATGCAAAGTAAGACACCCTAATCACTCAAGAAATTGATGAACCTTTTAGCAACTCTTAACAATTGATCATTTTTTCTGGGAAGAAGAAAGTCCTCTAGGGAAAACAGCATTCTATATGATAAAGTCAGTATTGTACAGATTTTCAAATCATCCTTTGCATCTTTCTAATTACCAAGAATAGAAAAGAACCACACACACACAAAAAAAGTTAAAGGACACGACTAAATTTACAAATTAGTGGAGATTCTGAAAATTAAGATAAGGGCTTAATATGATTAGTAAGAGGCCTTAAAATATATATAATTTAATACTGGGTGCCAGTGGATCAAACCTGTACACCTAGCTACTCATAAGGCTGAGATCTGAGGATCACAGTTCAAAGTCATCCAGGACAGGAAAGTATATGACACTCTTATCTCCAATTATCCACCAAAAGGCCAGAAGTAGATCTGTGGCTCAAGGAATAGAGCACTAGTCTTTAGCAGAACAAGCTCAGGAACATTGTCCAGGTCCTGAGTTCAAGCCTGAGGACTGGCACAAAACAAAAAAAGATACATAATTTCAGTCACAGCAACTTGCATGTAACTGGTGTTATCATTAAGTTCATCTTGTCAACTAGTTTTGTTAGGATTGTTTTGTTATGGATTGATTTTTGTTTCTGATGAAACATCCTGTTTTCCATGAATAAGTCTGTGATGGTGGCTTGTTTTGTCTTTCTATCTAGAACTTATTTTTTAGGACATGGGATTGTCTCCTGTATTATGTAAGTAGATAACCTCAAGCTGTTATACCACTGAAAGGCAAAGCTAAAACTGCAGTTCTGCTGAAGTGATGGTTCTTCTAGCGCACCAAGAAGTAACAAAAAACTATTCCCAACATCTTTTTATAGAAATGTTCTGAAATTTCAGTTAATTACCCTTTTTTTTTTCCTCCATGAAGGCATGCGCTACCGAGTAGCCTTAGGAACAAATGAAATTTGGTGTAAATTAACATTCTCATGAAAACAGCCATCTGATGTTACTGAGGAACATGTAATAGCTATTGAAACCTAATGCCTCAGAGAAAGAACTCTTTATTGTAATAAAGGAATTAGCAGCATTGTTTATAAGCATTCTTTCTATGGCAAAATATGAGTTCACTCAATAGGAATCTTGTGATATGGTGCTGGTGCAATATACTTCATGGAATGGTGTGTAGCATTAGACTAATTAAGGGTAATCTAATTTGGACAATTTTATCTTGAGGAAAAGAAATGTGATGTCATCCTCTGGGAAAATACAATGTTTAGTCTCTGGGGATGTACTAAATATTAACAAAAAGAACCCTCACAAGATGTGGGCAATAATAAAAATTAGGGTTGATCCAAAGACAGTCTTAGATCTACCCATTGCCTCTCCAAAGATCCACCACATAGACTGTTAAGCCCCGTAATTATCTCCCCTATTTGTGACAAGTGTGAGCTAATCAGTCTCTGAGGGAGTTTCCAGCAGATACTGAGGAGAGATTGCAGGCTTCCCAGTGCTCATCACGCTAGTTTGTACTCTGAATCGCAAAGAGCTGACCAAAGTTCATTATCCTCATCTAGACCAGAATTAATTCAAATTAAGAAAAATAGATGATTTTAAACAGCCAAGTGCTTATGTTATAGAACAAAGAGTCTGCACTATTTTTATAGTAGCAGCATAGGTTCTAGCTGCCTATAATCCCATATTAAAAGATTAGAAAAAACATCTAAAGAAATCAGAGAGTGTCTAATTGAGGTTCTTGCCTTTAATCCTGTGAGCAGACACCCTCTTGGATACCAAGATCTGTCAGGGCTGAGTCAGGGGAATTCTGCAAGGAAAAAGCAACCACGAGGAACATAACATATTCTTTCCTACTTAGAAAATAAAAAAGGAAAGAAGAAAAATACAGTTGGTGAGAGCAAAACATAAGCCAGCATAAAATTAGGGGAAACCCCCAAAGTGGTTCTGTAATTATAAGCTACTAACAAGAGAAGAAATAAGCTTGATGTTGCTCTTTTGCAATGTTCAAATAATTGTAAAGTTTGGAACACAGAAAAAAACCAACAAAAATCCATGTGAAACATGTTAAAAAGTAATAATACAAATGGAAGCCAGGCTAGGAAGGAATTTTGTGTGCAATAAATGTGTAGGTTTTACTTGTTGAAAATTATCAGTTGATGCTTATTTACTAAGGGAAACAAACATTTGATTATAGTTGCTAAGGAATAATTTAAATTAGTGCAAGAGAGAATGAAGGATTTCATTTTTTTCTAAGAAGTACAGAATGTTTTACAACATAATAAAAAAAGGAAATAGTAATCAAGAAGCAAAATAGGGAAGTAAAACAGTTTGCTAAAATCCAGACATACTTTAAAATAATATCGTGTTTTAATCATAAGACAGGATCTCTGTTTCCTCACTAATTGCTTAGAAATTGGTATAGAATGTAAATTATGCAAAGATTATATCTAATAAAACTACATATTTATATGTACATGGTAAATCTATTTCTGCTTTGTTTATTATGCATTAGTACTATAAAGGGGTTAATTTCCTGCACATTAGAGATTTTTTCTTCTATTTCTATCATAAACAAACTCACATATAGAAAAATTACTTAAGATATTTTAATAGGCAATTTAATATTTTCTTCCCAATATCTTAATAAAAATTTCCTTGTAGGTAAGTAAATTGGATTTTGAGGGATAACGAAAGTCATAGGAATTACTACAAAGCACAAAAAAAGTTGGAACTGAAAAACAATTGTAAATTTGCAAATGAAAAACAATTTATAGGACAGTACCTTTTGGGTTAGACATACTGTCTCATAAGAAATACCTTATCTTTTCAGAAAATTACTGTATTATGATATGTATGTTTTATTCACAGTTGGGCAGTGTCACATAGATGTTTGTGAATGGTTCCAATAATGATCCTCAAAATTGACATTCCAAAACAATTTTGATTCATTTTTTAATGAACCAGCTATCATTGCGATAAAGATACATGATTAATTTTTAAATCCAATTTTGTTCTGATTTGTGCAATATAATTTAGGTACAGAGGATGTTGAGATGGTATAATTAATGATAACCTGTACACTATATAGTTAATATATAGTTGATAGAAGGGGTCGATTAAAAACTCATGGTGGTTGAACATGATCATTACAGTCACTCTGTTGTGCAGTAGCATACTCATACATCTTCCTCTTAGAATAATTTAATGACAACATTTAATATGCATAGTTTATGTTTTAAAAAGAACAGGAGCTGGGTGTTGATGGTTTATACCTGTCATCATAGCTATGCAGGAGACAGAGCTAGAGGATCCTGGTTTCAAATCAGGCTGGGTAGAAGAGTCCATGAGATCCACTTACTATGTAACAAGCAAGAGGCAGGGCTGGAGACATGGCTGTAGTGATATAGCAGTTGGGCAAGCAAGCTAAGAGAGTACAACGGTCTGAGTTCAAAAGTCTAGTATCGGGGGGAGGGGAAGCAAGCACAGGGCAAGAGGGAATTATAACTGAGGGGAAGGAGAACATAACATCCAATCCAATGCATCATTATCCCCCCAAATTTGAAGTTTTCATTCTGGGACTTCACCTATTGTTCACTGAACAAGGGAAGGAGTCCCTGCATTTGAAGCCTTTGATCCTCTAGTATTACAGAGGAAATGAAATTAACCCAGTTGTTTGGCTTATGCTTAAAAAAATGCTGTTTTGGGAGTTTAACTTCAGCTTGACTTTCTAGATTTCATATAGCAGAGGAAAATATCTAAGTCGTGATTTTTTTTTTTTTTTTTTTTTTTTTTTTTTTTTTTTTGGCCAGTCCTGGGCCTTGGACTCAGGGCCTGAGCACTGTCCCTGGCTTCTTCCCGCTCAAGGCTAGCACTCTGCCACTTGAGCCACAGCGCCGCTTCTGGCCGTTTTCTGTATATGTGGTGCTGGGGAATCGAACCTAGGGCCTCGTGTATCCGAGGCAGGCACTCTTGCCACTAGGCTATATCCCCAGCCCCTAAGTCGTGATTTTTTAAAACAAAATATCAAATCATTCCTGTGCTTTGATGTCAAAAGTTAAGAGCTAAATATTTAAATTTAGCATTGGAATTTAATCATTAAACTACTATGATGATTATTATTAATGAGTAGTAACTTCTTTGGTAGGAATCATAAGGGAGACGATAATAGAAACTATTTGGAACTATTAACAATGTTAAAATTAGGGAAAAAAACCTACCTTACCTTAGGGCATGTAGGCATTACTCTGGAGTGATGACTTGGGTCATTGAAACTTATTGGGGTATGTTCCATTTAGGGTGGAAAAAATGGTTCTTGATGGTGTAAAGCCTCCATTGTAACAGTACAGAGGAAGGAAGGTCTACTTCCCTCATATCCAACCTCCTCTGCATAACTGAAGCCTGCAGGAAAGTTCTAAAACTACAAAGTTCTAAGCAGAATCTCAAGCTCTAAATAAGTAAATATCAAATACATAAATAGACAAGTTTCCACAAAGCATCTAGGTATTAATGATCATTTTCAAAGCGCTCAGTGTGACACTAAATGTGCAGATAAGGTTGAGATCTATTGATCTATACCAACTTTCCACTCTTCCGGGCAACCTGAAAGACAGTCTTAAATGGTTTCTTGGAATGAGGGCTGCCTAATCAGCTAGAGGCTGCTAGAGTAATGCTTCTTACACTTTTTGCTTTGTTTGTTTGTAGAGCTCTTCGAGATGTGGGTTGTGTCTCTGACATTTACTCTATTAAAAATTTAAACTAAGGACCATAAATGTATCCATTAATTAATTTTAAAATAAAAACAATGAAACCCTGATATATTAACACAAATAACTTCTATTTTAAAAATACATTTCACAAAGCAAAAAAGTCAGAGAAGTGGGGATTTAAAACTTATTTCTCTCTCACTCTGTCTCTCTGTCTCTGTCTCTGTCTCTGTGTCTGTCTGTCTGTCTGTCTGTCTGTCTCTCTCTCTCTGTCAGTGGTGAGGCTTGAACTCAGGGCCTGAAGTGCTGTTCTTGAGCTCTTTAGCTCAAGTCTTGCCCTCTACCACTTTGAGCCACAGCACCTCTTCCAGCTTTCTGGTGGTTATGGAAATCAGAGTCTCTCTGACTTTCTTGCCCAAGCTGGCTTCAAACTGTGATTCTCAAATATCAGCCTCCTGAGTATCTGGGAATCACCAGTATGAGCTACCAGCTCTGGGCTTTGTACATCTCTTTTTTTTTTCCAGATTTTTATTATCAAACTGATGTACAGAGAGGTTACAGTTTCATACGTTAGGCATTGGATACAGTTCTTGTACTGCTTGTTACCTTGTCCCTCATACCCCCCTCCCTCCTCCCCCTTTCCCTCCCCCCCCAGGTGTTCAGTTCACTTACACCAAACAGTTTTGCAAGTATTGCTTTTGTAGTTGTTTGTCTTTTTTTACCCTGTGTCTCTCGAATTTGGTATTCCCTTTCAATTTTCTGCATCCAATACCAGTATACACGGTTTCCAATATACTCAGATAAGATTACAGAGATAGTGTAGGTACAACCACAGGAAGGTGATACAAGAACATCATCAATAATAGAAGCTACATATACACATGGGACGTTGAAAGTAGTTACAACTGTGATATAACAATTGTTTCTATAACATGGAGTTCATTTCACTTAGCATCATCTTATGTGTTCATAAGGGTATAGCTATTAGGCCTTGTGATGCTGTGCTATGACTTGCCTAAACCTGTACTAATTATTCCCAATAAGGGAGACCATAGAGTCCATGTTTCTTTGGGTCTGGCTCACTTCACTTAGTATAACTTTTTCCAAGTCCTTCCATTTCCTTACAAATGGGACAATGTCATTATTTCTGATAGAGGCATAAAATTCCATTGTGTATATGTACCACATTTTCCTGATCCATTCATCTACTGAGGGGAATCTGGGAGAAACAGCTCAGTTTTCATGTCTGGCTCTGTACTCAATCTATTGCAATGTCATGTATCTGGAAAATATCAGAATGTGCTTAGGAGAGAAAAGAAAGTGAAAAACTCAAATAAAATTTTGGTATTAATATAAAACTACTTTAATTTCATATACTACCTTTGATGAACCTCTACAGTTCCTTATGCTATACCATGAGAACTGATGGCATAATCAAAGAAACTTACACATGGCAGAGAAACAAAATAGAGCATATGTTTTGTCCCTAAAGTCTAAGGCAAAGAAATTATACTTGGATATACAAAGTAGAAACCTTTTGTTACCATTTGTCTGGTGATTTAGAGGTTATAGCAATAGAGGTGTTATTTCAGAGTGACTTTTATTGTTTATTGTTGTTGTTGTTGTTGTTGTTATTGTCGTAGTTGTTGTGGCAATGATAAGGATAAAAACCTAGGGTACTGCACATGTTGGACAAGTACTCTATCACTGAGCTGGATTCCAGACTTTAAAGGATAACTTAAACAGAAAATCATGGGCTGGGAATTTGGTTTAGTGGTAGAGTGCTTGCCTAGCATTCATGAAGCCTTGAGTTTGGTTCCTCAGTACTATATAAACAGAAAAACCTGGAAGTGGTGCTGTGGTGGTAGAGTGTTATCCTTGAGCAAAAGAAGCTCAGGGACCGTGCCCAGGCCTTGAATTCAAACCCCAGGACTAGCAAAAGAAAAAACAAAACAGAACAGAATATCTCACTCTTTTTATTTATTTATTTTTTTACAGTTTCATACGTTAGGCCATGGGTACATTTCTTGTACTCTTAATCTTAGGAAACCAATACATACCTATACAACATCATTCTTTAAATGAATGCTTTTTGGATGCCTAAATGATTTAATCTTTGCCCTTCAAGATTATACTTTAGTTGACAAAACAAGCTTAGATATAAATAAAAATATTAGAGGACTGTTCTATTATAAAACATGAATACTCTGTACATATGTATTCTTTATATTTATGAAATAAACTCGCTTTGCTATCTTTTTTATGTAACTTGTTATCTTAGAAAATTAATGAGGATTGGATGGATTCTTACATAAGTAGCTCATATTTGTCTAAAAAAGTTCAGTTGTTCCTCAAAGTCCGTGAGCTGGAAACCAGCTCCTTGTGTGACTGTGCTGGTGAATGAAGCCTAATATTTGGTTCTCGGGGTCAGTGCCTTCATGAATAGATTACAGCCATCACTGTAGGAGTGGGTTCTGTATAAAAAGGAGTTCGATTTCTTCTCATTCTTTTAGGTTCTCAGCCCCTACCATGCTGTAATACAGCAAAAAGGTCTCTACAGATATTGCCCTTTAGGTCAACCATCTCAGCCTCTGGAACTCTGAGCTAATAAATTTCTATGATTCTGACTTCATTATATATTACCATGTTTGTAGGATGTTGTTAAATAAGTACAAAAAGATTAAGATTTCATTGTTGCTTTTGTGATTATTATCTGTCACTTTATTTTAAGGTAGATGATCTTTACATTGAAGTAATATCCTTTTGGATTTACTTCTCACTTTAAAGGGGGTTTCCTTGTTGGTTTGTATTTTTTGAATCTATTTTTATATTATTTTTACACTTAGTGTGCTGTGTTTTATGCATATGCTTTCTGCTCCATTCTACCCATATTTGACCACTCTTACCTTATTATGGTCATGTTTAATTCTAAATTGTGTTCTCTAAGATTTCAGCTATGTCTTTCACTTGATGCCTTCACAGACTTAACAAGCATACTTGATATTCTATCATTGTGGACACTGGAAAAATATTAAATAGCATTGAACTGGGGACTGACCCCTGCAGAACACTTCTTGTTATATTTCCCCTTAATTCGTTCCCCAAATGATACTTACAATCTTCAGCTTTACATGTGTGTCCAGAAAGATTGGCCAGTAATCCTTTGGTACATAATATATTTCTAATAATTAAGAAATATTCTAATTGGAAATCTATATTAAACTGAATGTTCCTCATAAAGGAAAGATTCTGCATATGCATAACTAGGCTAAAATTGGCCCTTATATGTATAATGCAAAGTCATGAAGCATGGAAAAACCCATACTGTATTGATATGTCTATTACTCGCTTCAACCTTGACTAAAATACCCATACAACCCATGGGAAATTAGAAAGAAAAATAGCATTTTATAAATCATTAAAGTTTCCACTGTAGCTATCCTACTGGTAAATTATATCTAAGTAACTATCTTTACTTCTTTCTAATTGGAGCATCATATTTAATAAAGTCTGGCTTGTTTCTCTCCCTCCATCCACTCCTGCATCATCACATACAATTGGACACAGTCCACACAGTTCTGTACTCTTCCTTTTGAACTTCAGTGCTGCCCATTTGTTGCTTTTTGTATGATCACCATACATATACTTAATTATTTCCTCAATTAATCAAACCCCTCTAGGACTCTGTAATGTTCATTTGTTAATTCTACTTCCCAGACACAGATCAAAGTAAGAAGAGAGTGAATCAAAATGGAAGCTTTTCAAAACTTTTCCAGGAGGTAAATCTTAAAATAATCTGATTTTTTTCCAAATAAAAATTAACAAATAAATGGCCACTATGTATTCAAAAGAACACTAGATGATTCTCTATGTTATAAAATACCTAAGGTCATATATGTCCTGAAGGGCTTAATCGCTTAGCTATGGAAATAAGGCTAATAGATAAATGCTGTTGACAAAACAGCACCAGCCCTTTTACTGCTGGAATGTACTGTGCAAAATATGTCTCATGAAGTATCTCTGAAGAGATGATGGACATACTTGTGCTATGGGTAGATTGGTATCCTTGGGAGTGTAGTCTTCACATAGGAGATAGCACTTGAATGAAGACTTAAAAGAGTAATATGTGGAAGAAGGTGATTAAGGGCATTAAGGTCACCAACATTCAAGGTGGTGGGAAAGTCTAACAGCAGGGAGCATTAAGGGGATATATAAAAATATAGACCCCAAATACGTAAGTGACAGACTCCACTGTAGAGCTATGTGTCTCTTATAGATCCTAGGGAAGCTTGCAGAATTCCAAAGGGGATGAGTTTCACAAAAAAGTGTGGGAAATATCAACCAGAATTAAGAAAGCATATCAGTTCTCTATTCTACATAATAAACCCCCTCCCCCACCAACACACACACACATCCAATAGGAGTACAAAAAGAAGGCAATTATTATCTCACAGTGTCCATGCTATTCAGGAGCAGCTGATCTAACAATCAGCCTGACAAGAGTTTTCAAAAGTTTGCTATCTAGTGATTGTATATGGTGTTTTCATTTCTAGGCTCCATTAAATCAGTACCATCAGTTTCCCACTCTTTTGGCTGTTGGCAGGCCTTAGAAGATCTTCCTCCAAGCTTACTCACATGCCACTTTAGACAGGGTTCAGGTAGTATTTTCTGTCATTCATTGTCAAACTAGTCAGAAGACTTGCTCAAGGCTTGCTCATGCTCGAGGATGTCCAGTGATAGGAGGGGAACCAGCTCCCTGTGGTCCACGGCTCCACATGCAGCTGGTCACAGTGGCTACTGAAGCAATCACTAAGGCAGAGAAGCTCAGTGTTCTGTATCAGTCCAATGTCTTTTTATATAATCTTAACTGGAAAGAGAAGGGAGAGGGAAATGTCAGCTCTCAGGGGTCCATCCTTTTGCCATAAATAAATCATCTTTCTACATCCTCCATTATATAATCGGGGGTTTTGGGGGGGAAGGGGGTAAGAGTTTTTTTCCTTACTATGCTATTGAAGGATTTCAAAATTTCAGTATACTGTCACTGGCTGTTGATAAGTATAATAGATTGTTTTTATTTCTTCATACACTTCCCTTTTTTATTTCTCATAGCTATAAATCCAATGGCACACATAAACTTTGCAATTCAAAATTGAGTGACTTTCAGTTTTTGCCCTCCTGGAAATCCACAAAGCATGACCATATTTCAAAATATTGACCAAAAACCATCCTTAATTTAGAGCAAGTATTTAGCTTTAGCCAATCTCATATTGTTTTCATTCTTCCCCTTGATTTATGAAAAATATATTACTTAAATAATATAGATCTTATAAACATGTTAAATTGCACTTAGAAAAGATCTGAGGAATTTTTGGAAATGATGTGATTTCTATTGGCTAAGTAATTTCTGACTTCCTTTTTAGGTTCAAAGACCAATGCCCCCAAAACTAACAGCATCTGATTTTGAGATATTTATTCTTCATTTCCTAAAGGACTTAACATATAAAAAATAAAATCTGAGACTTACTCTTTCCACCTCAATTAATTCTAAGTCTTGTAAGTGAATCTAATCATATGCATGAAGCAAACAGCATTTACATCCTAAATTTATGAATCTGAAAACAGGAAGAGTACTAAGAGATAATCTTGCCTTATGACTCTAGAGACATCAGATTTCATATCAAACAAGATACACAGCCTTGATATTAATGTCCATGCCAAAGAACACACATCTGTAAAATCAATTATAATTTTCAATTTTCAGTGTAGTTACCAAGTTTTTCCACAAAGAATTAATGATCTTTTTCATAAGTAATTGTGCATTTTAGAATTTCTTTAATTAATTTCATCAACATTTGTTGAATACATATGATGAGCCATTCACTACATAAGATGCTAGTAATTAAAATGTTAGTTTTCTAACTCTCTAAGGAAACCAGTCAAGATATGAACGTGGCACTCTTTAGTGATGAAAACTGAGTTAAGGCAGGTTAGGTGATCTTTTTAATGTGTTGTTGCATTCTGTTTTCAGGTATTTTGTTGAGATTTTTGTGATTGGTTTACAATTTTCTTTTACTCCCTTATGTCTTTGGCTAATATTGATATATATTGGCCTCAAAGAATGAGTTTTGAAATGTTCCAGCCCTTTCTATTTCATTGAACAGTTTGAAGAGAATTGGTGCTAGTTCATTTTACTTTATATTATTATCTCTAAGCAGTCACACAAAGGGTTTAAATGTTGTTTTTAAGTATGATAAAATTCAGCAGTGAATCCATGTCCTGGGTTTTTCTTTATTTTGATATTCTCTTGTCATTGTCATTGTCTTGTCAATGTCATTGCTTAAAATGTCTTCAAGTGACTTATATCCTCTCTACTCATTATACTCTAGGCCAAATGTACTTAACTGAAATCTAAAGAGTAGTTCATCTAACAGCTATATAATAGAGAGGGGGGAAAACAGAAAGTTTCTAGAACCTAATGAAAATAATAATACAACCTACAAAAACCTTTGACATACAACAAAGTCAGACATAACTAGAAAATTTACAGCCATGAGCATCTACATTAAAAGGAAGAAAAAAAAAAGCCAGACATCTTAAAGATATATCACAAATACTAGGAAAACCTGAGCAAGTCAAACACCAAATTTTCATTTATCACATAAGAATAAAGCTGGAGAATAAAATACTATACAATCAATGAAACAAAAGGTAGATTCTGAACTAAACAACTGCATAGACCAACTAGACTTAACCGACATCTACAGAATATTCCATCCAGCAAAAACAGAATACACATTCTTTCCAGCAGCACTTGGAACATTCTCCAAAATAGGTCACATCTTAGGGCACAAAGAAAATCTGTACAAATTCAGAAGTATCAAAACCATTCCCTGCATTCTCTCAGACCACAATGGAATAAAATTAGAGCTCAACTCAAACAGCTACCACAGAAATTCCTACAATTCATGGAGACTAAACAACACACTGCTGAACCATCAGTGGGTCATTGAAGAAATTAAAACAGAAATTCAAATGTTTATGTAATTCAACCAAGATGAGTACACAAAGTACCAGCTCCTTTGGGAGACAGCAAAGGCAGTACTCAGAGAAAAATTTATATCTCTGAGTGCCTACACCAACAAACTGGAGAAACAGAAATTCAACAACTTAAGGAAGCACCTTAATCTCCTCAAAAGAGAACAACAAGCCAAACCCCAAGTCAATAGATGGAAGCAAATAATTAAAATCAAATCAGAATTAATGAATTAGAGACAAAAAAAACCATAGAAAGAATCAACAGAACAAAGACTTGGTTCTTTGAAAAAGTCAACAAGTTAGACAGACCCCTAGAAAACCTGACCAAAAAACAAAGGCAGCACACTCAAATAAACAAGATCAGAGATGAAACAGGTACGATCATCACAGAAACAACCAAAATTCAGAACACAATAAGGGACTATTTTGCAAACCTTTATGCCAACAAATTCGAGAACCTGGAAGAAATGAATGATTTACTAGAAAAAATGATATCCCCAAACTCAACCATGAAAATTTAATCCTTCTAAACAGACCCATATCCAGCATTAACAAACGGTACAAGAAATACAAGAAATGTATCCAATGCCTAATGTATGAAACTGTAACCTCTCTGTAATTCAGTTTGATAATCTATATATATATATATATATATATATATATATATATATATATATATATATGAAATGGAAATGGCAATAAGTGATCTCCCACCCAAGAAAAGCCCAGGTCCAGACTGATTCACAGCAGAATTCTACAAGGCCTTCAAAACAGAACTCACACCAATATTTCTCAAACTCTTCAATGAAATTGAAAGAGAAAGTTCACTACTAGGCACACTCTATGAAGCCAGTATAACCCTCATCCTAAAACCAAGCAGGGACTCACCACGGAAAGAGAACTATAGACTGATTTCCCTGATGAACATAGAAGCAAAAATTCCCAACAAAATTCTGGCCAATCGACTTCAACAGGTCATCAAAAAAATCATACACCATGATCAAATAGGTCTCATCCCAGGGATGCAAAGTTGGCTCAATATACACAAGTCAATTAATGCAATCCACCACATCAAATGGAGCAAGGTAAAGAACCACATCGTTATATCTCTGGATGTGGAAAAGGCGTTCGATAAAATCTAGCACCCATTTATGATAAAAGCCCTGGAAAAATTGGGATTCCAACGAACACTCCTGAATATAATCAAGGCAGTTTATGACAAACCAACAGCAAGCATAATTCTAAATGGTGAAAAGCTAAAGCCATTCCCTTTAAAATCAGGAACAAGGCAGGGATGTCCGCTCTCTCTACTCTTCTCTTCAACACAGTACTAGAATTCCTAGCCAGAGCAATTAGGCAAGAAGAAAATATAAAGGGGACCCAAATAGGAAAAGATGAAGTTAGACTTTCTCTCTTCCCAGATGACATGATCCTATACCTAAAGAACCTCATACACTCTACTCCCAAGCTACTACAGCTGAGCCAAAACTTTGGCAAAGTTGCAGGATATAAAATAAACCCTCAAAAATCAACGGCCTTTCTCTATGCTAACGACCCGAACACCAAGGCTGAAATCAGGAAAGCAACTACTTTTGCAATAGCCTCAAAAAACAAAAAATACCTAGGAATAACCTTAACCAAAGAAGTGAAAGACCTTTATGATGAGAACTTTAAAAACATGAAAAACGAAATTAAGGCAGAACTAAGGAAATGGAAAAACCTCCCATGCTCCTGGATTGGGAGGATTAATATAATCAAAATGGCAATATTGCCAAAGGCTATCTACAAATTCAATGCAATACCCATTAATATCCCAACACCACTTTTTTAATGAAATAGAGGAAGCAATCCAGAAATTCATATGGAACAATAAAAGACCCAGAATAGCAAAAACAATCCTAAGCAGAAAGAACAGTGCTGGAGGAATTACAATACCAAACTTCAAACTGTATTATAAAGCTATAGTAATAAAAACAGTTTGGTACTGTCACCAGAACAGGCCTGAAGACCAATGGAACAGAATTGAAGACCCAGAAATGAACCCACAGAACTACCCCTACTTAATCTTTGATAAAGGAGCTAAAACAATAGGATAGAAGAAAGATAGCCTATTTAACAAATGCTGCTGGCAAAACTGGTTCAACACATGCAACAAGCTAAAACTAGATCCTTATATATCACCCTGCACCAAAATCAATTCCAAATGGATCAAAGACCTCGAAATTAAAACACTTACCCTGAAAATACTCAAAGAAGGAGTACGAGAAACACTTGGGCTCCTTGGCACAGGATGGAACTTCCTTAACAAAGACCCAGAAATGCGACAAATCAAGGATGGACAAATGGGACTGCATCAAACTGCAGAGCTTCTTCAGGGCAAAGGACATAGCTCAAGATAAATAGAAAGTCCACAGATTGGGAAAAGATCTTTACCGGCCATACAACGGACAAAGGCCTCATATCTAAAATATATGCAGAACTAAAAAAATTACATTCCTCCAAAACAAAACCGCAAAGAACCAATAGCCCCATCAACAAGTGGGCTAAAGACTTAAAAAGAGACTTCTCTGATGAGGAAATGAGAATGGCCAAGAGACATATGAAAAAGTGCTCTACATCACTGGCCATAAAAGAAATGCAAATCAAAACAACATTGAGATTCCATCTCACCCCAGTAAGAATGTCCTATATCAAGAAAACTAACAATGACAAATGTTGGAGGGGATGTGGCCAAAAGGGAACCCTACTTCATTGTTGGTGGGAATGTAAACTGGTTCAGCCACACTGAAAAGCGGTATGGAGATTCCTCAGAAGGCTAAACATAGAGCTCCCCTATGACCCAGCAGCCCCACTTTTGGACATCTACCCAAAAGACCACAAACAAGAACACACTAAAGCCACCAGCACAACAATGTTCATCACAGCACAATTTGTCATAGCTAGAATCTGGAACCAACCCATATGCCCCTCAGTAGATGAATGGATCAGGAAAATGTGGTACATATGCACAATGGAATTTTATGCCTCTATCAGAAATAATGACATTGCTGATTTCGTAAGGAAATGGAAGGATTTGGAAAAAATTATACTAAGTGAAGTGAGCCAGACCCAAAGAAACATGGACTCTATGGTCTCACTCATAGGGAATAATTAGTACAGGTTTAGGCTAGTCACAGCAGATGATCACAAGAGCCCAATAGCTATACCCTTATGAACACATGAGATGATGCTAAGTGAAATGAACTCCATGTTATGGAAACAATTATTATATCACTGTTGTAGCTACTTTCAACGTGCTATGTGTAGCTGTAGCTTCTATTATTGATGATCCTCTTGTATCCCCTTCTGTGGTTGTACCTGCACTATCACTGTATCTTATCTGAGTACATTGGAAACTGTGTATACTGGTATTAGAACTAGGAAAGTGAAAGGGACTACCAAAATTGAGAGACAAAGGATAAAAAGATGAATGACTACAAAAGCAATACTTTCAAAACTGTTTGGTGTAAACCAACTGAACAACTCATGGGGGGAGAGGGAAAGAGTGAGGGGGAGGGGGAATGGGGGAGGAGGTAACAAACAGTACAAGAAATGTATCTAATGCCTAATGTATGAAACTGTAACCTCTCTGTACATCAGTTTGACAATAAAAAAGGTAGATTCTTTTTTTTTTTTTTTTTGGCCAGTCGTGGGCCTTGGACTCAGGGCCTGAGCACTGTCCCTGGCTTCTTTTTGCTCAAGGCTAGCACTGTCACTTGAGCCACAGCGCCACTTCTGGCCATTTTTCCATATATGTGGTGCTGGGGAATTGAACCCAGGGCTTCATGTATACGAGGCAAACACTCTTGCCACTAGGCCATATCCCCAGCCCCAAAAGGTAGATTCTTTAAGAAAAAAACAAGATTGTTATATCCTTAGCAAATCTGACTAAAATGAGGAAAGACTCAAAATTAAATGAAAATGGGGATATCAAAAGGAAAAGCCTATAAAATATAGAATATAATGAGGGAATACTTTGAAAAACATATACTCAAGCTGGAAAATCTAGAAGAAATTGATGTTTCTAAATGCATTTGATTGAACAACTTTATATATATATACATAAATATGTATGTATATGCACACATATAGATGTATAAGTACACATATGTACACAAATATACATATGAACATGTATGTATATACATATGTATATATGTCTGTATATATATATATATATATGATTTAGATTTCCAATAAATCTAGATAGTTTTTAAATGAGCAAAATCCTAAGAGGATAGGCCTAAAATTTATTACTTGGGAAAATCCTCAACATATTATCTATTCAACAAAGAGATTTCTTTGGTTTCTTTCAAATTTACTTTATTTTGGTAATGATTTTGTTCAAGAAGTATTTTTCTGGTAAGAGAGCAAATAGGTCATTATACGATTACTACTTAGGATATAGTAAAGTAGTTACTAAAAGTCCTTTAAACTTGAAGGCCATTTATGTAGTAATGCTGACAAGAAAGATACACTATAGATAGAAGTCATATATCATAACCTCAATATTTCAAGCCAGTAGATCACAGCTCATTTATAGGCATCGAGTCAGGGTGTACATTCCTCTTATTGGCCACCATGTCTGTGTGGTTTGCACTCTCATGGAGCTCATTCACACTTTCCTACCTGGGCCTGACTGATCATTTTATTTCCATTTTCTTCTGCATGCCTCCAGATTCTGCCATTTTCTACATATCTTTAGGCAAGGTAAAAGTTATTGCTTTTCAATTTCTTCATGTGAAAATAAAAGGATTGGCAAGTTTTCTATACCACCTTTTACATTTAAGTGGTTGATGGTGTGCATTTTAGAAGTTCTTCACTTCAACACTATAAAAATCAGATTTCAGAATTGGCTTAAGGATGTAAGTATAATTTTATTATAAGGTTACAATTTGAAATCTATCATATGCTCTCATAAAAATGCCTTTGCAGTTGAATTGTAAAGACCTAGATTACTCTCTTTTCATCTTATTTCTTTGTCACAGTTTGCCATTTAACCTTTCTACAATGGACTGTCTTCATTTAAAAAGTCTGTCTACCAAAATGTTAAGAGAAATAAGAAAGGGATAAATTATGTTCATACAACAGATGTGGATATGTGGGATTGTTGGAGAGAAAATAACTGAATTAAGACAAAGAGAAAATATTTGTTTTAATCAACAAATTTATATTTGCGTTTTTCTCAATGTTTTCCCAACTGCTAGAATTCTTTGTTCTATGTACTTGTTATGTGCCTCATGCCAACTATGCCAATTGAACCAATATAAGAAAAAGGTATGCCATGTGCCTTGCCACTTTGAAATATGTGCTAATTTGAACTGCAAACAGCTTCTAATGCTTAGTCTCTTCTGTGAACCGGGGAAATTTGATAAAGGAATATATTCACTGGCTTATTTGAAGTATGATAATCTTCTACTATATCTTGTACCCAATGAAAAATATGATTTATCCCAGGGGATTAACACCATTTTACAAAGATGTCAGTGATGAGTCATTTGCTATGTTACTATAAAATACCTTAGCCTTGCTAGTATGAATTACGACTCAGTTAACATTGTTTACCACCTAATTATTGAGAAGCACCTCCATCCATCACTGACAGCTCAGTAAATGACTCAAGACACTATAGTATTTGCAACTACAACACCAAGGTCATCGCAAGTTTAATTAGCCTCTATCCACTACAAAATAGCAAATAGCCTATGATGAGAAGAAAATTCCAGGTTTTGAATATACCTCATAAAATGATATGGTTGTTCATTTCTCAGTGATTTTAATAACAAATATATGTATATGTAATTTCACTTAAGAAATATTGTATTATAATTTATAATGACTGGTAAGAGGAATTAATTAGAGATCGGTTTTAAGTGAATACAAGTTGTTGCTAATTTTTAAGTGAATGTCTTCTAGCATGAATAGAAATATCTTCAGTAGTAATATGTAAAAATGAATAAAAATTATTTGTAGAATTTGTACATAAATACAAAATAAATGGGGTTGTTTGTTATTGGTGATTTGACTCAGGCTTGTCAATGTCCAGGAAATTATCCAACATTTAGACAAAAGTACAGTTTCCCAATTCCCTATAATTTTTTTTCACTTTCTATCAAATCTTGCTAAAATACATTGTCTTGTAAGAATTGTCATATCATTTTCATCCCATCTGATCTATTGGAGTAGAAGCCTCTGGATATATGGATGAGCAATGGTTTGCATGAAAGATAAATAAGTGTAAGAAGTCTGCCAGGTCAGGACCCTGATAATTAGCTAGAATTGATCAAAATCATCATTTTCAGAGGCCATATGCTTGAGGTTCATAAATAACAGCTTTCCAAATAGATGAGTTGTTTCAAACTATTTTCCCTTTCCTTTCTTCACATCATCAGTGAATTTTCCTCTAACTTTGAAACCTTGGTAGATAAATGAGTTTTATTTTATGGAGCATATTCATGTTTAGTATCTTCTTTCATTTCAAATGTTTAGTAAATCACCGTTACTTGGTCCTTTATAGCATGCAAACATGATTTCTCAGTGATTAAAATCTTAACATTCCAGGTAAATCATCTTCAATATGATTCTCTAAAAATGTATCACTGGAGACATAAAACATAACAAAACTCCCAATCGACTAAAATACACCTGAACTTTTCTGAATGTGTAGTAAAATATACATCCCAAATAAATTACAGAATTTGCTTCCTCTTTAGGTCATTATCAAGACAGAAAGATCAATTGGAAACAGAAATCACATGCAACTATCATCACATTCCTGAAGCTAGGAAAGAAATAGGAGGAATATTATGCGTCCAGAAATAAAGCAGTTATTAACTGCCCAAATACACACTCATCCAATGGTACTTAACTATGAAGGAGTCTGTTTATCCAGAGGCCCTTCACCACTTCCATTAAGTAGCCTCCTCTAACTATAAAGAGTATGTCCAGATAAATACTTATGTAAATGACTTTGGTGATGGCCACTTGCACGGTGATTATTCTTTGGGGAGGGGTGTTCTCCAAAAGGCTTAGAGACCTTACCCGAGTTCCTCATTCTTAAACATGGTAACTTATTTGTCTGGTCTCAGTGTTAAAGAAAAATGAAAAAATATTAAGTATGTTGATTAAGAATGCTATTAGAACCCTGGATATTGTATATATGTGTATTGGAACTAGGGAAGGGAAAGGGAATACCAAAATTGAGAGACAAAGATAAAAAGAAAAAACAATGTAACAGCAGTACTTACAAAATTTTACAGTGATACTTACAAAACTGTGCAGTGTAAACCAACTGCACGACTCATTGGGGGGAGGGAAATGGTGAATTGGGAGGCAGGGGAAAATGAGGGAGGAGGTAACAAGTTGGATAAGAAATGTACTCACTGCCTTACATATGAAACTATTACCCCTCTGTACATCACTTTAACAATAAGGAAATGAAACAATAAATAAATAAAAAAAGAATGATATTATAGTTTATATTGTAGTTTATATTTCACAATGTACTTCATATTGGTGTAATTTGCATTCACTTACAAAGTAGTCTGAATAAACATTGAAGAGTTGATATGCATCAAACTGGTTATTTCCATCTCTCATCAGTGATCATTACACTGGGGAAGTAGAGCCAGCAGTGATATGAGACAGATACACTGACTTTTGTCACTGGGCATGGAGAATGTATACTACTTGCTATCCAACTTTTAATGTTCATTGCAATCACTCTAGACCCATATTATGACACAGATCTTTGGGCCTTCTTTCTAAACATCTAATTCTCTATATATGGGTAAGGGTACAGAGATAGACTTGATAGATATAAGCAAGCGGAAAGTAAGTTTGTCCAAAGGTAGGGAAGTACAGAGTTCAGTTTCTATGATAGTCTGTTTAAAATAAAACAAAGCATCATGACTTCTTTGTGATTATGTAAAGATAAAATGGTGCAGGCTAGGAATGTAGCTTAGTTTTAGAGTGCTTGCCTTGCATGCATGAAGCCCTGGATTTGATTCCTCAGCACCACATAAACAGAAAAGGCCGGAAGTGGCACTGTGGCTCAAGCGGTAGAGTGCTAACCATGAGCATAAAGAAGCAAAAAGAACTCAGGCCCTGAGTTCAAGCCCCAGGACTGTCAAAAAAAATGTTGTAATGACTTTATTTTGCCTAATATCCTAATGAAGTTGGACTATGAAATTTGTAGTTTTCTGATCTTGTCATATGGTCAAAAGATTACCACTCTCATATATTAAAAACTTCATATTTAAGGTTAGATTGAATCTAAGAACTTTATAATAAGCTTATGAACTGAGCTTAGATATTTGGTATGCATTGTAATGTTGGCTTGTGTTCAAATAAAAAGTATATCAGTGCAATACCCCTTTTGGGCATCTGAATATTTTCCAAGTTCTCATTTCTGACTTTACTTCAAACTATAAATATATGCTCTTAAATTTTCCTGCTGTGAAAAGAGACTTGATGTCATCTAGCAGTGTATACACAATCTTTGCTCTTTCTTCTTAGCTTTCAACAAGTAGAAAAATGAAATAACATTTCAAAGGAGAAATTATTATTTTTTTTTTCTTGCTTATTTTCAACAAGTTACACCATGAGGCTTTTTATAGGTACTCTACAGCACTTTCTCCAACAGATCAACACAAGTCAATACCATAAATATACCTAACAAAAGTCCTTACATATTCATTGAAATGGTTATTCTTTTGTTAATAGAACAATATTCTTGAAGGTCTAGTCTTAAATAGAATTAGCTGTTTTGAACCTCTTTGCAGGAATTGGTTTGACTTGTATAATCTGGTAATGTTCCTCCAACTGCATGCCCAATAAAACTTGTCAACTTAATAACTGCAATAGGAATATTTCAAGCCTAACTGGCTAATAGAGTTGTTAATGTTGCCATCACTTTCTAGGATTTCGTCATTTTCCAAGGCATTCTTACTCAATCATTCTTTCATTCAATCGTTGCAGATTGGTAGTATTCTTGGCACCAGGCATTATTAGAAGATCTGGGCACTCTTCAGGAAATAGAGTACTGCTCACTATGTGTCTCAAAGGCATTTCCAACTTTATGTATTAAGAATTTAGGGGAGCCAGGGTAGATGAATGGTATTTGGGCTTGAACTCAGGGCCTGCTAAGCAGGCATGATCTGTCTTGAACCATGTCTCCAGCTGTTTTTCCTTTTAGTTATATTTCAGGTTGGGTCTTGCTTTTCTTATTCAGGCTGGATTGGATTGTGATCCTTCTACTTACTGTCTTCCGTACAGCTGAGATAATAGGATTCACCAAGCCTAGCTTGTTCATGAAGGTGGGGTCGTTCAAGCTGGCCTCAATTCACAATCACCACAATCTCCACAATCTCCACAATCTCCAATTCTAAATCTCCACTCTCAAGTTGTTGCTATATATTTATTATCCTAGTCATAAGCCTTTCTGAAGATCTTACTCCATCTCCTGCACTATCCCCATTCATCCTTGCAGTCTTTCCTATTCCCTACGTCCTTCATCATGAAATAGTGTTTGTGAGAATGGGTCGCATCCACTACAAGTTTTCTGAGTGGCTTGGAAAAATCAAATGAAGGGCAAAAGTGTTTGGCACAAAGTTGTGCACAATTAAATGCAATCATTCATTGAATATATTTGATCATATATTTTGATAGCAATAAATAGGCGTATTATATATCTAAATTTTCTTCTTACATCCCTAATTCACTCCATTTATCATATAATTTATTTAATTTATCTAAAGGTCCTAGCACTTTACTAAAAGTTTAAAGATCCAAGGTAATTTTTTGTGTGTGCTTGTCCTGGGGCTTGAAATTAGGGCCTGGACACTATCCCCAAGCTTTCTTGCTAGCATTCTACCACTTGAGCCACAGTGCCACTTCTGGCATTTTGGTGGTTAACTGGAGATACAAGCCTCACAGACTTTCTTGTCGGGGTTGGCTTTGAACTATGATCCTGATCCTCAAGTCTCAGCCCCCTAAGTAGCTAAGATTGCAAGCATGAGCTACCAGTGCCCAACTGGGGTGCTCTATTAGTCCAAAGCCCCCTCTCTCATTTTTCTCTCAACATAAGGAATTTCATTTGAGCCCAATGGTTCACTTGCTGTTCTCTTGACTTCGAATACTTTGCTGTGCCTGCGCTTCTGATTATCCAGGTCTCCTCCCATTTCAGTGCTCACCTCTTTACCTATTTAAATTCTTTGTTTGTTTGTTTGTTTTTTGCCAGTCCTGGGCCTTGGACTCAGGGCTTGAGCACTGTCCCTGGCTTCTCTTTGCTCAAGGCTAGCACTCTGCCACTTGAGCCACAGCGCCACTTCTGGCCATTTTCTATATATGTGGTGCTGGGGAATTGAACTCAGGGATTTATGTATACGAGGCAAGCACTCTTGTCCCTAGGCCATATTCCCAGCCCCCTGTTTAAATTCTGCCCATAGTTTAAATCAAATGATAATGTCTACTTTTTTCTCTTTCCACCTCCATTTGGAATGGAGTCTTCTTTCTCAGAACTGCAATATTATAGAATTGTGTGAGCATTTAGATGACAAGTATTAACTGGTATCATTTCTACTGTGGTCTTGAACTCTTCCTTAAAGATCTTTTTTTTTTGTATTGTATTTTGGAATTCATTTTGTTACATTTTGCCTACCCAATTAGCTTAATAAGTCCTTTTAGGGTAGTGTCTGTCTTTCCTTATATCCATCTAGAATAGCATCTTGCTCATAGCAGCTATTTAGTTGACTGTTAATGCATCAAAGAAAAAAATAAGATGGACTACAAATAGTCATTGAGAAATCAAAAGCATATGCTTCTATCAGAAACAGACAAAACATCAGTGAAGGTCCATTACTTCCTGGATTTTAGATGAAAATATATAAATAAATAGTAATGATTTTGTTTCTTCCTTGTGCTCCAAGGTCTACATAGAACATATTTTAGCCTCTCTCATCTTGCTGAGTGTTCCTTCTATTTCTTGTTCTCTTTTGTTTCTGTTCTAAGCAAAAGGTTTAGTTTTTGGTCTACAACTTTACTTCATTTCTTCTCTTTCTCTCTCTCTTTGATGGTACTGGGGTTGATCTCCCGGTCTTGTAATTGCTAGGAAAGCACTCTACTACTGAAAGCATACTCACACACACACACATACCATTTTGCTTTAGTTTATTTTTCAGATAGGGTTTTGTGCATTTTCCTGGCTGGCCTTGGACCCAAACCCTCCAACCTTTGCTTCCTTCATAGTTGGAATAACAAGTAACACACCCCACACTCAGCACCCCCCACATCTTTTTTTTTTTCACTTATGAGACAGGATCTCACTTTATAACCCAGACTTTCCCTTTATGATTCTCCTGTCTCAGCCTCCCAAATGCTGTGCCACCACCATACCCAACTTTCCACTATTCTTTTCTTTGTACAAATATCTATCTTTACACATCCTCAGGGGATTTTTCTACCTTCTGTTGCCATCTGGAATATGTACTGTAATTTGCATTTTTCTTATGAGTTGATATGTGCGCTATTTTATATTTTTCTTTTGTGCTTCTTATTAGTTCAATCGTATTATTGAGATAGTATGGCTTTTGTGTCAACCTTATATTCATGGGCTGTTTGTTGCACTTCCATCCTCTAACCTCAGACTGTTTCTCCTCCAGGTTCCATTTCTCACTTAATGACACAATCATACATCAGAAACCAAAAGCTCTTCCTAACCTTTCTCCTCTCTTTGCCTTCCCCACATATTACTGATACTTTTAGTTTGAACTATTTCTGAGATCAGTCCTATTTGAAGATTTTATCATTATTTGAACTAAATCATAATTTTTTGGTAGAGTCTAGATTTCATCTTCTCTTCCTTAAGCTTAAATTCATTGTGGAAAACACAGGTTTGTTCATATTCCCTGCCTTTTTGTAGTTCATCCATTTCCTCCCAGGAATGACAGGATACATCTTGGCAGAAATCCTTAGGAAAACATACAAGACCATCCATGATCTACACACCTTATTTCTGTTTCCGTTCTTATCTCTCACGGGTTCCCACATTAAACAAATATATTATTTGTTATTATTCAAATAATAATTATAGAAGAGGGATGTAGCTCAGTACCAAAGTGCTTATCTAGCAAGTACAATGTCCTGGGTTCCAGTTTAAAAAATAATGATTATAGTGTTGTTTTTTTGTATGTGTCAATTGTGGGGCTTGAACTCTGGGCCTGGATGCTGACTCTTCATCTCAAGGCTAGCGCTATACCACTTGAGCCACAGCTCCACTTCCTATAATTATTTTTTCTTGTTATAATAATATGAATAATTAGGAGGGAAGAGGAAACGTTGATGTCATATATGCTTCTTGCTCATCATGGTTTCAAGGGCTTTTTCATCATCCCATTGCAATCTCATAGTCCTTTTAGCAGATCCTACCAATCAGGGTAGAGAGTTTTAAATCTCTTGCTCAAGCCAATAAATGATAAAGCTGGAATTCAAACTTATATTCTTCCCCACAAAAGCTTATGCCATTATTGCAGAATCACTATATGTCCCCCATGGTGTCGGCAATAAATTCTCTTCCCATCTTTCCTTGACTGTCTTTGTGAGGACTAGCTTAGGTTTTGTTAAATGGCCTTCTAGAATTATGGCCCTATGCTAATTAACTTTCTATTTTCAGTATTTAAGAGAGTCGATACACTTGCAAAGCAAATTTTAGACACATTGAGGAAATCCAATTGAAATGGAAATAATCATTGAAATGAGCAAAGAACCGAAATCTTCTGGGAAAAGAAATTATTGCTTTTCTTTTTTGCATCACCATTATTATTGCTGTTGTTAATTATTAGTCTTTAAGGAGTTGTATGGAAGAGTTCCCATTTGAGAAGTCAGAGCAGCTTCCAGGGGTTAGTCCACAAGGCATAGCATAACTTTCACATAGACCATGGTGTTTACCTCAGTCCACTTGTCCACTTGAAGTTCAAATTCTCTCTTGTGTCTTCTGACTCCCTTTACCTCCACTGCAGGTTCACACTTAGCCCTAAGGAATGTTGTCATTTCTGACTGTCACATTTGTGAATAAGAAGTTACTATAGCCTGAGAGTATAACTCCAGAAACTTTTCCCTAGCCCGTATTGTACCTATATTACATTGCTAGTTCTTTGTAATTGTCTCATAAAGATCTGTGGAATAAGCATTGATTAAATCTTTCTTTTTCTTTTTTCTTTTTTTGGTCAGTCATGGGGCTTGAACTCTGGGCCTGAGCTCCCTAAGCTCTTCAGCTCAAGGCTAGAGCTCTACCACTTGAGCTACAGCACTACTTCTGATTTTCTGGTGGTCAATTGGAGGTAAGAATCTCACAGACTTTCCTTCCCTGGCTGGCTTTGATCTCATCTTCTTGAGTAGCTAGAATTACAGGCATGAACCACCGGCACCTGGCTAAATCTTTTTTTTTTAGTTTGCTGTCCACAAACAAGTCAGATGACACTTTAGAAATGATATTAAATCTCAAAGAATGAAATATAGGAAAGGGGGGAATAAGTAAGCATATTTATGAGATACATAAGACTGAGATTATTTTTCTCTAATAATGGGGTTTGAACTCAGGGCCTTGCACTTGCTCAGCTGACAAACTACCTCTTGGGTCATGCCTCCAGCTGCCTTTCTGCTAGTTATTGTGAAGGCGGAGTCCCTCAGACTTTTCTGCCCAGGCCAACTTCAAACCATGATCCTCCAGATCTTGGCTTCTTGAGTAGCTAGAATTACAGACATAGGTCTCTACCACTCAGCTCATATTATTGTTGAGTCCTCTGTAATTTATTCCTTTACACACAGATTGCTTCAACCAGCTAGCAAAACTTCCTTAGCTTTGTTATAATGTGCAGCAGATAGATCTAAACTTGCAGAAACCATGCTTCTATGTTTGATTACATATGGAGAGCATGGTCTCTCTCACAGTTCTGTTAGTTTCTCCCTAGATGTCTTATCATCAACATTGGTTTAAAAAAATGGCACATTTCCATAGTGCAACCTGGACTACAACTTTTCCTCTTATTTCAGATTCTAGATTCAAAAAGTCCAATTTATTCTATCATGACTGATGCCTGAAGAGTACTTATAGTTAAAATGCTTTCAGAAGCTAGGTGTCATGGCACACACCTGTAATCCTACAACTTCAGGAAGAGACAGAAGGGTAATGATTCCAAGTTTATCTTGGGCTACATCAGTAAGACCCTTTCATGAAAATTAATTTAATAATTCTGGAGTAGTCCAGTTCTAGCTAAGAGAATCTTGTCATTTCCTTAGCACAAAGCCTGAGCAGAATGCATGGGGTATCTATTTGGAGACTCTTATACTTAGCAGACGGCTTGATGAAGGACAATAAACTTAAAAGTGTTATTGAGTACTTTATTTAACCATTACTTTCAATGGAGAAGAAGGGCCTCAATTCTCTTACTCTTAGAGTAAGAAAAGATAGCTAGAGGGAATATGTGAATCTTCTGTTTATTTTTCTCTTTCTTTTCTCTACTTTCCTTTCCCAACCCCACAACTGACAGAGACACATAGGAAGAGCCTAGAGGAGAAAAAAAGAAGAAGGGAGACTTTCTAAATTTGGAAGGCTTATGAGCACAAGGGGAAAGGGCCCAACTTTTTCCCTTGTCCTCCTTTCACTTGAAATCAGATGGACACGTGTTGCAGAAGTCTATACTCATGTAGGTAAGGGGACAGAAAACTGAAATGATGACCCCCAGGAACTGGGAAGTACTGAGAAGATAATGCAGAGAAACCCACTGGGAAAGTGATTCTACAAAGTCCTGAGCTCACTTGGGTGGGACTATTCATCACAGTGAATGTTTTGAGATTTGAACTAACACATAAACCACCCTCTACCTACCAGACTAGGATAAATATTCAGGCCAGATGCAAATAACTAGGCCAAGGTCTTGAAAATGGAACTGGAATCCCTCAAAATGTAAGGTGGAATTCAGAGAACAAAGCCAACCAAATCTGTCTGCCTTACTGGGTCTGTTGGAATTCCTCTTCACTTTTTCATTGTACCAATCTGTTAAAGCACTCTCCACAATATTAAACAGGACTCAGAGCACCATACAATGATATCTAAGGCACCTAGTATACAATCTCCAAGCGTAAAACAGGAACAGAAAAACCTCAAATCACAAGAAAAGACAATGGACAACAATGCTGAGGTGACACAGGTGTTAAATTATTAGGCCAGGAATATAAAACAGCTATTAAAATGTTATAAAATACTGCTTCTGTCAATCATTAATGCTTTTGAAACTAATGGAAAAATTAAAAGTCTTAGAAAAGCAAAAGATATAAATAAATAATAATATTAGGACTAAAAATGCTATTATAAAAATTAAGTGATTCTTAGAGATGAAACTTTATTTCTAACTTACCTTTATGACTATAGCTTTTGATAGTACTATAAGCATTACAAACATACACAAACACACACACATACACCAAATGTATAAGCACACACTAATTTCACAGTCATTATAAGAGAATCAAACATTTAAATGACATAACTTTAAATATATGTAAGCTGAAGCTTTTCAGGTAATTCATATCCAAGTATTTATTTACAGTGTGCTTTGCTTTCCAATAGTATAGCTATGCTTGAGTGTTTTATGGTCTGTAGAAAAGGGTCCTTGGTTATAAAAGTCCATTGTTATAAAGGACCATATGTACATAAGCAGCAGTTCTATTTACAAAGAACTGCCCTAATATGTCTATTTGCATATCATTTGCATTTTTGTCACCATACCTGTCAATCAGCTTCAGCAATGAGCAAATCAGGTAGCCCACATGGGAACCTAGGCCAAAGGGGAAAAAATGCAAGGTGATCCAAAGTGGATAGATTTTTTAAGGCAATATTTTGGGAAAAATAAAAGAAAAAAAAACTATTTTCTGAAAATAAGTAATTTTTTAAATATGCTTTACATTCTCAGTCATTCTTTTGTTGAAGAAAATACACTGAAAGTTTAATATTGATTATTTAAGGTTTTCATTCTGAAAGTGTATATTAGACAATTAGTCTTATTGCTCATTTAGGAAGCTGATTCATTTCAGTCCTTCTTTTCTCTTGAAATTCTCAGACTAGGACAATATCTTTCCAAATATGAATCTGTGAATCTGTAGTTAAATTTATTTGAAGAAACTCTTGGCATTTATTTATTTGTTTATTTCTAGGAATAGTCATGTATATAAATACATATACATTACTACATATATATATATATAATGAAAGAAGAAAGTAAAAATGCTTAGAACAATATTTAAATTGGGATTACTAAAAGGAGCTTTGAAATACTGAGGTTACATCTCTAAGACCTACCCCAATCAGATCCATAGATTTGGTTACAAGTAAAAGGAAAGGTGATATTTCTAGAACAAAACCTCTAAAATGTTGAATAGTTCTGTCCTTTTCAGGTAGGATTTCTGTGTTGTTTTTTTTTCCTCCGGGTGCTTATATTTCAACTTGGAAGATAAACCCTCTGTGAATGATAACACAAGGAAAACCCCATTTGATTAATAATGAAGCTTTCCAGAAGTGATGTTTCTTTGGGGGCTAATATTCGGTTACTGCGTCTGCAGAACCCTGGGATGGGGAAGTTGCTTAGTAGTGGTTAACATGATGATTGCCCTGTATGTCTGAAAGAGAATACCTTAAGGTAGGCCTCTTAGACAGCATATGGATCCTGGCTTGCAAAAGTGTATTTTCCAAAGGCTAAAGTATTTTATTTAGCTTATGCATGGTGTTAGGAAAGTAGCATTTGCACACAGGTACACTGAAATTATGTTTTGACCCTATTAATGAAAAAACAATGGGATGCAGTTCCAAAATTCTCCTTGCAAGTTAACTATGAAGTTGGGACTTTGAATCCTCCTTGGAAACCCTGGTTCCTGCCAGGAGCTCTTCCTTTGCATTAAACTCTATGACTATACTAACATTCATTACAGGGAGAGTAGTCACCCAATCAACAAGTTTGCTTAAACAGACGACCTTTCTTTGTTAAAACTTGTACACAAAAGAGATGTTGTATGGAAGTAAGGACTAAGCAGAAAAACATTGTAGCAATTTGCTGAACATGGAGACTTATTGAGGATGCAGTCCTGAATAATACACACTAGCTTTGCTCTTCCCTCTTTAGTCTGTGTAGAGAAGCTATGAATCATTCATGGTCTCCCAGCTGAGAAGGGCTTCAAAGGGGATGGTTCTGATTGGATGTCCTGTGTGAATTGCCATGCTGCAGAATCTGCTCTACTCCTAGCACTGGAGGGTGGAGGAAGTACTTTCATCTGGGCCTCCAAAGTGTTTAGGGTCACAGTTCACCAGGAGATAACGATGTCGATGTACATTCCGAATTAGCTGCAGAGATACCTGTGTAGTGCGGTGTGGAAAAGTGAGCCAGTTAGATCCCCAGTGAATGCTGTGAATCAATTACTGTATTCTGAATACAAGGTTGGCTGCAGGGGATAAACAGATGTCAGAGAATTTTTCCCTAATAAGACCCTAGTAATAGAAGAGCACTGTCAGCTTCATTTTGCATTAAAAATCTCATTTCCTCTTTATATGACCAATTTTATTAGGTCTCTAAACAAAGATATTTGGTGTAACTGTTAGCAGCATAATGTGCATGGTGTCACCAAATTTCATATTTTGAAATTTTCTTTTTGTCACAAGAATCAAGAGGTTAAAATAGAAGCCTATCTGAAGTTGCAGCTGGAGGAGGTTTAATCCAACTGACTGTGGAAATGTTCATACATGACTTGCTAATGGTTGGTTTTTATTTTAAATCAGAAGTATCCTATTCTTTTAAAAAGTTTTTTGTAAAGGTGATAAACAGAGGGGTTACAGTTTCATAAGTCAGGTAAAGAATACAGAAGTATCATATTCTGAAGGAACGTGATACAATGCAAAATTAAGAGTAAAATTTTAAATTCCTTTTTTTCCTTCTTACTTTCATGTGTGCTACTACTATGAAATTTCCCTAAGTAGAGCGTAATTGCTATTTTAACTTTTCTGGGTAATTTCATTCTTAAAGCTTTATATATTGAGAAATACCTCCATGCTATATTTCCTAACCCAAACATTAATCTTTCACCAAAGGAATTTGACACTGGCCTCCTTTCCTTTTTACTCTTTGGAGGCCCAAATTGAAGTCAAAACATCATTTTGAGGTATCTGCTAATATCCAATTAACCTCTGCCTTCATCTACAGCTCTTCTGTAGGAAAGAGCATCTCCTTCAGGCTGTGGATGGGTAAGTTTTCTGCATAGGGCTCCAGGTGAAGAAAACAGAGGAGGAGGAGGAGGTGATTTGAGTTCACTTTACAGTGTCTCCTATTGATTTCTCAAGAAAATATCATCTTTAAGACTCACTAGACTTCAATACTCCAAAGATGAAAACCTTTGTTCCAAATATCTGAAACTGAATTTAGCTCAAGGAGAAGCTTTGTCTTTGTCATGGGAGGAAGACAAAAGAAAACCAAAAAAATTTACATGGTAATGGCATTCAAATGACAGGAGAAATAAATTCA
The DNA here is from genome assembly GCF_023159225.1 of Perognathus longimembris pacificus. Classification (NCBI taxonomy): domain Eukaryota; kingdom Metazoa; phylum Chordata; class Mammalia; order Rodentia; family Heteromyidae; genus Perognathus; species Perognathus longimembris. The sequence continues at coordinate 20,569,914 of NC_063163.1, read as the reverse complement.
TGAATATTGAAAATTTAGGATGACAAGGCTAGTGCTCTACTATGGGCAAAGCTATTTGTATTGATATGTGTATTTACCTGCATCCAAGCAAATAAGTATATATGTGTGCACATATATCATAATATATATTATATATGTTTATTAGAAGACATATATGTTGACGGATTTGATGTTACTGATTCTGCCATGGGCTATTTTTATTTTTGTAAGACTCTTACGTATTCTCTGTAATAACAGTAATCAGTGGGTTGGCAAGACAGAACTTTGCTATTGCAATACACAGCTGGTCTCATTCCCAGAGAAATTTCACAGTGGAGAAAGGACTTTGATAAAGCTGCAGCAGGTGGCGCTCTCCTCCTGGCCTGGGTGCTCACTTGGACCAGTTCCCTCAGGGTAGGTTCCTCTCTTGGATGTAGTGGCTTAAGATAAAATGATTGCACAAGCTGGGTTTGCAACTATTAAAGTTAGCCTGACATGCTTAAAAAGAGTAGTGTCTTGTAAATATCCCAATTTGTATAACTGCATTCTTCCATTTCATTTTTACTTTCTTCATTTATCACCCTGAATTTGGGGTAACTAAATTGCTGGGGCTCTTGAATACCAACCATGTTCCAATTTAGAGGTGGGTAAGTTCAATCATTACTTCAATCATTTTAGCTCAGACAATGTCCCAGAAGAGTTCCTTCAAACAAAATAAGTGGCATTATTTATCGATTCATGGGCTCATATTAGTTAATAATAGATAAAGAAAGGGGAAAAGTAAATCTGCAAGACTATTGACAGATTGAGTGTTGAGCAGTATATTTAGGGAAAAAGACAATTGAAGTATCATTAGTCCATAGGTAATGAAATCTCTATAGGGCCTTCAAGTGTATCTGTTTACACATCACAACCAAAGAAGCTACTTAAGAGAAAAATCAAAAGTGAGCTCAGATCATTTTACTAGAGATCTCATTATTTTGTTGCTATAACATAGTCTATTCATTATTAGAAAATGACTTCATTTAGTTATCAACTTTTAAACATTAGATTTTTTATGAATAATTAATATGGTCAAAGAAAAAGTGATTGATTATAAAAATTAATGGTAGCTGAACTAGCTGGCCACTTTGATTTTGTTTGGAGTCTGCTGCAAGTATCTTTTGTCTAAACTGGAGGTCGTCTTGCTGTCTTGAAGAATATCGAGAAGAAAATAGGACAGACATTCATTTGTTCATTTCCTATAGCAGACATTAGGGAAAGCAGTCACTAAAGGGATGGAATAAAACTCACCCAAATATTGGAGTAGATATTTAGAGTGGCAAGCAAGGGAGTCAGTGGCTTATCCTAGCTACTCAGGAGGTTGAACCCCAAAGGACTGCAGTTCTAAGCTAGCCTACAGGAGAAAAGTCTGATATTCCACCTTCAATAACCAACAAAATGCCAGACTGGAGGCTGCATTTAAATGGTAGTGTGCCAAGCATGATTAATAAGAGAAGAAAGAGGGGAAGGCAATGAACCCAAGCCCCAGAACTGGAAAAGTTTTATTTATAAAGGCATAAATAACATTACTAAAGGTAATTTTGACTTAGGACTATTTGTGGCTCACTAAATCCTTACCCCTGTATAGATAAATTCAAATTCAACTTATTCTAGATAAAACACTTTCATTTTCTTAAAAAAAGAAAAGAAAAGAAAGTGAGCATTTCTCAGGTTAACATTTTCTGTGCAGGAAATTCAAATGTGGATAGTTACATTCACAAATTGATTGTACTTGATATTAAAATACATAATCAAACCAATATTTAAAAGCCATTTCTATTCACTTATCTTGGTCTTTTCTTTGACGGGAATGATTATGCTTCACTCTTTACTGAGAAAGGAATACAAAATTCAGTGTAAATAATCAGATCAAGGATTGTGCCTCATGGATTGAATGTAGCAACATCCCTAGCACACAGTAGTTGCTGAATAATAAATGTATCTTGAGTTAGTTAATAAATACAGTAGGAAATTTGGTGAAATTACTTATGTATAAAATAGAATTGAGTCTTTGATTCTGTTCAAATAGTACCAAATGAAGAATCAAGTAAATTTTGATGCAATACTTTAAACATTCATTTACTAACTTTAGTTAATAACACTAACCTTTAATTTTCATTTGCTCAACAAACCAGTTTTGACTCTGCTATTAAGCAAGAAGAGCTACCTGCCTTTTAAAAATTGCAAACATGAGTCCAACACAGTGGCTTAAGTCTGTAATCCTATGTACTCTGGAGGTAGAGATTAGAGATCAAGATTCAAAGCCAGGTCAAGTATAAAAACTCTTGAGACTCCATCTCAACAAACGGCTTAGGCATGGTTATATACACCTGCCACCCCTAGCAACAAGGGTAAGAATAAGCATCCTAGGAAGGCCTGGTTATAAAGAGAGACCCTACTTTGAAAATAATCAAGACAAAAGGGAGTTGGAGAAATGGCTCACCTGGTAGAGTGCCTATCTAGCAAGTGCAAAGTTTAGTTCTTAGTTCCTCCAAAAACAAAAGTGCCAAAAATATAAAAGAACCCTCAAAAATGTCAAAGGAAGTGATGATGTCTAATATGAGCCTAGATATGGAAAACATGTAGACATTGTTGGAGAGAATAAAAGTTCCTGCCAGATCATGCCAATAATACTAGCTACTTAGGTGGCTGAGATCTGAGGACCATGTTTCAAAGCCAGAGCAAGCAGGAAACTCTGTGAGACTCTTATCTCCAATTAATGACCAAAAAATGCTGAAAGTAGAGCTATGGCTCAAGTGGTAAAGCACTAGCCTTTAGTGAATACATTCAGTGACAGTGCCAGGGCCCTGAGTTCAAGCCCTAGGACTGGCAAAAAATAATTTTATGAGTTCATGGAACAGGAGAGTAAAGGGTAATCAAACAGAAAGAAGAAATATGCAAGGTAATTCCATGATCTGGAAGTTGTCAAATAAAGCCACAATCAAAAGAGCTATTTCCCATGAGTCTTCATGAATTAAAACTTTGATTAGATAAACAGTATACACAATCTATCATTTTACACATATCTTAAAGTTTATATATATTCTAAGTTGTCTAAGTAGAGTAGTCAAAGCAAGAAAAATGTACCTGTAACAAAATATTATACTTAAAAGGGCACAACAAAGGGAAATATGTACCATTAATACTCATGAAACAATAAAAAGTTCTTTTCTAAAAGTTGGAAGGCAAAAGTGGTACTACAAAACATTAAAGTCATTGAAAAACATATCATCAGTTTAAGAGTTTTAGCTGAGCTCCAGTGGCTCACACTTATCATCCCAGCTACTCAACAGGCTGAGATTTTAGGATCTTGGTTCAATGTCAGCCTTGGCAAGAAGGTTCAATTAGCTATCAAAACGCTGAAAGCAAAAATGTGTGGTTCAGTGATACAGCATTTACCTTGGGGGAAAAAAATCTCAGGGACAGCACCCAGGCTCTGAGTTCAAGCTGCAGGCCTGGAACAAAAAAGCCTTTTTTTTTTTTTTGTGGTAGTATTCAATTATCCAAGTTACTACGCAGTGTTAACTACTTAAAAAAAAATCCAAGGATATTAAAGACATATTATGAAATGGGTATGAAATGCCTTTATACCTCTATTTATCTTGAGGTCATAAAGACATTAAAATGCCTACAATATATGGGATTCTTCTTAAATCCCAATGGGTAATTTGCTGATAAAAAATACAGATTGCAAGTTCCTTGGCTGTCAGTGAAGTCTGCCTCAATCCCCAGCAAGGTGCTGGTGTGCTCACACCTCTATTGGCTCAACATGGCCTCTAAGTAGCCTACTTCTCCTGTCCTTAGCTGCTCCTTGTCCTGGGAATACAACAGCGACACTCCTCAAATAACAAAGAAGTCCTTCTGAGTGTTAGTAGCATGCTTCTAATCCCAGATACTTAGGAGGAGGAGCGGAAGGATGCCTACCTCTAGCTGAAGATCTGCCAGAGCAAAGTTACAAACCTATTTCAAAAATAAGCACAAAAAGATTGGGGGCATAGCTCAAACAGTAGAGTACTTGCTTTTGGTTCATTCTCCAGTACTGCAAATGAGCAACAAAAAGAAGTCTACAGAAATAATTTAGTGGAATCATATGAAAAGAGTAATCTGACTTTGATGTTTAAGGTCCTATTTTATTTTAGTTTTTAGTGTAATAGTATACATGCTAATTAGTGGCTTTTCAGCAGGACTTACTCATAATTTAAGGACTTAGTGTAATATATATTAATGTGTGGTTTACCTAGATCACAGTAGCACATTAAACTGGAGTGGTGTGCTGAGTTACTGCACACAGTGTGTCCATGGTAGCCCTCTCTGAATGCTAGTATGATGCAGGGTAAACATTTTCTGAATCATAATGCAATATTGGTGAAGATATTCATCATGTGCAGGAAACCCATGGAAACTCAGCCCTTAAAATTGAAGTGTGCTCCCATTGGGTTTCACCAGTAGACTAAGAGGTACTCAGTATCCATTTGTCCACAAGTAAGGACATGGAGGCAGAATGAGTCAGGAGCATGGGAAAACGTTACAGACATATTCAAACAGTAGTTGCTTCTTTTCATTGAAAGATGACTAGTACCCCCAGAAACACCACATAAGAAAAAAATCACCTGCAATAATACATGCTGGTTTAAACTGAGCAGTATGTTGACACAATTTTTATTTTTCCAAGCATCTACACGTACACAATCCCATGTGCCAGAAAGGAAATGATTAGCTATAAACATAAAATATATAATAAGGGAGAATTTCCATTTATCTGATCACAAGCAAAGGTTGTATTTTAAAAGACAAATAATCACTTCACCTTTATAAGCACTTTGGTTTTCTCTGTGTTTATTGATGGGTGCTATTTTCACAATTCAGCACTAATTATCAATTTGTATTTTCACAAGGTTCTGCCTATAATTCTCATTATTCCCATGGGGCTTTTGTAAGTATGACTATAGAGCAAAGGCTGGAAAATGTATTCAGCTCTCACTTCTAGTTACACATGTTATAGCACTGTGAAGGAATCACAAGTACTGGCCAGTATTCTACCTTCATGCTCAAAGTACCAATATTTCAGGGTGAACAGAGGAGTTTTCTGTGGGAGGAGTGCAGAATGAGGAGCTCTTTGGATGCCTTTTCATTTTAGTGGCATGGCATTTGCATCTTGAATATTTCAGTGTGAACATAAGGGTGTTCATAAGGGGATAAATAGCAAGAATACTGTCCAATTTATGTAGAATCATCTCAAAACTCTTTGACTGCTTCCAAAGCAGAACTATTTCAAGTACTTATCTGAGCTTCTTTTCATTTTTTTAATTATTAAAAATTGGTGTATAAAAATGGAAAGCCTTGCAAAAAAATCATACTAAATGAAGTGAGCCAAACCCAATGAAACATAGATCTATGGTTTCCCTCACTGATAATAATTAGAACATGTCTAGGATAGTCCTAGCAGATGATCACAATAGCTCAATAGCTATGTACATATGAACACATAAGATGATGCTAAGTGAAATGAATTCCAAGTTATGGAAATAAGTGCTTTATCATTGTTGTTATTTTCAATATATGATGTGAAATTATGCCTTTTTTTTGTTTTCCTTCCCTCTGGTCTTACTCCTGTTGTCACTGTGTTTGATTTTGGTACTCTGGGTATTGTATACATGTTTATCTGAACTAGAGAAGGGAAGGGGAAGATCAAAATGGTGAGACAAAGGGTAAAAGGGGAACCAATGCAACAGCAATACTTACAAGGCAATATGGTATAAACCAAGTGTACAACTCAGGGTGGGAGAAGAGAATTGGGGAGGAGGGAAGGTGGGAGAAAAATGAGGGAGGAGGTAACAAGTTTGGCAAGAAATGTGGCCACTACCTTACATATGTAACTGTAACCCCTCTGTACATTACCTTGACAATAAAAATGAATGAATAAATAAATAAAAATAAACAACAACCAAAAATGGACTCAGGCGTTGCTAGCTCACACCTGCAATCCTAGCTACTCAGGAGGTTCAGATTTGATGTTTATGGTTCAAAGCCACCCCAGGCAATAAAGTTCGTGAAACTCTTATCTCCAAAAAACAATTGAGAAAAAGCCGCAAGTTGAGTGCTAGCTTTGAGCAGAAAGAGGCTCAGAGACCAAACCCTCAGCACCCAAATCCTGAGTTCAAGACCCAGGACAAGAAAAAAACAAAACACAATGCACTAATAATTTAGGTTATATTATTTCCTTAGAGGGATTCATTTTATTTTATTTAGCTATGATTTCTTCAGAGAGGAATAAAAGTGTGATTTCTTTCCTTCTGTTTGTTCAGCAGCACCTAGAAGAGAATTTGCTTTTATGTTGCTTAAATTAATGCTTTTATTTTAAAATGATCATTGTAAAAGTTTGGACTGATAATATTTCAAAGAATATTTCGAAATTCACTTGGTAATATTCTGAAACCAGCAAAATGACTATTTTCTTTTTTGTCTATTATCATATACTTATTGTACAAATACAAGTTATAGCCTTCATTATCACATTTGTTCAGTTACCTTTATGAAGTTGTACAAAGGAGTTATCATTCAACAAAGAAGTTTATGAGTACAATGCAAACATCCTCACCCCTCCCTCTCAACCCTTATGACATTCTTAAGTATGTATGTAAAGTAATTTATTCACATTTACCCCATTACTACCCTCTTAAAAATAAATGTTGCCTAGTTAAATTGAATAGATAATTGTTGGAATTAAGCATGATCAGGTACATGAGGAATACCAAGATGAGCAATACAGGGAATTTTATACCCAGACATTCATGATGCACCAGAGCAAATGTTCTTCATAGATAACTCATCTAGAAGCCAGTTGTGGTAGATGCATATGTAAACTGTGACACTGACAATGCAGGAGATGTTGGGCCTTAGAAAAAGATGTCTTAAAGAATGAGCAATAGCCAGGCACTAGTGGCTCACAGAGGTAATTCTAAGTACGTAAGAGGCTGAGATTTGAGGATTATGGTTTGAAGCCAGCTCTGGCGATGAGACTCTTATCTCCAATTAATCATCTAAAAACCAGAAGTGGAGCTGTGGCTCAAAGTGGTAGAGCACTATCCTTGAGCAAAAAAAGCTCAAGGACAGCACCCAAACCCTGAGTTTAAGCTCTGTGACTGACCAAAAGAAGAACAAAAAAATGCAACAATAATCCAAAATTTGGCATTTGAGATACAGAAGCAGAGCAATGCAAATGAACTGGGAAAGTATGATCCACTTTCTCACCTTTTTAGGGGTTTGTGGAGGAAAAGGGATAAATATGTCAACTGCTTTTGTAATTTATTCTGTATATAACAAAGAAGGTATAAAAATATCGATGCATTATTATATGACCTGCACTTGAAGAAGGTGAGTGTCAGAATTGTGTAAGACTGACCAGAAAAGAGACAAGAGAGAGACCACTGTTAGAAAGTAAAAGAATGTGCTTTAGTTTCTATGCCTTCCTTGGCTTAATATTGTGAAATCAGTTAGCCTTTAGAGAGAGCATAGTGAGGATGATGTAAAACTTATGATTAAAACCACGTGCAAAAAGTTCCAGTGAAAACACACACTGCTATGAAGAGAATGGTATATTCTGTTATTGCAATTTAAAAGTTCTTTGTAGAAAACTATTTTCTTTGGTAAAATAAAGATTTCTCCACTTTATTACTTTCAGACAGAGAGATGTTGCATTATAAACATTAAATAAAATCAATAATTCTAAGAGATCTTGACTTAGTGAATTTTAAAAAAAACTTGCAGAATATATTAATATACTTATAAGATACTAAGAGATTTCAGCGAATTCTGTCTTGACCTGCAGTTGTCAGACTATTTTGGAAATGAAATAAAAACTTTTTTGAAGTATAAGAACAGAGAAGCAACTATAACCTACCATAAATCAGTTTACTTATTAAAAAAATCTTTATTACCAAAGCAAATACTGCTAAAAGAATTGTTTTTCCCTGGATCCAGAAATCCTTCAATGCATGCTGAATTGTACAAGCTCCATATTATTAATATCAAGTTTAAATTTCTTGCTTCTGACCTGTTGTTTTATTTTTGTTCTTCCCATCTTACTCCTTGAGGCCTACACCTGCCCTGTATGGTGTTATATCTTTTCTTCTGAGTATATATAACCTATTTGTTTGGTTACTCAGACTGAGACTGCAGACCAAGGAATTGGAAGTTGGTGCCTCTTGACAGCTTATGCTTTATTCTTCTATCATAAAAAGGATCCTAAGTAAAGAACACCAGCAGTGACTTACGTAGCTTCTGGGCATTTTTTTGTTCTTGTGATCTAAAGTCCACTTATTGTGTTTTCTGTTATTTGGAGGTCATCAAACTTTGATCACTAGGGGGGAGTGTGGGGTTTTGCCTTGATCTTTGAGATCACACTAGAGGCTGATTTTTAAAAAAATATGAAAGGTTTGTTTTCAAATGAAAAGTAGCCATAATTCATTTGTGCCTAGGTTAAGAATCATTTAAATTCAAAACAGCACTAATCAGGATTAGTTTGGAAGGAAGGATGGCCATGACCATTATAGACAAACTCCTGTAATTCATTTAGGTATGTGATGAAACCTGAGGTGAATCACCTTTTCAGTGTTCATTTGACCCATGAGCATGAGCCTCTCATTGGGTTACCATCTAGGTACTGGTACATAGATGGCAGGAAAGGCATGTGCTCAGTCCATCTACTACCTGCTATAGTAGGAAAGATTAAACTTCCTCATGTTTTTATGATAGCATAATAATTTTGAAAACATAAGTGAGTGTATTCCTCAATAAATAGGATTTACTCATCAAATCATAATGTCTCACTGGAAAACCTTTCAGAGGTAATGGAGGAATCTGAATCTCAGAACCCTCCTGCTGCCATAGGTCACTGGAAGAGAAGAGAGAGAGAGAGAGAGAGAGAGAGAGAGAGAGAGAGAGAGAGAGAGAGAGAGAGAGAGAGAGATCTATAATGTTCAGAACCTGACACAGCAGTTCAACTTTCTTGTTATAGCAATGTATATTAAACATTTTTATGAATGCACTATCCAAGTAACGTATTGGCAGATAAGGATTAAGTTATATTACTTACTGCTTTTAGTGATATAGACAGAACTTAACAAATAGTTGCCAGTTCTAGGAGGGAGTCTTTCATGACAGTAAAGAACTGAGGCCACTAAAACTACTGGAAATTAGAAGACACATGATAAATGAATGGAAAATTTTTTCATATTAAAATTCATGGTTTTTACTACTTCTTTAGTATACCCAAGAACTTCTCTTTCCTTCTTTTATTTGCTTCTTCTCTAGCAAGAAGAAACAAAGAATCCAAACAAAATATGAAAGAATAAGTCTCTTCTGAAAAGAAAAGAAAGAAAAACCAAAATAATTTAAATTTTGACACATGTTAGGGACTCTTGGATTTTCTGACATCTTTAGAAAATGGATTTCCTTCTCTCTACATGTGAGCAGAACCTGTGCACCTTATTCAGTCAAATATTCATTTAATCATTTATGAAAAATTATATAGTTGCTATAGTCATAAGATGTTACATTTGATTTAGGTAAAAAGTAAAGACAAAAAAAACTAAAGAAAAGCTTCTAATAAGTGTTGGCTCCCAAACAATCATTTATATAATGGTTATAGTCATAAGATGTTACATTTGATTTAGGTAAAAAGTAAAGACAAAAAACCTAAAGACAAACCTCTAATAAGTGTTGGCTCCCAAACAATCCTCTTAGTAGGTCAACAGTAGCCAACTTAGAAGAGTACAAACAAATAAATAGTAATTAAGTTGGTGCAGAGAAAATTTGAAAGAGGATAGATTTTGAAGGATGGTTAGATGCTAAGTGTAAAGAGAAGAGGAAGTGATAATGGCTTCAAAGATTTGGAGTCAGGGATACGAAGATCTACCTATGAGTTGACTGATCTGGTTTCAGTGTAGAATCTGAAGGAAGTAGATGAAATTGATTTTAAAGTAGAGGCAAAACACCTTGAGTACTACAAAAAGAAAAGAAAATATAAAGGAGTAGATGAATGAAGAGGAGACAGGGGGAGAATGCTTTCAAGAATCCAGTGTATATCCTACATTGTGAGGGATGGGATGGGAATGGGTGAGAATATTGAAAGGGGTAAAGCATCAAGCAAGATGCATTGTATTCATAAAGTGATTTGTTAAATGTTGACTCCTTGGTACAACTACTTAAAGATAATTTTTAAAAGAATTTTGGAAAGAAAAGATGTAGAGTTGACTCTTACAGATGAGGATTCCTCTACATACCAATACCACTTAGTAATAAACATCTGTGATTAAATTTGGGAAGGATTATATAAGGCTCATCCCTCCTTGAAATTTACATACATGTGATATCATGCTCAAGGTCTGAGAGTGTCTGCCATGAAAACTGCTGTCTGACCACATTCAATTGGCCTTTTCCCTACCATTTTGAATCTCAAAACTTTTAGCATTGCCTCACACCCATGGTATCACCTAGTGCAAAATATTTTTAGAAGAAAATATGGATATTTCTGCAGAAAGTAACAACAAAGACATTTAAAAGGAAAGTGATATGTGCAATTTCCTTTTTTAGAGAAGTCTGGAAGTTGTATAACTTTGAATACTTTTTGTCCAATTAAGTAGCAACTGGCATGTACAATCTGTCAAATTTGTGTTTAATGGGTTGTTCTCCATGGTGTTCACCATTTCAACAATTTGATTACTAGCTTTTATTGTTTTCGGGCACCATCCAATAGTTCAAAAAACTCCTAGTAATATTCAGAAAGGTTGTCAAGTTTCTCCTGCCAGAATTCATCAAGTGATGAGTTGCTTCAAATATTAACCTGCCTAATAAATATTGAATGACCCCCTATAGCAAAAACAAAACTTATTTACAAATAAGGAAAATAAAGTACAATTGGAATAATCATAGCTTTTTATTGATGAAGGTGTCTATGGAACAAATAAGTCTCTTAGGCTCTATGCAATAATAAGTCAATCCATTAAATAGTTGTTGATAAGCTTATTATTGTTGTTTTGAGTAAAAAATTATTCATGTCACATAATTATACCTAAATTGGATTTTTGAAAGAATAGTCTGCAATTTGTAAGCCAGTTCTGTAGAAAGAATCTAAAACCACAAGTATCATTTAAATCATTTTTACTAATTTTGAAACAAATACTACAACAATAACACTGCTACAAAACCAAATTTAAAATGAACAGGATAAATAGCAAGTATGAGTAGAAACAACTCAAGAAGCCTTAAGAATTAGGAAAATGGAAGCATGATCTCGTGATTCACATTGGATAATTCCAACAGCTCAGAAAGCAAGGTCTCAGAAGAACCTCAGTTCAAGACTAGCCTAAGCAAAATGTTAGTGAAACCTCTTACTTAATTTCTGGAAGTGGTAGTTTAAACTAAAAGAGAATTTGAATAAGAAAGGCTTTCTTCTCTGCTGTGTTTAGGAGAATATAAGCTCTAGTGGTGTGTGTATTCTGTTCTTTGTGGGATATGTAGTCAGCCTTCACTAGCTATTTCCTTCCCATTATGTTGTATGACACACATGTATTAAAGTCCCAGCTATTCAAGAAGCATAAATAGGATTGTAGTCTAGGCCAGCCTGGACAAGAATGCAAGATGCAATAGTAAACATAATTAAAACCAAAAAGACTGGTAGTTCAAGTGGTAGAGTGCCTCTCTTCCAAATCCACAGCTGGAATGCAGCCTCCACAACCCCCCAATGAAAGAAAAAAGAAAACAAACAAGGGAATGACTCAGTAAGAGCTTATTTCTAAACTGTTATATCCTCTGAAAACATTAGGTTTCTATATTCCTCAGGAGATAAATCAATCAAGCAAGCAAGCAATTAATCTATCTTCCCGTATTATCTGTTTGTTTATTTCTTCATTCTCATTGAAAATTGTGTGTATATTTATAATGTACAAATGATGTCACACACTCTATCCTTTGGTTAAAGCAAGCTAAATATTTGCAGATAGAAACATTAAAGCTATTATTGCTATCTTGTAGTCAACAACAAAGAGAAAGAGAAATGTGTATTTATGAACAATTTACAGCCATATATTAAAGTCTGGGCTCTAGGATAGTAGTATTTAGAGGTAGTGAAACCTTTAAGAGGTGTAGCCTAGTGTGGCCTAGTGTGAGGTCTTCAGGTTATTGGAGCCTACCGCAAAAGTGTGGCACCCTAGACTAGTCTTTCTTTTGTATCCCAGCCATGAAGTGAGTATGTGGTTTCACCACATACTCCTTTTATAATGTGCTGCTTTTCCATCGTCCCTAAACAACCAGAGCCACTTTGTTTTAGACTCCAATCTTTAAAATTATGGACCATAATTAACTTTTGCTCTTTGCTTTATCATCTCAGGTAGTTGTTATACTGACGAAAACCTTAGAAAAACCATGAGCCGTGCTTAGAGGAGAAGATTTATACACCTTAACAGTTATTTCTGGCAAAGATAGATACCAAGAAATTTATAGTTAGCTAGCCCGTTTTTTTTTGTTTGTTTCATCTTCTTTATCAAAGAGAATGAGAAATGAATGGGAAAAATGTTACAATAAGGAGAATAATGCCTACAACAGTTGGAGAGAATGAACTTGTTTCTTAATCTCCTAGGTCAAACAAGGTGATAAGAAGTCTTCCATTCCTGAGCTTTCTAGTTGAGTTATTCTGTAAGCAAAGCTGGGTATCTAGAGATAGAGAAAAGTTACGGAGGATAAGCTAAAAGGGAATTTGAATAAGAAAGGCTTTCTTCTTTGCTATGTTTAAGAGAATATAAGCTCTAGTGGTGTGTGTATTCTGTAGTTTGTGGGATATGTAGTCAGCCTTCACTAACTATTTCCTTCCCATTATGTTATATGACACACAGTTATTGATAAAAAGAGAGGCCCAGTGAAGTGGAAAGATTTGCCCAAGGTCACCCACCAAAGAGCTGGTATATTGGTTCACAGCTGGGGCTTCAGTGTTCTTTTTCATTGTGCCTCTAGTCAAATCTCAGTACAAGGTGTGAAATGAAGTTATGGGTTAGATGCTTCTGACAGTCAACAATAGATGACTCTCATGATCAAAGCCAGTCAATGTCTACATTAAAGAAGGGGCTTTATAGAAATGAGACATGTTCTTCCTTAAAATTTTTAAAGAATAATAAAAACCCAATATTTTTAGTTCCCCATTTTAAATGCAGCATTTACACTTGTGTGTGTGTGCACGCGCGTGTGTACATGTGTGCGCACATGCGCAAATCCTGGGGCTTGAACTCAGGGTCTGGGTACAGTCCCTGAGCTTCTTTTGCTCAAGGCTAGCACTGTGGCATTTGAGATACACTGTTCCACTTCTGGCTTTTTGGTGGTTAATTGGAGAGTTTTAAGGACTAGCTTCAAATCATGATTGTCAGATCTCATCCTCCTGAGTAGCTAGGATAACAAACGAGCGACCAGCACCCAGCACCCGGCAAATATATAACAATCTTTACCTCGTTTTATAGAATACTATATATCATGTGTTAAAATAACTATGATGAATCTTATGTAAAATAAAGATAAGTTTTAAGCATTTTGTTGATTTTATAATTGTAATTTTATTTGAATAATTCCTCCTATCTGCAATTTAGCTTATGCATTTCTGGCTTTATAAGATTTATCATTGCTTTGTGCACAAAATAATGAATATATTTGTTTGTCACTATATTATTGTTATTAGTATATGTTTGTAAAATATTTTATCAGTGAAGTTTGATTTAGGGCACCCTATGTCTTTTATAAACATTTATCTGATTTGGGAAAAGGAAGGAAAATAACAAAATAGTGAGGTAAAGGACAAAGGTTGAATCAATGCAACAGTGATACTCACAAGACACTTGGTTAGAATTGAACTTTACAACTTGGGAGGGAGAAAAGGTGGGAGAAAATGAGGGAGGGGCTTTGACAAGCAATGTTCTCATTACCTTACTTATGTAACTGTAACCCTCTGTACATCATCTTTACAATAAAATTAAATTTAATTTAAAGAAGAAATTAACAAAAAATTCTTTGTTTGATGAAAAATTATCATAATGGGTATTTTTGTCAGATAAGTTATGTACCCTGTGTACAAAATCTAATAATAGCTTTCTTTCTTGGCTTTCTCCTGTTGTTGTTTCTCTGGAGTACTTATCAAGTACTTAAATATGTATATATCTAAAAATATTTTACTTATCTTTTCTACACTCACTCTGCAAAAATTTTGTATTAATTTGTGACCATAAAAAGGACAAGTGCAGTTGCTTAACACCATATGAATTTATTACTCTATACTTAGAAATACAAAATGGGTCTCATTAGACTACAACTGAGGTGACAGAAGGGCTACTTTCTGTTTCCTGCTTCCTGCTCATTTGACATTGGCAGAATGTAGTTCCTTCTGCTTGTATCATGGAGATTCCCAAGAAGTTTTTCTTGCTATTTTGTTTTTTGTTTGTTTTCATTTCTTCTTTCCATGTACATACACTCCTTGTTTACTTAACTCTTGAGGGCCAACTTTATAAGTCCAGTCTAAAGATTTCTCATGTTAGAAATTTCATATGCTGCAGAATTTGAAAGTGCATTGTAAACTGAAAACTGCTACATGGTTTTAGATTTCTATTATCTTGGAAAGATTTCATCTTTTCAGAAATACTGATATTTCTAATGAGATGGAAATCTAATGAGATGGAGTCCTGAGGGACTCCAAATCTTTTTTCTCCCTATTTTTTTAACCTTAATGTTTCTATTAGATTATAACACTGATGTCAAAGAAAGCAGATCATGGTAATTAAGACTCCAACTACCCAAACCAGAAAATATTAGGTATATTTGTTGCCTAAAATTTGTTTCACCAAAAGAGAAAAAGAGTCTAATTAACAATCTCCGTGTTGGGTGGCAGCTGAGCACGGAATATCATAGGAGTTTTATGACTGAGACATAATACGCTTTCAGAACTTCTGAGCACTTCCAAGAATTTCAACAAAAGTGTGTCATTGCCACAGTCGCCCAAATAAATACTTTTATTGAGAGTCAGTTTTCTTGTTCTTGTGATCACAATAGCAAGGTAGAGAAAAATAATCGGGCCTGCTGTACATACTAAAATTATAATGAAGATCTGAATTTTCTTGTTGTCCCTTGAAACAGCAGTTAGGATATGCAGAGGGAATGGGACTTGGCTGATCTTTTAAGCACTCAGCAAGAAGGAAGCAATTTGAACAACATATCTAGCAAGCAGTTAAGAATTTGTCAGAATTGTGTTGCTGATCTCCACAGTCTGTGAGGAGTGTTGGAAGCTTGTAATGATGAGGCAATCTAGCCTCAGTCTTCCATACATTTTGTAATAGGAAATCCTCTCTACACTTGAATCTTTCAGTATCTGCACATGCCCACTGCAGCCACTGTTCTCCGACAGGCCACTCATCTCCTTCAGCCTCAGAGACGTCTCTGAAGTGGATATTTAACATGAAGTGGATGTTCCTGTCAGATTCATCCTACTTTTGTGTCCTGTAGGCCTGTCTAATTTATACCTGAGCCAATTGTTTATCATATGTTATGGTAAGACTCATGGTCCAAGGCCAGCCTAGGCAAAATGATAGTAAAAACCCCAACTAAAAAACAAGCAAATGTAGTAGTTCACACTATAGAAGACCATAGATAGGATTGTAATCCTAGTTTGGTCCTGGGTAAAAAATTCAAGACCTGAGTTGTAAAGTAAGGCAAAAGCATTGATGGTATGGTTTAATGGTACCACATTTGCCTAACAAGTGTGTGGCCCTCAGTACCCAGTAACTCACACACAGCCCCCCAAAAAGAATCAATTGCTTCAGTTTGTGTATTGTGATACCATAAGTGCCCAGTGTATTTCATCTACCTCCTCAGTCTTAAGTTCAATAATTATTCACACATCTAATCAATCCCATTGCACAGCCAACCCTAATGTGAAATCACTATGAGCTGTCTTTAAGTTGCTTGGGGAAGCATGTAAAAGTCTTCAGAAGAAAACACTTTGTATTTCAGTGGCAGCTGAAACCATGTTGTAGACGCTGCTGAAGGGGAAAAAGACACATAAGCATACGATAGGTAGAACAGAACAATGGGAATACTTCAGTCTTATATTCTTAATTGTATTAGTAATAAAATATTCCACCTCAATTTTATACATCCACCTAACGCACACACCTGGGATGGCTGGCTACAGGCCCGTGCATACTGTGTCACAGGTACTGACCACGACTAGTCCATGCCAGCCTTTCTGGAGCAATACAAAGCAAATCCTTTCCCCTTCATTTATGGCAAGGACTTATGATACCACGGTTTCACATATGTTTCCAATTAATCTCCTGCTAGGCGATCTGATTAAATTATACAATCACTGAAATGTTTTAAAGGCTTAACTAATTTGAAGAATAGCAATAGGTTAAACACTGTTGAACCAGTAAGCCAGAAATATGTTTAACATAAGTCATTTTAAAGATACAAGCATGGCAAAAGGCATGCTATAATAGTAGAAGGC
This sequence comes from Perognathus longimembris pacificus, assembly GCF_023159225.1. NCBI lineage: Eukaryota > Metazoa > Chordata > Mammalia > Rodentia > Heteromyidae > Perognathus > Perognathus longimembris. The sequence continues at coordinate 20,553,359 of NC_063163.1, read as the reverse complement.
AGATTCTTTTGTCTTACTTTGTCCTTATGCCCAAAACCTTATACAGTAGTGCTTATTTTCTAATACTAAAAATAAGGTACAAGGGGGAAATTTCCATTTATTACAGTATAGACAAACAATCTGAATAATTCAGGCTGTGTTTACAGAGCACAAAGTGAGGTTCAAGTTTCATAAATATTCATGATTAGTGTGGGTAGCGGTCTAGCTAATTCAGAAACAACCCATTCCCTGCATGGTTCAATTTTCGAGTCTAGAGAGAACCAATTTACCAGGCAATTATGACATCTCCACTTTACCATTAAGTAGTGACACAAAAAGGAAAAAATATCTCCTTATTTTGTTGCAATCTTCTATTGTTGTTGCAATTTCATAATGAGAGACTGCTTGGTTTCAGTCACAGAAGATTACTCTCAGACTTCCCAAATACCAGTTTGTGTTTTAGATATGATGTCTCCCTTTCCCCTTCATAATCTCACTTTCCCTCCTTGGTTTGAATCCTGTTCATGAGAGATGATACACTTAGATCTTTCTCAGTTGAATCCAGTTAGCTGACTAGCATCTGTGAACTGTTACTCAGAAGGCAATGATCCTTCCAACATTTGGGAATAAATGGTTTCCTTTACAATGACCTGGCAAGAAAAAAAAGTTACTTGTAATTATAAAGATGGCTGAGAAGAAAATAACAGAATGACATCTAAGATTTAGGCAAAATTTTTCTACCCTCTGTCCATTTAATTATCTACATCTTTTAAGTATCTAGGTAGCAACTATACAGAGAATTAATGGAAGGCAGGCAAAATAAAGGACAATTTTAGCCCAGTGATCACAGGTAAGAAGGTTATCACATTCAAAGCATGTGTTATACTAGAGTACAACAATGAAAAGTCAGGTCAGATGGAAAGTTTGGCCTCTTAGAAGCCCTCATTTTACAATATTTTTCATCCTCAGCCTTATACAAGTATTGCCATTTTGTTCAGCATCTGTGGAGAGATTATTGGAGCCACAGCCAAACAAGGATGGTTCCTATGAGACTTTGGGTGTCAAAACTTTCCATCCAACAAGGCATGAAACCTGCCAGAAATTCAGGGGCTTAATCAAGCCTTCCTCTCACTGTTTCCACAGTGCACTGGTACAACTCTTGCCTGTTTTCTTATAGGGACAAGTCTGGCTGGTGTTCTAAGTCCTATCTTCTTGTGTGTTTGTCTAAGTTTCACATCTTCATCACCAGTTAGGACAGGGATCTTTCACAGATTTGTAAGAAAGGTGTATGTGTTATTTCTCAAAGGCTCCAAATTTTTTTTTGAACTTGGATTACCAAGGAATCAGGACGGGGTGAGGAAGCAAAGGGAAAAGCAGGCAAGAATAAGGTCTAAGACCACTGGGAAAATACATGAATTACATATCCTAGTACATGTGTGATCTGGGCCACTATTTCTATACCTACTTTTACTCATGAAATGTTCATAGAGGACAGGGGACACATATTGTTTGTGTTTGTAATCATTGCATTTGGAATGGGGAGGTGAAGTATTATCTCCCTCTTCTCACCTTTCCTCTTATCACCTTGTTCTTTTCCCAACCAATGGCAAAGGAGCTCCTCTTGTATTTAGTCCAAGTTGTTGCATTGACTAGGCCCATTGATCAGTAGCTGGAAGTCACTGATCGTATTCATCTGTGGATAACCAAAACACCAGTGAGCTCTAATAGCAACACTAGTGAAAGACACACACACAAACACACACACACAACAACAACAACAACAACACAAAAACAGGAGTCAAAGTCTTGTGACTTGCTAAATAAATCTTTTAAATAATAGCATATTATGCTTGCTACACACAGACCTCTGATGAGTGATTGCGTGAATCAGTCTAGACTCTATAGAATCTCTATTTAATCATTTCAAAATACTTTTATTGACTTCTTGTATTTTATACTATATGGCTGTCAGAAGCCAAAAACCTTTTGCTAAGGTTTTAGTTCACTAATTAAAATGTTAACAGAGAGCCATTTCATTCATTCATTTATTCCTTCACCCATACTATAACAATCTATGCTAAAATACTCATGGGGATACAAAGAGAGAATCTGCTACTATTCTTCTCATGGAATATACAGCTTGAGACTCATGTAATAGTACTGCTGTCTGGGAAGTCTTATAATTTTCTCTCTTAAAAAAAAAAAGGATTTTCTTTCTGTGTGTGAACAAGCATTAGGGCTTAAATTTAGGGAATAGGCTCTGTCTCACAGCTTTTTCACTCAAGGCCAGCACTCTAATTTGAGCCACAGCTCCAATTCCAATTTCTTTGTGGTTAAGTGGAGATAAGAGTCTCCTGTACTTTCCTACCCAGGCCAGCTTTGAACCATATTCCTCAGATCTCAGCCTTCCCAGTAGCTAGGATTACAGGCATGAACTTTTGGTGCCCAGGCCAACATTTTGATTCTCTATTGAACACCACGAATTATGTCTTTTGTCTGGTTTTCAATGGGGAAGAGGAGAGATCAAGTAAGATTGAGTGGATGTCAAGGAATGACAGTCTAAACCTCTTAAAAATGGCAGTAGATGGTAAGGACAAAGATAATAATAGCCCATAGGGTTATCCTGAATCTCAATATTCTAAAAGTGTTGTGGAGTGGGATTTACCTGTTGGAAATTAAGCTATGAGAAATGGGAACTTGAAAAGCAGAAGAACTGTGCTGACTCAAGGAAAATCTTTGCGTTTAAGTAATTAAAAGATCCATGTGGGGCTGGGGATATGGCCTAGTGGCAAGAGTGCCTGCCTCATATACATGAGGCCCTGGGTTCGATTCCCCAGCACCACATATACAGAAAATGGCCAGAAGTGGCGCTGTGGCTCAAGTGGCAGAGTGCTAGCCTTGAGCAAAAAGAAGCCAGGGACAGTGCTCAGGCACTGAGTCCAAGCCCCAGGACTAGCCCAAAAAAAAAAAAAAAAAAAGATCCATGTGGATCTATGTGTAAAAAGGACAGTCTGTGAACTAGTTCCCTACACATACTTTTACTGATTTTATTGTGAAATATTATTGTGTAAATATCCAGATTTTTACTGATAATATTACTATGTAAGTTTATCTGCATAACTATAAATATATATAATGACAAAGATCCTTTTACCTATCATCCAACTTCTATATTTATCAGTATTCTCTTTATCTTATCCATTTATTTGTTCATATTTTGTGGAGGTATTTTCATTCTAATTTCTATATTTCACCTACAAGTGTTTTTCAATATATAAGTCTAGAAGATAAATATAATTTTACTAATGTAAAATTTTCACATCCAAAAAAAAATCCCCAAAATTTTCAAAATTATCTAATACTCAACATTGTAGTCAAACTTTATGATACTTTTTCATAGTTTGTTAAATGGATCTGAGCAAGGTTTACATTTGTTTCTAGGTGTCACTTTTATATTTTTTAATCTTTTTCTTTTCAAATTTTTATTATCAAACTGATGTACAGAGAGGTTACAGTTTCATACATTAGGCATTGGATACATTTCTTGTACTGTTTGTTACCTCATCCCTCATTTCCCCTCCCCCGCCCGCTCTCCTTCCCCCCCCCACCATGAGTTGTTCAGTTCATTTACACCAGTTTTGCAAGTATTGCTTTTGTAGTTGTTTGTCTTTTTTTTACCCTGTGTCTCTCGATTTTGGTATTCCCTTTCAATTTCCTAGTTCTAATACCAGTATACATGATTTCCAATATACTCAGATAAGATTACAGAGATAGTGTAGATACAACCACAGGAAGGTGATATAAGAACATCATCAATAGTAGAAGCTACAGATACACATGGGACGTTGAAAGTAGTTACAACTGTGATATAACAATTGTTTCCATAGCATGGAGTTCATTTTACTTAGCATCATCTTATGTGTTCATAAGGGTATAGCTATTGGGCTCTTGTGATCCTCTGCTGTGACTTGCCTAAACCTGTGCTAATTATTCCCAATAAGGGAGACCATAGAGTCCATGTTTCTTTGGGTCTGGCTCACTTCACTTAGTATAATTTTTTCCAAGTCCTTCCATTTCCTTACAAATGGGACAATGCCATTCTTTCTGATAGAGGCATAAAATTCCATTGTGTATATGTACCACATTTTCCTGAACCAATTGTCTACTGAGGGGCATCTGGGTTGGTTCCAGATTAGAGCTATGACAAATTGCGCTGCGATGAACATTGTTGTGGTGGCTTTACTGTGATTTTGTTTGTGGTTTTTTGGATAAATACCCAAAAGTGGAGCTGCTGGGTCATAGGGGAGTTCTATATTTAGCCTTCTGAGGAATCTTTATACTGCTTGCCAGAGTGGCTGAACCAGTTTACATTCCCACCAACAATGAAGTAGGGTTCCCTTTTGGCCACAACCCCTCCAACAATTTGTTATTGTTAGTTTTCTTGATATATGACATTCTTGCTGGGGTGAGATGGAATCTCAATGTTGTTTTGATTTGCATTTCTTTTATGGCCAGTGATGTAGAGCACTTTTTCATGTCTCTTGGCCATTCTAATTTCCTCATCAGAGAAGTCTCTTTGTAAGTCTTTAGCCCACTTGATGAGGGGGCTATTGGTTCTTGGCGGTTTTGTTTTTGGAGGAATGTAATTTTTTTAGTCCTGCACATATTTTAGATATGAGGCCTTTGTCCGCTGAATGGCTGGTAAAGATCTTATCCTAGTCTGTGGGCTTTCTGTTTATCTTGCAAGCTATGTCCTTTGCCATGCAGAAGCTCTGCAGTTAGATGCAGTCCCATTCTTTGATTTGTAGCCTTTCTGGGTCTTTTTTTTTTTTTTGGCCAGTCCTGGGGCTTGGACTCAGGGCCCGAGCACTGTCCCTGGCTTCTTTTTTTTTTTTTTTTTTTTTTTTTTGCTCAAGGCTAGCACTCTGCCACTTGAGCCACAGCACCACTTCTGGCCATTTTCTGTATATGTGGTGCTGAGGAATCGAACCCAGGGCCTCATGTATATGAGGCAGGCACTCTTGCCACTAGGCCATATCCCCAGCCCCTTTCTGGGTCTTTGATAAGGAAGTTCCATCCTGTGCCAAGGAGCCCAAGTGTTTCTCTTACTCCTTCCTTGAGTGTTTTCAGGGTGTCTGTTTTGATTTTGAGGTCTTTAATCCATTTGGAATTGATTTTGGTGCAGGGTGATATATAAGGATCTAGTTTTAGCTTGTTGCATGTGTTGAACCAGTTTTGCCAGCACCACTTGTTAAAGAGGCTATCTTTCTTCCATACTATTGTTTTAGCTCTTTTATCAAAGATTAAGTAGGCGTAGTTCTGTGGGTTCATTTCTAGGTATTCAATTCTGTTCCATTGGTCTTCAGGCCTGTTCCAGAGCCAATACCAAGCTGTTTTTATTACTATAGCTTTATAATACAGTTTGAAGTTGGATATTGTAATTCCTCCAGCACTGTTCTTTCTGCTTAGGATTGTTTTTGCTATTCTAGGTCTTTTATTGTTCCATATGAATTTCTGGATTGCTTCCTCTATTTCATTAAAAAATGGTGTTGGGATATTAATGGGTATTGCATTGAATTTGTAGATAGCCTTTGGCAACATTAACATTTTGATTATATTAATCCTCCCAATCCAGGAGCATGGGAGGTTTTTCCATTTCCTTAGTTCTGACTTAATTTAGGTTTTCAAGCTTTTAAAGTTCTCATCAAAGAGGTCTTTCACTTCTTTGGTTAAGGTTATTCCTAGGTATTTTATGTTTTGGGGGGCTATTGTAAAAGGAGTTGCTTTCCTGATTTCAGCCTTGGCATTCGGGTCGTTAGCATAGAGAAAGGCCGTTGATTTTTGAGGGCTTATTTTGTATCCTGCAACTTTGCCAAAGTTTTGGATCAGCTCTAGTAGCTTAGGGCTAGAATCTATGGGGTTCTTTAGGTATAGGATCATGTCATCTGCAAAGAGAGAACGTTTAACTTCATCTTTTCCTATTTGGATACCCTTTATATTTTCTTTTTGCCTAATTGCTCTGGCTAGGAATTCTAGTACTATGTTGAAGAGCAGGGGAGAGAGTGGACATCCCTGCCTTGTTCCTGATTTTAAAGGGAATGGCTTTAGTTTTTCACCATTTAGAGTTATGCTTGCTGTTGGTTTGTCATAAACTGCCTTGATTATATTCAGAAATGTTCCCTGGAATCCCAGTTTTTCCAGGGCTTTTAGCATAAATGGGTGCTGGATTTTATTGAACGCTTTTTCCGCATCCAGAGAAAAAACCATGTGGTTCTTTACCTTGCTCCAGTTGATGTGGTGGATTACATTAATTGACTTGCATATATGAAACCAACTTTACATCCCTGGGATGAATCCAGTTTGATCGTGGTGTACGATTTTTTTGATGACCTGTTGAAGTTGATTGGCCAGAATTTTGTTGAGAATTTTTGCGTCTATGTTCATCAGGGAAATCAGTCTATAGTCCTCTTTCCGTGATGAGTCCCTGCCTGGTTTTTGGGTGAGGGTTGATTTTTTCAAAGACCCAACTCTTTGTTTTGTTGATTCTTTCAATTTTTTTTGTCTCTAATTCATTTAATTCTGATTTGATTTTAATTATTTGCTTCCATCTATTGACTTGGGGCTTGGCTTGTTGTTCTCTTTCGAGGAGATTAAGGTGCTTCCTTAAGTTGTTGAATTTCTGTTTCTCCAGTTTGTTGGTGTAGGCACTCAGAGATATAAATTTTTCTCTGAGTACTGCCTTTGCTGTGTCCCAAAGGAGCTGGTACTTTGTGTCCTTATCTTGGTTGAATTCCATAAACATTTGAATTTCTGTTTTAACTTCTTCAATGACCCACTGATGGTTCAGCAGTGTGTTGTTTAGTGTCCATGAATTGTAGGACTTTCTGTGGTGGCTGTTTGAGTTGAGCTCTAATTTTATTCCGTTGTTGTCTGAGAGATTGTAGGGAATGGTTTTGATACTTCTGAATTTGTACAGATTTTCTTTGTGCTCTAAGATGTGATCTATTTTGGAGAATGTTCCATGTGCTGCGGAGAAGAATGTGTATTCTGTTGTTGCTGGGTGGAATATTCTGTAGATGTCGGTTAAGTCTAGTTGGTCTATTCAATTATTTAGTTCTGTGGTTTCTTTGTTCAGTTTTTGGTGTGTTGATCTGTCCAGAGGTGATAGTGGAGTGTTAATGTCCCCAACTATCAATGTGTTTTGGTCTATGAGTGTTTTTAGAGTCAGTAGTGTTTGTTTGATGAAGTTGGATGCTCCTGCATTTGGTGTGTAGATACTTAGAATGGTTATATCTTCCTGTAGGAGAGATCCCTTTACTAGTATGTAGTAACCTTCTTTGTCTCTTCTTACTTTTTTTAATTTGAAGTCAATTTTGTCTGATACTAGGATTGCAACTCCAGCCTGCTTATGGGGGCCATTTGCTTCATAGATTTGATTCCAGCCTTTCACTTTTAGAAGATGTTTACTTTTGCTGGGTAGATGTGTCTCTTGGAGGCAGCATTAAGATGGATCTTGATTTTTGATCCAATTTATGAGCCTATGTCGTTTGATTGGAGAATTAAGTCCATTAATGTTGAGAGTTAGGATTGAGAGATGATCGTTTGTTCCTTTCATTATCACTATCTTGTCAAAAGCTGTGTCTTCCCATTTCTTGATCTGATGTTTACTATTTAGGGTTCATTTCTCTGTCTGTATTGGGATCTTGATTATTTTCCCTGTATAGTACATCTTTGAGGATTTTCTGTAAAGCTGGTTTGGTGGAGATATATTGATTCAGTTTTTCCTTACTGTGGAAGACTTTTATTTGACCTTCGGCTATGAATGAGAGTTTGGCTGGGTACAGAATTCTTGGTTGGTAGTTATTTTTATTTAGTGTTTGGTATACCTCATTTCAGGCTCTCCTTCCTTTCATGGTCTCTGCTGAGAAGTCTGGGGTAATTCTGATTGCTTTTCCTTTATATGTGATTGTTTTCTTCTCCCTAACAGCTTTAAGGATTCTTTCCTTGTACTCTACTGATCCTGTTTTGATCACAATGTGTCGGTGGGGTGTCCTATTCTGGTCTAGTCGGTTTGGGGTTCTAAATACTTCTTGTATCTGTATAGGCCTATCCTTCTGGATATTTGGGAAGTTCTCAGCTAATATTCTGTTAAATAGATTGCCTATCCCATTAACTTCTTTCTCCAAGTTTTCCTCAATACCTATTATCCTTAAATTGGGCTTCCTGATTGTGTCTTGAATCTCCTGTAGCGATCTGTTTTGTTGATTGGACTGGATTTGTATTGATTTTTGATCTTTCTCCATAGATTCTAGGGAATCTTCAGCTCCTGAGATTCGATCCTCTGCTTCAGTTAGTCGGGACTGTAGGCTAGCTACTTGATTTCGAATCTCTTTTCCTTCTGACTGGTCTTTCCTGATGATTTCCATGTCATCTTTTAGGTCTTGCATGGACTTCTTTACTTCATTAATGCCAGCACCATTTGTTAAAGAGGCTATCTTTCTTCCAAACTATTGTTTTAGCTCCTTTATCAAAGATTAAGTAGGTGTAGTTCTGTGGGTTCATTTCTTGGTCTTCAATTCTGTTCCATTTGTCTTCAGGCCTGTTCCGGTGCCAATACCAAGCTGTTTTTATTACTATAGCTTTATAATACTGCTTGAAGTTGGATATTGTAATTCCTCCAGCACTGTTCTTTCTGTTTAGGATTGTTTTTGCTATTCTAGGTCTTTTATTACTTGTTAATCCTTTACACTTTGTTTTCCCTCTATTTTCTCTTGATGAAGAAATGAGCCATGTGTCTGATATTATGACCATTGTGGGAATTTTCATGATTTGTCTTCATGGAATGGTTCCCATGTCCTCTCACTTGTAGATATCATATGATAACTGCTTTTAGATTTAGAGGGCAAAGTTCATTTTCACTTATTTAAGGGCAAGAAAATTACAAAAATTAGGCTATATATTTTTTCTCTACACTTTTATTAGTGTACGATTAACAAAATTATAAGCTGTACAACATGATGATGTTTTGACTTGCTTATATAGTGTGAAAAGATCACCACAATAAAGCTAATTAATGTGTTCATCATGTCATATAATAACCATTTTGTATGTGTGCTGTCCAATCTACTTCCCCAGAAAAATTGGTGTATACAATGTAGTATCATTACTTATAATCACTATGTGGTATATGAAACCACATAAACTTATCCATTCTGCACAACTGAAACTTCATACCCTATGACCAGCATTGCCCCACACCCTAGGTTCTGTCAATGACCTTGATCTCTCTGCTTATAGTTAACTTTAAACTGAGCAGAGAAATAAGATTATACAGTATTGTCTCCTGTACCTTGTTTATTTCTCTTAGATTAGTGAGCTCCAGGTTTATCTGTCATTTCAAATGAGAGGATTTCTTTCTTTTTATGTGAGTATGTAGGGAAGAGTGTGCATGTATGTGTGTGTGTGTGTGTGTTTGTGTGTGAGAGTGTTTCTTTATCCATGCATCTGTTGGTTATGGACATTTAGATTGCTTCTATATTTTGAATATTATTAATGATAGTGGAATGAGCATTATTGCAGACTAATTTCAGTGTGTGTGTGTGTGTGTGTGTGTGTGTGTGTGTGTGTGTGTCCAGAATAGGGGTTGCTGATGGTCAGATGGTTTTAAATTTTGAGAAACCTCCATACTGTTTCCCATGACGACTAAAGCAACTTACTTTGCCACAGCAATGTTTCCTCCATATCATCATCAAACTTGTTATCTTTATATTTTACACATAGTCATTCTATAGGTATGAGGCAGTACTTCCCTATAGTTTTTATTTACATTTCCTGCGTGCTTAGTGGTAGTGAACATTATTTATGTGTCTGTTGGCTATTATTTGTGTATCAGTTTTTGGAAAATGTCTCTATAATTTGTTTTCTTGATGTTTGAGTTCCTGATATATTTTTTAAAATATTAATCCCCTTTTCAGATGCAAAACCCAAATGCTTTATTCTATCCATATACTCTTTCTTTGCTGTTTGTTTCCTTCACTCTGCAGAAGCATTTTACTTTGATATAATCCTATTTTATTTCTGTTTTCTTTCCCCTGGTACTTTTAGGGTCAGTATATTAGCTAGCTTTCTGTCACTAAGGCAAAGAGGATGGAAAAATCAGCTCAAAAGAGGAAACATTTATTTGGACTTAGATTTCCAGATGTTTCAGGGTATATTTCTGGTTCTATTCTTCTGGGTCTGTGGTGAGTCATAACATCCTGGAGGGGGGCATGCAGCAGTTTAAAGTTATTTACCTCACAGGGAGGGTAGGGAGAGGGAGAGAAAGAGAGAAAGTGAGTGACAGAGAGACAGAGAGACTAAGGGCTATGGATTTCAATTAGATCCTACCTGCTAGGTTTCTATCACCTGCCAGTAATTTATCAAATTATGAATTCATCAATCAAATAATCCATTAGATTTGTCAGAATTCTTATGTTCCAATCACTTTTCAAAAGCTTCACTGCTGAACATTGCTATGTTAGAGGCTGAGCCTGAGTATATGAATCTCTCTAGGACATTTCAGATAGATTCTCTTTTGGTTTTCATTTGCCTGGAATAACTTTTCCGTAGCTTTATTTCTAATGTATGTGTTTCCTTAAAAATTAAGGGAATTCCTTGTAAGAAACAAATAATTGTATTTTCCTATTTTAGTCATTACCTACTACCTATTTTTTAACTGAACAATTTAGCTTATTTACACTTTAGGTAGTTATTCATAAGTAAGTGCATGCCATTGCTATGTTCTTAGTTGTTTTATGTTTTCTGTAGGTCTTTTATTCCTTTCTCTTGTTCTCTTCCTTTGTGATTAGATGGTTTATATTCATAATCTATTTTGATGTCTTGCTTCGATTTTTGTGTGTCTAGGGTATGTTTTTGCTTTGAAGTTTGCCATGAATTTTACAAAAATATGTTATACTTTTAACAGATGATTGATAAAAATTAAAAAAGTTATTGAATAAAAATGTAATTGTACTTATTATTTAAATCTTATTGCCTTTAATATTTTATCATGATTTATGCATCATTATTACCATATTTGATATTTTAAATTTGATTATGATGTTATATTTGTAGCAAATTGTATATCCTCAGAGGTTTTCAAAATATCCATTAGTATCTTTTTATTTTGACTTAAAGAATTATTTTCAACCTTTCTTATAACACAAGTCTACTGGGGATGAATTTCCAACTTTTGCTTATCTGGGAATGTTTCTCTTCTTATTTTTGCATGGTAGCTTTGATGGGCATAGCTTGCTTGATGAAGCAAGCTATTCAACACTTTGAATATATCATCCTACCCTCTCTTGGCAGGATTTATCCTGAGGGAATCATGGTAATTATATGAGAATTCCACTGTATACAATACAACCTAAAGTCAATCTGGTGTCTGAATCCACAGAGGTCACCCGAAAGCTGTAGCCCAGGGTAGATCTGAAGGCTGAGACTTTAGTTCCTGGCCTGGCTCTAGGGTTCACTGAGGAAGGACTAATACTGAGGTAAAAACAAAGTTGAATATGCTTCTCTCTCTCTTTTTTCAAGTGGAGAGCACCTCTCTCTTGGTGGTGATATATAGGGATTGAAAAGACATGACATAAGTAATATGAAATCATGCTTCTTACCCTCTTTCCTACATGCTTTTATTTTATTTGTTCCTTTCTGCTTATATTCACTTGGTATAATCTCTTACTCAGAGTTCTTAGCATGGATGATAGTTCAAAGTGATGCTTCTGAGCGTATAAGTATTGGCAACTCCAATTTCACCATCTTTTTGCCATCACTTAGAAAATGTAAATTTTACAATATAACAGGAGTTATATATTAGATGGTTACTCCCTTTTCAGTACTCTTAAGTTGGGTGTTCTAACCTGGCTCATCCATTTCATGTTTTCATTGGCCACCTAAGATTTTTAGTAGCTATCAATTATTATTGGTATAATGTAATATTTAATTAGGAGCATCAAGATGGAATTTATGATTCTATATTCCTTCTGCCTTTGATAGTTCAGTTGTTCTGGGTAGAAAGATTTTCTTTCAGTACTTCTTTACTATAAAATATAATTTATATAGCAAAGTTGTTATAAATGTGCAACTCTTCCTCATACTCCAACTTTTTAAAGCCACTTTTTGGAATAATAAATTGATATTGTAGCAACCTCTAGTGGTGGTCAATAGGGTTTTTGAAGATTAATTATAAACTCTTGGATGTAAAAATATTTGTTATTTATATTTATACTTATGGTGGATATTATCATATTGATACTGCAATTAGATGACCTCTCTACTGTTTGGGAGCTCCCTGATTTAAGTCTTACCTCTCTCTGACATGTCCCCAAATTCATACGCTTTCAGCTCTTTCAGACATGAGAAGATATGTCAAATTCACCTTCTGCCTTTTCTACCCAGACCTGAAATTATCTATAACTGACTAGAAAGAAGTTATTTTAACTTGAAGTTCAAAAAGTTCAAGCTTTCTTGCTAGTACTACAGAGCATCACATGATATGTTTCTTCTACCTTCTCCCATTATTTATGCAAAATTACCAAGGTTGAAGGGCTCCATCATAATGACACTATTTAATCACTTCCCAGAAGCTTGCCTTCTAAATACCATAGGCGGATTAGGTTTTTGCTCTCTTAATGTCTCACAGTGGGGAGTCAGTTCTCCATTTAGGGACACACCACATCCAAATCATAACATGAGTATACCACTGGTCACATCTGTTGGACATTTTGGGTACTAGGTTAGAAGGCCAGCTTCATTTGTCACTCAGAAAATCCTGCCAAGGTGCATTAATTAGACATGCTGGGTTATGCTGCATTGACTAGTTAATAACCCTAATATTCCAGAGGTGCAACACAGCAGTAGTTTTTTGTAGCTCATGTTATACATCCATTGTGCATTAAAAGAATATCAGCTTTTCCAGTTTGTTGGAGTTAAGGTTTACAAAACATTTCCTTATAATATTCTGTATATTCTATTGTGATATCCTTTTTTTTACCTCTGATTTTATTTATTTGGGTAATTTATCTTCTTTTGGTCAGGTTGTCTAAGGGTTTATCAATTTGGTTAATTTTTTCAAAGAGCCAACATTTTGTTTTGTAATTGTAATTCATTTATTTCTAATCTAATCTCTTATTATTTTATCCCATCTACTGTTTGAGTTTGGCTTGTTTGTGTTTTTCTAGAAGATCCAGGTACAACACTAGAGTATTAATTTGAATTTTTTCTAATTTGTTGAACTTCCTTCTTAGAACTGTCTCAGCTATAGCCATATCCCAAAGATTCTGGTGTGTTTTGTGCCAATTTACATTGGGTTCTAGGAACTTTGGATTTCCCTTCTTATCTCTTTGATGATGCACTGATCATTCAACAATTTGTGTTCACTTCCCACGAGTCTGAATATTTTCTGTGGCAAATTTTGCAGTTAAACTTTGTTTTATCTGCCCTTATCCTGTTCATATTAATCATCTGCATTCAGGATATCTTAGAGTGTCATCTGTACTGCTCCATGGTGATAAATTGTTTTAATTTTGTTTAGCATTGAATGTTTTAATTTGCCTTTCAGTTATTAATGAAAGCTTGACAGGATACAATATTCTTGGTTGGCAGTTGTTTGCTTTCAGAACTTGAAACACATTGTACCATGCAAACCCTCCTTACTGTTGAGTTCTGCTGATAAATCTGCTGCTATTTTGACAGGTTTTCTCTTGTACCTAATCTGGCTTTTCTCTCTAACAGCCTTAACTAACCCCTCTATTTTCTACACAATCAGTTTTGATTATGATGTATCAATGAGAAGTTCTTTTTTCTCTGGTCTCTTGAATATCTATAAGACTGATGTACCAGACAGACTTCTCTGGAAATATTTGTAGAATAATCAGATATCAGATATCTCAGGTCTTCTACATAAGTATAAGCATGAGATTCACTTGTGTTTCGTGTTGATTCAAACACCTATCACCTATCCTGAAGGCAATTTTATGCAGTATTTTAAAAATATTTTTTTCTTTAAGTAGTGTACAAAGGAGTTGCCATTCAATAGAGCAGTTTATGAATATAGTGCCTCCTGATCAATGTCACTGCTCTTAATATTCTCACCCACCCTTCCCTCATTTTTGTTAATTTTTAGGTTATGTAGAGAGTATTTTGCCATTTAACAAAGCAATTTATGGAAACAGTGCATCTTGAACTGTGTCATCCCTTCACTGTTTGTTTGTTTTTTTTTTTCTTTTATTTTTAAGTTAAATTTTTTTCCAAACCTGGTGCTTGAACTCAGGGCCTGGGTACTGTCCCTGAGCCTCTTAGCACTCAAGGCTAGCACTCTACCACAGTACCACTTGTATCTTTTTCTGAGTAGTTCATTGGAGATAAGAGTCTCACAGACTTGTCTGCCCAGGCTGACTTTGAACCATGATCCTCAGATCTCAGCCTCCTGAGTAGCTAGGATTACAGGTGTGAGCCCCTGGTGCCCGGCTCCTTCAACATCATTTTTTTTTTTTTTTTGGCCAGCCCCTGGGCTTGGACTCAGGGCCTGAGCACTGTCCCTGGCTTCTTTTTGCTCAAGGCAGCACTCTGCCACTTGAGCCACAGCACCACTTCTGGCCATTGTCTGCATATTTGGTGCTGGGGAAATGAACCCAGGGCCTCATGTATAGGAGGCAAGCACTCTTGCCACTAGGCCATATCCCCAGCCCTTCCTTCAACATCTTTTTTTTTTTTTTTTTGGCCAGTCCTGGGCCTTGGACTCAGGGCCTGAGCACTGTCCCTGGCTTCTTCCCGCTCAAGGCTAGCACTCTGCCACTTGAGCCACAGCGCAGCTTCTGGCCGTTTTCTGTATATGTGGTGCTGGGGAATCGAACCTAGGGCCTCGTGTATCCGAGGCAGGCACTCTTGCCACTAGGCTATATCCCCAGCCCCCTTCAACATCTTTTGATAACAAGTTTTCACAATGGTCAAGTGTGAAATTTTCCACTTCGATATTGGTGCTCAAAAATTTTCAGATTTCATCAGGGTTGGAGGGGTAGCACACATAGAAGAGTTCTAGCCAAGCCAAGTGAAAGTACAGCCCTTAATTCAAATCCCACTGCTAGGGAAACCAACAAGTTTTAGAAGTCAGACTTTATTTTTATTTTTTAATTATTTTTCTTCATTGTGAATGCAATGTACAGAGGGGTTACAGTTTCATATGTAAGGCAGTGAGTACATTTCTTATTCAACTTGTTACCTCCTCATTTTTAGACTGGGATTGCTCAAAATGTTTTTAAATATGGTCACTCAGAATAAAGTGTGGACAATTAAGAGCTTAAACTCCAAATGTTCCCTTTTTCTTTCTTTATACCATTCAATGGTTCCTGAAGCAGCATACTAGATATATTAATTTCTCATGCACCATGGCTTATGATTCTTGATTTCTTAATTTATAATCTTTAATTCTTTTTTTTTTTTTAAAAAAGGTGTCTAAGAGAGATATTTCAAGGCCTTGCTTCAAACAGTCACTTTGACTAGAAGTGGACAATAGACCACAGAAAATAATCCTATAAAAATCATTTGGATATTTCCTCCGAGACCCTTTTGAATCATGGTTCCTTTCACGACAATAATCCAATAGCTTATACATCTGTAGTGGTTATGTGTACATAGCCAATATGCTGCTGCTGTTGTTTTCTCAAAAGTTTCAAAACCTGGTCCTAAAGAGATGAATTAATACAAAGCATTTCAAATTGCGGGGGGAGATGTTCTTAGGGATTCAGCAGAAGATACTCACTTCCGCATATTAGTCAAACAGAGTCGAATTCATTTAATTGTACTTTTTTCATTCCTATCTACCACAGATGATGTTAAAAACGCCTATTTCTTAAGGCTTTGACTACTCAGAGAGACCAGTACCAAGCGCTGAACTAACCTGATAATAAGAAATTGTGGTGGAGATAACCTGGTAGCTCTGCATCTCCTCTGGAATAGTTTCTCCTAATCCAGGAATTATACAAGAGCTTTGGGTGAATTGGTTTGGCTATTCTGAAGTCCTCAGAAGAGTGACTATTGTTTTAACTGAAGAATAGGATTTGTCTATATAATTAATGCTACCATGCTTTGCTTTCATGAAGACATTTATTTACTCTTTTATTGCTTGCAGGTTTGTTACTGACAAAGCAATACCAAATGCAAAGTGATACTGTCCTCTATCAGTAAAATGTTTACCAATAGTAAATATTCAGTTTATTTAGGACTTTCTTATTTTGTGACATGTTTTTACCATAGTAAATGAGATGTCAGCAGAAATTCAGATTACTGACAAAAAAAAACCCAAAATAATTTAGAAGTTAATATGAGTAAAAACAGTATAGTCACAAGTATTCATTAGCATTGTTTTAATTCTTATTCACATTCATCCTTGTATTTGAGGAAAGCTCATATAATGTAATTAAGCAGCTCTGGGGGAGAACATCTCTCTATTGGAAATGTATTGGATCAAGATACCTGGCAAATATTCCAGTAATGTTTGTTCACAGCTGTAATCAATGCTGGCATGCTTCCCATTACATTTTTCAGAAGCACTAAAGTATTTCTTTCATGTTAGGCACACTCAGAGACAGTAAGAAGGGCCCTAGAAATAGAAAAACAAAACCAATGTTCCATCTTTTCCTATTTCTAAGGACATATGCCAGTTTATAAGAAGTTAATATAGTTCTACAAATACCTTTTTTATACTAGCTCATTTTATTTTTTATGTTTAAAGTTTTATTATAAAGGTTATGTCCAAAGGAGTTAGTTTCATAAGTCATTTAATAAGTGTATTTCTTCTTGAATTGTGTCACCCCTTCCCTTCATTTTCTTCCAGATTTTCTTCTCCCTTCCCCTTTCTCCCTTGATTTTTATAGTTCATTTCCAGCACAGTGTCTAGTGAGTATCACTGCTGAATTGGTTCACCCTTTTGCCTAACATTTCTGTGCTTCCCTTCCCCTCCCTAAATCAGATAAACTTATATATGACAAAGGGTACAGAAATAAAAAATAGTGACCAAAGGAAGAAAAGAAAAATAACAAAAAAATAAACCTTGTAAACAGTATAATAAAAAAATTCTTGTATCAATTTTTTGAGTTCATTTCAATAAGCATCATTTTACATGGTCATATGTGCATAGCTATTAAGCCATTGTGGTCCTCTCTCTCCTAAGACTATTTCCTTTGTTCTCACTGTGTGATGTTTAGAGTCCTGTTTAATTGAGCATGCCCAAGTGTAATTATTTATCTTTTACTTGGATTTACTTGTACATTTTTAGACACATTCTAGTTATTACACATGATGGAAACCATGCAGCCTCTGTTTCTTTGGGTCTGGAGCAATAATACAAGGGTGAATGCATTTACCTGCCCATTTAACTATTTAGTTTGAATAGTTAGAATGAGAAACCATAACTTCATTTGTACAACTGTTCCATGTATCAGGATGTAGGCCTTCCAGGAGACATTTCTTCTGAACTATTATCAACAATCTTTCTTTGAAGTGTTTGCAGAAGTGTCTACATCTTTACTTTTCAGTTTAAGACTCTACATTCTCCAAGTATTTTTCTGCCAAAATTGCAAAATTCCTGGATTTATAGAAGTCATATTTTTCTGTTGTTACAAGTGATCTTTTCTAAATTCTTTATTACCATTAGCATACATCCTGGAAAATGTATCTTTCAATCAAATAGCTAATGTTATTCCACAATACTTGAGATTTCATTTTGCCTGCTTTTATTTAAAATCCCTGATCTTATTCAATAAAGCACATTGGTATCTTATTCATTTCAAAAGCAATTCTATAGTACTACATGATCAAATTTAAGTAAATTAGTTTTACGTGTATTCATCCTTTCAAAGGAAAAGAAGAAAATACTACTAAATTATTAAAACTTTTGTCAAAATGCTTTAAAATTCTCTGTGTTTTTATTTATCAGCTATTTTTAATTGAAGCTGTTTCTTAGAAAATGAATCCCTTATGATGAAGACATTGAATTCTCCTTTTATCTATACATTAAAAAGCTTATGCATTTTTTATTCCTTTAATTTTACATGCCAATATTTTACCTCTTGGGTACCCTCATGCGTAGAAAATTTATAGCAAGAGCAATGCTTATTCTGTAATTCTTTATTAATTAGATAACTACTCAAAAGTGACTGTAAGTTAATGATCAAAGTCTAATGTAAGTTGTAGCACAACCTGAACAATAACATATTTTGTTGGACCATGCATGGACAACTTTTTGTGTAAACTAGACAAAGTGGTTAAACATAAAAGTTTATCATTTTGGGGCTGGGAATATGGCCTAGTGGCAAGAGTGCTTGCCTCCTATACATGAAGCCCTGGGTTCGATTCCCAAGCACCACATATATAGAAAACAGACAGAAGTGGCACTGTGGCTCAAGTGGCAGAGTGCTAGCCTTGAGCAAAAAAGAAGCCAGGGACAGTGCTCAGGCCCTCAGTCCAACCCTGGACTGGCAAAAAAAAAAAGTTATCATTTTGTTTTCCATAGCTATAATAAAATATCTTATGCAAGCAACTTAGGAAGTAGAGAGGCTTATTTAAAAATTGGCAGTGGTGGAGATGGAAACTCCATGTTAGGCAGTCCCATGGACTAGGTTTCTGATAAAGACAGCTGATTGTGCCAACTTTATCATGAGAGCCTATGTAGGCCTGAAAGGGCACACCTTAAACAAGGGCAAAGAAAAACAAAAGAGGAAAGATGAGCCCCAAATTCCTTTTGAAGGTAGCCTCCAATGACTGAAAGATCTCCAACTAGGTTTCACATCTAAATGGTCCATAATACCATCAAATACTTCCACTTGGAGACTAGGCCTTTCACATACTGACCTTTGGAAAATATAATTAAGCAATCAAATCACAGCATGTAATAGGCCCTTGAATATTCACAAGACAATTTTTTTAGATTGATATAAAGAACTCAATTCTTAGATCCATATGGATATCTAATCTCTAGAAAGCACTAAGACTGGTTTTCATTCCTAATTTTGTCACACTCTCAAACTGTTTTATTATTGCCCTTCCTAAGAATCAAATTAGATAATATTTTATTTACTTATTTATTTTTATTTTTTATTTTTGCCAGTCCTGGGCCTTGGACTCAGGGCCTGAGCACTGTCCCTGGCTTCTCTTTGCTCAAGGCTAGCACTCTGCCACTTGAGTCACAGCGCCACTTCTGGCCATTTTCTGTATATGTGGTGCTGGGGAATCGAACCCAAGGCTTCAAGTATATGAGGCAAGCGCTCTTGCCACTAGGCCTTATCCCCAGCCCCTATTTATTTATATTTTATATATATTTATATAATACATCTCAATATGAGATAATATATAACACAATATTATATTAATATAACTATAGATATAATATATTCACATGTTTTTCTTTATGTTTTCATTTATATTTTTATATACTATATTTTATTTTTACTCAGTAATTAGTTTTTATATTTCAGAGTTTATGGCATAGTTCAAATATATTATTATATATTATTGTTGTAAATAACATATATGAATTCCTTTGATCTCCAAGAGGTAGGGAATTGGAATAAGGATACTAGCACATGGTGGGAATTGTCTCAGCTGGTGTACAATTACATGGGTATAGTTGGATTGCCAGGACTCATGAGTGCTTTTATCAACATTATCTTAGAATCAACTGAATTCTGATTTGCAGATGGTAATTTTAATTTTTTTCCCTTTGGTGGATAGTAGGGCCTGGGTGCTGTCCCAGAGCATCTTTTTGCTCAAGGCTAGCACTCTACCACTTTGAGCCCCAGTGCTACTTGTGGTTTTCTGGTGGTTATTTGGAGAAGGGTCTCATGGACTTTCCTTCCCAGAGTTGGCTTCAAACGGTGTTCCTCAGCTATCAGTCTCCTGAATTGCTACGATTACAGGCACGAGCTAGTGGCCTCCAACCGAAGATTGATTTTTTAGGAAGTTGGTGCTATATAGACAGACTTCAGCTAAGTGGAATCTAGATTACCCATGCTGGAACACCGAATTTGTTTATTGAGGACTTAAAATGTCTCTAACAGGATAACAGATATCAGTGGAATTTGAAATATACATTCTTTGAGAGCTTTATTTTTTTAACCTAATTTAAGAAAACAAAACATAGTTACGAAGCAGCTAAGAAGCAAATAGTGATCATATAAAATTAAATAAGATAGAGATTTTAAAAATACCTAGAGTTTGAGACAGGCTACATCTATGTCTGTTGAGATGGGCAAGACAGAAAAAGAATTATGGACTTTGAATTTGAGGATAGAAAGTATCCAGATGTGCAAGTTAAATGGAAAAGAGAAGATGAAATGCAAACATTGCCAGTACCTCATAAAATAACTTGAACATTTGCATTGATGAAAGACAATAAGGCAAGTGCAGAAAGACAAAATTCTCAAATTGTCCAGTGAAGTTGGCTATTTCTCAAAATGTCAGGGTCAACATTTAACATAACAAGATTAATAGGTACATGCAAATACAGATTGACCATCCCTAATCCTAAAATCTGATATTTAAAACACTCCAAAATAAGAAACATTTCGCACACTGACATGATAATGCAATGGAAAATTGGTGCACAACATTGATTCTTAAAATATTGTATCAGATCACTTTCCGGCTGTGTGAAAACATCTACATGGATCATCAAAAATTTGCATTTGCATGTGCATCCCACCCCCCCAAAATACATCATTATGTTTATACAAATATTCCAATATAAACACAAAATCAGTAATGCTTCCAATTTCAAGCATTTCAAGCAACTGATTTCAACTGGTTTAAATGTGTGGACAATCTATGGGCACTGTGTATTTTGGAATATCCCTAACACCGCAGATGGTGATGGCTTGTCAGCAACTCTGTCGACTTCCAGACACAGTTGCACAATTAGAAAGGCAGCATGGGGATGAGGTAAGGGGATTATGAGGAGACATCCTCAGTTTTATACTCACAAATCTCTACCTTAGACAGGCCTATCTTGAGTAGTTTGTTGGTGGAACTCTTAGAATCTGAATTTCTGAACTGGGTAATAGTGGTAATACAAATTTAATAGTATGCACATTCCTATCGTTTTAGCAAATAATACAATATTTTTGTAAGCAGTAATATTGAAATTTATTAGAACGTAGCAAGAAATCAAATCCATAGGAATTCGTTTCCTCATCTGTAAAATGAAGTGGTTAGAAGAACTGATTGCCAAGGTCTCTTCTTGTTTTATTAAGATGCAGTGATTCTAAAATTCTATTCATATATAAACAAGACCATTAATTTGAATTCACAGTATTTTGAACCATGTATTTTGACAATTGTGTAGTAAAGATTTTGTCAGGTTTCTATAGTTTGTATTTTTCCCAGTACTCTTATTGTTATGGCCTATGACTAGAATAATTTTAGTTTTCCAAATACTCTGGTCTCTGATGATTAAAAATGGTATATAAACCTAAGATGGACTATTGTTATTACGTATGATTACTTTGAATGAATGAATAACTCAGCACAAATAGTCTTAATCAGAACGTAGATTTCACTAAATGATTTTGACATCTTACTTCACCCTAATGCTGTAGACAGTCTGAATTAATCATGGCAAAAAACATGGTCAACCTATTATATGGGTCAGTTACAAATGTAATGAATATGGTGTGAAACAAATTTTAATGTTAAGACCTCAGCTCCCATCTGATTGGTTTTCTCTTCCTCCTATTCCTGAAGTACAGGAGATTTTAAATCTACTACCTCATACATATAATCAGAAAAGGTAGAAATGACTTGAAATATGTTATCTAGTATCTAATTTTATGTAGTTTCATATCTTCCATTATTCCATAGCAACATACCAAACACATTGAGAAGTTAATATGATAAAATAATTTCTTATATTTATGTAATAGAAAAAACTGAACATTGTTCCCAGAGCAGTTAATGCCATCATATCTGCATAAATTATACATCTCTTCATATGACCTCTATTGTGACCTTGGTCTACCTAATTTCCCTGACTCTACCTAGTTTTGTCCTTAAGACCATTAACTTCCTTGAAATGTACATCTGGAAATATTTATGAGCCACTTTTATTCTCCCACAAATAGTGTATACTTGTATCCCTTTAATTATTATTGTCAACTAGTTCGTCATTCTTGTTCTTTGAAATTTGGCATAGGTAACCTCTTCCACCAAGGTATTTTCTTTTCACTAATTTAAAATATTATGTCAGGCACCCATGGCTCACACCTATAATCCTAGCTACTCAGGAGACAGATATGAGGATCACAGTTCAAAGCTAGCCGGGGCAGGAAAGTCCATGAGACTCTTGTCTCCAAGTAACCACCAGAAAACCGGAAGTGGTGCTGGAGCTGAAGAGCTCAGGGACAGCACCCAGTCCCAGAGTTCAAGCACCATAATTGCACAATAATTGAAGCTAGTACATTGAGTTTTAGGAATTGTTTTAAATACTCTATCTGGATTGTTTCATCATATCTTATCAACTAGCATATTTGTCTCATTTTATAAATAAAAAGAGAACTCACGTAACTCCTCTAAGTCACCTGGCTTATTAGTGGAAGTGTCCACAGCAGCTCACATTCATTCTAAATGATAGCAGTTGCTATCATTTATGAATTTGCCTCTTCTATCAATGGTTAGAAATGGTTCTATCTATGAAATTGCCTCTTCTATCAATGGTTAGAAAGATAACACAAGAATTCGTGGGGGGGGGGATCTGAATAGGGGACATAATTCCAAGAATCTTATATTGTACCAGATAAGGGGGAGGGGGAGGGGGCGGAGGAGGGGGAGGGGGAGGAGGAGGGGGTGGGGGAGGAGGAGGGGTGTAGCATAGTATGGGCCATTGAAGAAGAAGAATACCGAGACAATTTTGCTGTTCATAATGGAGAAACTAACTAAATGCAGCAGAATTGTCTCCATATTCTCCCTCCTTAGTGGCTGCCCCATGGAGGCAGCTGGTGCAAGCAGGGACTGCTACTCAGTGGGGTCATGACCTTGAAGAAGAGGGAGGTAAAATGAAACTACAGGTCTGCTTTGGTCAGGGACCTGGGTAAGATCACAGGTATGAGGAAATAGGTAAATATCTTGAAGATGAGGGGAACCAGGTTTCTCCTGGCAGAGAACTGAGATACAAATATATATATAAAAGGAGAACAGTATAATAAATCCAACGGTGTTGGATTGGAAGTAGAGATGCTTATATGAACTGAAAATTTTCAACATACAGATATAGATTTAGAAATGCATATACATGGAGATGTGTGCGTGCACACACACGTGTGTGTATGTGCATGTGTAGGAGACATTTCCTAGCTCAATCCACAGAATGTAAAGGAGAACAAAACCCCAGTGGGAATGAACACCTGGTGCCCTGTGCTCAAAATTACTATTCCTCAAAAAGTTACCAGGAGGGGGCTGGGGATATAGCCTAGTGGCAAGAGTGCCTGCCTCGGATACACGAGGCCCTAGGTTCGATTCCCCAGCACCACATATACAGAAAACGGCCAGAAGCGGCGCTGTGGCTCAAGTGGCGGAGTGCTAGCCTTGAGCGGGAAGAAGCCAGGGACAGTGCTCAGGCCCTGAGTCCAAGGCCCAGGACTGGCCAAAAAAAAAAAAAAGTTACCAGGAGCACTTGAAGAAAGTGCCTGATTCCCAGGCTGAGCAGAAAATGTATAAGATGAAGTAAATATCTCCGTGAATTGTGCCTTTTATGTTATGGTGACATGTCAAAAGCGTCGAAGATCTTCTTGTGGATAAACATGAGACAACTTGAACAAGAAAACTAATAGTGATACTAGCTGAGTATATCTCAAAAATAAAACAATAAAGTGAAATATAAAAAATTAAAAATGAGGGAGGAGGTAACAAGTTGAACAAGAAATGTACTCACTGCCTTACATATGAATATGTAACCCCTCTGTACCACACTTTGACAACAAAGAAAAAAGTTTAATAAAAAATATTCCTGAGAAAAAAATTTAAGAGTGGTCTCTGGTAATATTTGGTGAGTTGTTAAGGAAGTGTGCTACTTCCAGTAGCTTCCATCTGAGCTGAGTTCAAGAGAAGGCCCAGTCTCCATAAATAAAATGTAAAAAATGGAAATGAGTCAGAGAGTTGGAAGACAGTTTGGTCAAGATTCTGAAGAAATTTCTTGATTTCTGGGTCGTCACAATCTACACGTGAACTGTGCTTGTTGTTTTCTATTTGAGGAAGCTGCTTCAGGACCCACAAGAGAAAGAAAATATTTTAATAGCACATTGCATCATAAGTGGATTTTACCTGATTGATGGCTTCAAGATCATCAGTAAAGCTCTTTATTTCTAATAGAAGTAGAGGTATAATCAATTTTCTCAACAAGCTGCAACTTCCTAGGGTGACCAGACTCCTAGAGATGTAATGTTGTACCTGAAATCGATTTATATCACTGTTCTCTAAAATAGCCCGTAGTAGGGTTCTCTTGAATTCTTCCAACTTCTTGTAACACTTTTTAAGAATATGATTAGATAAATTGCAATCTCTTGGCAGTTGAGCTAAAGTACCAACAGCTGCTGTCCAAAAGTTTGAAAAAGGAGGTCTGGGATTATGGTAAAAAGTGATCAGGCCATTTAGCAACTGCAACACAGAATCAGAGATTTCTGTGTCTTTCTCAGTGCCTTTCTCAAGATGAATTAAGTCTGTTTTCAGGGTACCTGATTCCATGAATTTCTTCAGTTCAAGCAGATGTTACAAGAATTGCATGTGAGAAAAAAGAGGATTTTCTGGGCTAGCATGAGGTCTTTTCATAAGAGGCAGTGGTAGAAAGGACAGAGTGGTACAACTCCGTAGAATTCAAGGCTGGCTCTGAAGGTTCAGTTCTTTGTTCATTTGATAAATCACACCCAGGATCATCCATCAAAGTCAATGTACTTTCAGCACTTATAGGTTCCTGAGACAACAGCTTTCCATCCTTAAACAATCCTGAACACACCGTACTCAGAAGTTTTTGATATTTCCTTTGAGTCTGCTGATTTAATATTTTATCCAGTTTCTATGCTTGCAAAAATACACTTAACTTGTATACATTAAGTCATTAGAGATACTTTTGTAAATACCAACATCCACCCAGAAAAACATTTTATACTTGTTGAAAATATTAGTTGAATTTTCCAGTTACACAATTTCTTTGTCATCAGTTATTGAAATTATAAATAATAAGCTTACTGGGCATGCATTATTTACTCCATTATCAATCAATTTAGGAAACACCAAATAAAAAGGATTTTTAATTATATGTCATATTGTTCTATAAATTGGTTATAATTGCTATATGCCACTGTTACTGAGAAAAATAGTTTGTTGATTCCTTTTGCAGTGAATATAATATCTGCAAGTTAAGTTCAGATTGCCTTGGTACTTCCTGGAACTCACATATAAAGTTGTTGTGATACTGTCCTCAAAGCTTTATATGCTTTCAACTATACATCTTCCTAAAAGTTGAGACCTAAAACAAATAAAAATTAAAATTAAAAATAAAAGAAAGTCTAGAACCAGTGGCTCTAGCTTATAATCCAAGGTACTGAGGAGGCTGAGATCTGGAGATGCAGGATGAAGCCAGAGAAACCCAGGCCCAGGCCCTGAGTTCAAGCCCCATGACAACAAGACCAAAAAAAAAGTCTTTCTCCCATTTTCCCATTCAATCCCATTCAACCATGATCAACCACTAATCTGTTTCTGTAGATTTGCCTATTCTGGAAATTAAATATAAATGGTATCATTTAGTATATGGATCTTTGTGTGAGTGTTTTCAGTATGATGGTGTTGTCAAGGCTTATCCAGATTATAGCATCTGTCAGGACTCCCTTGGTTAGTAAAATTTTGTTATATGTTTGTTTACAAATTGGCTAGTTGATGGACACTTGCTTTTTGATATACGGTTATTATTTGGCCTCCACGAATATTTGTGTAGACATGCGCTTTTATTTCTTTGGAATGATACATAGGATATGAATTCCTAGTGATCTAGTAAATTCATGTTATATTTTGAGGAACTTAACTGTTTTTCAAAGTTCTATTCTTTTTATTTTCTGTCTTTTTATTAGCTTATATTTTTCATATGGAGGGGGAGGCTTATAATGTTTACAATGTAAATACATGTTTACAATGCATTGCAATAAATCTTTTTTTTGTCAAGGTGATATATAGAGAAGTTACAGTTACATACTTAACGTAGTGAGTACATTTCTTGTCAAACTTGTTACCTCCTCCCTCACTTCTCCCCAATTCCCTCCAGGAGTTGTACAGTTAGTTTACAATTTATTGTCATGTAAGTTTTGTTGTTGCATTGGTTCACCTTTTACTCTTTGTCTCACCATTTTTTATGTTCCCTTTCCCTTCCATAGTTCAGACAAACATATATACAATAGCCAGAGTACCAAAATCAAATATACAGTGATGACAGGCACTAAGCCATAGGGAAGATAAACAAAAGAAAAATAACAAATTAAAATAAATTAAATAAATTAGTGAGTTAAAAATTACAACTGGTGATAAACCACTTGTTTTCATATCTTGGAGTTCATTTCACTTAGCATCATCTTATGTGATCATATGTACAGAGCTGTTGATCTATTGTGATCATCTGCTAGGAATATTCTAGGCATATACTAATTGTTACCAATGAAGGAAACCATAGAGTCTATGTTTCTTTGGGTCTGGCTCAAGTTACTTAGATGATTTTTTCCAAGCCTTTCCATTTCCTTATGAATGGGGCAATGCCATTCTTTCTGATGGAAGCATAGTGTTCCATTGTGTGTATATACTACAATTTCTTGATTCATTCATCTATTGAGGTGCATCTGGGTTGGTTCCATATTTTAGCTACAGTAATCCTCAAAGAAACAACTGCACTACTGTTCATAAGTGGGCTAAAGACTTAAAAAGAGACATCTCTGAAGAGGAAATGAGAATGGCCAAGAGACAATGAAAAAATGCTCAACATTCCTGGCCATAAAATAAAGGCAAATCAAAACAACACTGAGATTACACCTCACCCCTGTAAGAATGGCCATTATCAAGAAAAGTAATTACAACAGCTGCTGGCAAGGATGTGGCCAAAAGGGAATGCTACCACACTGTGGTGAGAGTGTAAGTTTGTTCAACCACTCTGGAAAGCAGTATGGAGGTTCCTCAAAAGGCTAAATATAGAGGGCTGGGGATATAGCCTAGTGGCAAGAGTGCCTGCCTCGGATACACGAGGCCCTAGGTTCGATTCCCCAGCACCACATATACAGAAAACGGCCAGAAGCTGCGCTGTGGCTCAAGTGGCGGAGTGCTAGCCTTGAGCGGGAAGAAGCCAGGGACAGTGCTCAGGCCCGGAATCCAAGGCCCAGGACTGGCAAAAAAAAAAAAAAAAAAAAAAGGCTAAACATAGAACTCCTCTATGTATGACCCAGCAACCCCACTTCTGGGCACTTACCTGAAGGATCACAAACAAGGCCACACTAAAGCTACCAGCTCAACCATCTTCACTGCAGTATTATTTACCAACAAATTCTATCACTCTCCTTTCTTCTATTTCTCCATCCCTCAAACAATTTCAACAGAGTTCTTCTCTTGTTTTTTCTCAGCATGTTTCATTGTGCTATCTTCATAGTTGGATTCTTTTCAAGCTTTCTGGCTTTTTGGCTGCTCTAATGCCTTGACCTACCCTCCAGTTCTTTTATTCTCTTTTTACTGAAATCTAATTTGATATGATCCATTAAACTTCTAATTTGAATTCTCAATTCCATTTGTTCCTTCCACTCATTTTCAAAACTGCCTGGGTGTTGTTTTTTTTGGCCAGTCCTGGGACTTGGACTCAGGGCCTGAGCACTGTCCCTGGCTTCCTTTTGCTCAAGGCTAGCACTCTGCCACTTGAGCCACAGCGCCACTTCTGGCCGTTTTCTGTATATGTGGTGCTGGGGAATCGAACCCAGGGCCTCATGTATATGAGGCAAGCTCTCTTGCCACTAGGCCATATCCCCAGCCCCTGCTTTTTCATTTTAAAACACAATATTTACCTATTTTGTCTGTTGAGTCTCTTTTTCCACACTGGCAATGTTTTTCAGGTCTGGTTCATTTGTTTCTTCTTTCTGTTTACTTAATCATGGCAATTTGTTCCTAGAGTATTCTGTACTTTGTAATATTTGATTGTATTCTTCAAACTGTATGTGTAGGAATTTCTTTCAACCTAATGTTTAAAGTTTAGATTATAAAGAGGATTTTTTTTGTTTTGTACCAGTGCTTACCATTTTACACCTTTTCTTCTGTGAAGTTTTTATGCCACATAAGTAGTATGAAATTATTAGCTATTTGGATAATTTACATGCATAATTCTTTGGTTCTGTGAAATGCTGAGTTCTAGACTTGACTAATGCTTTCCTTAACAATATCATGCATAAAGAGATGTGGTTTCTTAGGACTGAGAAGCATAGTACATGTCTATAATTCCGGGTACTTAGATAATACAGTGATCAGGTGGATCATAGTTTGAGGGTGGCCTGTGTGTAAAACGTTAGTGATTCCCCATTTAAACAAATAAGCCAGGTATGCTGGTGCACCCAGGGTTATCCTAGTTCCCCAGGAGGCATGCTAGGACCACTTGCTTAGCAAGCATGAGGCTCTGACTTCAAACCCAAGTATTATGAAAGCACGAGAGAGAAATCTCTTTATCTCAAAAACTAGGATGAAATCATCTGCATTCCTACTCCAGTGCTGAATTTGACAAGTGAAAGTCTGAGAGCTTTAAATGTATTCAGATACATTTGACAGTGAGGTAGATTTCTTCCAAACTGTGTTTAGATTTTTAAAAATCAGAATCACAAAAGAAAAATGGTTGCCAAGTTGCTTATTTCATATGACATATTTTACTGACTAGAGCTTAAGAAGATACAATAAAATCCAGGAAAATAAAAAGAACAACTGTCTTTAGGCAACATGCTATGGTCCTCATTGTAATTCTCCTTGTGGGATCTGTTTGCCACACTGCTGGGGAAGTAAATGACAGATAAGCTTTTCTTCCACTCTCTATCTTCTCCTCTTCACTTTTTTCTCACTCTCTTCCACGCAGTTATTTATTTATTTAATTAAATTTTATTGACAAGGTGATGTGGAGAGGGGGTATCGTTACATAATAAGGTAGTGAGTACATTTCTTGTCATATTTGTTACACTCTCCCTCATTTTTCTTTCCCTTCCTTAGTTCAGGTAAGCATATATACAATATCCAGTGTACCAAAATCACATACAGTAACCACTTGTGGTACGCCAAAGGAAATTCACCTAGCACATTAAACGTAATGACAATAGAATCCTCCTGTGTCCTTATCTTGGAGTTTTTTCTGCTTATTCTCATCTTATATAATCCTGTGTACATAAATGTTGAGCTATTGTGATCCTCTGATAGGTCTATCCTAGACCTTTATATGTTTCTTTAGTAGTTGTTTGGTTTTGGATACATATTATAAAGTTGCTGACCCCAAACATGTGGAAATACCATTTGGAAAAGAAGTTTGTTATTTTGTAGACTTGGTCTCTACTGGCCCCCCACCCAACAGTCATATATCAAGGAGACCATGACCCTTTGTTCTCTGTGTTCTAGGCTTGTCTCACTCAATGTTATTTGTTCAAGCTCTGACCATTTCCCTGCGAATACCAATATTTTATCTTTTCTAATTGCTATGTAGTATTTGTACAGGTACCACATTTTTTGGATCCATTCATCTGTAGTGGAGCATCTGGGTTGTTTCCATATTTTGGCTATTGTGAATTGTGCAGCGATAAACATGGATGTACAAATGTCTTTATGATATCCTGAGACCTGTTGTTCAAGATAGATGCCTAAGGAATAGTATGGCTGAGTCATAGGGTATGTCTATGCTGAGCTTTTGGAGGAACCTCCATACTGTTCTCCAAAGTGGTTGTACTAGTTTGCACTCCCACCAACAGTGGAAAAGGGTTCCTCTTTCCCACATCCCCTCCAGCATTTGTTGTTTCCTGAGTTCAGAGTATAGGCCATTCTAACTGGCGTGAGGTGGTATCTAAGGGTTGTTTTTATTTGCGTTTCCTTTACTGCCAGGGACATTGAACATTTCCTCATAGGTTTCTTTGCCATTTTTATTTCTTCTCCTGTAAATTATCTCTTTAGCTCCTTTGCCCATTTCCGAATTGGTTTACTGGGCTTGGAGGGGCTTAGTTTTTTGAGTTCTCTGTAGATGACAGATATTAGGCCTTTGTCTGTTGCTGTGCTGATAAAGATCCTTTCCCATGTGGTTGGCTGTCTTTCTATTTTGGTGGATATGTCCTTAGCTGTGCAGAAACTTTTTTATTTTGTAGTAGTCCCATTTGTCGAGTCTCTCCCCTATTTGTTGTGCCCCTGGGACTCTGTTCACAAAGTTCCTACCTGTGCCTATAAGTTCTAGTGTCTTTCCTATTCTGTCCTTCAGTAGTTTCCAGGTTTCAGGTGTGATGTTGAGGTCCTTGATCCATTTTGAGTTGATCTTGGTGCATGTAGGCTAGGGTCCACATTGAGTTTTCTACATGTGGCTGCCCAGTTTTCCCATCACCAGTAGTTGAAGAGGCTATGTTTTCTCCATTGTATGTCTTTAGATGACTGTAAGTATGCGGATTTTTCTGGGTCTTCTATCCTATTCCATTGATCTTCAGGTCTGTTTTTATGCCAGTACCAGGCTGTTTTTGTTATGATGGCTCTATAATAGAGCTTGAAGTCTGGTATTGTGATTCCTCCTGCGCTGCTTCTTTTGCCTAGAATTGCTTTGGCTATTCTAGGTTTCTTGTTGTTCCACATGAATTTATGGGTTGTTTTCTCTATTTCAGTGAAGAATGTAGCTGGGACTTTGATGGGGATTGCATTAAATTTGCATAGCATTTTGGGCAATATGGCCATTTTCACTATATTGATTCTGCCTACCCATGAGCATGGGAGGTCTTTCTATCTCTTGGTGTCCTCTTTGATTTCTCTTTTCAGATTTTTGTAGTTCTCATTAAATAAGTTATTCATGTCTGGTTAGGTTAATCCATAGGTAATTTATTCTTTTTTTAGCTATTGCAAATGGTATTATTTCCATAATTTCCTTTTCTGCTTGTACATTGCTGGTGTACAGAAAAGTTGCTGATTTTTGTGGGTTGATTTTGTGACCTGCTACTTTGCCAAAATGGTTTATTAGTTGTAGGAGTTTGGGGACTGAGTTTTTATGGGTCCTTCAGACATAAGATCATGTCATCTGCGAGTAGGGATAGTTTGATTTCTTCTTAACCAATGTGGGTCCCTTTAATGCCCTCTTCTTGTCTTATTGCTATGGTTAGGGATTCCAGCACTATGTTGAATAGATGTGGAGAGAGTGGGCATCCTTGTCTTGTTCCTGAGTTTAGGGGAAATGGTTTTAGTTTCTCCCCCATTTAATATGATATTAGCAGTTGATCTGTTGTATATGGCTTTTATTGTTTTAAAGAATGTTCCCTCTATTCCTATTCTCTCCAGGGCTTTTAACATGTATGGGTGTTGTATTTTGTCGGAGGCTTTTTGGGCATCGACAGAGATGACAATGTGATTCTTGGTGAATTACGTTTATTTGTTTGCAGATGTTGAACCAGCCTTGCGTCTGTGGGATAAAGCCTACTTGATTGTGATCTATGATTTTCTTCATCAGTTTCTGGATCCTGTTAGCTAATATTTTGTTGAGGAGCTTTGCATCTGTGTTCATTACTGATATTGGTCTGTAATTCTCTTTTATTGTTGGGTCTTTGCCTGGTTTGGGGATGAGTATGATATTAGCTTCATAGAATGAGTTTGGGATTTCTCCCTCTGTGTCTATTTCGCGGAAGAGTTTTAGAAGTATTGGTATTAGCTCCTCACTGAAGGTTTTATAGAATTCATTGGTGAACCCATCCGGGCCTGGACTTTTCTTTGTTGGAAGGCTCTTGATTACTTCCTGTATCTCATTGTAGGTTATTGGTTTTTTTAATTGATTTATTTCTTCTTGATTCAGTTTGGGCAGTTTATACTTCTCTAAGAATTGATCCATCTCTGCAAATTTTTCATTCTTTAGTGAGTAAAGGTTCTGGAAATAGTTCCTTATAATTGATTGAATATCCTGTGTACTTGTAATTCTTCCAGTGGAGTCCCTGATCTTACAGATACGAGTCTCTTGGTCTCTTCTCTTCTTTTTTTTTTTTTTTGTAAGTCTTGCAAGGGGTCTGTCAATCTTGCAAGGGGTCTGTCAATTTTATTTATTTTCTCAAAGAACCAGCTTTTAGCTTTATTTATTTGTTGCCTGGTCTTTCTATTCTCAATCAGATTTATCTCTTCTTTAATCTTTGTGATCTCTCTCCTCCTAGTCATTTTAGATTCAATTTTTTCTTGTTTCTCCAGTTGTTTTAACTGCATCATGAGGTTA